>NC_138558.1:65606143-66231568 GCF_964273705.1 Natrix helvetica | reverse complement strand
CCTCTCTCTGCAGTCACCTTTTTTTCTGTCTGGTGAAAAGATGAGAACATGTGATCTTTAGTTTACATTGAATTGAAACCAGACAGGTATTATCTGATAATGTTATTCGTTATGGGACTAACTTTTTCTATTTGAAGCGGTTGTTATATCTACGGTTTCATCAAAAGTAATACTTCTACCCAATGGTGGAATCCTCCCAGTTTAACAACCTGGTTCGGTGATTGTACAATTTACGTGTGCGTGCGCAGTTTGAAGAAATATTTACTTCCGGGTTCTTCGGAGGAGTAACACAGCTGATTTGTGCAGCAATCCACTCTGCCGCGCGAATCAGCTAAGAAGATAAAGGTAGGAAAATCAGGTGAGCGGGTGGACCCATCTGATCATCGGGGCAAACTGGTTCACTCCCAGCTGATCATTGGAGCTACCGATTCATCCAAACCATTGCGAACCGGTAGAATCCCACTCCTGCTTCTACCTAAAGTAAAAACTGAAATAGTTTCCACCTTCCTCCATTGATATCATCCAAATGGACATAGTTTTTTTTTTCTTTTGCAAAAAGCCACATTTTCATCTTCCTGTTTCTATACAGTTTTTCTTCGACTTGCAACAATTCATTTAGTGACCGTTCAAAGTTACGACATTGAAAAAAGGGACATGGCCATTTTTCACATCCCCATGATCATGTCATCAAAATTCAGATGCTTGGCAACTGGTTCATATTTATGACGGTTGCAGTGCCCCGGGGGTCATGCAATCTCTTTTTGCGACCTTCTGAGAAGCAAAGTCAGTGGCGAAGCCAGATTCACTTAACAACTATGTTATTAACTTATTGTGATGACCCGGGGCAAGGCAGGGAGGCCACACAGCCAGCTGAGAATTCAAACTTCCCTTTAATTCTCCAACATTTCCCCCCAACGCCCCCATGTTATGCAAGTCCCAGTGCAAAGCGCTCACACACACACACAGTAGTAGCTGCGAGCAGTCCAGTGAACTCTGCTAGTACAACGGCTTCAAGGAAGTCCAACAAGGCAAAAGAACAAGGAAATGAATCCACAAAGCAGGGAAGAAGCAATGAGATGACAAAGCAAGGAAGAAGCAAGCAGTCCTGCAACCACAGACGTCGGCAACGGCACACAAAACTCCGCAAAACCCAGCGTTTGTTGCTGACAAACGCCCTTCCCACAGTGTTTCCTTAAGTCTCAGTCCCCAGGTGTGCCTTGCAAAGTGGGGCGGGGCACTCTCTTCCCAACTAGTCCGGTCAGCCTGCACTATTCCCGCCTTTTTCCACTCTCCATGCTTGGGGATCATGAGGGGGCAGTCCTTGCTCATCGCCTGAGCTCCATCACTCCTCATCTCCACTGCCTGCCCTCTCTCGGGGCTGTCTTGTCCTGCCTCTTCCCCTCATTCCTCTGAAATCAACAAAGCTGCCCTCTCAATCTCTGTCAGCCACAGCTCTGGCTCATCCTCCTCCCTGGATTAAGGCTCTGATGGGGGCATGACACTTATCAACTGCAGTAATTCACTTAACAACAGAGGCGAGAAAGGTCATAAAATGGGGAAAAACTCACTTAACACCAGAAAACTGTGGTCGTAGTTTGAGGACTGCCTATAGTTGGTGCACATCCATCAGCAGAGTGAAGTGCATAAATGACTTCTTATGGCAGGTAGATTTAGAATCTTCACTGGTATCTGATGTCTTTCCTTTCTTTCCCCAAGGAGAGAAAATGCTAAGGTATGGAAAGTAGTTTTTGGCATCAACAATTTGGATCATCCATCAGTCTTCACGCAAACCCGCTTGGTGAAAACAATTATTCTGCACCCTCGTTACAACCGCGCCGTGGTGGATTACGACATCAGCATTGTGGAACTCAATGAAGGCATCAACGAGACCAGTTACGTCAGGCCAGTTTGCCTTCCCACCAGGGAGCACCTAGTTAAGCCAAATACCTATTGCTACATCACCGGCTGGGGACACATGGGCAGCAAAAGTAAGCATCACATAGCCATGTGGTAAATCTGTTCCTCCTTTGCCATATCCAATCGGTTTAGTCTAGATAATTGATAGTCCCCCATTTTCACTGAACAAATAAGACGATAGTGGATCTAAGTCACTCTTGCATTTAGAATAGAATAGAGTAGAATAGAGTAGAGTAGAGTAGAGTAGAATAGAATAGAATAGAATAGAATAGAATAGAATTCTTTATTGGCCAAGTGTGATTGGACACACAAGGAATTTGTCTTCAGTGCATAAGCTCTCAGTGTACATAAAGAAAAATAAAATACATTCATCAAGAATCATAAGATACAACACTTAGTGGTAGTTGTAGGTTACTAATAATCAATCAAATCATACTAGAAAACAAATAAAACAAAATAAATTGAAAGATACAAGCAACCTGGTTATAGTCATAAGTGGGAAAGATAGGTACTAGGAAGGAAGAGAAGAGTAATAGTAATACAGTCTTAGTAAATAGTTTGACAGTGTTGTGGGAATTAGTTGTTTAGCAGAGTGATGGCATTTGGGGGAAAACTGTCATTGTGTCTAATTGTTCTGGTGTAGCGTCGTTTTGAGGGTAGAAGTTGATTGAAGCAACCAATGAAAAATCTTCTGTTATGCTAAACCTAATATCGAAACATACATTAATTTTTGCTGTTCAAAACTAGGACATAAAAAGAAACCCAATATGAATATATGTGAATGTCCACCAGGGAGAGGGATTGGATCAGAAGGCTGAGATTGTGGGTGCAGCCTTGTGATGAACCAACAACCCTTGAGACGTGTGTGGTGTCAGTGCACAAAGGATGAAGCTTTGATCAGGCAGGTGACATCATTTATGCAGCTGTAGATTCTTACCCAGTTGTGGTTTTTCCCCTGCTCTTCCGCTTAGTGCCCTTTAAACTGCAGGAAGGAGAAGTGCGCATTATTTCCTTGGACCAATGTCAGTCCTACTTTGACATGAAGACCATCACAGTCAGGATGTTATGTGCAGGCTACGAGTCTGGAACTGTGGATTCTTGCATGGTAAGTGTTACAGATGGACGTTGTTAAATTTACATGTTTTCACATGCTCACCGGGGATTGGTTGCCCAAACCCTGGGAAGTTTAAGCAACTGTCATTGGCCAGCTGGTCTGCCGGAGCTCCTTAAAAGGCGAGCTCCAGCAGCCCAGCCGGCAGAGCGCAGTCACTTACTCTTGCAATAAAAAGTGCTGAAACTCACTTGCGCCTCTCGCCTGCTGCTTCTCGTCGATCTAACAGTAAAGCTTAGACTTACATTATATACTGCTTCACAGTGCTTTACATCCCTCTCTAAGCGGTTTTACAGAGTCAGCCTCTTGCCCCCAACAATCTGGGTCCTCATTTTACCCACCTCAGAAGGAGGGAAGGCTGAGTCAACCTTGAGCCAGTGGGATTTGAACTGCCAAATTGCAGGCATCCGATAGTCAGCAGAAATGGCCTGCAGTACAGTACTCTAACCACTTTGCCCCCGGGCTCTTATTCACAAAGAGAAACCCAAAGCTCACACTTTTTGCAGACAAACGTTTTAAAAGCCCAGGTTCCCAAGGTTTTCGCTAATCAAAAGTTTGTTCCATCCAAAGTTTTAGGATTTTGGGGGTGTCGCAAAGAAAATTTCCCCGTGCAGTTTGTCCTTTCCTTTCTTTTTTTTTATAAATAATTTTTTTATTTTTTATTTTCAAAACAAACACAACACATAAAATCTTCTTTTTTTGCATACTGTAGAAAGTGTATCAGTTGGTTACAAAAGACTTTGGTGCATCTCTTCCACAGTCATCAAACATAATTCATATTAACTCAAGTATTTTAACTCAAATATTTATACATATTTCCATCGTCATACCTCCATTTACATTTGACTATAATTGTTTAAACGTCCTTCATCATAAAATATACCAAGATTTAATACATAACCACATACTAACATTTCATTTACTATTTCTAAGATCCTCCAATAACACTGAATCGTTATATCCTATTCTAGTTAAACATTCAATAATATAATAATATTCAATAACAAAAGTTTCTAATCCTCCTTTCCAAATCATTATTTGCAATTTGCATCCAATTTCCTTATGTTGTACCCATGCCTATATATGCCTTATTATCATCATTATCCTTCCATCATTATCCTTCCTTTATTTAACTATATCCTGTATCATAACATTTCCCCCCTAATATTCAAAACTATATCTAACTTAGTTCTTTTTTTAATTAATCTTTATATAAAATCCAAGAGGGTTTCTAATCTTCCTTTCATGGGTACCATTCAATATTCATATCCCATTATTGCTTATCATAACACTACACATTGTATACATTATTATCATTATCAATTATTTGCTTAACTATATCTATTATCACTAAATTTCACTGTTTAGCTAGTTTTAAGTTATACTCTTCCATCTATCAACCTGTATCTTTCCAGTAACAAAACAGTCTCATATCTTCTGCTGTTTGTGGTATCAGTCCTCTTATCTTCTCTTTAATCAACTTTGTATGGATTCCTCTTAGCAACTCTTTGCTTATAGAATCTCTCATGTAATTTCGATGCCCTTCTTCTGTTTCCTTAATCTGCTTATATTTAATTGTCAGTGGTGTTATCAAAACTTTTGCTAATAAAATTTCTCTCTTTAAATCCATAAATTCTTTTATTTTTTCTTCTTCTGTATCTTGCCATCTGAAGTAAATTTCCCCTCCATTTAATTCCTCTTTCAATATTCCACTCTTTCCATTTTCAGAGACAAACCAATCACTATAAATATCAGGAGTTTTAGTTTCTTTATGTTCATTTTCCTCTTCGTTTTTTTGAATTTTAACTGCCACTTTATCCATTTGATAAGCCTCTTTAACTTCCCCATCATATTTTGCTGTTAATTGTACTAAATCATCCAACTTCTTCTCAATCCTCTCACGTGTATTTGATAATTTCTGTATTTCTGAGAATATCTTCTGCAGCTTCTTTCTCCTGTTGAAATTGCGCCATTGTTTTCAACTAATAAACACTGCTATTTTAGCTTAGAAGTTTTTAGTAAAGGTTAGACTTCAATTCACAATAATCATTTCATCTTCACCTCTCTCTTGTTAGAAGTACCTCAAAGGAATATCTGTGTCTTTTCTTCTTATCACTCTCTGTATACAAGCAGTAAGACCTTGAAGTGCTGAGCCGAGATAATCAGTGAGAGAAAGTAAAGTGTTTCGCTTCCAATACACAAAGTTAACTTCCCCATCATATTTTGCTGTTAATTGTACTAAATCATCCAACTTCTTCTCAATCCTCTAACATGTATTTGATAATTTCTGTATTTCTGAGAATATCTTCTGCAGCCTCTTTCTCCTGTTGAAATTGCGCCATTGTTTTCAACTAATAAACACTGCTATTTTAGCTTAGAAGTTTTTAGCAAAGGTTAGACTTCAATTCACAATAATCATTTCATCTTCACCTCTCTCTTGTTAGAAGTACCTCAAAGGAACATCTGTGTCTTTTCTTCTTAGCGCTCTCTGTATACAAGCAATAAGACCTTGAAGTGCTGAGCCGAGATAATCAGTGAAAGTAAAGTGTTTCGCTTCCAATACACAAAGTTTCTAGCTTCTGAAGTAGCAGTGCTGTTGTTACAATGTTGCAATGTTTTTTAAATGTCTTTTTTTAATTTCAAATTGAAAAGAAAGTCCAATTCTTAAATGGGTTAGAAAAACACCCACAGTAATGAAAGAGGAGGGTTACAGGGAGTAATGAAAAAAAGGAAAATAGAAGAAGGCTTAGTCCGTTCGTTTTAAAGGTCTTACATAAATTCCATCCGTGAAGATAACATTAAAAAAAAAAAGATAACCCCCTGTCAAAAACCATTCCAAATTTAATTCTGCTGTTTATTTCTTCTGTTCTCCAATTTGAATTTATTTTAAGTTTTTTATAGGCAGTCACTCTTAAAACAGTAAAATTTCCTCACCAGCTGGAAACACTTTCTCTTTCCATATCCTTCCATTTTGGAGTCGCCCTGACTTCGTCAGTCTCTGGCTGGATTTTTTGTCACCGGCTTGAAGACTTTCTCTTGGATCAATCAGGGACTTTGCGATGTCCCTGAGATCAGCAAGATGTATTCTTCCTGTTCACTGTCTCTGCGGGACAGTTTAGGTCCATTTGGACCACCCAGTGGCAAAAGTGTCGACTGCGATCTCAGAGCATTGAGATCGCATGTCGTATCGTCACGACTTCGACTCCTCCTCCAACTGTCCTTTCCTTTCTGAGTGTGTTGTGTTTGAAGAAAGTATACCACAAATTTCAGAGAATAAATGCATACAGAGAATAAATTGTTCAAATAAAATACAGTAGTAACTAGTGTTACGTAGTACAGTGAAAAAATATCTGGTTAATCACCTCTCCTGGTGGCCACTTCCACAGTGTTTGGGGCAGGGTTTTTTTAGAAGTAATTTCCTTCTTATGGGTTATTTTAATTTCCAAGTCTAGCCAGGAGTTTAATGTAAATTTTAAATCTTTCTTCCACATATTCTCTCATTGTTCAATCAGTATGTTATATCCAAAATTCCTTGCCTACTGAAGGTGTTTACTTGTTCATTTTTCAAATGTAAGTTCCATAACATTTTATAGACTTTAGCAATAATATCACTGCTACCTATTATGACTTCCAATTCATTTTTAATAAAGTTAAACCCATACTTCTTTTTGTATAATTTAAATCTTTCTTTCATCTAGCTATGTAAACCAATGGCAGACATGACCTTCTGATTCTAATTCCTTATTCTTGAGGGTAGGGTCACCCAAGTTGAAAAATATTATTTTAAAATATATCCACCAGTTCGGCCTCATCACCATTTTTTTTTCTTTAAAAAGGCTTCCTGTGGGGGAAACTCAAAGAGACACCCTTTGTGGAAAACCTTGTTTTATATTTATTACAAACTCTCAGTATGGCACTTTTAACAAAACGGTTATGGAAATTAACATTTACTTTAACTTTGTCTTACCACAGGTAACCGTGCCATCCAAATCTTAATTCATGACCTTCTTAGTCCAGTAGCCTCTTATTCTGAAGGTTCACCCATTCTTCAAGCCAAACAGCAAGCATCAAAATACAATTTCAAATCTGGTACACCCAAACCCCCTCTTTCCTTAGCATTTTGCAGTAGTCTATATCGAATTCTTAGGGTATTTTCCCCCCTTGCCATATGAACTTAGAAATGTCCCTCTGCCATTGTTTAAATGGGATATCAGTTGCAAGTATTGGTAATGCATGAAACAGAAAAAGCATCTTTGGTAAGACATTCATCTTAATTACAGAGATCCTACCCAATAGGGATAGTGTTGTGGCCCACGAGCAGACAGCAGAGCTGCCAGCAGATGTGGACAGTGAGGAAGTTGGAGAGGAACACAGGCCAGTCCTGGAGTCTGGGGAAGGCTCTGTGTCAGAGGCAGAGAGGGGGCGAGAGCCATATGCCAGTTATCAGCTGCCTTCAGAGTCAGACATCAGTGAGGCAGACGAACAACTGGAGCTTGTTCCCAGTGTGCGCATGTGCAGAGTTGCCAGATGAAGGGAACAGCTAAAGAACAGGGATTGACTTGGGAGTAAGGCCACAGGTGGATGATGAATGCCCCCCCCAGAGGAAATAAAAGAGGAGCGAAAGCAGCATGGAGTTTGCAGGAGACAATTAGTTCACTTAATTGGTTCGTGACTCCTTGCCAGGTTTTGCAGATATTGGCCTGTCAGCTCTCCAAGCCAGAGAAGGCCTGTGACTGTAAATCCTTCCTTGAAAGAGTTTGCTGGATGTAAATGAGCAGAATTCACAGTCAATTAATAAAAGGTTTTGCTTCATGCTCTTGGGAAGCCTCGTCAGAACAGAGAGCTGCAATGTATCCCATCTTAATATGTCATTTTTTAACTTCATTCCAGACAGCCACATAATTGTTTTGGAACAGTTTTGTATTTATGTTTGTCAACATAGCCCCAAATATTTCACCTTTTTCTAACCCTAATGTTGTCCATCTTCTTACAGGGTGACAGCGGAGGTCCACTTGTGTGTGAGCAGCCAGCTGGACGCTGGACGCTATTTGGTTTGACTTCTTGGGGCTCTATCTGTTTTTCCAAAGTTTTCGGCCCCGGAGTTTATAGTAATGTGTCTCACTTTCTCGAATGGATTGAAAGAGAAATCTACCTGCACACGTTTTTAATTCGTTGATTGCTACACTGACTGGCCAAAAGCAATTGTCTGAGGACACCGGAACAAGGAAAAGTTTGAAGAAGCTGAAGACATTTGATGAAGTGTCTATTTTGCAACTTGCAGATGATTGAGCAATAGGGCTGGGTCAAAGAACGTGTAAATACTTCGGTGCCAAAGGTGCTTCTGAGTTAACAATCAAATATTTAGCAGTTGTTTCTTTAGCAGTGCTGCTCTTCACCTTTCACTTCTCCTTCACAAGGATCAACCAGTTTCTAATGTTTCATGATAAGCCTTCTGCAGAAGTATTGTTTTTTTTCTAAAGCATAAAAGAAAAGAGAAGAAAAATATTGCTAATAACCAAACAGCTTTTTTTAAAAAAATAAGGCCCCCTGTCTCTAGTCCAAGGGTCAGCAACCTGCGGCTCTGGTGCCGCATGTGGCTCTTTCATCCTTCTGCTGCGGCTCCCTATTGCCAGTCAGCACAATTTTGCGAGCAACTTCGTGTTTGGGGGGGGGAACAGAGCGCACCAGGGTGAGACTCTATGACAAGGGGCGGGTTTTCTGGTCAGCTCCACAATTGATAGGGCTTTCGGTTAGGACAGGTAGAGAAAAAAGGACACTGTGCTAGGAGGAGACTCTATGGTGGGGAAACCGGACTTCCGGTCGGCTCCAGAATTGGACGGGGGGCTTCCGGTTAGGACCTTTGTGGCTCTTTAAGTTGGCGAGCCCTGCTCTAGTCCATCTGATTTTTATTAGCTGGACCCCACTGTGTTCCCTCCTTTGAACAGAATGGGATGTTTCAGTGCAACTAAGTTGGACATCTGTTCAGATACAGCTGTATTATTTAAATCAGTTATTTCTAATTCTTTCTCCCATGCTTAGTTTCCTCCCCACATTGTAGATCAGTGGAGAACAAGGATATTATCATAATAATATAAAACATATCATTTAAAAATAAGAATCGATGTAAATAAGTAATACAGGTGTAAAATTGAGACTAGCCAGAATGGTTGGATCAAGTAGTCTTTATGTCATTTAACAGCTAAATGTAATAATAATAATAATATTGATAAAGTAAACTGATCTGCGACCACCTCATAGCCAGCTTTCTCATTTAGGCAAGAGAAAAGTCAGTGAAACTTGCAAGACGGAGGCGGGAGAACAAAGCAAGCAATGCTTCAGCCTGCCGGCTGGCCTCTTTATTCCCCCTCACTCCCGAGGCAGCCGGGTAGCACAACATGAGGCCACGGAGGTTTTATAGTGTTTCTGGCATGACGGGAGAGTGCTGCTGCTGCTGCCACTCTGGCGGGTGGCTGGGAAGCTAGGCAGTCCTACAACCTGATCAGACAGGCGGGCTCAGGCCAGCTTGTGGAGGGCGATTATTTCTTCACTCATGGTCCCTGGGGGACTGGCCAGGAGCGCCAGTGGGCTCCGCCTAGACTGGCTGGCTCGCACTGCAGCAGCAGGGATTACTACTTGGTGGGGGGCCGCCAGGTCTGCCCCAAAATTAAATGTGGAAAGCGGCATACCGTGGGAGGGAGACCCACTCCGGACCTACCCGTTCAGCCAAAGGGCCGCATTGGGGGCAACATGGCAAGGCTTGCCATGAAAGCAAAGATACAAAAATCCACTGATAACCCAAACTGCCGACTTTGCAATAACAAAAGTCGAAACTGTTTCACATTTAATATGTGAATCCAGCAAAATCGCACATGTTTAATGAATAAAGTATAATAATAATTTAGTATTTGGAAATTCTAAATTTATCGGACTTATTCTGACGCTACAAAAAAACCCACCCTACTTGGAACAGCTTATATCCTCTGACGTTACCTTAACAGTTCCTAGGTCCTTTGGTTAGGACTCGAGCTGTTGAGCTACTAACCAGCCATTCACTTATTAATGAATAAAGTATATAATGATAATAATGATAATGATATAATAATAATGCCATGAAAGCGAAGATACAAAAATCCACTGACAACTCAAACTGCGGACTTTGCAATAACAAAGTCGAAACTGTTTCACATTGAATATGTGAATGCAGCAAAATTGCACAAACTGATTACAGAGCTAGACACGACCGAGTTGCTAAATTAATCCACTGGTCATTATGTAAAAAATATGATTTACCTGTAACCAGAAAGTTATGGGAACATAAAGTGGAAAAAGTTATTGAAAATGAGAAGGTGAAGATCTTGTGGGACTTTCGAATACAAACAGATCGTCATTTGGAGCACAACACGCCAGATATCACGGTTGTAGAGGGCCGAATATCGTGAAATATCGCAACCTGGCCATCGAAACTACATGGCTATGGATGAAGCATGTAACAGGGATACCCATTGTCATCGGGGCACTTGGCACCATGTCCAAGAATTTTACAAGATACATCAACAAATTGCAGCTTCCTGCAATAAGACCAGCGGAACTGTAAAAAAACTGCGCTTCTCGGAACATCTTATATTTTAGGAAGGTACTTGGTTGATACCTAGGATGCTGGCAGCAACCTGTATCGACCATCAGCGCCAGTCAGTGATATTTGTGATACATTTTTAAATGTTCAGTTGACTGAGTTTCATGTTTAATGAATAAAGTTAATAATATTATTATTATTAATAATAATAATGTTTAATCTATTTTAACATACCTCCCTTATATCATTGATCCTTTCCCTATATTTCTGTGTTTCTAACATCTGTTTTTATCAGCTAACCATTGATAAAATAAATCCCAAGTCAAAAAGTATTCGGTTTCTTTCTTTTCCTTAATTGTAAGTGTTAGCCTGTCCATTTCTCGACATTCTAGTATTTTTTAAATCACATTTTCATCTGTATGAATCTTTTCACTTTTCCGTTGTTGTGCAAACACAATTCTAGCTGCAGTCAATAAATGTACTTCTATTTGGCCAAATCTCCAATCAGTTTATTGAGTGATACATAAGCAACTTTAAGGGCAGCCTGGTTTTGTTTTGTTTTTTCTCATGACTATAAAGAAAAATATAATACAAATTCAAAAAACATGTACTAGAAGAATCAACCAAACTACCAAAAACATTGAGGAAAGTTTCAAGTACCGGTACTTTAGAATTTCTCATCTTGTGATGAGCACGTTCAGTTCTAATGGAAATATGGGATACATTGTATGAGAAAATGAAAATGAATCAATGATCAGTGGTCCTCTAAATTTTATTGAAATACAACTCCCAGAAGCCTTTATGAGTAGTAATGGATGCAAGCAATTTTACCACTTTGAAATCAGATGTAGACAGATAATGTACAGATTGTTTCCAAAATAAAATAAAAAAATCACAAATGTCAATAGTACAGGTACTCCTTGACTTAGCACAGTTCATTTAGTGACCGTTCAAAGTTACAACAGCGCTGAAAAATGTGAGTTATGACCATTTTTCACAGTTATGACCCATGGTCATGTGATCAAAATTTGGACGCTTGACAACTGATCCATATTTATGATGATTGCAGTGTCCCGAGATCCTGTGATCCCCTTTTGTGACTTTCTGAGAAGCAAAGTCAACAGGGAAGCCAAATTCACTTAACAACCAGGTTACTAACTTATCAATTGCAGTGGTTCACTTATTAACTGTGGCAAGAAAGCTCATAAAATGGGACAAAACTTACTTAACACATGTCTCATTTAACAACAGAAATAATGGACTAGAATTGTGGTTATAAGTCAAGGCTCTATAGTCACCCAAGGACTGAGTTTAAGAAATTGAACTCAAAGGACTCTGCAGTGGAGTAGTGTTGGAGGCAAGTGATGTCATGACATCCCCAGGCAAATGCATGTTATGTAGTTTGCATGATACATATGACTTCACTGTCACTTATGGTTATGACTAAAGCTAGATAATGTTTTAGGGAAGTAGTTTTTAGAGAAAATGAGATAGGAGAAAAATGAAGCTTTGGTGGACCTCAGAATTTTTCAGGTTTCTGGCATCAAGCTGCCTTGCAAGACAAGAGGAAAGCTGAGCCATATGTCTGCATGTAACAGAATAATAGAGTTGGAAGGGCCCTTAGCAGTCTTCTAGTCCAGCTCTCTGCCCAGGCAGGAGCCCTATACTGTTAGATACTAGCTTCAGTTATAGTGGTTTCCATCAAGGTCCTCTGTTCCGGCAGGAACAGAGGTTTAATTCTCATTGGTCGAAGGGTCTGATAGCTCCCTGTAAAAGGACTGCTGTCAGACTCAACCTTCGCTGGATTGTACATACTTGTTCTGTTACAATAAAGAGCTGTTGTTGCCTTTAGCCTGAGTGTGACTATCCATTACCCAATCTAACACTGGCGACGAGGATAGGATTGGAAGGCAACTAGGCAAACCAAAAAGAGCGTAGCAATCCAGGAAGTAAATCCAGCCCGGAGCTCAGCGTCGCTTCGAGCAACCATTTTTGAGCGGCAAACTCAAAACACCCTCAGAACACAAAATGGCCATGCACGCCCCACTGACTCTGTATGACCCAGTCACTGAGCACTGGGACTTGTATATGCTGAGGTTCAACTGCATCCTCAAAGCCAATGACCTCATGGGCCTTTCTGAAGGCCGCAAGAAGAACATGTCCCTTGGTTACCGTGGACGGGAAGTGTTCGAAACTGCCAAAGACCTATCAGAGCCAACGCCACTCCAATCAGTCGCTTTGTCCATGCTCCAGCAGATGCTGAGGACTCACTACACTCCCAAGCTGTCTAAGCACATCTGCCAGCACGAATTTAATATTTGCAACCAGAAGGAAGGTGAATCAATCAATGAGTACATTGTGGCGCTACGAAAGGTCGCAGCGTACTGCGAGTTCCGAGACCTTGATGAGCTTATTCCTGACCGCATCATATGCAGTGTGCGGGACATTAATTTACAGAGGAGGTTACTTGCCAAATGTAACCTCACTACAAATTGCACTCTACGAAGCCAGGGCATTAGAATCGGCCATCAAGTCAACAGAAACCCTGCAGTGCCAAAGCACTCCACAAGACACGCGAAAGAACACACACGTACATCGCGAGGCTGCAGAGGCCAAAAGCTCAGAAGGTGAAGAAGATGACAGCTGCTGCATGCGCAGTAGCCACACCAAGCCGGCGCACAAATTCAAACCACGATTCCCGCCTTGTGCTAGCTGCAGAGGAGACCATGCCCGATCGGCTTGCTGTTTCCGCGACGCTATCTGCCAGTGCTGTGAGCGAAAGGGGCACATCGCCAAAGTTTGCAGAAGCAAGCACTCCACGACGACCTGGCAGCCTAGAAGCCAATCTAACCATCAGCAGAGGGGCATGACAGAAGCCATCACGGCGCTCAGAGGCCGACACCAGAGTCACCTACCACACCTCAATTGGCCAAGTCTGCACTAGGCGGCAAAAAAAGCTGAAGTTCACAGTCCTCATTGAGGGCTCTCCATGCGAGATGGAGATCATCACGGGGTCATCACTGACCATCATGCTGTGGTCCACGCTCAAGCAGGCTATCCCTAGCCTGAAGAAGCAGCATCTATGCACCTCTGACATCCGCATTCGCGATTACCAGGGGAACTGAGTCCCCATCGTGGGCCAGGGCACCTTCCGGGTGCAATTCAAGAAATACAGGGGCCAGCTCCCAGTGACAGTGGTCAGTGGCAACCTGCAGAGCCTCCTGGGGCTTGATTGGTTTGAAGCACGGGGCCTAGAAGTGATGGGTATCAACGCCTTGAAAGACGCGAGTGCTGAAGCAATTTTTAAGGAGTTCAAGGACGTCTTTGGCACCGGTCTGGATAAGTATGTGAGGACTCCAATCTCTTTTAATTTGGACCCCATCTGGAAATTGACAAGCTTGTAGGCCAGGGAATCCTAGAACCAGTTGATCACGCATACTGGGAGACCCCTAGAATGACACCTGTCAAATCTGACGGGTCTATCCACATCTGTGCGGACTACAAATGCACAATCAATAAAGCGTTACAACAAAGTGCTTACCATGTACCCATTGTACAGCATTTATTACATTCTTTAGGCCCCGGCAAGGTATTCGCTAAATTGGACATGGCGCAGGCATACCAACAATTGCCTGTAGATGGTGCTACGGCAGAGGCCTAAACCATCGTGACGCACAGGGGTGCATTCAAATATCACCGCCTGCAATTTGGAGTTAGTATCGCCCCTGGACTGTTCCAAAGCATCATGGAACGGCTTTTGCAGGGGATTCCAGGAGTCATCCCCTATTTTGACGACATCTTGATATCGGCTGCAAATGAGGTTCAACTTTTCAAACATTTGCAAATTGTTTTGACCAGAATTCGAGACAAAGGCCTCTGTCTCAAAAAAGAAAAATGCCAAATTAACGTGCCAAGGGTTGAATTCTTAGGGTACCTAATCGACGGCGCTAGGATTCACCCGACCACTATCCAAGCAATCCAGAGCACCCCTACACCTCGTAATCAAACTGAGCTGCAGGCGTTCCTTGGGCTCTTTAATTTCTACAGTGACTTTCTTAAACAGAAAACCACCATTGCTGAGCCCTCACATCGTTTCCTGGTGAAGAACGCAAAGTGGTCCTGGGGCAGAGCCGAGGCTGCCGCATTTGCCGCAGTAAAAAGACTTCTGTCAGTAGACACGTTCCTGGTTCAGTACAGCCAGACCCTCCCACTGGTGTTGACTTGTGACGCTTCCCCGTTTGGCGTTGGAGCCATCCTCATCCTCTGCATGCCCAATGGAACTGAGGCTCCCATAGCCTATTACTCAAGGACCTTGTCCACTGCCGAGCAGAACTACAGCCAGCTTGACCATAAGGCTTTTGCTGCAGTGGCCAGTGTAAAAAGGTTCCACCAGTACCTCTATGGCTGTGATTTTGAACTAATTATGGACCACAAACCGCTTTTGGGCTTGCTGGCGGGGACCGACCTACTCCTGTGTCATCACCGTGAATGACTAGATGGACCATTTTCCTAGCTGCCTACTCCTACCGACCTGGCTCCACTTTGGGGCATGCCAACGTCTTGAGTCGCTGCCCACTGCCAGAACTTCTTGCAGACCCTACCCCCGAGATGCCAGTCCTCCTGATTCACTGCTTAGAGACTGGTCCTGTCTCATCTAGTGACATTGCCCACCACTTTGCAAAAGACTCCACCATCAAACAAATTTTGAACTGGGTGTGGAGGGGGTGGCCCAAGGGGCCTGTTGTGTCTGATTTCAAAATGTACTAATGTAAGAGAGATGAATTGTCTGTTGTTAATGGCTGTTTGCTGTGGGAGGACCGGGTCATTGTTCCACCCAAACTGCTCATTGCAGTATTAGAGGCTTTACACATAGGGCATCCTGGAATTGTCAGGATGAAGTCTTTGGCCAGGAGTTATGTGTGGTGGCCTAACATGGACAGGGAGATCGAAGACTGGGTGGCTACCTGCACACTGTGCCAGGAGTCCAGACCAGCTCCCCCAGAGGCACCTGCTAAGGAGTGGGAGCAACCTCAAGCACCATAGTCTAGGGTGCACATTCATTTTGCTGGCCCAGTTCATGGCCAGACATTCCTCGTAGTTGTGGACGCCTACTCGAAATGGCTAGAGGTAGTCCTGATGGCCTCCACTACAGCAGAAGCAGTATTCAAGGTACTACAGAGACTTTTCTCCACACATGGCCTGCCCAATGTCCTTGTCTCTTACAACAGGCCCCAATTCACAGCCATGCAATTCGAGACCTTCTTAGCAGCACAGGGAATCAGACATGCCCTGGTCGTGCCATTCCATCCGGCCTCCAATGGTCAGGTGGAGAGAATGGTGAGATCTACAAAGAGGCCCTATCCAGGATGGGCCCGGGAGATTGGCAAACATGGGTTGACCACTATTTGCTAATTCAACACATCACGCCAAGTGCCACTACAGGGAGAAGCCCCTCCGAGCTTCTCATGGGTCGCCAGCTAAGGTCCCACTTAGACCGGCTACACTCAAACTATTCTGCCGCATCGCTCCCTGACTCCACAAGCAAAATTCGGAACTTTAGCGTATGGGATTCAGTTTACGCCCACAACTACACCGGGGGAACTCTGTGGATTCCTGCCACAGTGATAGGCATCACCGGGCCTCACTCTTATCTCGTAGAGCTCGAGGACGGTCAGAATTGGAGAAGGCACGTTGATCAACTCTGTGGCCGCCTATCCAACTCCACTCTTAGGCAGCCAGAGGTAACTCCTGCTTGAGTTAGCCAAAGCCCTACCCAAAAGGAGCATGAAGTCACTCCTTCCACAGCCAACTCAAACCCGAAGTCACTGGGATACTTAGCTTCTTGTGTTGCAGGCCCGCAGTGAGCTCCGAACGAACCAGCTCTAGAAGCTCCAGCTTGTGAAAGGTTCCAGGAGCTTCCACCAAGCGGAGCTGCGGAGCAAACAAGTCCATCTGACCTGTCCGAAGAACACCCTCCGACTGAACTGCGCAGGTCTGGCAGAGCTACCAAAAAGCCCGCCTATCTGCGTGACTACGTAACCAGTAGGATGATTCCATCTAAGATGGGAGGGGTGTTAGATACTAGCTACAGTTATAGTGGTTTCCACCAAGGTCCTCTGTTCTGGCGGGAACAGAGGTTTAATCTCATTGGTTGAAGGGTCTGACAGCTCCCTATAAAAGTGCTGGATTGTACATACTTGTTCTGTTACAAGAGCTGTTGTTGCCTTTAGCCTGAGTGTGCCTTTCCATTATCCTTATATTTTAGTGGTCCTCCCCTTTGAGCTCCTAGAACCTCATCTCTTGTGGTTTTCCTAAGAAATTTAACATGAACCTCCCTTGGAACATTATGTGTTCTTGCATAAGCTGAATTGATCCTATAAATCAAATCAATATCCCACCCAAGCTGTTGTTTATCTTTATTGATATATTCTGCTAACATTGTGGTCATAATCTCCTTAAGATCTTCATTTTCGACTTCTGGTAAATTTTGAAACCTAAGAAAAAAAGACATCCTTTCAAATTCCGTTTTTATCACATGATTCTCAAATTCTATATTCCCCCTTTGGATTGCCTCCAGGCCGTTCCTCATCCCAACCGCACCCTCCTCCAGTACACCTATCCTCTGCTCATTCTGCGTAGTTTCAACCTTTTTCTTATTATCATATTTTACAGTCCATATGCCTATATTTTAACATATCTTACAGTCCATGATGGCTTTCTTTCTTTCTTTCTTTTTTTCGGGAAATAATGAGTTGGCATGAAGCTAGGAATGAAAGACTTGTTGTTTTTATCATTCGTAGGTTAAACAGAGAGGTGAGCTTTGTTGTTTTATATTTCAAATATCTATTTATCTGCTATATTCATAATAAGAGCCAGTTTGGTATGGTACTTAAGGCAATGTTTCTCAACCTTGGCAGTTTTAAAACACATGGACTTCAACTCTCAAAATTTCCCAGTCAGCATGAAAAGTTGAGTAGAATTCAATGAAAACTCAGCATGGAAATTCTGAAAATTGAAACCCATACATTTTAAAGTTGCCAAGATTGAGAAACACTAGGTTACCCTTGAAATTATTATAAGCCAGAAGTCCATGACCTGTCATCCTTACCAAGCACAACGCCAGTTGGGTGACCTTGGACTCATCCAAGCCATCTCTGTTAATCAACATGACTGAACGGAAGAAATAACAATCAGCAGATAAATATTGTCAAATGTTTGCCTATTTTTTTAATGAATTCAGGCTTGGGTAAATGTATTATAGAAGATATTTACTTTCTGAAACTTTCTGTTGTTTTTAATATTTTAATTTCCCCTTTAAGCCAAGAAAAATATCTTGCATTTTAAAGGCTGATTGCAAGGCTGTAATATTGCTGTAATATAAGCCTTGTAAAATAATGAAGGAAGAGATTAAATTATTGATTATAGACCTGCAACCGTATTGTTGCCAGTTAAATCTATAAAACGTCTATAACATTTAATGAGAAATCCATCCAGTTCAAAGAGTTTACATGATTTAACAGATTGCAATCTGTGATTTCTTGTCATGTCATTGTTTGTATCCATATATTTTTCTATTCTTAAGAAATCTACTGTATTTCAATGAGTCCCGGGAAATTAAAAATGTGCTGTCTAGTTGCAAAGTCTCTAATTGACATAACAGAATATTTAAAAACATAAAATGGATTCTCTTTTGGTAAATAAGTGTCCATCAGTAGTCTGAATTTTAGATGTATAGTTTTGTCTGCAGGATTTCTAGCGTATAACAAAAGTCAGTCTTAACTAAGTGTTCCAACTTTATAAAATTGGAGTCTCTCTTTTATGCTAAGTTAAAAGCATTAAAATATCTCTAAATTGTTGTTTTAAAGGCATTCCAGAGAGTTAAAGTATTAGCTGAACCCTAATTAATTTCCAAAAAAGAACCCAATTTATTTCTCAATACATTCCACAAAAAAGAGTTTAGGGAGAGAAATATTCAAGTACCATCTGGAATTAGCTGCCTTATGGGTTATATTAGTGCTATATATCAAATGTTTTTTGATACTCATTGTTGCAAATGCAGTTGACTGTAAACAAATTACACTTGGCTCAGTTTTCACAATATGCTAAACCATAAGCTATGATTTGCAAACTACAATCAGAAGATACATAGGTAAGGTAAAGATTCCCCTCACACATATGTGCTAGTCATTCCCGACTCTAGAGGGTGGTGCTCATCTGACCTCCCCCCAGACATTAGGACAACAACTGATCTCCGCTCCTTCCGTATGAAACTTAAGACCCATCTGTTCCGACTAGCCGGCCTGGCTTAATTTAGAGCTTCTCCACCTCTTGGGCATTTTTAATTGTTAATTTTAATTTTTAAATTTTAACTATCATTGGGGTTTTAATTGTCTTAACGTATTGTAATTTATTTATTTATTGTTCCACCTCCTCCATATTGTATTGTTGTGACCGTTGCTAGTGTACGTCGCCCCGAGTCCCTTGGGGGAGAGGGGGCGACTAAGAAGTCAAATTAATAAATAAATAATAAATAATAAATCTACGTTTGAAAGCCGAAGAGCCAGCACTGTCAGAAGTCGTTTCCATGGTCATGCGGCCAGCATGACTAAATGCCAAAGGCCCACAGAATGCTGTTACCTTCCCACGTGCTTTCAAACTGCTAGGTTGGCAAAACCTGGGACAAGTAACGAGAGCTCACTCCATTACGTGGTGCTAGGGATTCGAACTGCCGAATTGCCAACATTTCTGATCAACAGGCTCAGTGTCTTAGCCACTGAGCCACCACATGCCTTTGAATAGATACATACAACCCATTAAATCAAAACCAATCCAACAAGTTGTCTTTACTAGTCAGTTGAACACTTCTCTTTGTTGTGTGGTCAGACTTCACCCAGAGCAAAATTCAAAATCTGAAGAACATATTCATAGCCCATATCTCTTGTTAGGTTACTTTACTGCATAGATAGATAGATAGATAGATAGATGATAGATAGATAGATAGATAGATAGATAGATAGATAGATAGATAGATAGATAGATAGATGATAGATAGATAGATAGGTAGATAGATAGATAATCATTCATTCATACATACTAGAGAAAGAGAGAGAGAGAGAGAGAGAGAGAGAGAGAGACAGAGAGATTGATTAGGCTTGAGGTTCAGAATAACAGAATAAACGAGTTGGAAGGAACTTTGGAAACCCTGTTCCATTTCAGACAAATGGTTGTCCAATCTCTTCTTAAAAACCTCTAGTGATGAAGCACCCACAATTTCTGGTGGTAAATCATTCCATTAAATTGTTTTCACTGTCAGGAAATTTCTCCTTAGTTCTAGGTTGATTCTCTCCTTGATTAGTTTCCATCCATTGCTTCTTGTCTTGCCTACAGATGCTTTGGAGAATAGGTTGACCCTCTCTTCTTTGAGACAGCCCCATAGATAGTAGCAACACTGTCATGTCACTTTCTTTTCATTAAACTCAACATTTTCAAAACATATCTCTTATTCCCTCCATTGTGTCATAACTGACTAAGAGCCATTCATTTCTCAGAGTGGACTGTGGTTATACTTGTCTGGTCTTACATTGCTCTGATGTTTCTAGCTTTTGTTAGATACCTCCCTTAGCTCTGGAAATGCCAGGAGTTTTCCTTATACTCCCATTTGAAAAACTTAGATAATCAGATAAGATATCCACTTATGTTAGCTGCTGCTGCTAAGCAACTCTCCTCAAACCAGAACTTCAACCTCAGCTATAGTCTTAGGTCAGGAAGAAGAAATTTTCTCCTGTCAAAGACAGTAAAAAGGAGTGGAAGTGGAAATCTATAATTTCCACATCTTTGTTATGTAGCTACTCTTTGCACTCCTAAATTACCTTCATTCCTTTCAGTTATAGCAGCATTTCTCAACGTTGGTGATTTGAAGATGGGTGGACTTCAACTCCCAGAATCACCCAGCGAGCTATGCTGGCTGAGGATTTTGAGAGTTGAAATTCACCCATCTTCAAGTCACCAAGGTTGAGAAAAACTGATTAGAGGGTCCCCTTTCTCTCTTTAGTGTGCTGTATTTGTGTCATTTTATCCCTGCTTTTAAAACCTATTGTTGCTGCATTGCTTTTAGCTGTCACATGTTCTGGAATCCATACATCAAACAGTACAGGCATGAGTGAAACAGGGGCTAGCAACTTCAATGGAATCAAGTGAACATTAAATGAGGATCCTTCTTTCCAATAGGAAGTTATTAGCAAGATAAAGAACCAAGCATACTTGTGAAACATATTTTTATTAATAAGAAATGCCAGTAGCTCCTTGTACAAAACGTGGGTCAAAAGAAATGCAAAAAATTAATTCACTTGTTAATGCAAGCTGGAAAATAGTATTGGTTGCAAAGTATATTTTGTGCATGCTAATTTTCTTTGATCAATTTCCTAGATCAAAGGTCCAAAATGTGTTAGGCTATTTAATTAACAGTAAGCATTACATTGGTGCTATGAATAGTTAATTTGAAATCAAGGGGAATTGGGCTTGGACTACATGTGTAAACATAAAAATTCTAAGATGAATCCTTCCTTGACTCCATCTCCAGGGTCTTCCTGTCCTCCTCCAACACTGAAACAACTATCTTATCCATTTACAAATTTGATTTAATCTACCTTTGTAAAATAAAACAAGACGTTTTCAGGTCCTCCTTTTTGATTTAAACCAGTAGGCTTATTTGGCTCAGATGAAGTGCTTATGAACCAACCTGGGAATTCTGCCGATTCAAAAGTGCAAATCTCTGGCCTGCCATCACTTTCACTGTAGAAAGTGAAATTCTTGAACTTTTCTGGTGTTCTATACAATATCATAATATTTTCGTCCTAAAAAAAAAAGGAAATTTTCCTTAGCAAAACAAAGAATATTATATCACATGACATCATGGCTACAAGATTAATGGAGAACGGTCTTGCAGAAAGCTTTTTTCCACTAAAAGAGTATCACAGTTTCTGATTTAGAACTTGGAATCACAGGAAGCTTTTAATTACATGTGTAGTAGTCTCAGCAGTACTTTGCTTTTCCATGTTATGAAGCCCACAACTACAATTTAATTTATTTGTGAAAAATCAAACACAAAAAAAACTTGTCACTAATTATATCAGGGGGAAAAAATGACAGAAAGATAGCATTTATTATAATCTGGCACATGTTTATTTATGAGCAGATTGTGAGTCCTCTTATTTCACAGATTAGACACAACCCTAATCCTAGGGAAAAAGGAGAATGATTTTTTTTTCTAGAAAAATTAACCAGTGAACAGCTTGCCTCCAGAAATTGTGTCTGCTCCATCACTGGATGTTTTTAAGAAGAATCTAGACCAGTGATGGCGAACCTATGGCACGCGTGCCACAGGTGGCACACGGAGCCATTTGTCAGGGCACGCAAGGCACTGCCCTGTCAGCTGGCCAGCGTGCATGCACGTGCTGGCCATCTGAGTTCACCCTTTTTTAAATCCATTTTTTGCCCTCCCCAGGCTCCAGAGGCTTTATAGGAGCCTGGGAAGGGCGAAAAGAGCCTCCCCCGCCCCCGAGACCCTCCGGAGGCTTCATGAGCTTCCCTGAAGCCTCCGGAGCGCAAAAACCCGGCCCTACGGGCAAACCGGAATTTCAGGAACAGACTTCCTGTTTGCTAGGAGGATCGTTTTGACTGCTCTGGAGGCTTCAAGGAAGCCTCTTGAAGGTCCCTGAAGCCTTCGGAGCGCTTAAAACGACCCTCCGAGCAAACTAGAAGTGACTTCCGGTTTGCTCGGAGCATCGTTTTGACTGCTTCTGAGGCTTCCGGGAAGCCTCCTGAAGGCCCCTGAAGCCTCCGGAGGACTTCTGGGGGGGGGCAGGGGAGGCTGTTTTCGCCCTCCCCATGCCCCTATAAAGCCTCTGGAGCCTGGGGAGGGCGAAAAAAGCATGCAAAAATGGGGTCGCGCCTGTAGTGCACGCATGCGCACTGGGGGGTCATGCATTGCATTATGGGTGCGGCACGCCTGCACACAACCCCTCTGTGCTCCCCCCCACTTATGGCACACGAGCCAAAAAAGGTTCACCATCCCTGGTCTAGACAGTCACTTATCTAAAATAGTATAGGTTCTCCTACTTGAGTACGGGCTGTACTAGAAGATCTCCAAGGCCCCTTCCAGATCATTCATTGTATTCTAAAAAAGAATGAGTACAAATGAAATACTCACCACAAGCTGTATTTGAAGCTGTCCATCCCCAGACTTTATACAGGACACAACATGATTATCAGCACCTATAAAGATTGGATTCCTTTTTGAATCTAATGAGGTATTAGGAATTACATCAAAAGAACTCCCTGGGGAAAAATAATATGAAAGAAACAGAGTCATGCATTTGTGTCAAAGTGCAATGGTTTCATTGATTTGGAAACATTGAATGAGAAACCAGTGTAGACCTACTGGAAATGTTCAGAAAATATTGTAGAGGCTCCCAAAAATGACTCAACTGCATGCCTCTGTGTGTGTGTGTTTGTGTGAGTGTGTGTGTGTGTGTGTGTGTTTGTGTGTTTGTGTATAAGACAACTCAGGGGGAGAAAAAAACATTTTTCTTGTTAGGACCAAGAAAAGAATTAATAGGAACTAGAACAGCAGTTAAATTATATGAAAGCAATAAATCTATTACAACACATTTGCAAATCTAATGAAATACTAAAAACATATGAAAACCTTTTTGAAAAAAGTCTTTTGTTTTTATTTTTTATCCTCCTAAAAACTGTAGAGCAGGAATCAGGTTGGCAGAAAGTCAGGTGCCCAGGATAAACGGGTGCCCAACAATGCCATGCTGGGGATGAAATATCAGACAATGGACTATTCAGGGGAGGTCTTGAAACCATGGTTTTGAGTTTTTACTTACTCACTGTTGGACAGCAAATCTTGACAGTTCCATCATTGTTATGATGGTCCTTTGGATCAATCCGAATCTTGTGAGTACAATAATTACTACCATCAAAGACATCCCATCAATAATTTGGCTAATACTATAATTTAAATAATCCACCAAAATATAAGAGATTCTACTGTTACCTGGTGAATTTGAATTTTGTGGAGTTGTCATCAATACATTGTTCACCACACTGAGAAATGTATTACTAATATCCCAAAATTTAAACTGCCAGGGCTTTTCCAACGCTTCTGGAACAAATGATGACGGTTCTACAAGAACATGCACATGTACATATCAACACATGAAACACAAGCAAAGAGAATGTTCCAAATGCTGAATATTCCAGTGAACATTCCAAGGAAAATATTCTTAAAATTCAGATAAAGAATCTAGAGACATTGCAGAAAGATATATTCATGGGGTGTTTGTTTTTTTTAAATAAAGAAGTAAAAATAGATTCTCTCACCATTCATCTCCTTCTCTTTATTCCTTTGACAACTACAGATTTCCAACAAGATATTCCCAAATATGTGCAAGAATGCAAACTCTCCCTATTGCTAT
Organism: Natrix helvetica; assembly: GCF_964273705.1. Lineage (NCBI taxonomy): Eukaryota > Metazoa > Chordata > Lepidosauria > Squamata > Natricidae > Natrix > Natrix helvetica. The sequence goes on along the minus strand of NC_138558.1, from coordinate 66,207,483 downwards.
GTTTGTCCTCTTTCTCTGTAAAAACGGATGCCTTGAATTGGCTTCCTTCCGAAGAGATGAAAGAATCAATCCATAGGATTCTTTGGAATCAGTTTTAAGCAATGTACAGTTGATTGCTTAAAACTGATTCCAAAGAACTGTATGAACCATCCCTCAGTTACACTCAGAACTACAAACTGAAGAAAAGTAGGTGGTTAATCTGACATCAGAATGCATGCGTTCATAATGTTTGGCATCAGTTCTATACAGGGATTTTCCAGAGTAATTTAGCACCAAACTTCTCTAATCCCTAATCTCAGTTCAGAGTCATAAGAACTGCAAGATGGGCGGCAAATAAGTTTGATAAATTAAATAAATATGTCTCATAAACCAGGAAAATACATTTCACTTCTGTATTGACTAAATCATTAAGGATGTATTCATGGTTTGGAAGCACCTAGAGGAAAACAAAAATTAAAATAATTACCTCGTTTTGGCTCGAATGCATTGAATAAATCTTCCATTTGCTTCTCCCATGACATCTTATATAATTGATTTGCCACGTCTCTTCCCTTTTCAAACTGTTTAAACTTATTTAAGTTTCCTTGATCTTCAGGTTGTGTCATTGTTTTGTTCTTAGCAACAATAGACATGGAAAGAGCTTTTTAAAAAAAAAAAGGATTTCCTTAGCTTTGCTTCCTGGCATACCAAAAACTGAAAGCATCAAACACACTCCAAATAACAATTTATTTTTCTATTGTTCTTTTTAAAAATGTGTTAAAATATTTACCCGTATTTATTCGAGTATAACGCGCACACGTGTATAACGCGCACCCCCTAATTTTCGATTAAAAATCGGTATAAAATTTTGTTTTATACAAAAAACGTTGTTGAACACGTGCGGCCATGATAAAAATCATTTATTGACAACGTAAACTGGTATAAACACAATACCGAAATAAAATTACCGGTAACAATATTTATTTAAAATGCTTCAAAGTCAGACTCATCATCAGATACACCAAAGACTTGTTCCCATTCTTCTCGAGTTAATTTTTCATCAGTGTCCCAGTTGGCAGGAACATCTCCAGTTTCTCCAGTTTCTCCAGTTTCTTCGCTTTCTTCTGAGTCTGAATTCCACAGCAGGTCGTCTTCTGTGCCGTCCATTTTATTGCTGATGCCTGTCTTCAAAAAACTCTTGATGATCATTTCTTTTGGTATGTCTTCCCATGATGTTTTAACCCAGGATGTCACGAGAGATAGGCCAGGTTTCTTGAGGTTTCCTTTTGCAGTCAATTCTTTGTCTTCGGATTTCATCCAGGTAATCCACTTTTCCCTGATTCTGTCTTTGAAGGGTTTGTTTAAAACGACATCTAGTGGCTGAAGAACAGAGGTTAGTCCACCTGGAATCACAGCTTGAAATGTTTTTAGACTTTTCAGTTTGTCCTTCACAGTGTCTGTCAGGTGTGAGCGGAACTGGTCCCATACAAGCATGGATTTCTTCAGTAGTGCGCCTGGTCTAGTACTCCAAACTTTATTTAACCATAAAATGATGCCCTTTTCATCCATCCATCCTTTAGGATGACAATGGATCACGACACCTGGTGGAAATTTAACTCCTTTTGGAATAGTCTTTCTTTTAAAAATCACCATTGGTTTAAGTTTAAAACCGTCTGCCATACAGGATAACACAACGGTAAAATGAGTTTTCTCATGGCCTGTGGTTCTAATCTGGACTGTGTGCTTCCCTTTGCTGTCAATTGTCCTGTTGCCTGGTAGGTCAAAACACATGGGGGTCTCATCCATATTGCCTATCTGTGAAAGTTCAAAATTAATCTGCTTGCGTTTGTTGATTATAAAGGTATGGAATGAAGCGATCTTCTCTTCTAAATCATTAGGCAGCTTCTGTGCTATCTTTGTTCTCTGGCGTATTGCAAGTCCATGCCTTTTCATAAACTTTTGTGTCCATCCATTAGAGGCTTTGAAGTTTGAATCTTTGCAAAACTTTTGGGCTTGAAGTCTAATGTGGAGTGATGTGACAATGTACCCACTACTTCTTTGGTCAATGATCCATTCATAAAGTTCCTTCTCCATGTCTGGGTACATGGCTTGTCTCCCTCGTTGTGCTTTTTTTGTTTTATTCATCTTTCAGGATGACTTTCTGTTTTCTCCATTCTCTAACATTCGTCTCTGGTACAGTGAATTCTCGGCTAGCTGCTCGATTTCCGTGAATTTCAGCATGATCAACAACTTTGAGCTTGAATGAAGCGTCATATGCAGAACGCTTTCTCTTGATACCCTGAGTTGCCATCTAACGGGCAATGCTTACTATCTAATGTGTGAGGGAGGTGAGGAAATGAAATCTCACCCCCAGTTCGGGCCGCCCACTGTACGCGACGAGGGGACGTTTTTTTTTCTTCGCCCTCACGTACACGTGTGAGCGAGGCGAAGAAATGAAGAGGGGACATTTTTTTCCTTTGCCTTTCGCTGGGACTGCCAGCGAGGGGAAGAAATGAAGAGGGGACGTTTCTTTTCCTTTTCCTTTCGCTGGGACTGCCAGCGAGGGGAAGAAATGAAGAGGGGACGTTTCTTTTCCTTTTCCTTTCGCTGGGACTGCCAGCGAGGGGAAGAAATGAAGAGGGGACGAGGGGACTTTTTTTTTCTTTGCCCTTCGCTGCGGCTGCGAGCGAGGCGAAGAAATGAAGCGGCAACAAGGGGACGTTTTTTTTCCACCACCCCAGCCCAGCCCTCGTTTATAACGCGCACCCACACTTTGATTCCTTTTTTTGGTACAAAATTTTGCACGTTATACTCGAATAAATACGGTAGGTGAAACCCATGGGAATATTCAGAGTTGGTTTTCACCAGCCTGTGCCAATATATCCAATAAACTTTCCTTCTTTGAGGAATCTACCTGCCTTGGAGTTTTGTTTGCTATGGATATGTTACTTGGAACCCTGACAGCTGATGGACACTTCCAACTTGACTTACCAGCATATATTTTACCATTAAAGTTAGAGGTACACTCAGCCAATCAATTCCTCATTTCTCAGTTGCCTAATAATTTTTTGAATCTATTTACTATGCTGTGTTTCACAAATGTAATTTGCCATCAGAATGGATCCCTCTTCCTGATGTTCAATTATCTATGTGAGACTAATGTCAATTTAAGTCACTTTTTGGCCTATAACTTTAAAAAAACCTATTCTTTGAACACATACATTTTCACTGCTGCAAAGAAACAACACAAGTTGCAGGTAATTTCAAAATCTCCTAGCCATCACTTCCTTTTTCTGGCAGACTGACCAGCAAAAGTAAAAAGCCAAATGAACTTTATTCTGCATTTACTAGACAGCAAGAAAACAAATTGCACTGGTAAAATGAACTAATTTTGTCAACAAACAACAAATGGAAGAACCTGCAGAGAAATAACTTTATCCAGCAAAGTTCAGGCAAGTTACCGTAATGCAAGTTTGTGTTAGGCGACCGGTGAACTACAATCCCAAGTTGCGTTACAGATGCAGATGTACTATAGGAGATAAAGAAGTGATGAAAAGTAGCCATATCTCTGCAGCACAGAACGCTCTTTGGATTGTTGCCCAAAACATGGTTTAAAAAAAAAACCCTTCATGTTCAGGCTTTTCTCCTTTAGACTTTTTGATTGGCTTTTTACTTTGTCTGCTGTTTGACTTTTTTTCTCCAGAATGTATTCGTTGCTAAGGACTGATGAGCTTGAATATCCACCCAAAGAAATAGTCAAGGAACATGGTAAATTCCAAACCTCTGAGGTGAGACCATCACTGTTCTCTAGGAGTCAGCTACATTTGCAGAAACTCACTTACATGCTCTGGGAGTTTTCATCATGAAGAAGTTTGTGCCTCTGACAAGGTAAAATGGAGACTTTCCTTTCCATTATAGGCCATCTTCACTCAAAATGTGGAAATTGCTGCAGAGACGTTGTAGAAAAATATCCACTTGCCAAAGTTTTCCCACCCAATTTGTTTATTATAAATCTTCCTCTTATCTTTTCATCAAATACTACCGCAATGGGTATAACGTGCAATTTTAAAAGCCGGTTGATCAGAAGTATTTTGCAGCAAAAGGGATCAAAACATCTTTCCATTTGGTATGACTGGCTAGTCGTTCAACAGCAGGTTCAATTATTCCTACTGTCCCAATTTCTGCTGCTTAGCTATTTCTTGCTACAAAGAGAGGTGAAAAAGGACGCAGAGAGATCACACTTCCGAGGCATGTTGGAAGGAGAAGGAAAGGTTGCATTTTGAAAGACATCCTAATATGAAATTAAAATTAAAATTGAAGCATATGTTTTAATTAATACATTTAATTAAGGATCCATACATTTTTTAAAAATTCAATTTCTTGAATCAAATTCTGAATCCTGAAGTGCGACTGCAGGGGTGTCAAACTTGTGGGCAAATGCAACACCCACTGGCCACAACCACGCCCAGTTTAGCGAAGGGGGGAAAGTCCTGGCACATCACGTGACAATGTGAGTTTGACACCCCTGTGCTATTGCATGATGAAAGGGGGGAAAAAACTTTGATTTAAAAAAAATACATAGAAGGGAATACTATATAGTTTCTTGAATATTTTTCTCTTCCAAGAAGCTCACACCAGCCTTCAGGGAATGGGGGAAGGGAATTTATTTTAAAATAAATTAGATCCCTTCAGGGATAAAAACCTACCTGTTTCTTTTCTGGTGAGATGATCTATTCGTCAGCATGGAGAACAAAGCCACAGATGTAAATGGCTTTCTTAATGCTCCCTATACCACCAGGAAGAAATCAACTACAAATAGAACTAAACCCAGATGTCATCTCAGTAATCTGGCCCTGGAAGAAAATAATTTGTCGCAAGATACATCAGAAAACAGTACCTCTGGAGATGTCTCTTCCTTGGACTGAAGGTTCATTTCCTGTCATCTCCTCAAAAGATGCTACGTTTTGTAACAGCTGAGGAAGTCTTAATTTTCATAGAGTTTTATCATTGGTTGGTTTCCTCCCTGTTATCTTCTTTCCACCTCACACCAAAAAATAACAGCGACAGCTCACAATGATGTCAAATCTTATGATGTGAGAGTTTGGGAACCACACCTCTTGTGTTTCTTAGGAATCACACACAAACACGAAACTACAATAAAATGAAAGTTGAAGACATCTGTGAGTAAGTCATGGATTCTTCCCTATGAGTAGGGCTTCATCTGGAAAGGAGAGGCTCTGGCACTCCTTTTCTGTGTGTCACAAGGATAATCTGGATTTATTTATTTTATTTTAATTAGATTTCTAGACCGCCCCCTCTCCCCGAAGGGATGATACTATTTATTTTTTCAACACTGAAGAGTTGCCAAGTTTCATTCACCATTGCACAGTTGAAGCTTGTGTAATGGGTTCCTTGATGATCTTTATTTGATATTAAGAAAAACTCACTCTGAAAATGCAGGAGGTGGACATGCTTTTCAGTGTCATAGGCAAAAATAGTAAGAGGTGTGCATAAAACCTGAATTAAGTACTGTGTCTTTTCATAAAGACAGAGTACTTTTCATTATTGTAATATTAACTCAAATGAAATATGGATAATATGATTAGACTTTGTGGGAGTTATTTCTCCTACAGATCAAAGGTGCAGAAATTTTGATAACAAGGAACAGAAGCAGAGCCTTCGCAAGAGACTTGACACCTCGCTTCTGCAAGAAAAGAGAATATGGAAATTGGCAAGAGTATGGCTGACCTACATTGTCTCATTATAGGTCTGTGAGATGCATAAGTGTCTCATCTGAAAGTAACATTCATTCATAATAAATACTCAATACCGAATCTCTTTGATTCTTATTCCTTGGATTAACAGTTTACAATTCTGATTTTGAGGAAGGAAATATGACACTTTCCAGCTATCTGTTTCCTAATTTCTCCATTGTATTGCAATTTGCAAAACCCTTTTTGAGGTTGCCTGGAGTTGCACTGAAGTTGTTGTGGCAGCTCCCTTCAAGGGCCTGAGATGGTGCACTTCTGCTTCCATGGTTTGAATGAAGTCTGTGTTTAAAATAACAGCAACAGAGCAGCTTCCGATATGTGCAATGTGTAAAATATATTTTCTTGTATCAAACATAGGGGATACCGTAGTGATTTTCATTCATCTATTTTAGGAAGGCTTGGGGAGTTTTGTCTCTTTTCCACTGTCGTCTTCTCCTTTGACATTGATCCTTTCTCTCCCCACCCCACCCCCGCCCCATTGTTCTGATGCTATAATAATCAAAGGACTAGGAAATCCTCTGTGAGTCCAGGAAATGTCTATAGCAGGGGAAATTAATAGCTCAGCTTTTATAAAGTAGCCATGTCTCTACCTTGCAATTGATGATGATAGATAGATAGATAGATAGATAGATAGATAGATAGATAGATAGATAGATAGATAGAGTAGGTAGCAGTGGTGGGTTTCAAAATTTTTCAGAACCTCTTCTGTAGGTGTAGCCTGTTTTGTGGGAGTGGCTTGCCGGCCATGTGACCGGGTGGGAGTGGCTTGGCAGTCATGTGACTGGGTGGGCGTAGCCAACTTGTAAAATGTGGTGAAACTCACTTAACAACGCTCTTGCTTAGCAACCAAAATGTTGGCTCAGAAACTCTGGCATTTGAAACATGCAAGTCTTAAAGCTGTCAAGTTACAAGACCCTTGCACCCCTAACCCTTTAGAAAAAAAAACCCAGGGGTGTTCAAACTTGACAGCTTTAAGACTTGTGGACTTCAACTACCAGAATTCCTCCTCTCGCTCTTCATCTTTTGATGGGCGGATGGGCGGGGGGAGAGAGATGGAACGGCACTGTAGATTTGTGGAACCTCTTCTACAGAAGAGGTTAGAACTGGCAGGAACCCACCCCTGGTAGGTAGGTAGGTAGAGATAGATAGATAGATAGATAGATAGATGGATGGATGGATGGATGGATGGATGGATGGATGGATGGATGGATGGATGGATAGATGATAGATAGATAGATAGATAGATAGATAGATAGATAGATAGATAGATAGAGGAGAGAGAGAGAGAAGGAGAGGAGAAAGATAGTTCATAGCTGCAACAGATTTACAGTACACTGTTCCTCCTCTAGAAATTGTCACTCAAGCTAAAATAATGGGAAAGGAAGGAGGATTTGTACATGCAGGTTTTTATATAACAATGAAGACTTTCTCCGGATATACTTATATAGATATAGAAATAGATATAGAGAGGATGGATAAGGTAGGATAAGATAGGATAGTACAGGACGAGCAAGATGAGACAAGGTAAGATGAGATGAGACAAGGGGAAGAAATCTTTACAGGACTCTGATTAGTCAAGAAAGCAACAGGGAGCATGCTTTACCCATCTTGGACAGAAACGGAAAGGGATCCATCATCAGAAAGGGTCATTGATTTAACAGGCCATAAAGGGATCAACTGCAAAATTCCTGTAACAAAAAATAGCAAATGGAGATCCACAACTTCTGGAGACAAGTCATTCCACTGATTAGGGAACAGAGGATTGCTATCAGTGTTCAAGATGGAAATATGTAAGAATTCAGGAGAAATGTATAGCATCCTTATGGTATTCCAGGCCTGCTGTAAAGGACCTAAATTTTCCTCAAAATTCCAAATTATCTAGGGCTACAATTTCCCCTCTTCTGAAAGGACAAAACCAAAACCAAATAAAACCACCACAACCATCCAAACTAGGTTTATTACAGCAAATTTTTTGAGAGTAGTGAATGAGAGTTTATTAAGACATTTTGAGTCCTACCATTACAGAATAGAAATATTCAAAATTCTTTGAATATTGCTTGGTGGCAAGAGACTTCAGATTTCAGCATCAGTCTTACATTTGGAAACTCAAGCTCTTTGATTATTATTTGGGGTCATAAAGTTTTTAGTTTTTCTTATGATTTCAAGAAGACAAGAGTAAACAACTCAGGGTCTGTTGCACTGCATTTCAAACTGTAATTCATATTTCCATATTTAGGAGTGATTTGAGGGGAAAGGTTAAATTTCTCCTTAACACATGAAATAAAGGGCTTTAAACACGGGGCACTGCAAGTTCCACATGAACTGGACATGATATTACCTAAAATAAAATGGACACAAATAGATAGAAGTCTTCCAGCTGCATTCCTTAATTCACTGACTTTGAGTTTATTGGCCTGAGATTTGTTTTCTTGAATTCAATTTGTGTTATGCAGACCCTCTTCATGGTGCACGAGATCTTCATCTTAACTTTTTTGTCTATAAATGTTCCTAAATTTTCCCCTTCCCTTCAGTTACTAGCAAAGCGCTCTTTTTTCCTAAGTGCTTTTTGCTTCCATAAATCAAACACTTCAAGTGTACTGGAGCAAAACTTGTCAATGCAAGAATGTAAAGAAATTGGCGTTGAATTAGAACTGAGGCTCTTTCTCTCAAATGAAATTTTATTGATCAAACAGACGTTAACTATCAACAAACTGAAACATCTTTCTGATCAAAGAGCCATAAAATGTTGGCACCAGGAGATGCTATTCCTCATGATTCTCCTTAATGGCTAATATCTCCCATACAAATAGGAAATAGATGCTTCATATCTGTTCAAGCATCATCCTACAAATTCTGCCAGATTTTCTCCAAACTGAACTTTCGTAATACTCATGGGAAATGCTGCACCTACTGTGGGAAATTCTTGCCCTCCTTTCATGCTTCCACTAATAATCTAGCAATTAGATGTTGAAAGCAGCCAAGACATGCACATCGAGGTCACAGTTGGAGACGCCCATTTTTTCCTGGCATTACAGCCATCGATGTCATGTGTCTTTCAGAGTGTTAGCCAACCACACTCTCTTCCTTCTCCTCCCCAGATCCTGTTTCTCACTTTGGAGAAAGTAGGTGGAATGCAACCTAACCAGATAGACAAACCGCACCTTTCTTTTCCCCAAAGGCTGGTTTGTTTTCTCCTTGTTTTACACAAACTCATCTCTAATAGTGGGAGATCACAGGGATCTATTGATGCCACTTGGGAATCGGACCAGAAGATGATGAAATGGGGAAAAGTAATAATGGCAGTAATATGATGGAAATGAGATGGGAGGGTAGTGCATTCATTCTCACGCTACTTGATTTCTCAATGACTTTTGATACTATTGATTATGACATCCTCTGGAATGGCTGCAGGGATTGGAAGTGGAGGGCACTTTGTTGTGCTGGTTCATTTCTTCCTCTCAGATTATTTTCAGTCAATATTGATCAGGGGGGAGCGGTATGATCCTTGTTTTTTGCTTCTTTCTCTGCAATTGTTTAACACCTACATGAAAGTGTGGAGGGAGGTCATCTGTCACCTTGGCATCAGATATTATCAGTATGGTGATGATACTCAGCTGTACATCTCTGCCCATGATGAGTTAAGCAATGCTTTGTCTTGCCTTTTCCCTGTACCTGTAGGCTGTTCGGGTATGGAGGGGGAGCATTAGTCTAAAACTGAACCCTGGCAATATGGAGTGGCTCTGAGTTAGGGGCTCTTTGGCTCTTGGAGAATTATAATATTTGATCATGGAGGGGGTACACTGCCCAAGACTGACAGCCTGGAGGCTGATTAACCTTCCTCTCACTTTGTACTGCAGCATCTGTGGTTGGTTCTCTTATTAAACTGAGTTAGCTTCCTAAGGATCCATTTGTAATATCTGAAGTAGCTAAATAATGCTCATTATACAATTTTTAAGCACCCTTTCCCATTGTGAAAGTCTGGATCCTCTGCAAAATCTTCCATTCCCTGAAGAAAATGAGTTGTTCTTCTTAAACAATGAACCAGATGGTAGTGGAGAAAACTGATTCTCATAACAGTATGAAATAACACAGATGTGTCCAACCTTGAAAACCTTTAAGACTTGTCAGCCTGATTAGCTGAGGAATTCTGGGAGTTGAAATCCACAATCTTAAAGTTGCTGAGTTTGGACACTCCTGGAATAACATGTTACCGTACTGTAACTATACTGTAATTCTGTCCCCAGCCAGGAAATTGATCCTGACAAGCTCAAGGTTGTCTCAAGATGAGACAAGGGGAAGAAATCTTTACAAGACTCTGGTTAAGCAAGGAAGCAATAGGGAGCATGCTTTACCCATCTTGGACAGAAATGGAAAGGGATCCATCATCAGAAAGGGTCATTGGTTTAACAGGCCATAAAGGGATCAACTGCAAAATTGCTGTAACAAAAAATAGCAGCTGCCACCCAGCAGAGACCTTAGCAGCCTGGCAGCACAGGATGAAATGGCTGCATAGGACAGGAACCCTCCAATACAGAGAGAGAGAGTGTGGACCCTGCTATCAATCAGAGATTGTGGCTGCTGCCAGACAAGAGCAAAAGCCTGGAGACCATCTGCCCATAAAGACCAAGGCAGTTCAGGCCCGAAAGCATCCGTTTTGAATTTGAGCTGAGAAACACTGGCATGGGAGGTATTTGCAACAGACTGGGCATGGGTGGAAAAAGATGCCATCCATTCTTGCACTCAGGAAACAATCTGAAGTACTTGAAAGAAGGAAAACTAAAGAACAAAAAGCTAAAAAATAGTTCACACAAAAAATACAACCTGGAGGAAAAAACAATAACAAAAATTATGGAAGAACTAAAACAACATGCAATAGCAACAGCAAGGCAAATTGAAAGATACGAAGGACGAATAAAACAATATCGTGAAAATGCCCAGTTCAGAATAAACCAACACCTCTTCTATTGGTCCCTTGATGAAAATAGAATCCAAAATAATATTCATCCATGTAAGGAAAAAACTTGGAACTTTTAGAAAGAACTGTGGGAAAACCTAGTGGAACACAACAGCACTGCCCCTGGATCAAAGATATTCAACGACAAACAATACTAAACAAGATGGAAAATATTGTAATAAAAACTGACATGGTGGCAAAACAAGCAAAGAAGGTCAAGAACTGGAGTGCACCTGGCCTGGATGAACTGCATGGATACTGGCTAAAACACCTGATGAGCCTCCATCATGCATGGCCACTCAATTTGATCAAATGCTTCAAAATGCAACAAACGAAGAATGGGTAACAGCTGGTCGAACATACTTGATAATGAAAGATCCAGAAAAAGGCACAAAACCAAGCAACTATTGCCCAATTACTTATCTGCCAACAACGTTCAAACTTTTTATAAGGATACTGGCAAATTCAGTATTCAGTCATCTGATGGAAAACAAGTTTGTATCCAGTAGAACAAAAAGGAAATTATAAAAAATCAAGAGGAACAAAAGATCAGCTGCTCATAGACAAAATGGTACTAAAAAATGCAAAATGAAGAAAAATAAATTTAAATATGGCGTGGATTGATTACAAGAAGATATTTGACTCATTACCCCACAACTGGATTAACACCTGTCTGGAAAACTTTGGAATTAGCAAAAATATCTGTACATTTTTGAAAGGAAATATGCAAAAATGGAAAACAGTTCTAACAACAAATGGGGAGAACATTGGTGAAGTCAACATCAGACGAGGAATCTTCCAAGGGGATTCACTTTCACCACTACTGTTCAACATTGCATTAATTCAACTGACAATAATCCTACAAAACACAAAACTGGGATAGCAAATCTCAAGCCAACATGGCAAGATAAACCATCTACTATGCATGGATGACTTAGAAATATATGCGAAAAGCCCCACTGAACTGAAATCAATACTTAACAGAGTTCAACTGTTCAGCAATGACATTAAAATGAACTTTTGACTTGAAAAATGTGCTATATTATCCATTCGGCGAGGAAAAATGGGAAAAACAGAAGGAATAGAACTGGGAAATGGAAATATAGTGAAAGTATTAGCAAAGGATGATGGTTACAAGTACCTAGGCATATTGGAAGCAGATAACATCTTGAATGGAAAAGTCAAAGAGTACAGAAAAATTCCTGCAGGCTGTGAAAATGGAGCACAGCATAAAAACAACAGAAACAAAGGTAGAATATAAGGAAAAATAGCTGGATAACAGATTAAATAGATGGAAAACCAAAGCTTTGCATGGACAGCACTTGAAAAACATTGAAGGAAAATGTGATGACAACTTGACATGGACATGGCTTAAGATGGGAACTATCAAGAAAGAGACGGAAAGTTTAATACTGGCTGCTCAAGAACAAGCACTACAAACTAATGCTATGAAAGCGAAGATACAAAAATCCACTGACAACCCAAACTGCCAACTTTGCAATAACAAAGTCGAAACTGTTTCACATTTAATATGTGAATGCAGCAAAATCGCACAAACTGATTACAAAGCTAGACATGATTGAGTTGCTAAATTAATCCACTGGTCACTATGTAAAAAATATGATTTACCTGTATCCAGAAAGTTATGGGAACATAAAGTGGAAAAAGTTATCAAAAATGAGAAGGTGAAGATCTTGTGGGACTTTCGAATACAAACGGATTGTTATTTGGAGCACAACATGCCAGATATCACGGTTGTAGAGGGCCAAAGTGTACAGTTTAGTGATATCGCTGTTCCTGGAGTTTCCAGAGTTGAAGAAAAAGAACTAGAAAAAATCATGAAATATCGCAACCTGCCCATCGAAACTACACAGCTATGGATGAAGCATATAACAGTGATACCCATTGTCATCGGGACACTTGGCACCATGTCCAAGAATTTTACAAGATACATCAACAAATTGCAGCTTCCTGCAATAACACCAGCAGAACTGCAAAAAACTGCGCTACTCGGAACATCTTATATTTTAAGAAGGTACTTGATTGATACCTAGGACGCTGGCAGCAAACCGTATCAACCATTAGCACCAGTCAATTGTATTTGTAATGCATTTTTAAATGTTCAGTTGGCTGAGTTTCATGTTTAATGAATAAAAGAAACAACAATAACAATAATAATAATGGGAAGCCAGGTTTATTTAACAACCATGTTAATAATTTAACAACGGTGGCAAGAAAAGACGTACAATAGGGCAGGATCCACTTAACAGATGTCCCAACTAAAACATTTTGAGCTCCGTTATGGTTGAGGACCAGCTGTATTCAATTTGATTTAAATTCACTTTCAAAGATTAATACACTCGGGGGGCACCTGCCTCCCTTCCCTCTCCCCACTTACAATGATGTTTATGACCAGTCCCGGTTTAAATGGGGTAAATTGACATTGTGTCAGAGTTTGTTGCAGCACACACAATCAGAGAATTCAAAACGCCTTTATATACATAGCGACACATAAGGCCTACAATCCCCTTGTAGGTTTTTCCATGTTGTAGAGCAGAGAAATTGGAAGTGCAAACACAGCACACAAAATGGAAGTCCAAATGGAGAAGGCAAAATGGAGGACGGAGAAGCCTATAAGCCTCAAGCTTATAGGCAGAATGGTTAAGCCAGGCCCAGGTGGAAAGCCGCCTACCTTGTTCATGGCAGAATAAAGGAAGCAAATCTCAGACACAATGTGTTCAATTAAAGGCATCATGTCTTCTGGTTGGGCTCCCATCACTGCTTGTCCATAGCACAGAATCAAGGCTGTGCGAATCTGTCTCTCAGAGAGATTCTCCGAGTCCTGTCAGAACAAAGACGGTGTGTGTGTGTGTGTCAAACTATTTTCCAAAGCACCGGAAGACAAGACAAGAAGCAATGGATGGAAACTGGCAGAGATTCTTAGTTATCCAGGTCATGGTTTTTCCCTTGGATGACTGAGCCAGCCATGGAATTCTGGGAGTTGAAGTCTACAAGTCTGCAGTAAATGGAGCAGCTGACCTTGCAGGGTGGTTTTTCTTCCAGAGTTGGAAGAAATGCTTTCTCTCCTGAACACGAGGAACACAATGACTTCCGTCCTGTTATCATTCAGAAAAGAACGACTAAATGTCTTCCTTACAGTTCTGCAATGTTCAAATACAGGCAATCCTCAACTTATGACCACAAGTGAGCTCGCAATTTCAATTGCTAAGCAAGACATTGATGAATTTCCCCCCTTTTTACCACCTTCCTTGCTACAGTGGATAAACGAATCACTGTGGTTGTTAAGTTCCCCATGGACTGGTCAGAAGGTCAGTAAATCTGAATCAGTTACTAAGCGTCTGATTTCTGAATATTGAGAGTTAGCTGAGACTACCTAGAAATCATAGCTAGTGCATGCAGAACATGGTTGATCTCCACCACCATGGCCCTTCTGTTGCAGAAAATGACAGGCTTAGACTTCTCAGGATACAGGAAAGGTTTATTTGGCAGCCAGGTTCAGAAAGTTAGCACATGGCTAACATTGCAAATTCTGAACAACCTTCATTATCAAAGCACGCATTCTTATACATTCTCAAAAAGCAGCGCAACACGGAAATACTTAACTCATTTCTTATTGGTTATTTTGGGGGGAAAGCCTTATAAGTAGATGGGGGTCTTACTTCTCCTTTTGTTCTTGGGACACAGGTATGGACTACGTATCATTAACAAACTTTATTTGAACCTTGTGGTTCGGACTTTTGACATAGGGACGTTGGCTAGAACATATTGTGGTTAGAGGCTGGTGACATTTCCTTGTCCCTTTAAGCAAGTTTCTAACTGTCCCTTTTATGCCACATCTTCATTCCTATATTTTAATTCGTATTTTATTCTACTTTACTTCTTTGGTTTGGGGGCAAAAGGGGAAGACAGGAAGTTGAGTCTTGAGAAGATACTTCAACTAGAACACCAAAAGGAAGTGGAGGAAGAGAGAAAAGATGGTGAGGAAAACCATGGAAATGTTTAGGATTTTAAAAAAAGGTAGTCCTCTCCAGAAATGTATCATGAGAAGTGGTAGCATACTTTCAAGACCAAAGGTGAAGGGGCACACCAAAGTGCCATTTGGCTGGGCGGATGGATCCAGAGCTTTCGAGGAAATCTTGACTCATGTTTACCTCATCCTCCTTTCCAGGTGGATCTCCTATTGCTTTGCTCCATCAGGACTGCTCACCTGAGTTTGGGTCAATTGGGTTGGGTTGTCCGCTTTCTCAGCTGGCCGGGAAAATACCCTCTGGATGGTTTTGGTCAATAGCTTGGTCCTCAACTCTAAATCCAAAGGGAGCTTCGAACGGCTGCTGAAAGACAAGGAAAGATAGCCTGGAGCATAAATCCTTCTAAAGATGTTGGACTTTCCTTCCTAGAATCGCCCAGCTTTCTTCTGTAAGACCTTGCAACCCCATCCCTGGTCTCACTGTAAAGGGGGCTTTTAGTAGAGAAGGTCTCTTTGCATGCATGAAGTGTCCAAAATCTCTCAGGATTTCAGGGAGGTGGCAAAACGCAACCATGTCAATGGTTCCAGAGATTCCCTAGGGAAAGCGATGCTTGGAAGGAAACAACCAAGCTCAGAGAGCACCAAGGACCCCAGAAAGATGGAGGGCTCCCATTCACCCCTCTGTCAGTTTCTTCTTCAAATGAAAAACCTAGCAGCCTTTTCAGTTGTTCTTTCACTAGGTCCTACTGTCTCAGTTTCACCCCATAGTATTTGGAAAGGGAAATCTGAAGATTGGAAAAAGAATCTGTGAGTCCTGGGGAGCTTCACCAATGGGCCAGGGAAAGGAAGTATACAATGCATCTGCAAAAAATATTGGGGGAAAATAAAAGACTGGCTGGAGGAGATCACTACACACCAAATTGAATTTAAATCGGAATTATTTCTGTTAGGAATTATAAAGGGAAATTATGAGAAAAAATATTAGATATTTAATTCTACACATAATCACGGCAGCGAGAATCTCATTCACACAAAATTGGAAAAATAATTACATACCAACAGAAGAAAATGTAATAAAACAAATATTAGAAGGTGCAGAGATGGATAAGCTCACAAAAGAATCAAAAGAGAAAGAAGAATCTGAATATTACTCTATGGGATTTATGGTATAATTGGCTAGAGAAGGGTGGGGAGTAGGAAAGCAAAAAAGAAAAGAAGAAAGATCAAGAAATTAAGCTACAAAACCGGAAAACAAATAAAAGGTAGAATTACAAAAGAGACAGTAGCAAATAAATAATGGGAAATGGATATAAAATGAGTCAAATGTATATAAAGGTTGTTATATATAGATTGGAGAAAAAAGACATATGAAATAATGTGTGTGTGTGTGTGTGTGTGTGTGTGTGTGTGTGTGTGTGTGTGTGTGTGTGTTGTTATATAAGATTTACCTGGACAGATAAAAGAATCACAACAGATATGTAAAAGAAGTGTAATGTGTTGCAAACATGTTATGTTTTGCATAAACAAAATAAAAACATTTTTTAAAAAGGAAAAGGAAATATAGGACAAATTATTATCAAAAATTGACTATGTTTTCCCACGGAGCTCCTGTGTCCAAAAAAGTCAAGATGGCAGCCATACCTGCATGATCAAAATCTCAAGTCTTTTCAGGGGTGGGGGGGTTTCCCTTCTATGATCATAATTTGGTTTCAAAGGTTTACAGGAAGTCCTCGACTTACAACAGTTCGCTTAGAGACCATTCAAAGTTACAATGGCACTGAAGAAAGGGACTAATGACCATTTTTCAGACTTACGGCCATTGTAACATCTCCGGGGTCACCTTGATCAAAATTCGGAGGCATGAGCTTGTGACAGTTGTCGTGTCCCGGGTCTTTGTGATTTCGTTTTGCGACCTTCTGACCAGCAAAGTCAATGCAGAAGCCAGGTTCACTTAACGGCCCCGTGACTGTTCTCTTTGACATTGTGTCTAAGACAGGGGTGTCCAAACTTGGGAACTTTAAGACTTGTGGACTTCAACTTCCAGAATTCCCCAGCCAGCTGGCTGGGGAATTCTGGGAGTTGAAGTCCACAAGTCTTAAAGTTCCCAAGTTTGGACACCCCGGTCTAAGACAACTGCAGCCCTAGTTGGGCATTTGTTGGAGAGTTCTGAGAAGAAGAGACAGATTGAGATGGTTGGGCAATTCGATGGGACAAGCCTTCTCAAAGCGAAGAGAAAAAAAGGGCGTGTAGGGGCTGACCAGGTGGAGCCCGAGGGAGGGAGTCAAACATGTCATAAGTCAAGAGTCCCTTTGTGCCCGCAAGAGATCTAAGTCCAGCCCACCTTCAATGTGTTTCTTATCTCCCGTGTATTTCCCTTACCCAATGGGAGAACTCTCCACAGGACAATTCAACCATTTAATTTAATTATTTAAAATAAATTTTTAAAAATCATTTTAATGTTTGTCATTTATGCTTCATTCAATCCATCCTTTTGCATCCTTTCTTTCATGATTCTAGTCCGCCACTTCTTTGATATAAGTGTAACTCTCGTCCTGTATTGAGTTGGCCACGGAAAGTTGGCTGTGGCAAATTGGCCAGGGTGAGTTGGCCACAGCCGATTGTCTGAAACTCTTTCCCTTAATGGCGAGTTGGTCAGATTCTTGTAGCATTGAACAATAGGATTTAGACTTATATACCACTTCACAATGCTTTACAGCCCTCTGTAATTGCTTCTTCTCCCTCTCTTTCTCTCTCTCTTCCTCTCTCTCTCTCTCCCTCCTTCCCTCTCTTTCATTCTCTTTTTCTCTCCCTCCCACTCTCTCCCTCTCTTTCTCTTGCTCTCTCCCTCTCCCTTTCTCTCTTTCTCTCCCTCCCCCTCTCTCCCTCTTTCTCTATCCTCTCTCTCCCCATCCCTCCCTCTCTCTCACTCCCCCTCCACCTCTCCCTCTTTCTCTCTCTCCCTCTTTCTCTCCCTCTCCCTCCCAATCTCCCTCTCTTTCTTTCTCTCCCTCCCTCTCTCTCTCCCACTTTCTCTCTTTCTCTCTCTCCCTCCCTCTCTCTCTCCCGCTTTCTCTCTTTCTCTTTCTCCCTCCCTCTCTCCATTTCTCCCTCTCTTTCTTTCCCTCTCTCCCTCCCCTCTCTCTTTCCCTCTCTTTATCTTGCTCTCCCTCCCTCCCTCCTCCCTCTCTCTCCCACTCCTTCTTTCCCTCTCTCTCTCCCTCTCCCTCTCTTTCTCTCTCTCCCTCTCTTTCTGTCGCTCTCCCTCCCTCCCTCCCTCTCTCTTTCTCTCTTTCTTTCCCTCCCCTCTCCCTCTCTTTCTCTCTTTCCCTCCCCTCTCCCTCTCTTTCTCTCCCTCTCTCTCTCTCTCCATCCCTCCCTTTCCCTCTTTCTTTCCCTCTCTCTGTCCCTCCCTCTCTCTCCCTCTTTATCTCTTTCTCTCACTCCCCCATCTCCCTCTTTCTCTCTCCTCCTCTCTTTCTCTCACTCTCTCTCACTCTCTCCCTCTTTCTCTCTCTCCCTCTCTTTCTGTCGCTCTTCCTCCCTCCCTCCCTCTCCCTCTTTCTCTCTTTCTCTTTCCCTCCCCTCTCCCTCTCTTTCTCTCTTTCCCTCCCCTCTCCCTCTCTTTCTCCCTCTCTCTCTCCATCCCTCCCTCTCTCTTTCTTTCTCTCTTTCTCTCCCCCTCTCTCTCTTTCTCTCTCCCCCTTTCTGTCCCTCCCTCTCTCTCCCTCTTTCTCTTTCTCTCACTCCCCCATCTCCCTCTTTCTCTCTCCCCCTCTCTTTCTCTCACTCTCTCTCCCTCTCTCTGCCCCTCTCCCTCTCTTTCTCTTTCTCTCACTCCCTCCCTCCCCCTCCCCCTCCCTCTCTCCCGCTCCTTCTTTCCCTCTCTCGCTCCCCCTCTCTTGCTCTTTCTCTCGCTCTCCCTTCCTCCCTCTTTCCCTCTTTCTCTCTCCTTCTTTCTCTCTTTCCCTCCCCCTCTCCCTCTCTTTCTCTCTCCCTTTCTCTCTGCCCCTCTTTCCCTCTCTTTCTCTCACTCCCCCCTCCCTCTCTTTCTCTCTCTCCCTCTCCCTCCCCCTCTCTCTCTCCCCCTCTCCTTCTTTCTTTCTCTCGCTCCCCCTCTCTCCCTCTTTCTCTCTCCCTCTCTTTCTCTCGCTCTCCCTCCCTCCCTCTCTCTCCCACTTTCTCTCCTTCTTTCTCTTTCCCTCCCCCTCTCCCTCTCTTTCTCTCCCTCTCTCTCTCCGTCCCTTCCTCTCTCTCCTTCTCTTTCTTTCTCTCTCTCTCGCTCCCCCCTCTCTCCTTCTCTTTCTGTAGGGTTAATTGATTAATCAATAGTTGGCAAACAACATTGATTAAATCAGTCAAAATCCACATTCCTTCCTTCTTACTCCTTTGGCACTTAATCTCTTTTGCTTACAAAAAGAGACATTTATACTAGACATCACATTCCATACAGCAAAATATTAACTAGTAGAGAGTCGCGTATCTATATCATGAAGGGATCATGAAGTGTCCATGAGGTGTCCAACCAATCAGTAGTTGCCAAGTGTATCTTCTGTCCAATGAGCTTTTTCTATTCTAAGAAGTTTGATAATAAAAGGGAGCCCCGAACAATGTTCTGGGTGGGTGCCCTTTGGGGTGCCTTCCATCGGGTGGACTTCGCAGCACAACCTTACTCCTGTCTGCGTCTGCTTTTCTATGTCACCAATACTTTCTCTTTCCCTCCCCTCTTGCTCTCTTTCTCTCTCCCTCTCTCTCTCCGTCCCTCCCTCTCTCCCTCTTTCTTTCCCTCTCTCGCTCCCCCCTCTCTTTCTCTCTCCCTCTCTTTCTCTCTCTCTCTCTCTCCTTCTTTCTTTCTTTCTCTTTCCCTCCCCCTCCCCCTCTCTTTCTCTCTCCCTCTCTCTCTCTCTGCACCTCTCTCACTCTTTCTTTCCCTCTCTCGCTCCCCCCTCTCTCTTTCTCTCTCCCTCTCTTTCTCTCTCTCTCTCCTTCTTTCTCTCTTTCTTTCTCTTTCCCTCCCCCTCCCCCTTTCTCTCTCCCTCTCTCTCTCTCTCTCCTTCTTTCTCTCTCTTTCTTTCTCTTTCCCTCCCCCTCCCCCTCTCTTTCTCTTTCCCTCTCTCTCTCTCTGCACCTCTCTCTCACTCTTTCTTTCCCTCTCTCGCTCCCCCCTCTCTCTTTCTCTCTCCCTCTTTCTCCCTCTCTCTCTCTCCCTCTCTCCTTCTTTCTCTCTCTTTCTTTCTCTCTTTCCCTCCCTCTCTCCCTCTCTTTCTCTCTCCCTCTCTCTCTCTGCACCTCTCTCTCTCTCCTTCTCTTTCTCTCACTCCCCCCTCTCCCTCTCTTTCTCTCTCTCTCCCCCTCTCTCTCCCCATGTATATTCTGCAATATAGGGGCTCTCTCTGAGTCATGGTATATTGATTAGAACAGATGAACAATGACAGTGACTTGAAGCCCATCTAATCGGATATTCCGTTAATCTAGAGCTTCGGGTATTCATGGTCACAGCCTGCTTCTGTTAACGTGCTGAGGCTTGTATTTTCAATCAATGCTAATGAACATATTGAAATTGGTTGGGTTTCTACAAGCTAATGCTGAGCATCCACATTAAAACCAAATTTCAAAATCGAGCTGGTTACTTTGTAATCATATTTCACTTCACGTACAGGTAGTCCTCGACTTACAACAGTTCGTTTAGTGACCGTTTGAACTTACAACAGCACTGAAAAAAGTGACGGATTACCATTTTTCACACTCATGACAGTTGCATTCTTACATTCAGGTGCTTTACAATTGGTTCATATTTATGACGGTTGCGGTGCCAATGGATTTACTTAACAACCGTGTTACTCATGTAATAAACTGCTATGATTCACTTTAAAAATGTGGCAAGAAAAGTTGAAAAGTGGGAGAAAACTTACTTAGCAAATTTCTCGCTTAGCAACATAAATTCTGGGCTCAACTGGAGTCGTAAATTGAGGACAATTTACTGGGGGTATTGGAACTGTATAGTTTGGGAAATATAATATACAGCGTGCATCTTTACTGATGTATTAGATGTAACTAGTATTGTGTGAACTTTCCTGCTGAAAATACAAGACATTGCAATCAAAATTAAACCCGTAGAAGACTTCTTACGTGGATATGCTCTGCTATTGCATAAGGCCAGATTTCTATATCTTCTATAAAGAGTCTGAATCTCAATTACATACATGGAGCAAACTTCAAGCTTACATTTCCTTTACAGAACAAGAGAATGTATATGTCCCCGTTTCTCAAATTTGGCAGCCTAAAAGATGTGTCGACTTCATCTCCCGGTATTCTCCAAAGAGCAAGTTTAATCTATTAAATGAACTGGTCATAGTCTGCCCTCTAGTGACATTCCTGAGACAATTTAACTGCAGTTTTGGGTGTGTCCACACACTACAAGGTTTTAATTGTGTTTTGTTCAATTAGATACAGTTCTTGGCGTTCACCCATCATTATTAAGAGATCAACTGTGATATACTAACCACAACTATGAAGTTTGCACAGCAGAGGCAACAATCAAAAGATTGGCCAAATATAGCACAACTTTGTTTTTGTTTAAAATGAAGTTAGAAAAAGGTTAGAACAAGTGATTCTTGTTTATGTGTACTGTTAACATAAGGGAAACATAGGGAAATCATGAACAGTATCGCTTCTGGCATCATTTCCAAAGGCCGGAGGGATTGCTCAATTAGTTGGCATCTCCCTGGTTTTGGTGCCTCCAACGTAGGCAGTTCTTAGGAGAAGGCAGAGGTGAAATTCAGCAGGTTCTAACAGGTTCTGGAGAACCGGTAGCAGAAATTTTGAGTAGTTTGCTGAACTGGCAAATACCATCTCTGGCTGGCCCCAGAGTGGAGAGGGAATGGGGATTTGCAGTATCCTTCCACTGCCACACCCACCAAGCCATGCCCTTAGAACCAGTAGTAAAAAAAAATGAATTTCACCACTGGGACAAGGGGGTTGGGGGTATCGCAGGATCTGGAATACAGATATTCCTCAACTTAAAACAGTTCAGTTAATGACCATTCAAAGTTACAATGGCAGGGAAACAAGCAGGGTGGATAAAAATCAATGCTTTTTTAAAAAAAAATCTGATTAAAAAAACATTAAATTGGATTTTTTAAATTTAAATTGGATTTTTTTTATTTTTATCAAATTTAATAAAATGCATTTGGGGTAAAAAAAAATCTATCTAAAGATAGTTTTCTGTTGAAGATACATTAATAATTTAGTTTGTTCCGCATGAAATGGAGCTTAGTTATATAGCGTGAGGCTGCATATTTTGCAATATTGGGACTGTCGGTGAGTCAACAGCGGGTCACAGAAGGAGCTGCTGTGGGACAAAGATGACAGCTGCTCTTTTAAAATGATGGTTTAAATTGAGTTGATTTAAATCAAGCCTTTTTACTAGTGATTTAAATCGTTGATTTAAATCAACTCCACCCTAGAAACAAGCGAAGCAAGCAAAGTCAATGGCCCACTGTTTATATTTTGTCATTTTCCGAAGTCCCTCCTATCCAGATCTTATAATAACCAATGTTATCATGAGTTCCTGAGATTCCACTTAGCAGCAAGGCTGCTGTTCTTATCTTTAACCATGAGAGCTCAGCCTGACATAAATATGGATTTGATGAGTCATATGCAAGAACGTATTTCTGGAGAGTTGGGCGAAAACTGAATTCAGAAGAGGGCAGGAGTGTAAAGAGGAAGGAATTTAATGGTCAAGGTTCATAGCAAAGGCCCAGCCTTAAATATATTCAGTGTTCGAATTATAAAAATCATCAGTAGCATGTTGGTGTTCATTTACTGTATATGCATGCAACCTAATAATTTCTACATCCATCCAGTGGGGGTATTCTACCGCTTCGGAGAGGTTCGCCCGAACCGGTAGTGGAAATCATGGGGGGTCCTGCCCACCCGCCCCAGCTCTATGGCCTCCCATTTATGCTCTTTTTTCATCAAAAGCGCATGCGCGGAAGGCTGAGCTCATGCGCAAAGTGCTCACATTTGCGAACCAGTAGGAGAGGTAAGTGAATACTGCACCTGCTTCCATCATATAAACTACTTTAATCAAATTATTGAATCATAGTATAAAAATAAACAAAAGGGACTAATGGTTCCTCAACAGCATGCATATAGCTAAGGCTCCACATACTATATCATTGATGGCTAACCTTTTTCTGCTCCTGTGCCAAAAGCAGGGGGAGCGCAGGGGGGTCATGCGCGGGCTTGCCACACCCATAATGCTATGCGTGTAACCCAAAGTGCATGTGGGTGCGCATGTGCCCCCCCACTGCGTGCACGTATGCGCTTGTGACCAACAACCCCTACCCCACTTTTGGCACCTTTTTTTGTCCTCCTCAGGCTCCAGAGGCTTTCTAGGAGCCTGGGGAGGGTGAAAATAGCCTCCCCGCGGTACCGGCAGCCCTCCAGAGGCATCAGGAGTTTCCCTGAAGCCTCCGGAGGGCAAAAAACAGACCTAAGGGACCAGAAGTTCGGGAATGGTGACTTCCAGTTTGTCCATAGGGCCAATTTTCAACCTCCGGAGCCTTCAGGGAAGTCCATCCCCAAATTTCCGGTTTGCCCGTAGGGTCAGTTTTTTGTGCTTCAAGGAAGCCTCCGGAGGGCAAAAAACAGCCTCAAAAGAAGGCTGAAGTCAGCTGGCCAGTGCGCGCATGTGTGCTGGAGCTGACAGGGCAATGCCTCACGTGCCCTAACAAATGGCTCCGCGTTCCACCTGTGGCAAGTGTGCCATAGGTTTGCCATCACGGTACTATATTATACTATATACCAGGGATGGCGAACCTATGGCATGCATGCCACAGGTGGCACACGGAGCCATTTGTCAGGGCACACAAGGCGTTGCCCTGTCATCTGGCCAGCACGCAAGCGAGCGCTGGTCAACTGAGTTCAGTCTTTTTAAAGCCATTTTTCACCCTCCCCAGGCTCCAGAGGCTTTATAGGACCTTCTAGTGATGCCTCCGCAACGCTCCAGCTGCTCGCTGGGGCGTCGCGCAGGCGCTGTACGTGCCATGCATGTGCGCGGAAGCAACGAAGGCTTTAAAGGACAGGCCCTCCGGAGCACCTTACCAGAACGGTACCCAGTGCTCCGGGCAGGCTCCGGTACACCTGTACCAGGGTGTACTGCCTGCAACCCACCACTGGTCTGTATACTTAATAAGGACCTGAAAACGTAAAAAGGGATGTTTAAGAGACAACAGAAAATTAAGCACAAATATTGGTCACTAGCCCCTTAAAGTGAACAGTGGAGTACCCCAAGTTTCTGTCTTAGGCCCAGTACTCTTCAATATCTTCATAAATGATTTAGATGAGGGAACAAAAGAGGGACTTGTCAAATTTGCAGATAACACCAAGCTAGCAGCAATAGCCAACATGTCAGAAGATCGGCTCAAGATCCAGAAGGATCTCAACAGACCGGAACAGTAGCGCCTATCTAATAAAATGGAATTTGATGGTGAGAAAAGTAAGGTTTTACACTTAGGCAAGAAAAATCCAAATGTATGGAATTGGTGAAACCTGGTTCAATAACAACAACTGTGACCGATATCTTGAGTACTGGTGGACAGTGGGATAGTATCAAGATCACATAAAGTGTTAGTGCACTTTACGAAGCCTTGGTAAGACCACACTTGGGATATTGCGTTCAGTTTTGGTATAGGGTCTTTTGGGGGGGTAGAGCAGGGCTGTCAAACTCAAGGCCCAGGGTCCAGATCTGGCCCGCAGGGAGCTTAGATCTGACCCCCGGGGCCACTCTAGAAAGCGCAAAGGACCAGCCCACAGTGCTTATGCCAGTGAAAACGGAGCTCAGGAGGATCACAAGCGACCTTCCCAGGCTCCGTTTTCAGCTGCGACAGCCTCCTGCTGCCCTCTGCCAGTGAGAATGGAACTCAGGGAAGCGTGTGCTCCCCTCCCCCCCAAGATTCATTTTCACTGGCAGTGGGTGGCATGAGGCTGTCGCAGATGGAAATGGAGTTCTGGAGCCCATTTTCACTGGCAGAGCACTTGGGCTGCCAGATGCCCCTGACACGAGTGACGTCAAGCTAGCCATGCCCACCCTGTCCCCCGAGGTCAAACACAACCCTGATGCAACCATCAATGAAATTGAGTTTGACACCCCTGGTGAACAGGGTTGGACTAGAAGACGTCCCAGATCCCTTCCAACTCTGCTACTGAGTTGAGTGGAACTATTCAGCTGTAATCTTTCCCCCACCTTCTACAAAATAGATGTAAGTAATCAGATTGGAGAACTGTCATGGCTTGGGTTCACTATTGATAAGAAGTGTTGAGAAAGACCTAGCTACCTTCAATCAGTACTGAACTTCATAACCAGATAAACTGCATTCTAAGATACTAATGGAGTTGTGAGACACAGCCAGTTTTTTCTACTTTGCAGGATAGTGGTCTGCTCCTGACTACAATATCAGTACAGAGTAAAATAGCATTTAACAAAGATGGGTGGAATGAAGTCTTTATCATTAAATCCCATTACAAATGTAAAAGATTTAGAAGCCAGAAACAAAGGGGAAGAAAAGAATGTGAATAATACTGAATATTTACTAAAAGACAACATACTACTTGCTGATAAATCCAGAACATATCAGTGATATTTACTCAACTCTTTAAAGCATAATAATTTATTGCACCACATTTAACAAGAACTTGCTTGCCAGCTATTAAGCATGGTTGTATTCAATTCTAGTGAGAACTGATTTCCTCTCCTAGTAGTATCCAATGTTGTCTGGATAAATATAACATAAGGATGTAAAAAAAAAGTAAATGGAAACAATACCATTTTTTTAAAAGCCAGAATTATTATTTGATTCCAAAGCAAAGGCTCCCATGACACTAATTTTATAACTCATATAAGATTTCATCTAAAGGTTTAGCTTAACAACTGTATACCTAACAAGGCATGTATGAGCATGTTAAATCTCTAGAGCAGAGAGGCAACTGTCAATTGGGAAAAGAAATGTAAAGAGGATTGTATAAAGTTTCCAAGCATACTTTTTCCATAATTGTGTTTTTCAAAGATGTGTAGATACTTTTTTTTTCAAACAAAATTTTTATTGGTTTTACAAAAAATTTCAGGAAAAGGGATAGTGGATAGGGTTACAAATTTTGACAGCTACATTAGGCAGGAAATGGCACTCCCACCAATTCTCATAACTTTCACTTATTAATACATTAAGTTGTTACTACTTAGCAAAAGATGTGTAGATACTTTTAACAGCTTTTTACCTCAGAATCATCTACCTAAGAGTCAGCCTTTTTCTAGTTTTTACCGAGAAAGTTTTTGTGTGAAGTCTACATAGAGTGGGTGGGCCAATAAATTCAAATAATAATAAAAAATAGAATTAGATAGCTGTGGCAATGGAACCATAATTCTTGAATTGTAGTTTCTCAACCTCAGCCACATTAAGTTGTATGGACTTCAGCTTACAGAATTCTCCAGAGAACCCTTGATGACTGGAGAATTCTGGGAACTGAATTCCATACATCTTAAAATTGCCAAGGCTCAGAAGCTGCCTGTACATGAACTGTAGCCTAATCCTTTCCTTACATTTAACCAGGGGTGGGATTCAGCTTGTTAGATATTAACATATATCGCAGCAAGTCTCCTCTCAGGTCCGCCGCTAAGGCGGGAAACAGGTATCACTCTGATTGGTCGAGAGGCGTACCCGATCCCTATAAAAGGGGAACCCTCAGACCACAGAGCAAGCTGGATCACTACTACTACTAATAAAGAGCTGTTAAGTCACTACGTGTCCAGAGTCTGTTCTCTCGTTGCCCGAATCTAACATTGGCGACGAAGGGGGGATCGAGAGACAGATAGGACGAAGAAAGCTACCTTCAGAATCCCAGGATTCGATCCAGCCCAGGAATTC
The DNA here is from genome assembly GCF_964273705.1 of Natrix helvetica. NCBI lineage: Eukaryota > Metazoa > Chordata > Lepidosauria > Squamata > Natricidae > Natrix > Natrix helvetica. The sequence continues at coordinate 66,180,870 of NC_138558.1, read as the reverse complement.
GGCAGTAATTCCGGCAGCCATCTCAGGCCATCGCAGCGCGGCAAATTCAACGCAGAGAAGATGGCGATGCACACTCCCCCCGCACCGTTCGACCCGATGAACGACCAATGGGAGGCCTACATGATTCATTTCGAGTGTTTTCTCGAAGCGAACGAATACACAGGGATAACCGACTCCCGAAAAAAGAACATCTTCCTCAGCTACTGTGGGCGTGAAGTTTTCAACACGGCCCGAGACCTCTCCGAACCTACACCAATACAAGCGGTATCATGGACGGCGCTACAACAGACTCTGCAAACTCATTACGCGCCAAAACCTTCCCGCCACGTTTGCCACCAGGAATTCAACACGCGGAACCAGAAGGCGGGAGAATCAATCAACCAATATGTTGCAACCCTACGTAAAGCAGCGACTCACTGCGAGTTCAGGGATCTGGATGAGCAAATCCTGGCAAGACTTGTTTGTGGGTTAAAGGACATTTCGCTACAAAAAAGGCTGTTGGCCAATCCAAATTTAACCCTACAAATAGCGCTAAACGAAGCAAAGGCGTCCGAGTCAGCGGAAAGATCGTCGGAAACCATACAATGCAGGTTCAACGCGAGCCAGCCAGCACCCAGACACGCCAGAGTCCACTACAAGGACACCAATCCAGACTTCGAGGATCCCGAGTTCGAGGACAGTCACCTGATGTGGAGCAGTCACATGAGGCCTGGGGGTAGATCCGGATTCCGTTTGCCACCCTGCGCAAGCTGCGGAGGGAATCACCCCCGGTCTACCTGTCGGTTCAGGAACGTTGTTTGTTCGCACTGCGACAAACTTGGGCACATCGCATGAGTGTGCTGGAGCGAAGTCCCTGCCTCCCCACGGCAGCCTCCAATGTACCGCCAACAGAAGTCCAACCCAGGGGCTTGGCGAAATCAAAAAGGGCGCCCAGAGAGAAACCCACGAGAGTTTACCCAGAGAGACAATTCCCAAAGAGCTGAAAGGGCGTATCCCCAGAGAGATTACACACACAGAGCTGAGAGAGCGTACTACCAGGACGCCCAACGAGAGTATTGCCAGGATACCGATGCTGAGATAGAGTTGACCCAGAGAGAGGAATTGCGAACCTATCTCACCACAATAAGTCAGGTCCGCACTAAGCGGCCTAAAAAGCTGAAAGTCACGGTCCTCTTGGAGGGCTCTCCTTGCGAGCTGGAAGTTGACACAGGATCGTCACTGACGATCATTTCATGGGCCTCCATGAAAAAGGCTATCCCTAGCCTCAAAAAGAGCCAACTACGCGCACCAGACATCCTGCTACGAGACTACCAGGGGAACCGAGTCCCCATTGTGGGCAAAGGCACGTTCCAAATTCGTTTCAAGGACATCGTAGCCCAGCTGCCCGTGACCATCGCCAGCGCACCGTTACAGAACCTTCTAGGACTAGATTGGTTTGAAGCCCTGGGGTTAGAAGTCACCGGGATCAACGCCGTGGAGAACAGCAGCGCTGAACAGATTTTTAAGGAGTTTGAGGATGTGTTCAGCCCCGGTCTTGGTAAGTATGTGGGTAAACCTATCTCATTCAATTTAGACCCAAAAGTGGCGCCAATCCGACTTAAGCCGAGACGAGTGCCTTTTGCATTCCGCCCAAAAATTGATAAAGAGATCGATAAACTAGTAGAGCAAGGAATCCTTGAGCCGGTGGATCACGCGCGCTGGGAGACTCCCATTGTAACCCCAGTCAAACCAGACGGGTCAGTCCGCATCTGCGCGGACTATAAATGCACAATTAATGTCGCGCTACAACAAAGCGCATATCCTGTGCCAGTAGTCCAACACTTATTGCACTCGTTGGGGCCAGGAAAGATATTTGCTAAACTAGACATGGCACAAGCTTACCAGCAATTGCCTGTGGATAGCACCACGGCGGAGGCCCAAATGATAGTGACGCACAGAGGCGCATTCAAATGCAACCGGCTACAATTCGGTGTGAGTATTGCCCCAGGACTGTTCCAGAGCGTCATGGAACGGCTGTTGCAAGGGATACCGGGAGTCGTCCCCTATTTCGACGACATCTTGGTGTCCGCTGCAAACGAGGAGCAACTATTAAAAAGAGTCAGAACTGTTTTGGCCAGAATCAGAGAGAAGGGTCTCCGCCTCAAAAAAGAGAAATGTCAAATTAACGTGCCTAGTGTAATAATAATAATAATAATAATAATAATAATAATAATAATAATAATAATAATAATAATAATAATAATAATAATAATAATAATAAAAAATTTATTTCTTAGCCGCACCCTCTCCCGAAGGACTCGGGGCGGCGTACAATAAAACACATAAAAAACAATATGGACAATACACACACAGAATAAACGAACACGCGTACATGGAGGAGGTATGAAGATAAGAAAAGACAGTTAAAACATAGTTTAAAATCCCCTAATAAAAGTCTAAAAGTCACAAAAATTAAAAAACCCGTCAGGAGCAGTGTGAACGAACTATGGTTGAGCCAGGCCAGCTACTTGAAATAGGTGCATCTTGAGCTTTATCCGGAAGGCGCGGAGGTCAGAGGTAGTCCTAATATCCAGGGGAAGGTCATTCCACAGGGCTGGGCCCGCAACAGAGAAGGCTCTACTCCTAGACGCCGCCCCCCGACATTGTCTGGTGGACGGCACCTGGAGGAGTCCCTCTCTGTGCGAGCGAATTGGTCGCAGGGATGTATGGGGCAGGATACGATCCCGCAAGTAGCTAGGTCCTGAGCCATGGAGCGCTTTAAAGATCGTTATCAAGACCTTGAAACGCACCCGGTAGACCACAGGGAGCCAGTGCAGCTCGCGCAGGAAAGGTGTCACATGGGAGTACCTTGTACTCCCCATAATTACCCGCGCGACCGCGTTCTGGACCAACTGTAGTCTACGAGTGCATTTCAAGGGAAGCCCCATGTAGAGAGCGTTACAGTAGTCCAGGCGAGACGTCACCAGCGCATGAGTGACTGTGCAAGGCATCCCGGTCCAATAGGGGGCGCAATTGGCGCACCAGGCGAAGCTGGTGGAACGCCCCCCTTGCCACGACTGTGACATGGTCATCCATGGACAGCCGAGCATCAAGGAGGACGCCCAAATTGCGCGCCCGCTCCACCGGGGCAAGTTGAATGCCCCCGATGGCCAGAGATGGAATTAACTGGTTGAACCGGGGGGCCAGAACCCACAGCCACTCCGTCTTGGAGGGGTTGAGCTTGAGTCGGTTGTCATCCATCCAGACCCGTACGGCTTCCACACACCGGGACATCATTTCGACGGCCTCGTTGGGGTGGTTTGGGGTGGAAATGTACAGCTGAGTATCATCAGCGTACAGATGGTATCCCACCCCGAAACCACGGATGATCTCACCCAGCGGCTTCATATATGTGTTGAACAGGAGCGGCGAGAGGACCGACCCCTGTGGCACCCCACAGGTAAGGGGGCACAGAGTCGACCTCTGCTCCCCTGTCAACACACGTTGCGTCCGGCCGGAAAGGTAGGAGCCGAACCACCGTAAAACGGTGCCCCCGACCCCCAACCCCTCCAGTCGGCGCAACAAGATACCATGGTCGATGGTATCAAAAGCCGCCGAGAGGTCTAATAGGACCAGGATAGAGGAACAACCCCTACCTCTGGCCCTCCAGAGATCATCCACCAACGCGACCAAGGCCGTCTCCGTGCTGTGCCCAGGGCGGAAGCCGGACTGGCGCGGGTCTAGATAATCATTTTCCTCCAGATGTCGTGGAAACTGATAAGCCACCACACTCTCTACAACCTTCGCCAGAAAGGGAAGGTTGGAGACAGGACGATAATTGGCCAGGGATAGGGTCCAGGGAAGGCTTCTTGAGCAAGGGTCTCACCACCGCCTCTTTCAAGGCAGCTGGAAGGGACCCCTCACCCAACGAAGCGTTCACTAGGCCCAGGAGCCAGTCGCGTGTAACTTCCCAGGATGCCAGTACAAGCCAGGAGGGACACGGGTCCAGTAAACATGTGGTGGGTCGCAGTCGTCCACGCACTCTGTCCAAATCCTCGATGGCAACCAAGTCAAACTCCTCCCAGATAGGTCTCTCAAGACTCGCCACGGACGCCTCTACAGGACCACTGGAAGAGACCCAATCCTTCCGGATTTGAGCGATTTTATCCTGCAGATATTTCCCAAATTCCTCTGCTCTACCCTGTAAAGGGGCCTCCCGCGGCCTCTGAAATAAGAGGGAGCGGGACACCCGAAACAGGGCGGCAGGGCGGTTCTCTGCGGATGCAATGAGAGTGGCACAATATTGACGTTTGGCCACTCTCAATGCCACAAGGTACGTCCTTAAATGGGCTCGTACCTGTGTCCGGTCAAATTCGGAACGAGAGGATCTCCAACGACTCTCTAGGCATCTCTTGCGGCGCTTCATCACCCTTAGCTCCTCGGTAAACCAAGGGGCCAGGGTGGAGCGTTGCCGCCGGAGAGGCCGCAAAGGCGCCACCCGGTTCAAGGCCCCGGTAGTCGCATTGTTCCACGCGACCACCAGGTCCTCTACCCGAGGGCGGGTCAGGGCCGCAGAAGGTGGCCCAAGCTCCATCTGGAACCTCTCTGGTTCCATCAGGCGTCTGGGGCGGAACCATCTAGTATTTTCCGGTTCCGCCTCCCCGCAGCGGGGGGTAGCACCAGGGAAGTCAAGTCGGAGGAGTGAGTGGTCTGACCATGACAGGGGAGTGATGGTTATGTCCCCTCCTCCCAGATCACTCAACCACTGGCCAGAGACAAAAACAAGGTCCAAAGTGTGACCTCCCTCGTGTGTCGGGCCCTGAATCAATTGAGTCAGGTCCATGGCTGTCATGGAGGCCATGAACTCCCGAACCCCCTCGGATGCTTCTCCCACCGATGGCAGGTTAAAGTCCCCCATCACTAAAAGTTTGGGGGTCTCAACCGCCACCGATGCGATCAGCTCGAGGAGTTCGGGCAGGGCTGCTGATGTATAGCGAGGAGCCAGGTATACTATCAGCAGGCCCAACTGTCTCCCAGGGCCCCATTTCACAACAAGGGATTCACATCCGGATGTCTGTGGCACAGTGGACTCCCTCGGCTCTAAGTCCTCCCGGATAATCACTGCTACCCCACCGCCCCTTCCCTGGGCCCGGGGCTGGTGAAATGCTCGATAACCTGGCGGGCACATTTCCACGAGGGGTAAACCTCCCTCGTGGCCCAACCACGAGGAATTCCTGGGATATAGAATCGATGGTCAGGGAAGACACCCCACTTCAAAGAAAATTAAGGCGATCCAGGACGCCCCCACACCACGAAATCAGACCGAGTTGCAGGCTTTCCTCGGACTACTTAATTTCTACGGGGTTTTCTGAGACAGAAGGCGACAGAAGGCAACCGTTGCTGAGCCATTACATCGACTACTCCAAAAGACAGCAACATGGAGATGGGGACGATCCGAGGCAGCAGCTTTTGCCGCAGTCAAGCGCCTGCTCACTTCCGACTCGCTGCTAGTGCAATACAGCCAGACGCTACCACTGGTATTGACTGGTATTGACCTGCGATGCATCCCCATTCGGCGTCGGCGCAGTCCTCAGCCACAGAATGCCAAACGGGAACGAAGCACCCATCGCCTTCTACTCCAGGACTCTTTCGTTGGCCGAGAGGAATTACAGCCAGATGGACAGGGAAGCGTTAGCTGCTGTGGCTGGAGTCAAACGTTTCCACGAATACCTCTACGGTCGCGATTTCGAACTAATTACAGATCATAAACCGCTGTTGGGACTTTTGGCGGGAAACCGCCCCACACCAGTCTCCCTTTCTCCATGCATGACCAGGTGGACTGTTTTCCTGGCCGCGTACTCATACAAGCTGATACATCGACCGGGCTCCACTCTAGGGCATGCAGACGCATTCAGCCGTTGCCCACTCCCGGATCTTTTGCCAGACCCCACTCCCGAGGTACCGGTTCTGTTAATTGACTGTTTGGACTCAGGACCGGTTTCTTCCTGCGACGTTGCCAGATTTTCTTCTAGGGACAATGTAATAAAGCAAGTTCAAACTTGGGTATGGAGGGGGTGGCCAAAAGGAAACGTGGGGCCGGAATTCAAACTGTTTTGGGCAAAACGGGATGAACTCTCAGTGTTACAAGGTTGTTTATTGTGGGGGGATTGAGTTGTTATTCCTTATGCGTTACATAGAAATGTGTTAGAAGCGTTACATGTTGGGCATCCGGGGATCGTTAGAATGAAGGCGTTAGCAAGGAGTTACGTTTGGTGGCCAAACATGGACAAAGAGATAGAGGAATGGGTAGCCATTTGTGATCCGTGCCAAGAATCTAGACCAGCACCCCCTGAGGCACCCACCACAGAATGGGAGAAGCCTAAAGCACCCTGGTCGCGAATACACATCGATTTCGCAGGGCCAGTCCAAGGTCAGACTTTTCTTATAGTTGTGGATGCATACTCCAAATGGCTAGAAGTAGTCCTAATGACTTCAACCACGGCAGAGGCAGTCATTAAGGTACTACGGCGACTTTTCGCCACTCATGGCCTGCCCAACCTCCTGGTCTCCGATAACGGGCCCCAGTTCACGGCCATGCAATTTGAGACGTATTTAGCAGGTCAGGGAATTCGGCATGCCCTCGTCGCGCCATTCCATCCAGCATCGAACGGACAGGCGGAGAGAATGGTGCGATCCGCAAAAGAGGCCCTCGCTAGGATGGGTCCAGGTGATTGGCAAACACGCATTGATCATTACCTCTTAATTCAGCATATTACCCCCAGCGCAACGACAGATAGGAGCCCCGCTGAACTACTCATGGGCCGCCATCTACGGTCTCACCTGGACCGTCTTCACCCAAATTACTCTGCCACATCGCCCCCAGACTCTACAAGCAAAATTCGGAATTTTAGCATAGGGGATTCAGTATGCAGGGGGGAACATTGTGGATGCCGGCAAAGGTAATCGGCATCACGGGTCCACGTTCATATTTGTTAGAGCTGGAAGACGGACGGAATTGGAAAAGGCCATAGATCAACTACGGGGTCGTCTGGCACACTCAGACCTACGAGCCGAGAACGAAGACTATCTGCCAGCACAAGGTCAGCCATCCGAGAGCCCAAACACAGAGGAACACGACACCTTTGAGCGCAGGATAGAACCAGCGGTCGATCGCGAACCAGAACTGCGCCAAAGCGATGAAAGCCTGCAGACCCCCGAACGCAAAGCTGAAAGAACAGGCGAAACCGATCCAGCAGCCACTCCCGTTCAACCCGAACTACGGCGTTCCACCCGGGTGAGACAAACACCCACTTATTTAAAAGATTATGTCACTAACAGGAATGCTCCATCTAAGAGGGGAGGGGTGTTAGATATTAACATATATCGCAGCAAGTCTCCTCTCAGGTCCGCCGCTAAGGCGGGAAACAGGTATCACTCTGATTGGTCGAGAGGCGTACCCGATCCCTATAAAAGGGGAACCCTCAGACCACAGAGCAAGCTGGATCACTACTACTACTAATAAAGAGTAGTTTGACCGGTTCGGGCAAACCAATAGTTCCAGTGAGTATTTGGCCCTGTCCACCTGCCCCTACGGTTTCCTGTCCTATATTTCCCTGTTTTTTTAGCTCAGTTGATTTGCATGGCACAGCAGATTGCTGCGTGTCAGCTGTTTTACTCACAGGCGCTGACATAGAAGGTAAGTTTTGAAGCTTTAAAATGTCATTTTTTTTTATTGCTGTACAGGCACAAAGCTAAAGTTAACTCACCAAACTGGTTGTTAAACTGGTTGCATCCCACCACTGCATTTAACTATATATATATACATCTTTGGTACATATTGATATAACCTTATTTATTTATGTACTAGCTGATAACCAGACGTTGCCCAAGTATTTATTTATCATAATCCTGTATTAGACAGGAAAAGCCCTGATTTCAGCAACAATTAGATTAGTTACAAATGTTTTCCCTGTGCCCCAGAAGCGTCAAGGAAAGTGATACCACCTTGTCTTGCTTGCCGATCCATGATCATGTGGTATGCTTTTTTTAAATTTTGATTTAGAAGCGGCTTCTTGTCCGTGACATTTGCACTAAGTTGCTCGACGTTGTAGTTCTTTTCTGGTATTTCTAATGTTGGATTCTCCACCCCCCCGCCCCATTACCAGAAGGAGCCTCCTTGTGGAGTACTGTGAAGCCGTTACCATGGCAACTCCACTGCACTGTACAGTAGAAACCATTTTACGGCAGTACGGTAGAAACCATTTGAAGGCACAACAGGCTGTATCTTAACAGAACACACACCCCGATAGGTGTTAGGGGTGTCTTACCCACACAATATTTGTTTCCAGAGAGTAAGTCATCTTACTCAATTTCAAGTTTGGTTGAAATAGTTTGAGGCATTCCAGAGTTATGCTGGATCACACACACACACAGTCACATACACACACACAGTCATTTGTGTGTGTGTGTGTGTGTGTGTGTGTGTGTGTATGATAGATTTAGTTATTTAATAACTCTATACATGTAAAGTGGTCCAATGAAGTCAGATCATGATGTCACATGAGATACAATCTATATTTTTAAACAACTGGTAGTTGGTTCCACATCAAGGAATTTTTTTGTAAAAAGAGAAAGAATGGTATGACAAAACTATTTGCACACCTTGGAAATTAGATGCAGAGCAGAGGCACAGTCTATTTACCTTTAGCAAATAATTTGATATGCTCAGTCAACTGTGACTATGTAGGCTATTCACTCCTACTATGCTATTAAAACGTAATTCAAGACATGGATTATTTATACTTAAGGTGTCTGAGTAGTTCACAAATGTTTTACATCATGCATACATTTTCGCTCTTGAGCTGTCGGTTTTGCGTTCTGCGAATAAGATATGCAGACAATTAAAATGGGTGATTCTATTGCAGTCTTAGCTGTTAAGAGGAATGTTCTTGGTTGAAAATTCTAGAAAACGTCATTGTGTACAGCTTTCAAGAGTATATATATATATTAAAATACAGTAGGTAGGTAAGGAGAGAGAGAGAGAGTAGGTAGGTAGGTAGAGGGATAGAGAGAGAGAGAAAGATAGAGAGAGAAATACAGGAGAGTGTGAGAGAGAGAGAAATACAGTAAATAGGTAGGGAGAGAGAGAAAGTAGGTAGGTAGGTAGATAGAGGGATAGATAGAGGGATGGATGGATGGATGGATGGATGGATGGATGGATAGATAGATAGATAGATAGATAGATAGATAGATAGATAGATAGATAGAAATACAATAGTGGGTAGGGAGAGAGAGTAGGTACTGTAGGTAGGTAGATGTTTCCAGGTGTATTTATCCATGTGCTGGAGAAGGAAATTGCTGACAATCTGAAGCAACTAAGACTTCGTTTCTGCTGCCACAGCACTTGATCAATCTAATTCTCATCAATCACTCTAACTAAAGAGCTTTCCAAAAGGAAAAAAAAGTTTTTGCACTCTGCAAACCTCCCCAAAATGGCCTGTTTTTTTTTCAAAATAAAAGGCATGAATAGCCATGGGGGGCTTGCAGTGTTCCTGGGGGGGGGGAGACGAGCAAAAAACTCCTGTTTTTCATGAAAACGGGCCCTTTTTACATGCATAGCCTTTAGGAAGCTTATAGAGTGTTGCTAGGGGACTGGGGGGGCAGAAAATAGGCCGTTTTTCACTCATTTCTGCCCTCTGCAGACCCCAGGAGCTCTCTGAAAGCCTCCATAAGGGTATGCACGGCCATTTTGGTGAAGGGGGCCAGGCTTTATTCGGTGTATAAGACGCACCTAGATTTTCAGCCTCTCTTTTGAGGCAAAAAGGTGCGTCTTATACTCCAAAAATACGGGAAATTCCCTCAATACTGTCAAACTATTCACTAAATCTACATTAGTATTAATCTTCTCATCATTCCTATCATCCTTCTCCTCCCACTTATGACTGTATGACTGTAATTTTGTTGCTTGTATCCTTACAATTTATATTGTTTCCTAATATGATTTGATTGCCTATTTGTACCCTATGAATATCATTAAGTGTTGTACCTTATGATTCTTGATGAATGTATTTATTATGTACCCTGAGAGCATATGCACCAAAGGCAAATTCCTTGTGTGTCCAATCACACTTGGCCAATAAAGAATTCTATTCTATTCTATTCTACTTGTAGTTATGATAGGGAAGAGCTCTCTTCCCCCCCCCCTCCTTTGAATCTTAGTGTTGACTCCTGGTGATTATCTAGATTAGTCCTCACAATTTTATGACAAGGTTTTTTAAAGTGGTTTGTTTCTTGTTTCGCTCTTGGAACTCCACAAAAGCTGCGGCTTTTTAAATATAAACTTTGACTCTCTACATCTACCCTTTTTCATCTGGCTCTTATTCTTGTCAAACTTGTTCTGGTCTTGGTCTCAATTCATATTTCTTCAAGTCAGCTACTGCAAATGGGACTGGGAGACCAGCCAAGAGAGCTGCTCCCCAGCCTATGGTCTCTTTCATTAGGTTAGCTATGGTTTGTACCAAAGACATGGCTCAGCATGTCAGAGAAACATGCTTATTACCTAAGCTCCTTCTAGAAGCCTTCAGACGAAACTTAAAAAAAAAGAAATTAGCTGAACCCTATTAGCTAATTTGCCCCTGAATTCATCAGAGAATGCCCAGTCGTTTGACTCAAATAGGGATTTCAATTCTTAAGATCTAGGATTTTTTATTTATTTATTTTTACATGGCTTTAACCTGATGGGAGGCCTTTCTTCCCCAGCCCAACAACAGGTAGCAGTAATCACAGGATTCTACCTCTGGGCATGAAAGATATTACTTACCTATGGAGTTTGGATTGTACCCACATTAAACGTAGCTATGATTGCTCTCCTTGCTTTGATAATAAAGAGCAATTATTTATGCTCACATTGCTGTCAGATGTTGATCATAAATGAAGATAACATAATAAGCAGTGCAACCAAATTGGTTAGAATAATGAATAATTTGGATTGGGCAACGTCTCTCAGAAATATAGAACTTTAGGCCTGGGGAGGCCTATTGCGTGCCATTTTTAAATAAATTCTATTGGTTTCAGGTAGTTCTCAACTTACGACCACAATTGAGCCCAACATTTCTGTTGTTAAGTGAGACCATTTACAACCTTTCTCATCACAGTTGTTAAGTGAATCATTGCAGTTGTTAAGTTAGTAACACGTTGTTAAGGGAATCTGGCTTCCCCATTGACTTTGCTTGTTAGAAGGTCGCAAAAGGGGACACTGCAATCGTCATATATATGAACCATTGGCCAAGCATCTGAATTTTGATCATGTAACCATGGGGATGCTGCAATGGCCGTAAGTGTGAAAAACAGTCATAAATCACTTTTTTTCAATGCCATTATAACTTCAAATAGTCACTTAATGAACTGTTTTAAGTCAAGGACCACCTGTACTTTATAAATGGGTAGTCCTTACGGTTATATTAAATAGAATATAATCTCGTGACTTCTTTAATATGTACAAAAAAAAATGGGATGAATTTCTTCTGTATAGCCTTGAAGGATTTCCAATGTATCAAACCATGATTGTTTTATAACAGAAAGTTCTTGCCTAAAATAAGCTTTGCACTGGGATGAAACACTACATTTTCAGGAATGGGGGTTCCCCTACCCACGAAACACCACGCAGGTAACCCAGCTTGTTCCCAGAGCAAGTCCTCCCAACCTGCCTTCAATCTCAAGTCGAGCTACAGGTAGTCGCCGACTTATGATCACAATTGAGCCCACCATTTTTGTTGTTAAGTGAGACGTTTATTAAGCGAACTTTGCCCCACTTTACGACCTTTCTGGCCCCAGTTGTTAAGTGAATCACTGCGGTTGATAAGTTGTCACCTGGATGTTAATAGAATTCTTTGTTGGCTAAGTGTGATTGGACACACAAAGGAATTTGCCTTTGGTGCAGATGCTCTCAGTGTACATAAAAGAAAAGATACATTAGTCAAGAATCATAAGGTACAACACTTAATGATAGTCAAAGGGTGCAAATAAGCAATCAAATCATACTAGGAAACTATCAATATAAATCGTAAGGATACAAGCAACAAAGTTACAGTCATACAGTCATAAGTGAGAGGAGATGGGTGATAGGAACGATGAAAAGATTAATAGTAACAGTAATGCAGACTTAGTAAATAGTTTGACAGTGGAATTATTTGTTTAGCAGAGTGATGGCATGGGGGGGACGGGACTATCCTTGTGTCTAGTTGTTCTGGTGTGCAGTTATAGCGTTGCTGTGAGGGTAAGAGTTGAAACAATTTCCATCCAGGATGTGAGGAGTTTGTAGATATTTTCTCAGCCCTCTTTTTGACTCGTGCGTGCAAAAGTGAATCTGGCTTCCCCATTGGGGTGTCAGACCGACCTTCCGACCATCTTGGCTTGTCAGGACGTCGCAAAAAGGGGACCCTACAACCGTCGTAAAGATGAACCAGCTGCCAAGCATCTGAATTCCGATGTAGGATCGGAATTCAGATGGTTGGCAAGCGATTCATCTTTATGACGGGAAAATAGGGATCACGCTGCAAAGGTGAACCGCGGCCTTCAGTCACTTTGATTCAGCACCCTTGCAACTTCGACCGGCCACTAAACGAACCGTCGTAAGTCGAGGATCACCTGGTCACAACGCCGGCAATAAACCAACCAACGGTTCCCACCGGCTCTTGGGGGAAAGAAAAGGGGCCTTTCGTGCCTTATCCTGAGGGCTGCTGCTGCTGCCGGTTCTTTCAGAGGGGCAAGACTTTCTCCTCACCGCCCCCAAAAAAGAAGCCGGACCAAACCGCCCCTCGTCTCACCATCAACCCGAGGACGGCGGCGCGCCTGCCCAGCCACGGACGGCACCCATCGCGGGGGTTTCCAGGGAGAAAACGCCCCACCTCCCGATTGTCCGGCCGACGACCGGCCTCCCTCCTTCCCCCGGGGGGCTCAGCCAGGCCCGCCGCCGGATCTACGTGTCGGTTCCCTTCCGCGGCGCGCGGGGCCGCAGCTGAGGCGGGCCCGGCGCCGCCAACCGACGAGGCGGAGGCGGAGGCAGGAGCGGCGAGGCTGCGCTTCCCCGCCCGGCCGTGTAGGGGGGGCCCGTCGGCCTCGGCAAGCGGGCGGCCTCGGCCTCTGAGGAGCGGCAGGCGCCGCCTGACAACAGGCCAGCGGCGGCGCCGCCATGGAGGACATCAACTCCAACGTGAACGCCGACGCCGAAGTGCGGAAGCTGCAGGAGCTGGTGAAGAAGCTGGAGAAGCAGAACGAGCAGCTCCGTATCCGCAGCGCGGCCGGGGCGCCCGGCGGCAGCCCCAAGCGGCTCCTCAGCGGCAGCGGAGGAGGAGGAGGAGGAGGGTCGGGCGCCTGCACGCCGCCTCCGCAGCTCTTGACGCCCCCCGCCGCCCAGCTCTCGCCGTCCTCCTCAGCGTCGCCCCCGGGGCCCGACAGCCGCGGCCTCAACTCCAAGGCCGGGCCGCGACGGCCTCCCGCGGACGGGGAGCGGGGCGCGGCGGCGCCGGCGGCGGCGGCGGCGCGGGGCCCCGCCGAGAAGAGCGGCCTGCTAGACGAGGTGGAGCCGCTGAGGCCCGACGAGCTGGAACGGCTGGCCGGCTGCGAAGAGGACGAGACGGGCTGGTGAGGAGGAGGAGGAGGAGGGCGGCTGGGGCCGATATGGCTGGGGGGTAGCGCTGTGGGGAGGGAGGCCGCCACACCTGAACCGGGAAGGAGATGGAAGGAAGGAGAGGGAGGGAAGGAAGGACGGACATGGGTAGAAGGAAGGAGATAAATAGATGAAGAAAGAAAAGAAGGAAGGAAGAACATGGATAGAAGGAAAGAGGTGAATAGATGAAGGTAGGAAGGACAGGTATAAAAGGAAGGAGATAAATAGAGGAAGGAAGGACGGGTAGAAAGGAGATGAATAGAAGAAGGAAGGAAGGAAAGATCCCCCTACCTCAAATACTGTGAGACCCTCGAAGACTGGCTAACTCTAGGTATCCCTGTGGGGAGCAAGGTTCCCCAAAGCTGGGAATCTCCCTACAAGAGTCTTCCATAAGGAATCTCCCCACAGCCTTTCCCTTCTTTGCAAATGTGCTTATGGGGAGCAGGAAAGATGGTTTGGGGAATATCCCTTGCTGGGCCTTGACACACTTGTTAACTGGGAAAAGACACAACTGTGTTGGGTGATGCCTTGAATCGGCCTATTTCTACACTGGGGTCTGGAGGGGATGGGTTGCACCTTTTCTCATTCCAATATCTCATACATATGAGTAATGGCAAATTCAGACCAGATGTTTAGAACTGGGGAGGTTTGTATGGTCTAACTCTGGTTGGACAATTGGATGGGTTGGGTTGAATTAGATAAGTGTTTTTCAGTTCTGGGAGTTGAACTCTTAATGGTCTTAAAATTGCCAATTTTGAAAAAAGATTGAATTAGATCATAGTGTCCTTCAGTGCCTTTTTCTCTCGGCCTTAAAGTTGCTAGTTTAGGGACTTGCTGTGGGATTAGAATCCTATCTCTTGAAAAGACACCAAAGTTGGGGGGGGGGGGAGATGATGTTGCATTATAGAACAATACTTGAAAGAAATATAGAATGTGCCATAAAGTTCTGGAAAACACATCAGCAAGAAAAGCCAATAGTCAATAAGGTTTCTTGAATTCTCTCCCAATTCTCTTTCACCTTATATTTGCTTGTATATTGCCTTCTATACATAGTCTCTCTCTCACACACACAAATAGGGTACATTTCAATTATTTTACGGTTATAGTGAGTCAGGGTGGATGTGTTCAATAGCGCCAAAATTAGATAATAGAATAAGAGATGATATATTAAGGATGAATGATGTCATTTAATTGTGGTAGTTTAAATGAACAAATCAAGACTTCTTCACTTAAAATTGAGGTGTGGAGCGATTTCATCCTTTTATAAGTATTGTTTGTATGATTGAGTACTGTAAATGCTTCTCCTCCCATTACATTTACTTCATTCTTGACAGGCAGAGCCCAAGTACATTTAAGTAATTAAAATATATATATTCAAGCATATATTTAAAAGCATGGGAACTTCTATCTCATTCATCTGCAGTGTGATTCATTAGGCTAATTTAACAATTGTGAACTCAACACAGATAAACTCGTTTTAAATTTATTTCTCTTTGATGGTACAATCATGTATGTACTTAACTCAGTATTAATTCTCAAATAAGCAGAATAAAATTTCCGAGTATAAATATTATCTTGAGGTCATTAGCTGCTGAATTGGTTAGCTTAACTCTTTTCCACATGTTTGATTCATTTCACTATTCATTCTCTTTGAAGCACAGCAAAACTTTATAAAAAGTGTCATTTTCTCTCCACAGCCTGATATTTTGCTATTGAGCTATTTACACTCTCCTGTAGATAATTTCCAGTGTTTTGATAATGGAAAAAAAGTTGATGAAGTATTTTCTAAAATGCATTATTTCCTTAATCAACTTTTCATTAATTCATTCTTAAATCAGTGAAGTTATTTTGGCAATAATATGGCTGTGGCATGCTCTTTTATTGTTTTCATAGTCCAGCCCATAGTCCAGCATTCCCTACCGCAGGGATGTCAAAGCTCAATTTCATTGAGGGCTGCATCATGGTTGTGTTTGACCTTAGGGGGCCAGGATGGGTGTGGCCAGCTCGATGTCACTCGTGTCAGGGGTTCCTGTGGGGACTAGAGAGTTTTGCCAGTGAAAATGGACTCCCAAGCTCCGTTTCAGCTGCAACGGCCTCCTGCCGCCCTCTGCCAGTGAAAATGGAGTTGGGAGTGCTGCCTGCGGCCTTTGCGAGCTCCATTTTTGACTGTGATGGCCCCATTTTTGCTGGCAGACTTGCTGGGCCGGTTCTTCACTATTTCCAGGGCGGCCCTAGAGGCCACATCTTAGCACCTCACAGGCTGTATCTGGCCTGCGGCCTTATGTTCGACACCCCTGTGTCAATCCAACCTAGATAAATTAATAAATAAGAAGCAAGGTTATTTATCCCATTGAAAACTTTAAATATTGATATATACTGTGTTCATTTAAAGTATGCATAAAGGTTTCCCCTGTTCAGTCATGTCCGACTCTAAGAGGTGATGCTCATGTCTGTTTCACAGCTGAGGCAGCAAGTGTTGTCCTAAGATGTTTCCATAGTCATATGGCCATCACGACATCATGCTGCAATGCAGAGCATGCAGTGAAACATAGAACACTGTTACCTTCCCACCTAAGTGGTGCCTGTTTATCTACTTACATTTACATGCTTTTGAACTGCTAGATGGGCAGGAGCTGAGGCAAGAATGGGTGCTCGCCCCATCACGTGGCGCTCAGGTCTCGAACCCATATTCTTAACCGCTGAGCCATCACGTCCCCATAAAGTGTGCATATGAGGATCCAGCTTGTTGAGGGGCAATAGGCTGACTCTGTAAAGCGCTTAGTGTATAAAGCACTGTAAAGCAGTATATAAGTGTAAGTGCTATTGTTATATAGGTGTTAAATATGGGGAATTTATATTTCATTCATAACTAGTTACAATTGTAGAATGAATGACAAAAAGTTACAAATATAATGCAGAATACAGAATAGCAATTCTGTATTAATTGTTTATGCCCACACTTTCAGTGAACAATGCATACAGTTCTTGTAATTCTTTTTCCTATGTTAGTTTTTTCCCATTCATTATTGAAATGTATAAGTGTTGCCTTGGAACAGACTCTTTGGAATAGGATGACTGATTTTGTGCTTTTTATTTTTCTAACATAATTATTTATTATTATTATTTATTCACATTTCTAAACCGCCCCCTCTCCCAAAAAGGGACTCGGGGCGGTGTTCCAACTGAAGACATTTTTATTAACTGAGACTTTAAACATATTTTAAAAACTGTTCGTTAAGTACCTGCCCATTCTGTAGATGTTGAATGTGTTTCATAAACTATCTGAAAACACTATTGAAGCTTTAGTGTCAAACCTTGAAATGTTTAAAGTATTAAAATACTTCAATATAATATTTTATCTTGCTGTTTATTTTACAAACAGTTTTCAATGCAGGTCAAATTATTTGGGCTTTCGGTATATTGTGTAAGCTTGATTTTAGACTTCCACTGTTTGACTTTAACTTCCCCTTTTCGTAATGTTCATCTTTCAGCTCTTCTTCACAAAGCAAATCTTCCCTGCATGTTGGAAGATTCACACACACACACATGCAAAAATCCCACCTCAATTTCCTAAACCATATCATTTCTGAATGTTTACTTATGCGCAGAAAAGGCTGGTGGATATTTAAGAGGCTGTTTTGTTGTATGAACTCTTTTGACAGTTCCAACTAAGTTCCAACTAAGCAATATAAAATAAAATAAAATAAAAACTTTGCAGTACGATAATGAAGCTAAAAGCTATGTGATGGTTCCGGAATCAATTCCCCAAGAGCTGGATCTTTACAACGCTCCAGAAGACTGGAGTATAAGTAGAGGGACTCTTATTGCTTCTGAAGATCATGTGCCCCAGAGGGGAGCCCTACGAAGAGCACCTGCCTACAGGTTTCCTTCCCTTGGTGTCTGGAGATCCCATGAAGGCATTGTCTGGGTTAGGTGGGCACCTTCAATCAGGGAAAGGCAGTTTCTCAATTTCCAGCATGCTGAGAAAAAATGCACTTAATAGAAAACTGTGTTGTCCTGTGCTTTTTATTAAAAAGAGCAATATACTGAAGTTCTAATTTGACTGTATATCCCTATGTAATGTTCGTGTGTTTTAATTTCCACCAGGTTGTATATGTCACCAAAGAAGAAAGTGACTCCAGTGCAAAAATCAATGAGTCCGCTCGTTTGGTGCAGACAAATACTGGATTATCCAACTCCAGACATTGAATGTGCTAAAAAGTCACTGATCCATAGGCTTGAACAGACCATGTCAGGTGAGCTTCTGAATTTTTTTTAAGTTAACTTGTTTTAAACAGGTAGTATTTTAATATTATATGTTATATGTTTTTTACTCCATTGTACGCCGCCCCGAGTCCTTTTCGGAAAGGGAGCGGCTAATAAATTTAAATTATTATTATTATTATTATTATTAATAGACTATTTTTTAAAAATAGTTATGTTCCAGTGAAAGTTAGCTTGGTTCAAATCCAATTTACATTAATAGGAAGATTATTATATGCTTTCTTCTATTAAAAAATTCAAGGGAGACAAGTGTCCAGCTATGTTGTAGTTATTGTCTAATAAGTATACCAGCATGGCAGCTGTTTTGCACAGTATCATTTTATTTTATTTTAAATGAATTGGTATCTGAGAAATGGCATGTAAAATAATAATCTACGATTATTTTTTGCAAAAAAAAATGTTTCAGAGGCATTAAATAACTGAAATAAGTGATGAGATTATCATTTTCTGGACAGTTATATTATCAAAATTTAATATTAGTGTTTGCCAAATTTAATTTAAAAATAAAAAAATTAATGGGATTGTACTGTAGAGAGTTTATGTTATTAACAGGGTGAAGAGATATGTATTTTTTTTAAAAAAAACCTTATTCTACTTTGTACCCACATTCTGTACCTCATAACATACTATATGATATTAAAATCAGAAATGCAATTTTAAGTGTTGTGAAATAGTATATGAATTTTCTTTTCTGTTTTTTCATACAGCTCTCAAGAGACACAGCCTGTATAATAATCCATTCAACACTGTCAATTACACAAACTCCTATAGCCACAGTGCTGGCAGTCCCTACAGCACTAACTTCAGTTCTCCTTCCCCGACACCAGCGAAAGCTCCTTTAGCAAAACAGCTCATCTATCCTAACAACTCAGGTAAGAGCCTCAGATCGAAGAGGCACATGATAGACATGAGGTCTGAATAATTTTGAGTTGTAATCCTTATATTGCTTTGTACTTTTCCTTCCTTCTTTCCTTCCTTCTTTCCTTCCTTCCTTCCTTTATCTAGTCAACTTCCTACTGAGCAGAGTATGCCCAAATCCTGGTCAAGGTATGCTAAAATGCATTAAAATTATTGTTACATTTATTCTATTTGGCATTTATAAATTCATCTTTTGCAGTGGAGGTATAATTTTGAGAGCCAGAATTATTTTTCCTTAATAGCAAAACATTGAAATTAAGATACAATTGTTATGAAAGTGGTGAATGGAGAGTTGCAGAAGTCTAAACAATAAAGAGTTGTTTCAGCTTTCCTTTAAAGCACTTTAAGAGTTTCAATATTTAGAAGTTCACTTAAATGCAACACCTTGTAGATTGATCGGTACCTAACTCGAAGAGAAATGACTTTTATTTCTCAACGTATTTGAATTCTGCCTTCTTTCTGCCTTCAGTGTTCTATAAATCATGCTGATTTATAGGGATGATAGGGATGTCTTTATGTATTAATGTGTTTTTCTTTTCTTATAGGTCATTTCAAAACTTCTGATCGAAATCCTCCACTCAGTCCACAATCCTCTATAGACAGTGAATTAAGTGCTTCAGAAATGGACGAAGACTCAATAGGATCTAATTACAAACTAAATGACTTAACTGATGTGCAGATTTTAGCCCGAATGCAAGAAGAGAGTAAGTAGTTTTCACATCATAACAAATAAAAATCGGAGGTTTTTTTACTGTTATTTTTAACATGTTTGCTTTTGTTGGTAAACTTCAGGGATTCCACATGAATGCCACATGTTAAGAAACAAAAAGGTTTGAGAAATATATTGGCCAAAAGAATTGGAAAATAATAGGAAAGATTAAGATGTGAACATAAAAATAGGGAAATATTCAACACTAAAATGTGACCATTTTTGTTTCCGCATAGCAACTCTTTCTAGATGCAATTTTAAATAATTGCTATAGTGCTGTGGTTATAAACTGGTAGTGATTTGGGAAAGTGCCACCTCCATCTCCCAGTACATTTACCAAGAAGGATGGAAAACTATATATATATAAGCCACCATTATATTGTTACCTTTCTGTGACAGACTGGGAATTAAATCAGAGTTAATACTATAATCTTTATGTTTCTTGGTTACAGTCCTCTTAGAGAGCTGCATTGGGGACAGCATTACCAGGCACGAGTTCAATTCAGATTTACAGAACAATTTTCCTTCAATGATTGCCATCAAGGCCACATAACTGAAACTAGTTTTATAAAAGGTTGTGACTTTGTGTTTGATGTATTTAGTAAGTTACCCAGAATAAAACAAGGGACTTGTGGGAATATTTCAACTAAAATTTTGTTTCTTAATGCAGACTTCACTTAAAACCTAAGTCTTCATTATGTCTGCTAGATAAAATGTAAAGCCGCATATTCATTGGAGAAAAATGTATCAATTATAATATCAATTACTTTGGCATTGTAATTATAGCGTGGTCCAACCTAATCTAAAGCCAAAGGGAAGAGGGACAAGAATTGGACAATTCCTGCAAAATATCTCTCCCCCCCCCTCCCAATAGAAGAAAGTACATTATGACATGTTAAAGTTAGGATCTTTATATTGCACGAGTCACAAAGAGGGCTGAGAAAATATCTACAGACCCCTCACATCCTGAGATAATCTATTTCAATGTCTCCCCTCAGGACGCCACTATAAGGCATTGTATGCCAAAACAACTACCATGTTTCCCCGAAAACAAGACATGGTCTTATTTTCTTTTGACCCCTGAAATAAGCGCTTAGCCATATTTTGGGGGAGGTCTTATTATTTTTGATGTGCAGGAGGCGGTGAGCGTGGGCACCTCATGGCTACTACTGTGTTGCAATATTTTGGGGATGGAGGGCATATTTTAATGCATGCGCTCAAAAGCTGATTGGGCTTATTATCCGGGAAGGTCTTATTTTCAGGGAAACAGAGTAGGCATAAAGATAGTTTTTCCCCTGTGCCACAACTCTGCTGAATACTCGGTACTGTCTCATTCTCATCTTTCCTACTATCTTCTATTGGTTTCTTATGATTTATCAGTGGTTGTTTGTAACTTATGATTAATGATTATAATTATGATTTATGACCTATTACTTGTTGTTTATATGTACACTGTGAGTGTATGCACCGGAAACAAATTCCTTGCATGTCCGATCACATTTGGCCAATAAAGAATTCTATTCTCTTCTATTTACATTTTGCCAGTAGATATTCTCCAGCTTTTGTTTGTGTCTATTTATTACATTTCTGTTTAGCTCAGTGGTCCTGTAATACAATTTCTCTACAGAATTAATCTTTCAGTATATAGTAGCATACAGTTAATACTGCCAACAGATTCTGGTTTGAGATGTTGTAGGCATAACAATCAAACTAGTGTGATGTTTTCTGGCTGGATAATGTGAAGGCATATTGTAGCCATTTGGCGTTGCGTGTCATTAAGATGTGAATAATGCCTAGCTTTGTCTTTCCATCTGCTGCTGTGGAAGCTGTGAAACATATGATTTCTGAGTTTATGAAGAGCTGGCCTAGTAAAGTGTGGTTAAATATTGACAAGAAAAAACGTAGTATTGGTTAAAATAAATTTGGAAGTGAGGTCAAATCCACATTGCTAGTCCATGCTTATCATTTGCTTTCAAATCTTGTCTGAATCCTGGATGCTAAGGTCTAGATCTAGAATATCTGGGGCGTAACTTAACTTTGGTTAATTGTAGATATCCCATGCTCCATTGGGCCATTGCTTCAGACCAAGGGTGTCAAACTGGCAGCCCGCGGGCCAGATGCATCATGTACAGGCCACGCCCACCCCGGCTTCACAAAGCCAAAAAACATCACGTGACGTGATCGAGTTGTCACCCGTGCTTCAGACATATTTCCTTACCAGATTCTTCAACACCTTCAGCAATGACAGCTAATAATGTACTGCCTTTACTGGAAAAGTTGAGATACATTCAGTCACGTTTCTGCCATGAAATCAGTCCCTGTTGAATTGTGTAGCACGGTCAAACATCAGCATGGGAATTGTTGTTTTATGACATGTTCCTTGTCTGTAATAATCAAAAAGGGGATTGTACTTTAAGCAATATTCTTTCTTCTCCTTAGGTCTTCGGCAAGAATATGCAGCAACTACTTCTCGGCGTAGCTCTGGTTCTTCATGTAGTTCTATGCGGCGTGGAACGTTTAGCGACCAGGAACTTGATGCCCAGAGCTTAGAAGACGAAGAAGACAGCTGCCACCATGCAGTGCACCCAGCTATGAATAGGTTCTCTCCATCACCCCGCAATTCACCCCGACCTTCACCAAAACAGTCCCCGAGGAATTCTCCCAGGTCTCGATCCCCTGCTAGAGGAATAGAGTACAGCAGAGTGTCACCCCAGCCCATGCTTAGCCGCCTGCAGCAACCCCGCCTTTCACTTCAAGGACATCCCCCTGATTTGCAAACCACCACTGTCAAAAATGAAGGTAAAAGACTTTGAATTCAGTTGTACGTACGAAATATTCAACTGGTGGCCGTGGGTGTGCCCCCAGTTGTTTGGGAGCATTTAAAACTCAGGTTGTGAAATCAGCAGCCCTGTAAATTATTCAAATATCATAAAATTAAAAACGTGCCATGCATTTGGCCTTACAGCCAAAGATACAAGGAAAGGTAAAATAAGTTTTGTAATAGGGTTGGGTTTTTTTTTTTCATTAGGATGATTTGAAATCCATAAGCTATGAAAATAATTTTGTTTTGTGGTCATGTAATTTTTCAAATTCTCATATTGAGAATTCCATCAAGAATGTCCATTAGGGGAAAAAATAAGGTTAACCAGGTCAAAATAGTGACAAACGACTATTGTAAAATTTTCCCTAAAGGCCATAGAATTGATAGTAAAATGAAAATTGTTGCTTCAAAGATGTAAAAGCTTTAAAGATATGTCATATAAAAAAACTCTTTGAGATGCTGAGCTATTGCAAATAGGATTAACTATTCTTAGCAAATATACATGAGAAAGGAAAAGTAAATTTCCTTTTCTGTAAGTATGCATGTATTCAATTTTCAGTTTTCAATTATTCCTTGCATGGTAGGTTATCTGCCATTATTTAAAAAAAATAAAGTGCTCATTCTTAACTTCAAACTTAACTTCCTTGATGGATGAAGCCAGAACTGTTTACTTGAGAAAAAAAAATCTAAATATTACATACCACAAAGTAAAATTGTTTGTGAATCAGTCAACATTAATTTGAAATAAACGGAACAAAGCCACTGGACTCATGAGAATATATGGAAGGGGGAAGAAAATACACATTTTAAAAGAACAACTGAGATTTTGATGTTTCTTCTATTAACATTTTCCTTTAAAAGTTAGCCTCTTTTTTTATGGAATTCAATGTGATATGTAAACTAAACTGTTGCTAAGAGACCACAAGCAGACTCAACACGGTTATTTTTCTGTTGTTGTTGGATGTTCCTGCCGCTTCCCAGTTCTTCTTAAATCTCTTAAGGCATGTTGCATTGCTAATTCTGCTTTGTGAAAGAGAACCTATCCAGACTGCACATTGTATAGCACTGTTTAAAAACTATTGCATTTCATCTTCCTGTTTGCTCCCTTTCATTGCTTGCTTTAAAGCTTTCTTTCGTTCTGTGTATCCTCTGCAGCAAGTGAAATTCCAGCTAACTGTTTTGTTGGCAAGCTGAATGTTAATTACCAGGTAGACGTAAGATCTGAGAAAGTTAAATGAAAGAATTCTATCATCCTTATCAACCAAACAGTTATTGGCATTTTGAAAATGTATTTTTTTGTCTTGGAGATTATGAATCTTGAGCTCTATGAGCAATTTGAACTCAGTCATTCTAGCACAGGGGTCAGCAACCCGCGGCTCTGGAGCCGCATGTGGCTCTTTCATCCCTCTGCTGCAGCTCCCTGTCACCAGTCGCCAGCAAAATTTTGAGAGGACCTTCCGGTCTTTTTTGGGGGGGGGAAGCACGGCGCACCAGGAGGAGACTCTATGACAAGGGATGGGTTTTCTGGTCAGCTCCACAATTGATAGGGCTTTCAGTTAGGACAGGTAGAGGAAAAAGGACGCCACGCTAGGAGGAGACTCTATGGTGGGGGGAACCGGACTTCGGTCAGCTCCAGAATTGAACAGGGGGCTTCCGGTTAGGACCTTTGTGGCTCCCGGTGTTTTCTGTGGGAAACAGGTTCAAATGGCTCTTTTGAGAGTTTAAAGTTGCCGACCCCTGTTCTAGCACTATAATTCCTGTTACCTCAATTCACAGAAGACTGATCAAAAATAGCAATACAGAATGTCTGGAGCATATATTTTTCTAAGCAGGTCTTAGTGTTTCAAATGTTTGAATAGACAGTAAATATAAATCAAGTGAAACAATGCATGACTTGTACCTTAAATGGGACAATTTCAAAAAAAAAAGTAGTGAACGTTTCTTCTAAAGTCCAACAGAAAATAATTTATAGTTCCCAGAGGAAGTGGATATGCCTGTTTGTCTGAAATATTCAGTGACATCTTGCCAATTTACTCTTTTGTGACTTGCACCTCCCCTTTTCTTTTCACATCCCTACAAGTAGTGTGGAAAATGCCAGACTGGAAAATACTCTATTCTGTGTTTTGTTGATGCTTGTTCATCCCCTGGTGCTGAACTCTGCTGTTCTCCTCACCTGTGGCTGTGTGCCACTAACTCTTAATTAGGATTTAATCTCAGTGGAAAAACTGTATGGGTGGGTGGAAACGGGAGCCATAAGCTAGATAGGCACTTGGAAAGGTGAGTAACAGCAATGATGGCACTCGGCTGGAATGGCATGTGGCGGCACACCTGTTCCACAAAGCATGTGACCAGGACCACTTTTGTATACAGTATTTGATTGGTTCTTGATAATCTCGCTGTAGCAAAAGTAAGCTGTGGCTGAAAACCTAAACTGTCCTTCCTTTTAAATTACGTTGGCATACCTCATGTTTCCCTGCATGCATGCACACCCTTGCGCCATGAGTGAGCAGTTGGTTGAAAGCAAAGGAGACTTCCTATTAGAAGTAGGTGGAAAAATTCCTAAAGGGGTCAGGAAAATTTGTCTGAGTAACTTGTCTATTAACAAATTAAATATATACATTGTTACTGCATCTCTTAGCTAGATTGAGGAATTATCTCATAAACCATCTATTTTCCTCTGTACCGATTAGGGAGCTGGTAGCTACTATAAGATTGATTTGCACAATAGACAAAGTCAAAATGGCAATAAATTATAGCTGCTCGTAGTGGTTCTATATTTTTGTAATTAAATTCCAGTCTCTTTATTATCTCACTGCTAATCACAGACTAACCATAATTGTGGGGGGAGTAATCCGATTATTCCCTATAGTAATTACTACTGTATGGGATTGAGGGATAGATACACAGCAGTATGAAAGTATGTACAGTATTTGTATATCAGACTAAAATAATGATTCTCAGCATAGTTCATGAGCAGGCGGCGCTAAACTTTATTTGAATAGCACTGTTCATCTTTATCCCCTATTTGCATTATTTTTCATCCTTTGATCTTTTGCTTTTGCTTCTCTTGCATTGATCTTAAAATGGGATACACCAACAAACAACAAGAAATATTCTCTAACTCAAAATAACAATAATAAAGTATATTATATGTTGTGTTCAGTGAAATACATTTTAAACCTATTTTTACTTAAAACCATGCATTCTGTGGGTCAAGGAAACTCAGCATAGTTAATTCCATTTAAGAAATTTTTTGCGTTGTTTCTTAGTCTGAATGCTGATTTGGTGACAGTTGAGAAAGTTAAGTTCACATGATTTATAGTATTACTCAGTCGAAGAGCTCAGGTTTCTATATTTTACAAATAAATGTAGGATTGCATTAGCCTATTACTTCTAGTTGCGCACTATTTCCAGTGCATATCCAAATTGTTATATATCTCAGTTTACAGTTCAATCTGGTTTCCAACAGTTTTTCAGACAAAATGCCAATTGTCATTTCATGCAGGCAACTGGCTCATAAATCTTTTTAGAAAGTCCCAAATCTGCTTTAAATCACAATGTCTTGCAATTATTACACTTGAGAGTGTTTCCTTTTCAAAGAAATAACAGGCAAAAATAATATACAGAGAACACCATTTGATTTTTATCACTAAAGAATGAAAAATTAAGATGATGCAGATTTGTTGGTTATATATTACATCAGCCTTCCCCAACCTTTGCGACTTGGCAGCCTGGCAGGGGTCTAGTGGCAGCCATGCAAGTAGTGGGCCGGCACACACAGCCATGCGCACAGAACTCGAGTTGCACAAATTGAGCTATATATATACACACACTGGCCTGCCGCTCACACAAGTTAAACTGTATGTGCACTGGCCCACCGCTTATGTGGCCCAGTTGCAAGTAGGCTACGGCCCAGTAGTGGGCCGAGGTTGGGGATCCCCCTGTATTACATCATAGCAGAATAAACAAAGTCCACAACACAATGCATTTCATATATTTTTTTAAATTTTAAAATTATATTTAATCTATTGGACTATTATACAGTTACAATGGATATCTCTATTAATTTTTTTTCTATTAAGGCTCAATATTGCCAAGCAAGCATATATTTTAGTTAATAAAGCTGATTTCCCCCCAAATCTGTAGTGATGATCATTCTATATGTAAACTACTGCTAGGATGATGGAGAAGAAATTTTGACTACAGGCCCATATTTGTTTAAAGCTCTGGAATCTGTTAATCTCCATCACTGTAGGATTTCTGAAAAATGCTAGTCTAAATTATTTCCCATTCTTTCTTCTTAAAATTATAGCATTGGTTTTCAAAATAAATAGTGATTGTACAATGGTGTCAGCTACTAAAAGCTGTTCCATCAGAAAACACGTTGTGAATTTCTGAATCCTCCTCTGTATTCTGTAAATACAGTATTAAATAAAATCAAGTTTGATCATCCACAACAGATTTGGGGCAATTATGGGAGTGTGAGGAAATTATTGTGAAGCCCCCCAAACTCACTAAATCTTTCTTTTCATCCAGTTTTCTATTGCTGGATTGTTTCTTATTTATTTTGGTATCACAATTCTGACTCAGAACTAGTTCTACATACCGTATTTTCTGGAGTATAAGACACATCTTTTTCCCTCAAAATAGGGGGTAAAAATCTGGGTGCGTCTTATACACTGAATACAGCATTTTGGGCCTCTTGAAACCCCGCCCCCTTTGCAAAAATGGCCGTGCAGAGCCTTCAGGAGGCTTTCAGAGAACTCCTGGGGAGGGCGAAAATGAGCGGAAAATGGGCCGTTTTTTGCTCGCTTTTGCCCCTCAGCCTCCAGGAGCACTCTATAAGCCTCCTAATGGGCTCATTTTTGGAAGGTCTGCAGAGTACAAAAACATTTTTTTTACATTTGCCTCTTCAAAATCTTGAAGAACGTCTTACACTCTGGTGCGTCTTATACTACGAAAAATGTGGTAACTTTATGCAGACACTGGAATTTTAAATTGATAAATAGGCTGCCATCTGTTGGATAGGCATTCACATTTTGACAGAATGGATCAATACACTAGACTGTTCTTTCTAAAGTAACGAATATCAATTAATTTTTGCTCTCTACGTTTTTTAAAACGTATTTTAGATAAAATATGTACTTTTTAATGCTTTAATTGATAATGTATTGCTTGTCAGCCAAAATATATGCTCTGAAGATTTGTACCTGGTTTTTCCCCCTGCCTCAGGGCCTCTGTACTCCAGGGTTGCTCTGGGTGGTAGAAGAGTGCAGTCCCCTGCATTAGATGGTATGTTGTTATCTTTCTTTAATACAGAAAAACTAAGGCGTAGTCTTCCAAACCTGTCCAGGACATCTAACATCCATGTTGAGTCTGTGAAAAACAGTAGAAGTGACTCAAACTTTCAAGTGCCAAACGGAGGAATACCTCGTATTCAGCCTCAGTCCTCAGCCAGTAAGTATCTTTACAGTGATGCTGTAAACGCAGCTTCTAAAAGAAGACTGAATATTGTAGCTGTGTGTTTACAGTTTCATGGTAAAGGGATTAGATGCTTCATGCGACTAATGCTCACCTAGCCAGATCTAATGTATGTTGAATGAATGAATTTTTTTTTTCTATCCCACCATTGAAAACATATATATGCCCTGTTTCCCGGATAATAAGCCCAATTGGGCTTTTGAGCGCATGCGCTAAAATAAGCCCTCCCCCCGAAAATAAGCCCTCCCCAAAAATATTGCAGCCCCATGAGGTGGCCATGCTCGCCGCCTCCTGTACCCCAAAAATAATAAGGCCTCCCCAAAAATAAGGCCATTTCGTGGGTCAAAAGAAAATAAGACCCTGTCTTATTTTCGGGGGAAACACGGTGTATATATATTGTCCCAAGTTGCTTTTTTTAATATTGATATTTATTCCTTTGTAGGTTTACACACAGAACTTTAGCAATTCTTTAAGCATCCAATATCATCAGCAAATAATGTCTATATTTAATTTATTATCACGCACGCATCCTAAAGCTACAGGCTTCTTGCAATTTGCAAGCTGTGATATCTTCCGTATAATACCAAACATATTGAAAAGCAATTTTCTTTTTGCAGTTATGCCTCAATACTATGTTTTGGGGAACAATAAGATAAAGATAGCACATTGTTCTATGTGTGGATTCTCCTAAACAGATTAAAAGTACAGTCATTTTCATTTCATACTTTAGTCTGGGTTCCTAAAATGTTTACCCAAATGAAGGCAAAGTTTAATGTTGCTGAGTTCACAAACATCTTTGTGATCTCTGCAGATCTTTATGTGCTGAGCTCTAAGAAATGAATTTTTCTGCAGTTAGAAACTGTCTTACAGGTGTCCCTGATCAACAAACTCAAACTGAACATATGCATGATTTCCATGCTCAGTGCATAGATGTCTGCAGAGGTGTGCAGATGTTTGGGGCAGGGCTGACTTGCTTTTTCTTGCCTTCAGTGCTTTTATGCTTGCATCTATCATCTACATGCCTGCAAAGAGATTAAAAGTAGCACAAAATGCTGAACACGATAATGTGATTAATTATGTAACCATTTGTTTGAGCATGCTAATTTGCTTTGCATCCATTTTGCTACGGCGTGTCCCCTGGGCTACAGGAGGATGTATTATAAAAATAAGGCTTTTGACTTCTCATAGAATGTTATTAATTGCCTTGTATATTAGGCTACATGTCTAGAAGGGGCAGGCGAACACAGACAGAGCTCTAATATATGGATATAAAATGCATACAGTATTGTAGAACTGTTTTTTTCATATTTGGAAGGAAGATGGAAACCTAACAGGCATGACCTTTTGAAGCTAAGGGTTAAATTACACTTGGTAGAAAATATGGAAGCTTAACATAGCACCGTGATGGCGAACCTATGGCACGCGTGCCACAAGTGGCACGCGGAGCCATTTGTCAGGGCACGCGAGGCGCTGCCCTGGCTTCAGGGACCGTCCCTGATGCCTTTGGAGCGCTTAAAACGACCCTCCGGGCAACCCGGAAGTCACTTCCGGTTTGCTCGGAGGGTGGTTTTAAGCGCTCCAAAGGCTTCAGGGACGGTCCCTGAAGCCTCCGGGGGGGCGGGGGAGGCTCTTTTTGCCCTCCCCAGGCTCCTATAAAGCCCCTGGAGCCTGGGGAGGGCAAAAAAACCATGTAAAAATGGGGGGGGTCGCACGTTGTGCACGCATGCACACTGGGGGGGTCGCGCGTTGCATTATGGGTGTGGCACGCCCGCACTCGACCCCCCTGTGCTCCCCCCACTTGTGGCACGTGAGCCAAAAAAGGTTCGCCATCACTGACATAGCATATATTGTTGCTTAACTGTTAAGTAATAGCTGTTCATTCAGAATCAGATCCATAGCACTTGTAGGGAGAAAGGATATTAATATCTTGCCTAGTCACTGATAATACATTTTCTTGGGGTTCATATGATCTTTAATTTGAAAGAACACATTTCCATCTGTCATCCCAATTGCCAAAGCAATTTGCAGCTAAACAAAGATGCACTTAATGATATTGTACAGTATGTGCCTACCATTGTATGTGGTTTGCCCCTACTGTATTCTTAAGTTTGATACTAAGTTTGATATTTAGAAATCTCGCTATTATATACTTTTTGGTGTTTGTAATTTACATTTCCATGTTTTCCTTGGATTTTCTTTTACAAAGCACCATCACATTATAGTGGCCTTTCCACTTCAAACTGCTGTTCTGGGCTTAACTTGACAAGGTTACTTTGATTTAAAACTATTACCTTTCTCATTCCACAAGTAAGCTTTCAGAAACTGCATGCCTACTATGTTAGTATTGAAAAACACATTGGAAATATATACATTGTATCCAAACTGGTATAAATGTCAGTATATACAAGTAATGGCAAACCTTTTTTTTACTGCGTGCCAGAATTGCGCGCGTGTGCGCTATTGCACGCACTCGCGTGCCAACTCAATTTCCCACCCAACTGCGCATGTGTACGTGACCCCCATGCAGGCGCATGCAACCACTCCCCAGGCTCCGGAGGCTTTCCTGAAGCCTGGGGAAGGCGCAAACTGCCTCCCCTGCCCCCCTAGAGGCCCTCTGGAAGTCAGAAACGAATTGGTTCCGAACTTCCAGTTGGCCAGTTGGGGCTGTTTTTTGCCCTCTCCAGCCTTTGGAGGCTTTCCTGAAGCCATTTCTGAGTTCTGGTGGGCTGGGGGAGGCTGTTTTTGCTTCAGGAGACGGTGGTTGTGAGCCTCGGGGCTCCTGGGCGGCCCATGTGTGCAGGGCACTATGCTGGCTCCGGTTGCAAAATGTCCTAAAATTCCCCATTTTGCAAGGCGGCTCTCAAAGAGAATGAAGAGGGTGTGGGTGCTTCTTCCATTCTTACAATGAGTAGTAAGGGAAGTGAGCGCCGGCCAATATCCCTGCCTCCTTCCTCCGAGAGCTCGCGTGGCAGCATTCGTGAATTAGCATAGACCCAATATTACTTACAGTGGTACCTTGGTACTTGACTGCTTTGAAACTCATCAAATGTAGTACTCAGTGAATTTTGATGTGAACATTTTGTCCCGGTACTCGTTTGTTTGGTACTCAATGCATAAGTTGAACTTTTCATTGTTGGCTGCCTTGTGGCTCATTTTATTATTCCTTTATGGGAGAAATGTGTTTGGTACTCATCATTTTTGATACTCATCGCGCTTTCCGGAACCGGTTGACAATGAGTACTACGGTACCATTGTACTTAACATTGTTCAGCTGCAGAATGAAACGGGATTCTAATCATTTTTGGCCATTTAGTGGTACACGGTAAAACAGACATCTTCTTTTCTTAAACATGAACATGTTAATCCTCACCTAGTCCTTTCCTGACAGGAACATAATTCAAACTCTTCCTCAGTGGACTGCTATGAATTTATTTGCATAATCAAAAGCAAAGAGTTAATACTCAACTCACACTGGCTTTGGTAGAAATTTACCTAACATCATTTTCATCTTCAGCAAAATAGAAAAAAATCTGTTTCCAGTTGTTCCCTAGAATTCTCTTCCCAAAAAGATCAGTGTTTACTCATTTTGGTTTCTTAGACAATTTTAATATCCAGTACATTTTTACACGAACCTTGTCCACAAAAGCTATACTTTGTTATGGGCTCCCAGCTTCCGAATATTTTTTTTCTCCATAACCAACAATTGTTCATCAATACTTTTTTGGGGGGGGATTCGTGAGAAACTTTGATTCATTAGCAAACAAAAGCAGTATTTTGTTACAGCAGAAAATAAATGGTGGAGGAAAAAGTAGTGCATAATGAGAAATTTCTTGGAAATATATTTTTGGGGATAAATACAAATTGGGAGAAATGATTCCAAGTGAACTTTCCTCCATGTTTTTAGTATAATATAATATATTTGATATCAGCTGACATTTCCAGGCTATATATTTGAATATGTGAGTAAGAGAGTGGTATGGTGGCCCAAAGGTGGAGCTCTTGCCTCACAATCAGGAGGCTCTGAGTTTGATCCTAGGTAGAGGGCGCAAAGAGAAAATATCTGCTGTGAGCTGGGCATAGGTGTCAGGGAGGGCATCTGGCCAGTAAAATCTCAGCTCCAATTAGTTGCCCTGACTCCACCCCCCAATGCAAGGGATTACAGAGTCATTAAAAGAAAGAAAAATTGAACAAGTAAGGTCTTCATCTTCAAGTGGCACAAGAAAGAACTTCAATCTCAATTTTTAACCACCTAAATATAATCTTTTATTATTATTAAGCTTTCTTCCCAGAATTGCTAAATTCCCCTAGACTGCTAAATTGGGCAACAGAGGTGAATTATTTGAGAAAAGGCAGACAAATAAATCAGGTGGCCACCGAAAGAATATGGATCTGAAAAGGCAAAAAACAAAACAAAAACAAAACAAAATTATCAGTGTTAAGAGAGGGTTATGGGTTTAAATCTAATGATATTTCAAAGTTAATGCAAACTAGGATTTTTTTAAAAAAAATTAGATGAGGGTTGATCTACTGAAAATAAAACATAAATTATATTTAGATTAGAATCAGAATCCAACTTCATCTAGACCAGGGGTGTCCAAACTTGGGAACTTTAAGACTTGTGGACTTCAACTCCCAGAATTCCCCAACCAGTTTCCATCATTTTTTGTCCTGCCCTCTGATGCTTTGGGAAATAAGTTGAACACACACACCCTCCTTGTTTGTGGCAGCCCCTCAAATACTGGAATACTGCTACCATGTCACCCCTAGTCCTTTAATCTAGTCCAGGGGTGTCCAAACTTGGCAACTTTAAGACTTGTGGACTTCAACTCCCAGAATTCCCCAGCCAGCTGGCTGGGGAATTCTGGGAATTGAAGTCCACAAGTCTTAAAGTTCCCAAGTTTGGACACCCCTGGTCTAGACAAATCATGAGTTTAAATTTTACTAGCATTAGGATCTTTTAAATCTAATTGAAATACTTTATAGGCTTTCCCTCTTAACTGAATATTGTGTATGTCAAAATGGCTATTTTGTGCTATTTTATATTTTCTGGAATGGGAGGCCAGAAGGGGAAAAAATCTCTCTTGTTTAGGGGCGAGCAGAGGACATAACTTTGTTTCAGTGAATAATTTTAAAGATATATAGGTGAAACTCAAAAAATTAGAATATCGTGCAAAAGTTCATTTATTTCAGTAATGCAACTTAAAAGGTGAAACTAATATATGAGATAGACTCATTACAAGCAAAGCAAGATAGTTCAAGCCGTGATTTGTCATAATTGTGATGATTACGATTTACAGCTCATGAAAACCCCAAATCCACCATCTCAGAAAATTAGAATATTACATGCAATCAATAAAACAAGGATTGTACATAGAACAATATCGGACATCTGCAAAGTATAAGCATGCATATGTACCCAGAACTTGGTTTGGGCCCCTTTTGCACCAATTACTGCCTCAATGCGGTGTGGCATGGAAGCTATCAGCCTGTGGCACTGCTGAGGTGTTATGGAAGACCAGGATGCTTCAATAGCGGCCTTCAGCTCTTCTGCATTGTTCAGTCTCATGTCTCTCATCTTTCTCTTGGTAATACCCTATAGATTCTCTATGGGGTTCAGGCCAGGCGAGTTTGCTGGCCAATCAAGCACAGTAATCCCACGGTCATTGAACCAGGTTTTGGTGCTTTTGACAGTGTGGGCAGGTGCCAAATCCTGCTGGAAAATGAAGTCAGCATCCCCATAAAGCTCGTCTGCGGAAGCATGAAGTGTTCCAAAATCTCCTGGTAGATGGCTGCGTTGACCCTGCACTTAATGAAGCACAGTGGACCAACACCAGCAGATGACATGGCTCCCCAAATCAACAGAGACTGTGGAAACTTCACACTGGACTTCAAGCATCTTGCAGTGTGTGCCTCTCCATTCTTCCTCCATATTCTGGGTCCTTGGTTTCCAAATGAGATGCAAAAGTTGCTCTCAGCAGAAAAGAGGACTTTGGACCACTGAGCAACAGACCAGGTCTGTTTTTCTTTAGCCCAGGTAAGACGCTTCTGACATTGTTGATCAGGAACGGCTTGACAAGAGGAATATGACATTTGAAGCCCATGTCCAGGATCCGTCTGTGTGTGGTGGCACTTGATGCATTGACTCCAGCCTCAAAGTCCCCAACACTTTTGAATGGCCTTTTCCTGACAATCCTCTCCAGGCTGCGGTCATCCCTGCTGCTTGTGCACCTTTTTCTTCCACACTTTTCCCTTCCACCTAACTTTCTATTAATGTGCTTTGATTCAGCACTTTGGGAACGTCCAACTTCTTTTGCAATTACCTTTTGAGGCTTTCCCTCCTTACGGAGGGTGTCAATGATGGTTTTCTGCACAACTGTCAGGTCAGCAGTCTTTCCCAGGATTGTGATTCCTACTGAACCAGACCGAGAGACCATTGAAAGGCTCAGGAACCCTTTGCGGGTGTTATGGCTTAATTAGCTGATTAGAGTGGGACACTTTGAGCCTAGAATATTGCCCCTTTTCACAATACTCTACTTTTCTGAGATTGTGGATTTGGGGTTTTCATGAGCTGTAAGCCACAATTATGACAAATCACAGCTTGAACTATCTTGCTTTGCATGTACTGAGTCTATCTCATATATTAGCTTCACTTTTTAACTTGTATTACTGAAATAAATGAACTTTTACACGATATTCTACTTTTTTGAGTTTCATCTGCATTTGCAACATAGTACGATTTATTGGGATGATTAAAAATTAAAACACCTATTATTGAGGTCAGGGAATAACTGAGCCATTTGCCAAATCTCATTAAACTAGTTTAAAATTAGATAAGTGCCAATTAAACCAAATGTAGATAATTATAGAGCATATTACCTAAGAGGAAGACTCATTGTAATTATTTGTGAATTTGGGGAAAGGAGTTGTGCTCAGAGGAATGGAAGAAAACAAGTGAATAGCAGAGATGCAGATAAATGTGAATTTTATGGCTATTTTAAAGCCTTCGAAGAGTTTGAAGTTTAGCTATTGCTTGGCAGATAGTTGTTTTGCCTGCTTAATTTGACCCTTTGTGTAATATCATTTTTTAATGTGTGCCAGTGTGCCAACAGTATAAAAAATGACAATAGAACAGAAGAGAATAGAATAGAATAATACAAACAGTGGTATTATGTGTGAGTGGCAAAAAGTGAAAAAAAGTGATCCATAACTGCAAATAGGATCGCTGCTCTGTCCTTTGGGAGAAAGTGTCCTCCCCTAAAATATTTAAACACATGCACATCCATTTCCTGGAGGCAGAAGGGGGAGGGGAACATACCCTATGTGGCGCACATGCACCTGCCCTCTGTGCGGAACGGCCTCGTGCAAACCCTAGCTACTGTGCCCCTTCTCTTAGTGGCGGCCGCAAAAAGAGCAGCAGGCCCAGTAACACTAGGACTGGCAAGAGTGTGCCAGAGACAGAACTTCTGGATCAGCTGATCCGCAGGCTGAGGTTAAGGCACCTCAAAAATAATAAGACCCCCCCAAAAATAAGGCCTAGCGCTTATTTCGGGGGCAGTCAAAAGAAAATAAGACCCTGTCTTATTTTCGGGGAAACATAGTAAATAATAAATAATCTATTCTCCTAAATGCTTGTCAGGCAGTTGATTTTTAAAATCATTCTCAAAATCAGTTTAATTATGTCCATCTGATCTGAGGTACAGTATGTTAAGAGTGGTCATCTGTTTAGAAAACAGCTGTTACGATGCAGAATTCTGCTTCTGGGGATGACTGTTGTACTGGGCAGACTGTAGTGGTTTATATGGGTCCTCGTGTATCAGCTTTAAAATGTGCATCCTATATTTTCTTTCCCTCTCTTCCATGTTCATTTCAGAGCTTCTTTACCACAGAGATTACTGTTGGTGTTTGCCTTTTCTGTATAATAGGCATGGATTGTTAAATAACTATCAGTGTAATGGTTGAGTAGCCCGATTTGGAATGAAGAAATGCCAGTTTGAAATAGGAAAGAGAACAGTTAGCAATTTTGTTTCAGAAATAAATATTTTTTTAAATGCACATACCAAAAAAGTCTGTGGAGAGCCTTAGTCATCCAGGTGATAGTTGTCCCAAAAGTGTTTTTTCAGGAGACAAATGGACTTTTCTTTTGAAGACGTTTTGCTTCTCATTCAAGAAGCTTCTTCAGCTCTGACTGGATGGTGGGGAGTGGAAGGATTCTGCAAGGAATTCCATTCCCCACTACCCAGCCAGAGCTGAAGAAGCTTCTTGGATGAGAAGCGAAACGTCTTCGAAAGAAAAAACAAGAAAGTCCAGTTGCCTCTGGAAAAAGCACCTTTTTCCAGAGATACTGCTCTTAAGAGCTGTCTGATGTGAAACTTTATAAACCTTTGGAGTTAAATGAGACAGTTGCCTTCTTTAAATTTAACCTTGCACTGATATGGCTTTGCATGATTGGCTGGTGGTTTGTTTTCACTTCTAGGTGTGCAGGTATTTATTATTAATATTATTTTGGCCTGCAAAAAATTCTTTGTCTGCTAAAACACATAATGCATTTTATTCTACACGTTTTCTGACAGTTCTTACTGCGGTGAGCATCACTTCTTTAAAATAAAACACTTCACTGCTACTGCTGCTACTATTACTGGAGCCATAACAGTTTTGGAAAGCTATTTTGCCATTTCTTTTGTTGATTTGTTTTCTAACTTTTTGATTAGATGAAAATTACAGTCTTAGAATCTTAAGTGAAACTTTGGAATGTAGTTCAAAGTTCTTGCCACCTTTGTTTAGACCAGCGGTTCTCAAATAGTGGGGCGCGCCCCCCTGGGGGGGCGCGAGGCTCCGTAAAGGGGGGCGCGAAGGCTCCCTTTCCATCTGGGTGCAACGGCGGCGGCGTGGGCGAGGCATAATATATCCCGCCTGGAAGTGGCAGCACTTCGGACTGTGGATTTTCATTGGAGCCGCAGGCTGGAGCTGTGCAAGAAGCCTGCTCGGGCGGGGGTGGGAGGGAGGGAAGCATGGCTGTCCCAGGCTTCCCTCCCTTCCCCCCCCCCAGCCCAAGCAGACTTTTTGCACAGCTCCAGCCCGCGGCTCTGATGAGTCTCTGAGCAGTCCCCAGCGCTGCCACTTCAAGCCGGGATATATTCTGCCATGCCCTCGGCGGCGTCTTTATGCAGGTAGCTCGCCTCCCCGCCAGCAGCTCCACCGCCAGGATTCCGTCTGGAAGCGGAAGCGCAACAGCCGCTGTTGGGGAAGGGACAAAGGGGTGGCGGTCGCCCGATCTTGCCACCGCCACCCCTTCGCCCCTGGGATGCTGGAGGAGCTGCTGGCAGGGAGGGAGGGAAGAAAGGGAGGAGGGAGTAAGGATAGACAAGCAAGAGGGAAAGAGGAAAGAAGGCAAGCAGGCAGGAAGGA
Organism: Natrix helvetica; assembly: GCF_964273705.1. NCBI lineage: Eukaryota > Metazoa > Chordata > Lepidosauria > Squamata > Natricidae > Natrix > Natrix helvetica. The sequence continues at coordinate 66,143,607 of NC_138558.1, read as the reverse complement.
GGCAGAAGGAAGGAGGGAAGAATGGAACTGGAAGGGAGGCAGGGAAGGAGGGAGGGAGAAAGGAAGGATAGGAGGATAGGGAAAGAGGAAAGAAGGCAGGCAGGCAGGGGGAAAGAGGAAGGAGGGAACTGGAAGGGAGGCAGGAAGGAAGGGAAGGAGGAAGGGAGGGTGGAAGGAAGGAAGGATAGACAAGCAAGAGGGAAAGAGGAAAGAAGGCAAGCAGACAGGAAGGAGGCAGAAGGAAGGAGGGAAGAATGGAACTGGAAGGGAGGCAGGGAAGGAGGGAGGGAGAAAGGAAGGATAGGAGGATAGGGAAAGAGGAAAGAAGGCAGGCAGGCAGGGGGAAAGAGGAAGGAGGGAACTGGAAGGGAGGCAGGAAGGAAGGGAAGGAGGAAGGGAGGGTGGAAGGAAAGAAGGATAGACAAGCAAGAGGGAAAGAGGAAAGAAGGCAAGCAGGCAGGAAGGAGGCAGAAGGAAGGAGGGAAGAATGGAACTGGAAGGGAGGCAGGGAAGGAGGGAGGGAGAAAGGAAGGATAGGAGGATAGGGAAAGAGGAAAGAAGGCAGGCAGGCAGGGGGAAAGAGGAAGGAGGGAACTGGAAGGGAGGGAGGCAGGAAGGAAGGGAAGGAGGAAGGGAGGGTGGAAGGAAGGATAGACAAGTAAGAGGGAAAGAGGAAAGAAAGCATGTGACTACGGTGGGAGACGAGGAAAGACCGGTGTGCTATGTTATGCAGAGGTGTACTTATAACAATTTTATAGACAAATTATACTATTTACAGTCGCGCGGGGGGGGGCGCGCGAAATGTTTTCTTCTTCCTAGGGGGGGCATGACAGAAAATAATTGAGAAGCACTGGTTTAGACAGAGATAACACGTCTTTGTTTCAACAGCTCTGCAAAAGCAGAAAAATTTGCACCGAGTTGCCTTCAAAACCAAACAACTACTTCATACTCCAGCTGCCAAAGGAGGTAATTAGCTTACAGGCGCTTAACTGAGCTCCAGCAAGTCAGAAAGTTGTTTCTTTTTGTGTTCAACTTTGCAGTTGATGTATTCACCAGGAGATATTAATCTTCAGTGCTCACACTTGCTCCTCTGTAAGAAACTCACTGGATTTTGAACTGTACATTTAGGACACAAGCTGCTAGCAGATACTGAATATTTGAAGCTTGGTACAAGATTCAGCCCAGCCAGAGCTGTCAGAAAAGGATTGACACTTGTTGAGGAGATTGTACAAATCAACTTCCTTCTTGCTTACTAAGAAGAAACTCCCATTAGTTATACTAATTGAATTTGGTTGTCTTTGCCTTAAGTCAACTCAGCATCCTTGGGTGGCGTTCTAAGGCTGTTTGATTGTCATCCTTTCGAGACAGAATCTACCATTGCTTCTTTGTTTGGCACTTAGGGCCATTCAGTCATCTTTGTAGGCTGCTTTAAGACAGCGGGATAAAAATTCTTATCGCCTGGGTATCTTCTTGGAAATCAACAGCTTTTTGTTTTTGAGTTTTTGTTTTGTTTTGTTCAAGTTTGAGACACCTTCACTGTGTTGTATTTAAGCAACACTGTACCAATTAATATTATTCAAGTTTGATATCTCTGAAATTCATGGTAGGGTGAAGGAAAGATACTTTTAAAAACGCATTATTCTCAACAAGACTAATTACTTTTGGTTTTCTTACACTGCTTTTAAAGAAGTCATGGGACAGCTATTTTAAGTAGTTTTGTATTTTTCTGCTAAAAAAAAGAATAGCTATGGAACTTATTATCAGGATAATATATGGAGTCTTTGAGAAAGATAAACTTAATCACAGTATTTTAGAAAAAGCCTTGGCATTTTTTTAAAAAAAAGCTTGTCCACATTATTGGAAAGCTCAGGATACCAAACATTGACTGACTTCAGAAATTTTAAGGAGTGAAGATTGTTCCAGTGTTTATGCAGATCTCACATACAAAAAACACCCAAATAATATTTACTAAAAGCTTTAAAGGTAAAGGTTCCCCTCGCACATATGTGCCAGTTGTTCCCGACTCTAGGGGGCGGTGCTCATCTCTGTTTCAAAGCCGAAGAGCCAGTGCTGTCTGAAGACGTCTCTATGGTTATGTGGCCGGCATGACTAAACACTGAAGGCGCACAGAATGCTGTTACCTTCCCACCAAAGGTGGTTCCTATTTTTCTACTTGCATTTTTTACGTGCTTTCGAACTGCTAGGTTGGCAGAAGCTGGGACAAGTAACCGGAGCTCAATCCGTTACGCGGCGCTAGGGATTTGAACCACTGAACTGCCAACCTTCTGATCAACATGCTCAGCATCTTAGCCACTGTGTCCCTACTAAAAGCTTTAGAAACCTGGTAGATAACTTTTGGTGAACAGCAGAAATCACGCAGTATAACAATCATCTATATGGAATAACTTTATTGTGGATTTCTGCTTCACACATACAAAACCAATGGCACGATTATTGCAACAATCCCAGCTACCTAAAACCTCAAAATCATATCACATTAAATATAGTTATTTTAGAATAACTTTTGCTTAGATTGAGCTTCAGTTTCTTTCTATAGTTTATAAATGACCTCAGGCGTCAAATTTAAAATGTAAACAGTTATCTGGAGTTTTGATTGGGGGAAAAAAGATACACATCCTTAATCATTGGCTTAATCATTGGCTTCTGCCACAGACTCTTAGGTAAAGTACATATCTATACTTTTCTAGGCATGCATCTAGTAATCTATTAGATCAAGAATTTGCAGTAGTTCATAATTAATATCTTTGATTTTGCACCCTATAGTAGAAGACCAGTTTCATTTCCTCAGTATACTGTATAGTTCCATCTGTATTTTCATGCAAGAAGTTAGAATTTGGCACTCATAAAATTAGCCTATTGCGTACTGAAGACTGGATATGTGTTGCATGCCCGTAAGGGTAAAGGTTCTCCTCACACATATGTTCTAGTCATTCCCGACTCTAGGGGGCGATACTCATCTCTGTTTCAAAGCCAAAGGGCCAGCACTGTCCAAAGACATCTCTGTGGTCATATGGCCGGCATGACTAAATGCCGAAGGGGCACGGAACGCTGTTACCTTCCCACCAAAGGTGGTCCCTATTTTTCTACTTGCATTTTTACATGCTTTTGAACTGCTAAGTTGGCAGAAGCTGGGACAAGTAACGGGAGTTCACTCTGTTATACAGCACTAGGGATTCGAAGCGCCGAACTGTCAACCCTTCTGATTGACAAGCTCAGCGTCTTAGCCACTGAGCCACCGCATCCCTCTCTGCATGCCCATATTTACATGTATGTACAACATTTTGCCTATTGGGTTAGTGTCGCTCAAGATTTCTACGTTTGTTATTTCTTTACTAGAGAGATTCATTTTTGAGGCACTGTTTGCCTTGAGAGATTCTAATTAGTGTGGCACCATTAAAGGGATAACATCTAATTTGTGTGCTGAATTATTGCTATTGGTGTTGAAAGTGGGTAGTGTGGTTACAAATAAACATCTCTGAACTAAAGATTTATTTGAGAATGGAACAAAGACCGACAGTCCATTAATACTTACATCAGACTGCAAATGATTTAGACCTAAGACAAAGCCAGGAGCCATGTGCTTTCTCTTGTAAAGGCCTTTTTTTGTTACTGCAAAATCACCATCTGTGGGCAGTTGTGTTTTGCAGGGAAATTAATTTTTTTTATAAAGTTTGGAATGCCTTGTTCATAGGATATCTTAGAGCAGGGCTCTCAAATTTCCGGCCCGCAGGGCGGATGCGTCATGCACTGGCCACACCTCTACCCGGTTTAGCGAAGGGGGGGAAGTCCCAATACAACAGATGACGCCACCGTGATCGACGTGAGTTTAATACCCCTGTCTTAGAGCATTTAAAGAGAAACTGATATGTTTTCTAAATGGCTCTTGGAATATTAAAACAAAAAGGGACTTTCATCCTTGTATTTACTATTGTGTTTTTCAGAAAGATTTCCCTACACTATGCTGGAATTGTGTTTATTTATTTATGAGCTTTCAGGATCTGTAGTTATATTTAATGCTTCTCAAATATCCCTCTATCGTTATTTAGATTTTGTAATTCGTTGTTGATCTTTTCAAACTGAGTTTGTGTGTCCCATTTTCCTCCCCCCCCCCCTCAACCCATTGTCTGCTCCTCAAAATGTCTTCACAATGCCACCTTGGTAATTCTCCTAAAAATATTCTTGACCGAAAAATCCTTTTGTATTTTAATAGAATCATTGCACAACATAAATGCATGAAGGATCAGAGGAAAAAGATTATAACAATCTGTAACATGTAACTCAACTATTAAGTATCAAATCTATCCATTTTCTTGAAATGTAATTCTTCCTGAATCTCTTAAACTTAAAGTGGCCTACATTGTTTGCATGATTACAGACTATAACATTTCTATTGGGGTACTTTATCATCATCTACGTTCATACTTTGAGTTATAGTATATTTAGTCCTTGAGGCAAGCCCATACTTACAGATTACACACTCTTTGAATGTACTTTACCTTGCAAATTCATAATTTGAATACGAGCCTCGTTTAATTGAAGTTAATACTTGTTAAATTTCAATCCAGTGCCTGCATACACAATTTAAAGTATTGTAACATAATAATTAATGTTGTTTTCGCTGTATATTGTACACCTGACTGGAAGAACTACATTCTTAGTTTGCTGAATATATTACCTTCATTTTCTGATCTCATAGAAAGGTAGTAATTAAAATAAATTTAAATTTGAGGACTCCTAAACTTCCTTTTTCAGTAAGGAATGACCAAAACTTAGACATACTTAATGCACGTCATCCATGAAAAGTACTGTAGTCAGCTGCTGAAACAATTAAAATGAATTAGCTACACGGTTACTTGTCATTGCAGCTGTTTTTATTTCAACTGCTTCTCATTGAGTTGCTCACCTTTTCTGGTGGAATATTGAAAGTACATTGTCGTTTAAACTTGACCTCTTTGCTTCTCTCAAAAACATTCCGAAATATTGGCTAGTGTGAAATAATAGGTGTATTGGCTGCTGTTCTACTACATTGCTGAGGCTCTTAGGCCTGGTTTTAAGCAGCGGCCATTTTACTGCCCTGAACCTTGAACATGACTGTCTTTTCTTTTGGTGCCATTCCAGTTCCATCTCCCAGTAAATTCCGGTCTCCAGCAGCGCCCTCACCTCTGGCTCTGAGACAGCCAGTAAAAGCATTTAATACCCATGGACCTAATTCTGTTCCCGAAGCCACGCAGCTGCCTTTAGCGGCTCCCGGTTCCGCCTCTGGAAGTCCAGCCAGCAGCATCAACAGTGCTACGCTTACCAGACCTGCAGGAACCACAGGGTTAAGGAGTGGCTTGCCAAGACCTAGTGCCCCCTCCAGCGGGGGCATCCCAGTGCCTCGCAGCAAACTCACACAGCCCGTTCGCAGGTGAGTCTGCCGCTTTCACTTCCTACATGGCAAAAGCCATCATTCGGGAGAAACGCTCATGTCTTGGGTAGGGTTATTTTGCATAGCCAGAATGGTTTGTCTCTTATGTGTTTATTCTGAAAACGAGACACTTTTTTATCAGAAATAATGTCTTCTCAGTGGTGTATTTCTGGTACCTCTGAGAAGCGGGTTGTCAGGCCTCCAGTCATATTCCTTTTAGGATAGTTGGCCTGCCACACACTCTCTTATTTTACTATGCTCTTTCATTAGTGGGGAATTGGGAGGGGAAATTGTAAGGAGTAGAATGTGTTGTTGTCAAAATAAAACATTCCTTTCTAGAAGCCCAAGGTCACTCTTTGTCTCTGCACCTCTGCACCTGACCAGAAGTGGATGGGTGGAGATGCCAGCGTGGCAATGGAAGATTGGACCATGTGATGGACTTGTGGGTGTGGGGCAAGTTCGTGAACTTTCAACTGGGTGGAAAACCCAGGAAGGTTTGAGATTCGGGTTTTCCACAGATGTGCCAACATGTCTCTCTTAATAAATTGGAAGTTTGAGGAAAGTTCTGCCTTGGACTCTGATTTAATTTTGGATGATATTTGGAACGCTGACATTAATTAACCCGAATTAACCCGAATCCACTTCCGGTCAGGTGACACAGGTAATAGAGAGGAATGTTATTTTGTGCGTCTACTTTTCTGCCTTTGGATAAGTATTTTGGGATAAGATGGGGGCGGGTATGGGTAGACTTGAAAGAGCTGAATGCTTTATGGACACTTCAGTTTTTATAGCAACAAAGGCGGAAAGTAATTTTGAATGCTTTGTTAGGTAGTTTGTGATTTTATGGCTGAAACATCCATTTTAACTTTTAAGTTTGTTACCTTTGTCTTATACGTACTTTTATGATTCAGATTTTGGGAGAAATTAAAACATTTTTACATTACTGCTTTTGAATGAAATAACTACAATTTTAAATAATCATCACCATGTGCACATTTTGACTTAAATCTATACTTGCAGTTTTCCTTTCTTACTCTATTGTATCATTGTCTTTCTAATTTTGAGGTTCTTTCTGGAATTCCTACATAGATTCTTGACTGCAAAGACATTTTCTGGCTCATGACAATCTTAGACTGCAAAACTACAAGTAGTCCTTGCTTAATGACCAGTCCTTAATGGCTTTTTAAAGTTACAGCGGACCTCCCAAAAGCCAATTCAGCACCCTCTCAGATGTCTGGCCTTACAACCGGTTGCAGAGACACTGCAATCCCCCCGTACACACCACCGGGTCCCTACAGGCCTTTTTACACACACACACACACACACACACACACACCCAAAACCAGGTCCCACACCTTCCTCCACATTTGCCTTTTGAAGAGTTCCAGAGGCTTCTGGAACAGATCACTTCATCACAAGGCCGCGCAGCATGATTCCAGAAGCAGCTGCCATGTTTCCAACCACCACATTGAATTGTCTCTGGGAACAATGTCTGCTTCCGGAATTGTGCCACGTGGCTGCACAACAAACTGCTGTGTTGTGCTTCCCTAACAGTCTGCGCAGCACTCCGAAAAGCTTTGGGGCCTCTGTGCTTTTTTTTTTTTTTTTGCAGTAGGGGAGGAAAACAGATCGCTTTGACATGCAACCATGTGGCGCTATTCAGGAAGTAGCCGCCATTTTCCCAGAAACCTCTTCTCTTTATCTTCTCCCACTCATTCTGCGCAAGAAATGTTATGAACACACCTGTAGGCACCCTTGGCTGAGTCACCTGTCACTGGATGACTTTTATCAATGAGTGAGCTAAAAATGTAAAATTTAAAATCAGTCTCAAATCAATATTGAGATTCCCACGGTGTTTCTTTAACCAAGAAATGTGCCAGATACACCTGCATGCTGTGATTTTATGCAAGAATCGGTAAAATTATTTCCCCGTCACAGAGCTCTTCAACAACATTCAACCTGCAGCTGCACTTTGGCTGCACAAATCCGGACAACCACTAGATGTCAGCCAAGAGATGCGACAGTTCTACCTCTTTACTGCCACTTCTATGTTCAATAGATAAATCAATCAATGTCTGTTCAGAAGAAAACGGACGTGGTCACCCTCGCAACCAAACACTTCTCACTTACATCTAAAGCAGGGGTGGGATTCAGTCGGTTTGGACCAGTTTGGGCGAACTGGATGCTAATTTTACATCTGGTTCGTTCGCTGAACCGGTAGTTAAAAGGACTGGCTGGCCCCTCCCGCCCCTCCCAGGAATCTCCATGCGGCCTGTTTTGGATGCCAGGTAAGCGCAGGTCCCACACGGAGGCTCTTGGAGGGCGAAAAACGGGCCTTCCAGAAATCTGGAAACAGCCCCTTTTCCAGCCTCTGGAGCCCGGGAAAAGGCCATTTTCACCCTCTGGGAGGCTTGAAAAAAACCTCCAGAGCCTGGGGAGGGCGAAAACGCTCTCCGCCTGCCATGGTGCACAGAACCAGTTGCTAAAATTTTTGAATCCCACCCCTGATCTAAACTCCTCTGTAGAAAAGCACTTGGCAGCAGCTGCATTGGGTTTGCACAGCTTTTGCTCTTTTGCTGCCATCTAGTGATTCCTTTAGGGAAAAGTAGTGGATGGACTGGAATTCCTGACCCTAACAGGCACAATTCCAGCCACATTCTCTATTGTGATAGGTAGTGGCTTTTCCACAGTTCAGGACCCTTAGATTTTAGCCAGAAAAATACCCCACCAATTGCTGGCCTTATTGTGTTGCCTGCAGGAATTACAAAGAGTAGCACAACTTGGCTATGTTCAAGATACACCTTAAGGGCAGACTGTGGGGGTAGCGTGGCAAAGCAGCTGTGCATTTGAAGGCTCCAAATGTGCACAGAAGTCAACCCTGAAAGGAAGCACAGAGCTAATCTCAAATTGGCAAAACTTAAATACCTGCTAAATTTAAAGAGTAATACAAAAATTATTATACAATAAAAGGCATAAGGCAGATGTACAAAAACATATTTATTATTCCAGACTACTGGAATAATGAGGGGACCGAAAGGAGGAATAAGAAAAGGCACTGTGGAATATTATTAAACTTTGTTGTCACGAGGAGTTAAACAGTACAGAATCTTTGATGGTTTTCATTTTTGTTCTTTACATCAAAAGAAAGAAAGAAAATAGGCAAATATCTGGAGAAACTTCCTGATGAATCTCATTTTCTCTGTTTCAGATCCCTGCCAGCTCCCAAATCCTATAGCAGCGCAAAAGACGAGAGCTGGAAGGACGGCTGCTACTGAACAGCAGAGCTTTTTAACTCAGCACGCCCGCCGCCTTCAGCAGGCTAAGCTACAGATCCACATGCAGACTGATGGAAAACACTTTGGGAGGGAGGGATTGAAACTCTCCAGATCTCTCTGTCTTTAATTAGCACAAGCTGGCAGAGATTATAAAACAGCACTTTAATGACATTAACATCAGATACTTGGTGATCACTCAAATCATTTTTACGTGAATCACGTATCATATCTGAAGCTTCCCTGCTTCCTAAAATTGTTACCAACGCTCACATGGCTACAAACAGCCCACACGGATACAATCAGGGCAGATATCTTAATATGCCAAAGATACATCCATTTTTGAAAAAGCAGCACGTAAAATGTTAAGCAAAAAAATAATAATCTTGAAAAGATCGCAACATTACTTGATTCTTAAAGAGCAAGGCTTTCTTTAACACGTAGAAGAGAAACATTATATGTCGATCAAAGCAAAAATTGGATTGTAAAAATGCTACTGGGCTTAGGTGAGATTGTGTTAGACAATTGTGGAAGAGATGTGTGAAGAAACTGAGTCACAGCACAACCTTGTCTCTGGAGTCTCGCTGTGGGAGCGGTAGGAGAGTCCGTACCATTTGTCTTTTTAAAAAAAAAAAAAAACCTGGGCCTCTGAGCCTTGATATGCATAGGTTGTATTTTTTTTTTATGTTGACTTTGTCATATCAGGTTTTGTATAATACTGCGATTGCCAAAAGGGCTCGTTTTCAGTTGTACAATCCCCCAATTAGCTGTTCCTGGCTCAGGAAAATAGCCTTTTTTCTTTTCTACCCCCCAGCGATATTTTTCAAACATACGAGCCCTTTTTTAGAGCAAACTTCCTGGAAAGAGAAAGGAAGAGAACGGATGAAGAACTATTGCCACGTGCTTAACCCCTGGAGTGCAACTGAACAGGCCTGTAGTTAACATGAAGGGAAAAACAACTATGCAGCTCTTGCCCAGAGGTTCCTAAGGAAATTGGTTGTTTGGCTGATACCAAATGCTTTATTCATGTGGGTAACCTTTCACGGTATGAGGGAGTCTTCTTTCTTTCTTTTTTAAAAAAACGATCAGCTTCCTAGAGGTGTGTTTAATTGTAAATACTTCCACTGAGGTTATTGCCCCTATTAATATTTTAACTATGTATTTTGCCTTATATTTGTATTTTGCATTGTTGGTAACAGTTTGAAAAAAAAAGAAAAGAAAACTCTGCCACGTATGTTTACAAAGTGGTTTTGTTCCTCTAACAGTTGTTGGCTTTTTCCCTCTTTTGCCAGTCCTTGTTGTCAGGGTATCCCCTCACGCGGTAGAAAACTATTAATACCCAAAGCCCCATCTCTTGCAGCTTTTCCCTTTTCACTTGTTTTTATGTTGGGAGTGGAAGACGGAAGGTAAGCTACTTGCCAGAAAGAAATTCAGAGTAAGTCAGTTGCAAGAATTATTTTTCTTTGTAAGGAAAGAAAAGGCAGTCACTTAGAATGACATTTCCTTTTGCTGTCTAAAATACGGAGCTTTAAAAAAAAAAGCTTTTAGCTAGGATGCCATTTTGGTAAGGACTGAACATCATCCAAACCCATCCTGTTTGCAGCTTGAAAACCTCATTCATGCCTGCCTCTTAAAGTAAGTGCTTTTGAATTTTACAAAAAAAAGAGTAAGTGGTGTTGGAGATTCCAGGCTTTGATTACTTAGGTAGCCTTCCTAGATTAGTGGATTAAAAGCCATGCAATTTTTACTTGAATTGGAAATGTGACCAAGGCAGGATAGGACTAGACATCTGTTCCAGCACTCAGGCAATTTTCCTTTTCCCCCCTTTTTAATTGAAAGGAAGGCCCTTCTGTGGTCCTGTGTAAAGGATGGGATTCTGGGATCTTTAAATGCTGGGTTCTGAAGGCACCATATAGACCAGCAATGACGACCCTTTTTTTGCTTGCGTGCCATAAGGGGGGGGGAGTGCAGGGGGGTCATGTGCGGGCGTGCTGCATCCATAATGCAATGCACGACGCCCCAGTGTGCATGCGTGCACTACAGGCACTTCCCCCCCCCCATTTTTTGCATGTTTTTGTCGCCCTCCCCAGGCTCCAGAGGCTTTATAGGAGCCTGGGGAGGGTGAAAACAGCCTCCCCCGCCCCTCCAGAGGCTTCAGGGACCTTCAGGAGGCTTCCCTGAAGCCTTCAGAGCGCTCAAAACGACCCTCCGAGCAAACAGGAAGTCCGTTCCCGAACTTCCAGTTTGCCCATAGGCCCGTTTTTTTGCGCTCCCGAGGCTTCAGGGAAGTTCATGAAGCCTCCCGAGGGCCTCCAGGGGAGGAGGGGGAGACTCTTTTCACCCTCCCCAGGCTCCTATAAAGGCTCTAGAGCCTGGGGAGGGCGAAAAATAGCTTTAAAAAAGGGTGAACTCGGCTGGCCAGCGAACACATGCGCGCCGGCCAGCTGACAGGGCAGCGCCTTGCGCATCCTGATCAATGGCTCCATTTGTGCCATAGGTTCGCCATCACAGATATAGACCTTTCAGACATACATTGTCATCTGCAGATAAGACATGGGCATCATGGAGACTTTGCAGAGTCCATTCTCTTCTCTTGCCGCTTTACATAGTGTAATTACTTGCACTTCTGTGAGTCACAAACACAGTGTGGGAAATGATTTTCCTTTAACTGGGAATGTTACTATGAACACATCCTAATTTACAGTCAAGTCAGAACAAAAAGAAATAAACTGGGGTGGTCTTCTTAAATCAGGGTAGCCGATAATTGTAGGAAGAGAAGCTAACAGAGCTGTTAGTTGCACTGTTAGCCCAGCCTATTTAAAGCGCCGAACAGAAAAAACGAGATATCTAAATATTTTTAGGTAACTTTTACCTATCCTAATTTTTAAAATGGGGCTCTAGCAAAGCGGATATTGCAGTCTTTATAAGTGGGAACATTCTCATTTCTACTTTTACTAGGGGGGAAAAATATTTAACTGAATATTTTCTTCAAGCATCCAGATGTTGCCTTTTTAACCAAGCTGCATCACCTTGATTTATAAGTTTGTTTTTATGACGCTCATCCTTGCATTACTTCGATAATGCATCAGGTTTTAAGGGCGTATCATCCCCCCCTGCTGCCACATTGCAATAAACATCCAGCAAATTTAGATTCCTGAAAAAGGTGTAGTTAGAAGAGACTTTGTCACGTTGCCAGTTTATTTGATTGCCATGACATCCTATGACTTTCTGTGTTTTAGAGGTTTGGGTATATTGAAGTGTGGAAACATGACTATGATAAACTAGTGCCTATGATTTACTTAATTTATGTTTGACAATAGTTGTTAAGGGTTTTATGAATGGGGGGGGGATTGTGTCAACAGCTCAGAATTGTTGTATGTATGTAGGCAGAAAACAAAGGAGTTCAGCTTCTAAAATTATTTAATTTTTTCCTCAGTGTTTGAATGTTTTTTGTAAATGTTAATAATAAAAAGTGTAAAAAGGAAGAATATAGGTATTCTTAAAACATTTCTTTGACTCCTTTTTGAAATAAAATATATATAAAACGAAATATTTGTTATTTCTTTAAGTATATTAAATACTTTGTTCATTTGGATGTGTTCAGAAACAAAAACTTGAATGGGAGATCCTGCCTTATGTTCAAATTACACATAATAGCAACAATCCTACTTTTAAACATAGCATATTATGAATCAAACAGGAAAAGGGAGAGTTTATTTTAAAAGCAAAAGAAAACTAGCCATAAACAAAACATTTAGCAACAGCATAATTTATATACCGTATTTTCCGGCGTATAAGATGACTTTTTAGCCTATAAAAATCATTCCAAAAATTGGGGGGTCGTCTTATACGCCGGGCATACGCCGAGCTGAAACTTACCAGTTCCAAGCTGGTCTGAATGCCATTAAGTACCGCTGCCGTATTGCTGTACTGAGCTGCTTTTTCCAGTTTCCACATAGTGTATACCACTATGAGCCAGCCTGCTCGGACTGTTTTGGAGTCAGGAAGTTGGGCTGATGATGTCACACACTCTGCCAATCCAAGCAGGCCTTGTATTCATTAATAGAAAATACATCGCTCGCCATGATTGGCTAGGCGCTGTATACTGGAATGGTGATACCTGACCTGAAGTATTACTGCAACGCACCGCCTGAAAGGCCAACAGTGTAGTATACAAATGGCAAGACCCCATTATGGCTCCACCAGCAAGAATAAAGTAATATGAAGCCAGTTTTAATTACCATATTGAAATCAAATCTGATGTTTTTTTAATTTTTATTTGGTGTGCCTCAGAAGAGAGGTAGTCTTATACGGCGAATATAGCCAAAACCCTATATTTTAACAGGAAAAGTAGGGGGTCGTCTTATACACTCAGTCGCTTTATACACCAGAAAATATGGTAACTTTTTGAATCTTGTCTACATAAATAATTTTGTTCTAATATAACCTGGCTAATTTTAGTCTTAATTTTATTCATATGAAATGCTCAAAATTTACCATGAGTGCATACTAGTTTCTTAGTTTTTCTTTCTTTTCAGATGTTCTGTTTTGTGTTTGGATTTTTATCAACATAAGCAATTTTTATCAACTTGAAAAATTTTCAGTGGATGAATTAGACCCCTAATTATAGTTCTTATAAAGGAAAAATACAAGTTTTGGTTAGAGAACTTCATTTGATCTCCAGTTTGAAAAAAAGTACCAGTTTTGCTCTTTTTACATAACTTTTTAAAGAAAGGATGGTCCTTTTAAGAAAGCATAAATAGCTCACGTAGCATCTTTGGCTGACATATATCTTTTTAATAATCACATTTCAAATTATGTGCTAATATAAAATGCTGTTATTCCCTCCACTGTTTATCTGTTTATCAGGCTGTTTACAGAAATAAGTTTTTATATAGATTTTATATAGATTATGTAGATGTTCCAGTTTAAGTACTATATTTTTTAGAGTATAAGACACAACGGAATATAAGACGCACCAAGGTTTTGAAGAGGCAAACTTTTTTAAAAAGTAGGTAGGTAGATAGAGGGATAGAGAGGAGAGAAAGAGAGAAATACAGTAGGTAGGTAGGTAGAGAGTGAAAGTAGTTAGATAAGTAGGTAGGTAAGTAGATAGATAAAGGGATAGAGAAAGAGAGAGAAATATAGTAGGTAGGTAGGGAAAGGGGGTAGGTAGGTAGAGGGATAGAGAGGGAAATAGAGATAGAGATAGAGAATACAGTAAATAGGGAGAGAGTAGGTAAGTATGTAGGTAGATAGAGGGGGGGAGAGAGAGAAATACAATAGATAGGTAGGGAGAGAGAAGAGTAGGCAGGTAGGTATGTAGGTAGATAGAGGGATAGAGAGAAATACAGTAGGTAGGTAGGTAGATGTTTCCAGGTGTATTTATCCATGTGCTGGAGAAGGAAATCGCTGACAATCTGCAGCACCTAAGACTTGTTTCTGCTGACACAGCACTTGATCAATGTAATTCTCATCAATCAGTTAAAGAGCTTCCCAAAGGGGGGGGGGGTTTCCTCTGCAAACCTCCCAAAAATGTCTCGTTTTTCATGAAAAGGCATGAATAGTTTTGGGGGGCTTGCAGAGTGCTCCTGGGGGCTTGGGGGGGCAAAAAACAAGCAAAGAACAGCCCGGTTTTCACAAAAACAGGCCTGTTTTTTGTCAAAAATATTGCATGCATAGCCTTATGGAGGCTTATAAAGTGCTCCTGGAGGCTTGGGGGGGGAGGAACAGTCCATTTTTGCTCATTTCTGCCCTCCCCAGCCCCCAGGAGCTCTCTGAAAGCCTCCATAAGGGTATGCACAGCCATTTTGGTGAAGGGGTAGGGCTTTGGGAGGCAAAAAATGCTTTATTTGATGTATAAGACACACCCAGATTTTCAGCCTCCTTTTTGAGGAAAAAAGGTGCATCTTATACTCCGAAAAATACAGTATTCCTTTCAGTTTTATTATGATGACATTCCTGCCATTTCCACTTACATTTCTATGTGAAAAGGGTCCTACAGGAAAAGGATATGGTGTTTCGGTTTGATTGTGACATCTTACAATTTGTGATATATGAAAGTTTTTCCCAGAACACTATTTTAATTAGTGCTGCTAATTTTCACAATAGGCTGAAATGTGCAAGAGAATGTCTTCACAATTTCTTGAAGAGCCAGAGTTCAGCCTTCTAGGAAACAACAACTTTCCTTTATTAAGTGATTAATTTTGGTTTTTGACCCCTGGTTCCCTTTCTACTTTTGAGATAAGACAAGAAGAACAGCAAAATTATCCACGCAGATTTTGGTGCTCACAGACAACTGGAATGTTGAAAGGATGTAAGAGATGAAGTGTACATTGCTAGCATTTTAGGCAGGGGTGAAATGCTCTGAAGTTTGCTATTCGTTCGCTTTGCTACCGGTTCACTTCACGCATGCAGCACTGATAGAGGAGGATTAAGAAGCCTTTTCTGAGACTGCAAAGGTAAGTAGAGCAGTGAGTGGGGGGAACAGCTGTGCCATACAATTTAGATTCACTAGACAGCAGGATTCTCCAAACCGGTAGTAAAAAATGCTACCGATTCGGACGAACTGGTAGTTCCAACGTTCAGCTGTGCCGCGTGATTTCTAAATCGCACACCACAGCTGACTGTTGCACAGCTGATCGTCGGAACCAAATCGGTAGCATTTTTTACTAGCGGTTTGGGCAAACCGGTCCAAACCGGTAGCATTTCACCCCTGATTTTAGGCTACTTCTATCCTTTTTTCCAAATTCAGCTTGTTTTATTCTTGAATAATGATGCTGTGGATGATCCACTTGTGTTTTGAATCATATTCTGCCCTCCAAATCTGATGATTTTTGGGTCTCTGCCATGCAAGCAGGAGACGCGTGCACATGCAAAGTGGGGTGGGGGGATCATGACCCTCCATGCCCTGTTTTTGGTTTCATGAGGCTTCGGTGAAATCTGCTAGGCCTAAAACAGAGTGCAGGGGGGGTTGACCCGTTTTTGGTCCTAGGAGGCTGGAGGGAGGCCTGCTAGGCCCAAAACGGCACGGAGGGGTCATGCATGCATGCGGGAGGGGGCGCATTGCCTTATGGATGTGGCCATGTGCCAGTGGGGGGTTCCGGATCCCGTTCCAACCAGTACGGTTGGAACGGGCCCAGCGGTGTCCACATGGAAGCGTGCAGTGAGCGTGCACACATGTGCAGCACGTGCATGCATCTTAGCGCCTCCGTGAGCCTCTGTGATGCTCCAGCTGCTCAGCAGAGCATCGCGCAGGCACAGTACACGCCGTGCGTGGAAGCGCCAAAAACTTAAAAGGCCTGTAAGGAGCTCGGGCGAGTGGGTGGGCCCTCCAGAGCACCGTATCAGAACAGTATCCAGTGCTCTGGGCAGGCTCCGGTACGGCTGTACTAGGGCATACCGCCTGCAACCCACCACTGCCATGCACACACTTTTGTTACATAAGGACAAAAAGATTAGCCATCACTGTTATAGGGTGTTCTAACAAACACATAAAGCTTAGCAACCCTCTATTTGATGGTGAGTCTTCCCAGACATACATTCAGGTTCGTTAGTGATCCATCTGCAGACTCTACTATAATCATGGCAAAACACAGTTTAATATATTTCAGAGCCAGGATAGTCTACAGTGGAGGTGTCAAATTCAAGATCCGGGTGTCGGTCCCATAACTGAGATTGAAAAAGTAGAAGGAGCCGTAGGCAGAATTGATAAAGAAGAAGGTCCGGTGGGCGGTGCAAATCTCAGAGAACGAGAACCCAGATCAACTAGAGCTATAAATCCTGTATATAAAGTGTTAGGAACTGGTGCGATTAAGCACTAGCAATGAACCCCAGGTCGAGGTTATAACAGAGCAACCCTGTAAAGTATACGCAGCGTGCGATAGATAAAGCAACCACACTGAATAATGGATAGTAAAGTAACAAAATAAATCTTTACTTTTTGAAGAATATAGCAAAATCCATAAACACAGCCAAAAAGTCATACACAGAAAAAGCAGTCCAATACTACCAAGATAACTTGGATACAAGTAGCAAATAACTTACACACAGTAAGTAGTAGCAACAGTAGAAACAGTTAGGCAGCAGTTATCATACAGCAATCAAGAGAGAGAGAGAGAGCAACAACATCAGCTGCAATTTAACGGCTGTAATCTACTAATTAGCAGAGCTCCTCTCTTAAAGATACATAACATGCCTTGTGCAATATATTGTCTACCCAACTTGTTGGTTACACCCTAACATAAAGTATAAATATGGAGGGGAAAAAATGATTTCAATCAATACAAATGGACTTAACTCAGAAATTAAAAGAAGGAAAATATTTCACAAATTACAAAAACCAAAATTTGATTTAATCTTCCTATAAGAAGTGCAAATTCAAAAGAGACATGAACTAATACAACCAAAGCTTGAGAAAATATTTACTACACTGGCGAATTGCAAGAAAAGAGGAGTGATCTTCTATATTAAAAATAACATTCCAGCGAAATTAATCTATGCAGATGAAGAGGGAAGAATTTTGATGGTGGAAATTATGGATAATATTAATGTTAGGGTGTGAATTCCACCCTGAATTAAGGAGGTGTGAATTTTGGCATCCCTTGTAGCATACTTTTGAAATAAGCGAAAAATAAATCCGAAGCAGGATCTAATAAAAACATTTTTAATATAAAAGAAAATAAAAATACAAACTTGCTAACTTAATTAATTACATCTTGGCAAAGCTATGTGCCTGCCTCCTTCAGCAGGTGAACAGAAGATCAGAAGAGAAAGTTAAGAAGGAATGTGAAAGAGCAGGTGCACTAAATCACTTGCAGATAAGAACTGTGACCTGCGCAGTAAATCTTCAGCGCAGCTAGCAAACCAATTAACGCAGAGACAATTAAAAAAATACTCTTAATTGGAATATATGCTCCTAACGAAAAGCAAGATGAATTTTATAAAAAATTGCACAGAAAAATCTCGGACTTGGACTATGTTGATATTTGTATGATGGGAGACTTTAATGGCATTGTAAATCAGAACATGGACTATAAAACACACAAAACAACAAAGTTAAATAGAAAACTGCTTCCAAAATCCTTCTTTAGGATGATAGATGAAATAAACTTAAAAGACATATGGAGAGAAAGAAATACTACAAAAGAACAATATACTTTTTATTCAAATAGACATTCATCATTTTCCAGAATTGATTTGCAGTGTACAAGAAATTGCATTTTCCAGAATTGATTTGCAGTGTACAAGAAATTGAGATTGAAACAAGCACATGGGTGGATCACAATCCAATTACAATTAAATGGAAAGGCCAAAGGATAAGATCTAGATGGACATTAAATAACATCATATTGAAAGAAAAAGATTTTATACAGAAAATGGAAAAAGAATTAGTTTTTTTCTTTAAAGAAAATAGAAAAGAAGATACATCAATGCAGAACCTTTGGGACACAATGAAGGCTGTTATTAGAGGTCTGATAATAGACTATACAAGGAGGAGAAACTTAAAGAAAAGACAAACGCATAAAGCCCTAGACAATGACTATGAAAAACTTGAAAAAGAGTTACAGAGATCGTCACAAAAAAAAGATGTTAAAATAAAAATGGATACAATCAAACATAAAATGGATCTACTGGATAAGGAAGAACTGGCACAAAAAATCAGAGGCACTAAACATAATTATTTTGAAAATGCAAATAAACCAGGCAGATGGCTGGCATATAAATTGAAAAAAGAGAGAGAAGTAAAGAAAATACTCCAATTAAGAGATGAGCAAGGACAAATCCATTATGGAAATGCTGAAAAAAAGAAAATCATACAAGACTACTATGCTAAGCTGTATCAACAAGAGAAAATGGAAAAGGGGGGAGTTAAAAAATATTTACAGGATGCTAATCTTCCCCAGATATCAGATGAAACTAGAATAATGTTGGAAAGTAAAATAACAATGATGGAGCTAATGGAAGCACTTAAAAAACAAAATAATGGAAAAGCCCCAGGTCCAGATGGATTGCCAGTGCAATTTTACAAAACATTTGAAGAAACCTTGTCCCTCCCACTTTTAGAAGTTATGAATGAAGTGATATCAGAGAGCAGAATACCTAAATCATGGTCAGAAGCATATATTGCATTGCTACCTAAAGAGGAGACTGATCTAACACAAACCAAGAACTATGGACCAATATCTTTATTAAATTCAGATTACAAATTATTTGCATCTATATTAGCAGAGAGACTCAAAAAGTATCTAAATAGCTTTATCCACTCCAATCAAAATGGTTTTTTTAGACAAATTAAAGATAATATGAGAATGATTTTGAATACTTTGGAATACTATGAGGCCCATCCTGAAAAATAAATGGCTTTGATGTTTCTTGACGCACAGAAGGCTTTTGACAACGTGAATTGGCAATTCATGTTTTTACAATTGGAACAGATGAATTGTGGTAAGAAATTTATCCAAACCATACAAATGGTATACCACAAACGAACCGCAAAGATAATGGTAAATGGAGAAATGACAGATTCTATTGAAATAAAGAAAGGTACAAGACAAGGTTGCCCATTATCACCGTTGGTGTTGTGTACTGGCGAGCCTGGCCAGCAGAGGGCGTTCATTCAGAGAAGCCCTCTGATTGGTCCAGGCGTGCCTGCCGGCCGGCGGGAGGAATACCCTGTTTCTATTGGTTCGCCGTCTGACAGGTGCATGTATAAATAGCTGTCAGACGGCTTTCATTCTTTGGTTCCTGTCAGTTCTGTTTAACTCAATAAACGTGTTAAAGTAACAGCTGACTCCGTCTCCTCAGTTCCAAGATCTAACAGTTACTTTTTGTCTTAACATTAGAAGTCTTAAATGGAAAGTTCAGAGAAAAAGAAGAAATAAAAGGAATAAAAATTAAAAAAGAAGAATACAAGCTACAAGCATTTGCAGATGATTTGGTATTTATTCTTGAAGACCCATTTGAGATAGCACCCAAATTGTTAGAAAGAATAAAGGAGTATGGAAAAGTAGTAGGCTTCAAAATAAATAAAGACAAAACAAAGATTTTGACAAAGAACATACCATCAAGACGAAAAACCTGCAACTATCAATGACAGGAAGAATGTCTACAATTAAAATGAACATTTTACCCAGAATTTTATACCTGTTCCAGACAATTCCAATTAGATTGGGCAAGGACGTTTTTGAAGGTCTACATAAAATAGTCTTGAAGTTTATTTGGCGAGGGAAAAAAGCAAGAATAAAACTTAAATTATTAGAAGATGCTAGAACAAGAGGATGATGGGGCTTACCTGATTGGGAGTTATATTATCAAGCAACAAACCTGATGTGGATTAAGGAGTGGGTAACACTAAAAAATTCCAGATTATTGAATATAGAGGGTCATGATTTACTGTTTACATGCTTTTTAATGGTACAAGGGAACTAAAGCACATGGTTATTTTAGAAGACATTATATAAGGGAGGCCTTGTTATTAAATTGGGAAAAGGTTAAAAGACTACTCTACTTAAAAACTCCAGCCTGGATTTCTACTATTGAAGCATTTTCATATCCAATAATATATAAAAGGGAACAAACAGTTAGATATGTTGAAATATTGAATACAGAGGGTGAACTCAAATCTATTCAAGAGTTGAAACAAGAAGGAATAGAAATGAATTGGTATTCATATTTACAGATACAATCTAGATATAATGAAGATAGAAAATCAAAAGGTATTTACAATGAAATGACTGAGTTAGATAAAATCTTAACAGGTACTGATGAAAAAGTAATTAAAAAACTATATGGATATCTATTAGAGACTAAATTACAAGAGGAACAAGTTAAAGAAACTATGATAGCTTGGGTGGAAAACTTTGGGCATGGGATAGATTTAGAGAAATGGCAGAAATTGTGGTCTCAAAATTATAAAATGACAATGTCAACTGCATATAGAGAAAATGTGTATAAGATGTTTTACAGGTGGCATCTACCCCCAACTGTTGGTGATGTAGAAATGAGGATCCAGACAGGAATCAGGTTGATGGGAAAAGGCACTCTGAGGGGAAGGCACACTCAGTATTTCCCCAGTGCTCTCTTTTATTGTCAAGCTTCTCAGAATAACAAAAGTTCATTGGAAAGAAAATCCACTTGTCAAATATTGATTGGTTTACAGATACATGCTCTCCTCGTGAACAATTCAAGATATAGATACGTGACTCTCTACGAGTTAATCTTCTGCTGTATGCAATGTGTCTACATGCAAATTCCATCGTACCTTCTTGTAAGCAAAGGATTAAGAGGAAGAAATGTGGATTTTGATTGATCCTGCAGTGTGGTTTGCCAGCTACTGAGTAACCAATTAACTCCACTTCTCCTCCTTTCTTTTATTTTAATTTATTTTGTTTTAGCAATTTGTACGCATACATTACGTCGCGTCTGTGAGGTTGAATTCTGGGCTGAAACATTGTTATTAATGCAGGTACACATTGAATGCAGCAACAGCAACAAATTAAACCAATTATTACCATGATTACAATGCATACAAATTCAACAGTCAGTTCTGTTAATCATTTTTGAAACATTTTGAACATCCCACAGAAAGCAATTTTGGTCCCAAAGTCCTTGTTCTGGAATGCCTTCATGTGGGGATAGCGTTGCCAAAGTTGGAGGGAAAAGACAGGTAAAAAGTATGCACAACACAATAGTGAGAGAATTCTCATTTAAGCAAGAAAAAGCAGCCACTAAAAAGTTCTCTGGTGTTGGCTCCATATTTTGATCTTGCAAGAGCTGACTGGCTTGAGCAGACAAAGCCTTAATTTGTCCCCAAGTTGGATTATGTTTCTTCCGAGATGCCCAATCTCGATCCGTTTGAGGATTCTGCAGGCTGAGGGAGAAGTTGGGTATCGGATTTTTCAATCCTTTGTGCCATGACATCTTTCCAAGGTTTTACACACTGCGCTGGAATCCACACGGGTCCTGTTGGAGCAAGCACAGCAGCATATCCTCGTCCCCATGTTAACAAAGGAACCGGACCATGCCATTCAGGATTAGGTAACAATCTATACATTACTTGTGGCTGAGGATGACTTGTTCTATGGCCCAAGTGATTCTCCACTGGAGTAGATAAATTTTTTATATTTTTTATATTAAGATAATTTAATGTAAATAGAACTTTGTTCAGCCATTCCTGTTTCCCAGGAAGGCCTACGGGGTTTCCCCCTGTTTGTTTATGTTTTTCCAAAGCTGATTTTAGGGTATGATTAGCTCGTTCTACGACAGCCTGCCCTGTGGAATTATAGGGAATGCCAAAAATGTGTTTAACTTGCCATTTCTCACAAAATTCAGCAAAGAGTTTACTACAATATGCTGGACCATTATCTGTTTTTAAAGTAGAGGGTAGGCCCATAACAGCAAATGTACAAATACAATGATTTATAACATGTTTTGTGGCCTCTCCTTTTTGAGGAGTAGCCCAAATGAAATTAGAAGAAGTATCAATTGTAACATGAAGATATTTCCAGGGGGCAAAAGGAGGATATCGGGTAACATCCATTTGCCAAAGTTCATTGGCTTTGTGTCCTCTTGGGTTAACCCCAATAGAAGGCGATAGGGTTACCTGTGAACATTGAGGACATTGTTGTATAATGGCTCGAGCGTGATCCAAAGGTATATCGAATTGTTTTGCAAGAGCCTTAGCATTTTGATGGGACATAGAATGGCTATCCCATGGAGTGACAGTCAAGACCTGCCGCTTGGTGGCAGCATCAGCAATAGCATTTCCTTCTGATAACATGCCAGGAAAAGATTGATGACTTCTAATATGTGCAATATAAAGTTGTGATGTTCGACCTTGCATTATTTGCTGCAGGGTCAAAAAGAGGGATAGTAAATTTTCATCTAACGAAGGAGTTACATATGCCCCTGGGAGAGAACAAACAACCTGACAAACATACAAACTATCAGAGATAATATTTAAAGCTATTTTTGGAAAAGTCTGTAAGGCCAAAATCACAGCTGCCTACTCAGCTCGCTGAGCAGATTCTTGTGGTGGTGTTATTTTAGTCACCCATTTCCCTTGTTCCATCCAGGCAGTGGCGCCCCATTGAGGGCTGCCATCTGTAAAGATGGTGAGTGCTTCAACTATCGGAGTAGATGAAATCCCTGATTGAACCTTAATGTCAACCTGATTAAAAGCTAGCAGGCGTGGATCAGAAGGTACATGATAAGAAACCCTTCCTACAAAATCTGTAAATGCTGCTTGCAATGCAGGAGATAAACTAACCATTCGTTCCCAATCTTTCAAAGGAAGAGGCACTACAACATTAACCGGATCTTGCCCTATGAGTATTTTACATCGCTCTTTTCCCTTGAATAGTAGTTCTGCATACATGTGAGCTGGTGTACTAATTGTATGTCCTGGACTATGTGAAAGATATAACCACTCTATAATTAATAAAGAACTTTTAGTCTTGCCCTGTAGCATGATTTCTTGAGCTATGACAGCTGTAGGTTGTTTCTGAGTGGGAATGAAGATGATAGTTAAAGGCGTATCTTCCTGACATCTATCCACCCAAACTAATTTTAATGCATTGTTTATTTGGTCAAATACTTCCTTCTGCGCTGTTGTCAATTGTATTAAATCAGAAGGATGATCTCTTAGTTTTAATGCACCAAATAAAGGGCTAAGTATACTGGTAGGAAGACCCACATATGGGTGTAACCAGTTAATTGAACCTAAAAGCTGTTGTAATTTAACATATGACAATGTATCCTCTACTTTTAATTGAGGAATTTGTGGGTGTGAATAAGTCTGTAATAGCTTATGACCTAAATAAAGAAAAGGTTCTTTAACTTGTACCTTTCCTGGTGCTATTTGCAATGCATAAACTGCAAGATCTTGAGTCAATTCAGGTAACCAATTTAAAGGAATCTGTGGTGCCGATACTAAAATATCATCCATGTAATGATAAACTACAGCCTGAGGATATCTTTTCCTAAAAGGTTCTAAAGCTCTAGATACAAAGTGCTGACATAATGTTGGACTATTCAGCATACCTTGAGGTAAAACTGTCCATTGCTATCTTTCCGTTGGCTTTTCTGAATTTATAACTAGGGCAGTAGAGGCAAAAAGAGGTTTGTTCTTTTTTGCATTTGGGACAAACTGTTTGTGGTCTGGCACCAGTGGTGGGTTCCTCCCGGATCGCACCGGATCGCGCGCACTCCCTTTCAGCGCTCCACCTGGCTTGCGCGCTCCCTTTCAGCGCTCCACCTGGCTTGCGCGCTCCCTTTCAGCGCTCCACCTGGCTTGTGCGCTCCCTTTCAGCGCTCCACCTGGCTCTCGCGCTCCCTTCCGGCGCTGAAACCGGAAGTACAGTTTTGCCCGGCCCTGGCGAAGCAACGACGCCTGTCTGCGCTCCACCAGCTCGGCTGGGAACGGAGATGTTTCCTCAGCGGAGCGGAGCGCCTGAAAAGTCTTTTCAGGCGCTCCGCTCCGCTGAGGAAACATCTCCGTTCCCAGCCGAGCTGGTGGAGCGCAGGCAGGCGTCGTTGCTTCGCCAGGGGCGGGGCAAGACTGTACTTCCGGTTTCAGCGCCGGAAGGGAGCGCGAGAGCCAGGTGGAGCGCTGAAAGGGAGCGCGCAAGCCAGGTGGAGCGCTGAAAGGGAGCGCGCAAGCCAGGTGGAGCGCTGAAAGGGAGCGCGCGCGATCCGGTGCGATCCAGCAGGAACCCACCACTGTCTGGCACCTTGCCCCCCCACCGGCCCATTACCTTTATAAGCGCCTCCACCTGGAGCTTGGCATTGCTGTTTAAAATGTCCAGTTTTTTTGCAATTAAAACAATTTCCTTTGGGCTTGCCAAAGTGCCCTTTTTGTAATGCAGCTGCTAATGCATCCATTCGAAATGCATTTGTGCCTATGTCTGAACATGCCTTCAGCATGTCCGCTAAAGTATATTCTCCTTTATTTATAATAGACATCAAAGCTTTACGACAGTCTGCATTAGCGTGTTCATAAGCTAGTCGTTTCATCAATTCCCCGCTAGCTTCTTCATTATCTATTTGCCATTGGATGGCTTCTTGTAATTTAGCAATAAAATCAGAATAAGCCTCTCTTGGTATTCTGAATCCCAAACTACATATTGTGTGGGTGTAAGAAGCATTCTAAACAAATCTTTCCAGTCTTGTGGGATCAACTGATAACCATTAGAAACTGTTTGTACCACTGGGAAGGCTTGAAGCCCTTCTGCAAGTTCTTGTCCTGTGAGGTTTCCTTTCCTTTGTTCTTGAAATCCTGCTCGGACCGCACCCATTGATCCTTATGAAGAACCACTTAGTATGGGAGCGGTCGGGGAACTAACTTCCCCCGGCTTCAACGTAGTTGGTGCCGGCAGAGCTAGTTGCATATATGGAGGGGGAGCAAATCCCTCCTCTGGGATTAAAGAGACCAGTGGGGATGGTGCCTTGAGTTTATGAGTCCTCACCTTCTCTATTATATCCCTGCATTTTTGCCATAACAATAAATGTTGAATAGGAGCTCGTGGCTCGGCATGTAATTGTATTCCAATTTTTATCCAGTCCCCTAATTCCCAAGTTCCTGCCTTGGGGTACCAGGGACATTGACAACCTATTTTACCTACTAAGTTTTATAACTCATGTAGACTAACTCCTGTCACCTCATTATATTTAAGTAATTTCTGCAGCTCTTTTGCATGAACCTTCTGCGGAGCTGACAGCCCCCCCCCCTACTCATGAAATATTGGGAGCGAAGTTTGCTGTGGTGCACCTGGGCTTGTGCGGCCAAATGAGTATGAGGGAATCACATCGGAGTCACCAGATTTGGTCACGTAGAAATGAGGATCCAGACAGGAATCAGGTTGATGGGAAAAGGCACTCTGAGGGGAAGGCACACTCAGTATTTCCCCAGTGCTCTCTTTTATTGTCAAGCTTCTCAGAATAACAAAAGTTCATTGGAAAGAAAATACACTTGTCAAATACTGATTGGTTTACAGATACATGCTCTCCTCGTGAACAATTCATGATATAGATACATGACTCTACGAGTTAATCTTCTGCTGTATGCAATGTGTCTACGTGCAAATTCCATCGTACCTTCTTGTAAGCAAAGGATTAAGAGGAAGAAATGTGGACTTTGATTGATCCTGCAGTGTGGTATGCCAGCTACTGAGTAACCAATTAACTCCACACCCAACGAGAATTGCAAGAATGTCCAAGAATAAATCCGAAAAGTGCTGGAAATGTCACCAGATATCGGGTTCATACTACCACATGTGGTGGACTTGTATTGAAGCTAAAAGATACCGGACTAAAATCCACATGTGGTTGGAGAACATGATACACAAACAAATAGACTTTAAACCAGAGATCTTTCTATTGGGAATCATATCAGAAATTTATAACAAAGACTTAAAATATTTGATTGTAAACGTTTTAACAGCAGCTAGAACTGTATTTGCAAAAAACTGGAAAAGTGAAATGATACCAAAACAGGAAGAAGTTATCTGAAAGATAATGGAGTGTGCTGAAATGAGTAAATTGACATTTGAAATTAGAGAATAAGAAGATGAGCAATTTTATAAGATATGGGATTTGTTTTTTCAGTGGCTGGAAAAAAGAACCTGGGAATGAAAAATGTTTTACTTATGTTTTAATTGAAAGAGAAAAGTAAGAATACAATAATTTTGTTAAATAGACTAATAACGACACAATGTTTTAATTGAAAGATAAAGGTGAGAATACAATAATGTTGTTAAACAGACTAATAATGATACAATGAAACACTGACATATATATATATGAATAATTTAGAATCTTTTGTTATAAAATGAAGGACAAAGATAATAACAAATTTATGTACATTTGATAGAGGATTGGTAATATAATGTATAACTCTAAGTGCATACTATAAAGATATCCTGTTGAAAATAGTGATAGATATATAAACACTTGGTAAACTCTTTTATACTGTAAAAATATCTAAAATGAGACAATGATTATATAAAGGTATGTTGTTATTAAGCAGACAATCAAGAATATAAGAGAATTAAGTTTACTGGGGGGGAAAAGAAATATTAATCGTAATTGAATATATGCTGTACAATGAAAGTGAGGTTTTTAGTTATATTAGATGGAAAATCTGTGATTGTATATGTAATTGAAAATACGGATGCAAAAACACTTGTAACCAAACAACATGCTGTATGTAATGGATGAAAATTTTTTAATGTTGTCTTTTATGTTGAAAAATAAAACAAATGAGAAAAAAAAAAAGATCCGGGCGTCGGATCCGGCCTGCGGGGTGCTTAGATCCGTGGGGCGGTCCTGGAAACAGTGATGGATCGGTTCGCAGTGCCTCTGCCAGTGAAAATGGAGCTCAGGAGCCCATTTTCACTAGCAGAGTGCTTGGACCACCACAGGCGTCCTCGACATGTGTGATATCAAGCTGGCCATGCCCACCCTAGCCACACCCACCCCAGTCCCCTGAGGTCAAACTCTGATGCAGCCCTCAATGAAATTGAGTTTGACACCCCTGGTCTACAGAATAGTCTGGCTGCCAGAAGTTGCTAGTTAGTTTAATTCACGCTGTTATGCTATCCAGGATGCACCACAAGAAGGCGAACTAGCTTCACACCCCTGAATGCCCAGACATTAGAATAGAATAACAGAATTGGAGGGGACCTTGGAGGTCTTCTAGTCCAACCTCCTGCTCAGGCAGGAAACTCTATACCATTTCAGATGGTATCCAACATCTTCTTGAAAACTTCCAGTGTAGGAGAATTCACAACTTCTGGAGGCAAGTTATTCCACTGATTAATTGTTCTCACTGTCAGGAAATTTCTCCTTAGTTCTAAGTTACTTCTCTCCTTGATTAGTTTCCATCCATTGTATCCTGCCCTGCCCTCAGGTGCCTTGAAGAATAGCTTGACTTCCTCTTCTTTGTGGCAGCCCCTGAGATATTGGAACAGCATTATCATGTCACCCCTAGTCCTTCTTTTCATAAGACTAGACATACCCAGTTCCTGCAACCGTTCTTCGTATGTTTTAGTCTCCAGTCCCCTAATCATCTTTGTTGCTCTTCTCTGCACTCTTTCCAGAGTCTCCATGTCTTTTTTACATCATGGCGACTAAAACTGGATGCAGTATTCCAAGTGTGGCCTTACCAAGGCATTATAAAGTGGTATTAACACTTCATGTGATCTTGATTCAGGGGTGGGTTCCTGCTAGTTCTAACCTCTTCTATAGAAGAGGTTCCACAAATCTACCGTGCCGTTTAGAACCGGTTCCAGCTCCCTTCCCCTGCCCGTCCACACATCATCAAGATGAAGAACAAGAGGAGGAATTCTGGGAGTTGAAGTCCAAAGTCTTAAAACTGTCAAGTTTGAACACCCCTGGGTTTTTTTCTAAAGGGTTAGGGGTGCAAGGGCCTTGTAACTTGACAGCTTTAAGACTTGCATGCTTCAAATGCCAGTTTCTGAGCCAACATTTTGGTTGCTAAGCAAGAGCGTTGTTAAGTGAGTTTCACCACATTTTGCAAGTTGGCCACACCCACCCAGTCACATGACTGCCAAGTCACTCCCACTGGTCACATGGCCGGCAAGCCACTCCCACAAAGCAGGCCACACCTACAGAAGAGGTTCTAAAAAAAATTGAAACCCACCACTGTCTTGATTCTATCTCTCTGTTGATGCAGCCTATAACTTTGTTGACATTGGACAACTTGTAAATGATCCCACAAAAAAGGCGCCAGGCTTTGAACTACCACATCAGCAATGTACAATCCTGAAGAGGATTTGCACTTCACATGGCCTCTGCTAGGACTCTGTATAAATGGGTCATAGTATCCTCCCCAGAGTGCCTGCAGGGTTCCACATCAAATTGTAGATCATATCGTGATCAGCTGTTAGGGCATATACCACTCTATTATCTGATTTTTATTTTAATATAAAGGATGCAGCACTTCAATGGTTAGATAGCCTCGACATTGATATTTGATCACAGTTCTTTTTAACGTTGATATGTCATTGCATTTTACTAATCTAGGTAAAATGTTCCTATATGTTGCTATTCCATGTATGAATAAATATCAGTTCAATATAAAAGCTTATGTTCATTCATCAGGTTCGAAAAGGAACTTGACATCTAACAGGTTGTGGGCTGTCCACGATGTGCCCACGGGTGGCTGGTAAGGCCTACATGGGCCCAAAATGTTCTGCCACTTGTCAGACAGACCTGTATGGGCACCCCAGTTGCACCATTTGCAGCTCCGGCTTTGCGGAGTTCTTGCTTCTCTTGTGCTATAGTTGTTCTTCTGTCCTCAGATGTCCAGCAGCCTTGGTGGATTAGCGTTTGCCATGTCGATCGGCCAGGAGGTGGTGTCGATATCCGGGGATTTGAAGGAGGCTTTCAACCAGTGGTGAAATTCAATTTTTTTTTACTACTGGTTCTGTGGGCGTGGCTTGGTGGTGTGGTGTGGCATGGTTTTGTGGGCATGGCAGGGGAAGGATACTGCAAAATCTCCATTTTCTCCATATCAGCTGGGAGTCAGGAGGCAGAGAATAGATGGGGCGGGGCCAGCCAGAGGTATTTGCCATTTCTCCAAACTACTCAAAATTTTCGCTACCGGTTCTTCAGAACCTGTCAGAACCTGCTGGATTTCACCCCTGCTTTCAACATGTCTTATAAAAGTTAAAATTCTGTTGATGATGTATAACTCCAGACAGGGTTAACGGTTAATTTTTTTTAGTGTAAGTAGGTCAACATTGCATAGTTTCCATCAATAAAAAAAAAAAACCCAACCCTATATTCTGTTAGTTTTTTTGATTTACCAATTTCCACATTTATTCCTCTGCAGATCCATAATGACAACAACAGAGGGAGCCATTGCTTTTCACCCAGAGTAGGATTCTGGCAACAGTCTACCCTGAGAAAGATTTTGTTAAGTCTGCTTCTTTATTTTCTTTTAAGTTGCAGGTGTGTGCATGTCTGTCTGTCTGTCTGTCTGTCTGTCTGTCTGTCTGTCTCTTTCTCCCTCTCTCTCTCTCTGTTTTAAATTATCAAAATAAAGTGACTGCTGTAAATGTTGCACCTGTGTTGGACTCCAGTTTTGCAGGCATTATTTTAAGGGACAAATTAATAAGGAAGGCGAGTAGTGCAGGTGGCATTGCTAAGGCCTTCTTCCTCTGAAGCTAAAGGAAGCTAAAGGAGTCATCAGGGCCCTCAATTCAACAAACATTTCACTGGAATGCAAGCAAAACCTTACAAGACCGTGCAATGTTTCCCCCTCGTATTGAATAAAATCCTATTTTATTTCTAAAGTCCTAGAGGAGATCAACCCTGACTGCTCTTTAAAAGCCCAGATCTTGAAGAGGAAACTCAAAGACTTTGACCACCGAATGAGAAGGAAGGACTCACTGGAGAAGAGCCTAATGCTGGGAAAGACTGAGGGCAAGAGAAGAAGGGGACAGCAGAGAATGAGGTGGCTGGATGGAGTCACCGAAGCAGCAGGCATGAGCTTAAATGGACTCCAGAGAATGGTAGAGGACAGGAAGGCCTGGAGGAACATTGTCCATGGGGTAGCGATGGGTCGGATACCACTTCGCAACTAAAAGCAAATTGAATAAAATAATAAAAGAAATACTTATCTGGGCTTGTCATGGTTCTCAGAACAAAGAGGTGTTGTATTTGCATGCAAACTGAAGTAAGTTAGCACCAGCGGTGGGTTCCTGCTGGTTCTAACTGGTTTGGTATATGAGGTTTCAGAAATCTACTGTACTGATTAGAACCGGTTCCTCACGGAGCGCCTGCTCCGCCCCCCTCACTTACTTTCCCCGCCTGTTTTGTCACTGCTCGCGGTGCAGCCAGCCTCCGCTGGACTTTGCGCTCTTCTCCACGCAAGAGTGTGAAGTCCAGCGGAGGCAGGAAGGTTCTCAGCACTCCGGGAAGCTGCAAAAGCGTCTGGGAGAGGTGCACGGCTTGGTTTGGAGCTCCAGGAAGGAGGAGAAGAACGTTTCTTTCGCTCCTCTTGCAAGGGAGTAGTAGGTGTCCAAACCAAGCCTTGCAGCTTCCCGGAGCGCTGAAAACCTTCCTGCTTCTGCTGGACTTTGCGCTCTTGCATGGAGAAGAGTGCGAAGTCCAGTGGAGGCAGGAAGCTTCTCGGCACTCCGGGAAGCCGCAAAAGCAGCTGGGAGAGGTGTGCGGCTTGGTTTGGAGCTCCAGGAAGGAGGAGAACGTTTCCTTCGCTCCTCTTGCAAGGGAGTAGTAGGTGTCGTTTTTGCATTCCGGCCTCTGCCGGACTTTGACCTGGAGTTTACCAGCCATCTTAAAGAGAAATGGACAGTCAGACCTGCGCGGCCCCGAGCGACGTGGCTCTCTCCAGGTAAGCACCCACTCTCCTTCCTGCTGCTTTTTTTTTGTCACCGAGGGGCAAAAGGCAGAGTGGGGCACCCCGTTTAGCAAAGTTCAATGGGGGGGGTAAGTGGCTCTCCTGTTCCTCCACCTCGTAGTGCCCCCTTCCTTTAAAAAAAAACAAACATACCTGGCTAAGAGGTGAGTGCTTCACTTAGGGGAGCTCTGGGGATGATGGGTCTTATGGAGGCGGTGACCAGCTGCCCTCAGGAGGGTGAGAAGAACCACTCTTTGCCTTTGTGGTGATTTGACTGGGAATGGCAAGCCTGGCTGAACTTTTAAGGGAGACGAGTCGCTGAATAGTTACGCTGGAAAAACATGCATAGAGTTGTGTGGTTGTACCTTACTTGAAAAGTACAAGATACAAAGACCCGAAATCAGCTGGGTTTATTCCTAAATAAGGTTCGGTTTTCTGTGAGTTGTGGAAAGTGGGAAGATTTATTCTGAATGCCCCCAAATCTTGAGGCTTGAGTGAGGAAGTAATTATTATTTCTTTAAAGGTTGGGGGGAAGAGGAAAATCTTCACTTGATTGAAAGCAAAGATAAGCTAGCAACCCTTGGCAGAGAGGAATGTGAGTATAGTATGCTATGTTGGTGGAATAATAATTCACCTTACAAAGCATTCCTGTTTGCCTTGGGTAAAACAATACACCTTAGCTCTGGAACAGGCAAGTCAGCTCAACTTGATTTAAGAAAAAAAAGCTTATAGTTGGACTTCTAAGTGTTGAAAGATAGTGCCTGCTCCTTCTTTGCGCATACTGAAAACAAATTTGAGTAGTTATGTGGATTTAATGTGATATTTTGCAAGGACAGGGAAATCTCTCATGAAGTCTCTGAACAAGAAAAATGTATTTGCATGTTAATGGAGGAAACAGTTGGGCTAATTATAATCTTAAACTATTTCTGACTTACTATACAGATAATTTAGTGGAAAGCTGTGCACAACAGTATTAGATTTCTGTGGTTTTATCTTCCTTGGTTAGTTTTGGGGAGAGCTATGGAAAGCTAAAACAAATGCTGTGTAACAAGGAAGAGTGAAACATTCCTTTTGATTCATTGGAGAATTAAAACCAAACTATTTCAAAGGAGAGAAGTTTCATATCATGCAACTTTCATCACAACTATTTCACATGCCCTTAAATCTTGGGGGGGGAGAGAAGTGAGCATCTAGGAAGTAGGGTAGTAGTGGCAAATAGAATAATATTGTGATGCAACTATTATAAATTGTTCAGCAATAATTTAACTAAAAGAATTGTGCATACTATATATAAATTGTTACTTCTTAGCAGGAAGCCCAATTTTTTTTTCTTTGCATTTTCACATTTGGCTGAGTTTTTCAGTACTCTGACATACCATTCTTTTTATTGGGGATATATTTATTGGGTTTCAGTCTCCCATCAGTTAAGAAGACAAGAACTGCAAAGCAGGTGGTTGCGCAAATATCATAAGTATTTTTGGAATGTATGTGTGATGCTACCATTGTGAATTTCTTGTTAAGAAAACTTATCAAGTTTTAATATTATGACTGTCTAACATATTTAGAGGGCGAGTGCTTGCTTGTTGCAGTAAAGTACAAATGCCATAAGCAAAATACCTGCTTACTCAGTTATATTCCAGCTTAAATTGCTTGATAGCAGTGCACAGAATTCAGCCGGTTCTATCCGGTTCGGGTGAACCGGTAGCGGTGGCGGCGGGAGGTTCTGCCCACCTGCCTGGATGACATCCCATCCCGTTTTTGATGCTCTTTGCATGCGTGCATGCTCACTTTTGCGAACCGGTAGCGAAAGTAAGTTGATTTCACCCCTGGCTCAGACACTGCGCTAAGATATTATGTGGTTTCATTGGCTTTGTGTTGTTTGAACCCAGCTATTAACACACTGCAGCCAGATTTACAAATGTAGTAAATGAAACCACAAAGCGCCTTATAAGACAGTGGTGGGAAGCTTTCATCTTTAATTTGCAGCTACAGCCAAAGAAATAAAGCTGTTGGTTGTTGTTGTTTTTCTTCCCTGTGCTTTATGTGCTTTTTAAAATAACATTTCTTGAGGATTACTGTAGCCTGCTTAATTTACGAACTTGATCATTCATACGGGGTGATTTTATTTTCCCCAGTGGAATTGTTAAAAAATAGCTGGACAGATTGAAAGAGCCTATACTGTAACTGCATGATCTTTGAAACAGTTGGTTCAAATGGTACTAGGAAGTGTATTTGGGAGCATCAATTTTTAGATGATTTAGATCATTCATACCTAATTATCCTGTCTCTCCACTGTTCCAAGGCAGCTTGCTTTCAGCGTCCATATTGTCCCGCTTATAGGAAGATGGATCACTTTGGTCATGGCTCTGGATTTCAGAGAAAGGATACAGAAAGGTTTTGATTTTATAGAAGTGAAATGGGGGAAAAGCTTTATTGGAAGCACAACCATAATCATTACATAAAAATCTTCTCTGTTTTTTTCTTTTTTCTTTTGAAGACTAGATCACAGGGGGTCTGAAACATAAAGGTTTAAGAAAGACTGTTGGTCTTAATGATAATTATGAATTATGATGATTTAGGATCCATGCAGGCATTAGGGTGTGGGCAGAGGTTCTGGAATAAATACTCAATGGGGGTGTGGGCAGGTTCTGGAATAAATACTCAATTTGTAACCAAGGTTAATTAAAAGAATTTTGCAGAAGAGTAAAAATTGAAGACCAGATACAAACAGTGGAAATTGTGAAGGTTGAAGGATTAGAAAGAGGGTGAGTGCAAGCTCATGGATATACATACATACATACATACATACATACATACATACATTAAAGTGAAGGGCAAAAAAAGCTTTCTGGTGTAGCACAATCTAATGTATGTAGAGTAGATCATCTAGATTTAGTTGAGTTTTGAAGATCTGCTGAGTTTAATACCACTTTTAAGGCCACACTTGGAATACTGCATTCAGTTTTGGTCACCACGATGTAGAAATGATGTGGAGACTCTAGAAAGAGTGCAGAGAAGAGCAACAAAGATGATTAGGGGATTGGAGACTAAAACATATGAAGAACGGTTGCAGGAACTGGGGATGTCAAGTTTAATGAAAAAAAGGACTAGGGGAGACATGATAGCAGTCTTCCAATATCTCAGGGGTTGCCACAAAGAAGAGGGAGTCAAACTATTCTCCAGGGCACCTGAGGGTAGAACAAGAAGCAATGGGTGGAAACTAATCAAGGAGAGAAGCAACCTAGAACTGAGGAGAAACTTCCTGACAGTTAGAACAATTAATCAGTGGAACAACTTGCCTCCAGAAGTTGTGAATGCCTCAACACTGGAAGTCTTTAAGAAGATGTTGGATAACTATTTGTCTGGTTTTTTTTAAGATACTATCTTAAATGATTGATTAGGGACATGTGGTATTTTGGATGAAATTTTCCCATTAAAAAAAATATCCTTGTTCTTTGGTTTTCCCGTCCATGCTTGGAACTGCATCATCATCATCATCATTATTCATCAAACGATGCCTCCATCCATACCTTCAAATGTCTCCTTGTAGCCTTCTGTTCCTTCAAGGGCTTTCGTGAATCATGGTTTTGTTTTTGTTCCCCTTTGCTTTTTGGATCTGAGCTTTGGGATGGCTCTGTACCAATTCTATTCAGAAGAGATTAAAGGGCCCATTCAGAGCATTTCCCACTCATAATCAACTGTAAGCATTTTCAGGCAGCATGTTTGATTAAATAGTTTTTAGAAAGGGACATTAATATGTTCTACCAAGATTATGCATATATTATTATCCATTTTAAATTGTATTTTATTCCAATTCCATTTTAAATTGTATTCATTTTATATTGCTTTTATCAAATTTTAGTACTAATTTGTTTCTGGAACTTTGCACTTTGATATGACCCAAGGGCTAATCAGTAAAAACTCAATGTCCTTGCATATATTTTTTAAAAAGTGTTAGATTGGGTAATGAAAGGCACAAAAGGCTAAGATAACAACAGCTCTTTATTTGGTCAAGTACAGGGATCCACTGAGTGAGAGGTCTGGCAGCTCCCTTTTTAAAGGGGAGCTGGCCAGCGCTTCAGCCAATCAGGTCTCTCTCTGTTCCCGCCTGAAAAGAGAGGACCTGACTGGAAACTACTATTGTCCTTGCAACAACTAGAGGGGGGTGTATCTAACAAAAAGGTAGTAAAATACAATTCTAAAATACACGTAGAAAGTTTACAGCATTTAAATGCATCCTGTGACATACTGTACGTAAAAAATCTGGGAAGTTGGCAGGCTGGCATATCCTTTTTATATATAGCTATGAACCTAATACCACAATTCATATAATTAGTAATCATTGAGGACCCACATTTTGAACATTTGCCCACAAAATCTATAGTACACCAAATGTATTATGTTCGCACACCATCTGATAAACCTCTTTCAAGCTAGGCAAAAGGTTAACATGAAAAACAGGGCCTGTTATTAAAACATACACAGAGCGAACAGAACAGCTCTTTAAAATAACATTATTAAAAAATCTTTGGGAGCACTTTCCCATACATCCAACCTAGTCATCATGTGATTCACTTGGTTTTGGTTTAAGGCAGGGGTGTCCAAACTTGAGAACTTTAAGACTTGTGGACTTCAACTCCCAGAATTCCCCAGCCAGCCATGCTGGCTGGGGAATTCTGGGAGTTGAAGTCCACAAGTCTTAAAGTTCCCAAGTTTGGACACCCCTGGTTTAAGGTAATGAGCGACTATGTGAATCTAGCCATTGCAGTTATTTGTGAATCAGGCCACTATGGCTAGTCTGCCAAGTCGGCCCTACCAATTTCTGGGCTTGGGGTGTAGCTGGTTAAGCTGGTTTCAGCTCAATAAACCATTGTAGCTTCTGTGCAATATGGCCACGTAAGCTACGGTGGTCTTAATTATGGCTGAATCTGCTCTGCTGCTGTTACATTTTATTTAAAATGCTGCTCAAAAATGTTTTGGTGCTATATAATCCTGAAATTGGTATGGATAGGAATATGCACACAGAAACTGCCAGCAGAGGCAAACAGGATTGTCTCTTGTATTAGTATCAGGAAATGATAACTCTCATGATAGTTAGGACTTAGGACAAAGCAGCTGTGGGTGCTAGAAAGATAATTAACGAGCTAATGGGGGGGGATCTAACTTCCCCTTTAAAAGAGTGTCCCAAAGCTGCTTTTTTCAAGAGGCAACTGAACTTTCTTTATTTTTCCTTGAAGACATTTAGCTTCTCATCCAACAAGCTTCTTCAGTTCGAGAACTGCTGTTCTTCAGTTCAGCCAAGAACTGCAGAAGCTTTTTGGATGAGAACTTTTGGGATAACCATGACTTGGATGACAGAGAATCTCTCCACAGACACTTTAAGAAAGGGAGAATTTCTACCAGGGCTAGTGCCTATGGTAGTTACACCTGCTGCATTTCCCTTTTCTATGTCATTATTTAAATAGGTAGAATCCTAACTACTACTTCATCATCATAACTTCCAATCCAACAAACTGACCAGCAGTGGGATTCACTTAACTTCCCTACCGGCTTGCAAAAGTGAACCTGCGTTCGCGCTTCACTCCTATGCGCAGTATCTGCACATGCGCACCACCTTCTGTGCATGTGCAGAAGGTCGTGCATTACGTTGGGGTGGGTGGGTGGAGCCTCTCGCAGCCACCGCTACTGGTTCGCCCGAACTGGAGAGAACAATCTGAATCCCACCTCTGAAACTGACAAAGCACACCTGTCTTGTTACTTCACTGCAGGGGTGGTTCCTGCTGGCATTACTATTGGTTCGGTGCCCAGTGCCCGTGTGCATTTGCAGGCGTGCAACATTATAAAAGGGGAAAAATACATTTTTTCAATGAAGATTGTTTTGCTCATGTGCAGAACAGAAAATCAAGATGAGGACCCCGAGGATAGAACCGATTCAGCCACGTGTCCACCGAGTTACTACCTATTTGGCTGAATGGTCCGAACCAGTAGGAGCCCACCTCTCTTCACTGTTTATGTTCTATATAGTCCTAAATCAGCCTAACCCATTCATTCCCACCCAATGAAAGCAGACTGGCCGCAACAATAAAAGAATTTAGGTTGGGCTCAACATCTAATTTAGCTTCAAACAAGCCAATCATAATATGGCCTATAATGCTATGGATTAAAACAATGGGTTGTGTAAGCCACGGTTCTGTTGATTTTGAGTGTTTTGTGCAAATACACTCATTCTTCAGAGAATAATCCTGAAGTACACTATGTTAGTTTATAGTTACAGATTATCTATTAGTAGCAACAGTTCAGCGGATCCCGTTGCAACTGGTACAGTGCAACGGGGCCGGGCGTCCACCACATGCACGCACACATGTGCTGTGCGTGCATGTGTACTTACCGCCCGCGATGCTCCAGCTGCTCAGCAGAGCATTCCCACAGGCGCCGTACACTCTGTGCACCTGCGCGGAAGCCTCGATCGGCTCAAATACTGGTAAGGAGGACAGGCAGGCAGGTGGGCCCCCAGAGGACTGTAGCGGAATGGTACCTGATGCTCCCAGCAGGCACCGGTACGCCTGTACTGGGGCATACCAGTCGTATCCCACCACTGCAACAGTTAAAACAGAGTTTCTACCCGTTTGCACTGGCTCAGGCAAACTGGTAGTGGTAATTTGGCCTGGATCACAGAATTGGTAGCGACCCTGGCTGGCCACGCCCCTGAACTGATTCCCCGGTCACCACTGCTGTTGCTGGCATGTTTTTCACTAGTTTTACATGTTCTTCACGCCTGCACAGAACAATTTACAGTGAACTGTGTACTGGCGCGTGAGGGAAGCGAACCGGTAGCAACGCCGATAGGAACCCATCCCTGAGTTAAAATATATGACTGTTAGAATGGCAGATCCAGGTCGCACGAATGTATATGAGAAACCTCCTCCACAGAAGCTCCCTATACGTTTGGTCACTGTGCTCTCATTTGTTGATTAATGGCACTATTAAAGAGGGGAAAATTCAGGAATATTTAGTACTGTTGCTGATGGAATTGAGAGTTATTGGAATTCTTAAATGTAGTGTCACCATAAATATTGCTCAGGAACCTTTACTCATTCAATTTCAGCTACCAACCTGAAGGAGCGAGGACTCCATTATATGAATACGTTATTGGCCAAGTGCAATTAGACAACCAGGAATGTATTTCTGGTGCAGCACTGTGGGAATTGGATGTTCAGTGGACTTATGGCCCGAGGGGGGAAAAACTCTACCTGTGTCTAATTGTTTTGGCATGCAATGGCCTGCAGCTGTGTCCCCAGGGGAGTAGTTGAAACAGTTAACAGTTTCTTATATTACAAATGATTTTTTAAAAGCCTGTCTCAATTATTGTTTCCTCTTGACGTTTGTGGGAAAGAAAGTAGACTAATCTTCTTCCACATTTATGCAACATCTCTCTGATGGCGAACTTATAGCATGCGGGCCAAAGGTGGCAAGCAGAGCCTCAGGTCAGATGTCTGTGGCGTTTCTTTTGTGAGCTTCTGTTTCCCTGCAAATGACAAAACAGAAGCTTACCTCTTGCCGTGCTACCAGTGTTGGGATGCCCTGTCTCCCACCGGGCAACTGGTCTTCGCGTCTCTGCTGCGCATGCGTGCATATCAATGCACATGTCTGTGCATGTGGTGAGATTCAAATTTTTTTTACTACCAGTTCTGTGGACGTGGCTTGGTGGGCATAGCAGGGGAAGGATACTGCAAAATCCCCATTCTCTCCTGATCAGCTGGGACTCAGAGGGCAGAGAATAGATGGGGGCGGGGCCAGCCAGAGGTGGAATTTACCGGTTCTCCAAACTACTTAAAATTTCTGCTACCGGTCCTCCAGAACTGGTCAGAACCTGCTGAACACCACCTCTGGTATGCATGCGTATGCACATGCACACGTGTGCACATATGCACGCATGCACACCTTTTATTTGGGGCATGCCGGCGCCCACAATTTGGGCACTCGGTATCTAAAAGGTTCGTCATCACTAAAATACCTAAATCTCCCCAGATTAACCAGTGTGGTCAATTACCTTAGAGAAAATTGCAAAAACAGCGTTAGAGAACAAAAAGAGAAAAAAGAGAGTCCGAGAAGAATGGTATCTTGCTGCCACAGAAGTGCTGTTCTTTGGTTACCTGCTGAGTCAGCAAACACATCGTTCCTAAATTCAAATTAATGAATGAATCTCTGACTGCATTGACCTGCTGGGTTATTTTTCCCCAGATCGGAGCATTTAAATGCTGCTTTTAAGATGGGGGCGGAGGGGACTGCAGAAATTAAAGCAGCTTGGGCTAAGAGAAAAGGGCATTGAAAAGGCTACATAAGATTATTCTTTTCACTGTCACTTGTCTGCTTTTTATGTTCTCTGTCTGGATTGCAGACTTAGCATGACAAGTCTTCGTCACTTCACCCTTCATATTCTCATATACAAAAGCATGGAAATGGCTGTAAAGTATTATTTATACCAAACATGTTTTTCAGACACAGAGAAGTAATAATAATTCTGCAATACAGTATTGTTGGAAGCTTGCATTATGGTGTAGGAAGTTAAAACCCATCCCTCTACTAGAAAATGAGATATTTTAGGAAATATTAAAAGGAAAGAATATTTCCTTTAAAAGGGGTGCAGAAACTCAGCTCCCCCCACTTATCAATGGACCATTAAGGCTTGAGCCAGTCTATTCTACATAACAAAGATCTATCCCCTTCAGGCAGACCCATCTAACAAAGAGAAATTCACCACAAGGCACCTGGGAAGATTACATCAGCCAGCAAGGCAAACAAGCTTGGGTCTCAGGACAGCCTGCAAAGTTAGCTAAGACCCCCGTCCCCTGGGAGTCTGACAACCAATCAGAATGCATTTCTTACACAGGAACAGGAAGATCTGTGGTGGGGCCCAACAGAGGGCATAAAACAAGGGCACGCTCAGCATCTCCTCCCTTTTCTGTTCAGGAGCTCAAGCCATGTGATCCTGTCCACCATTAAACCATCTTTCCAAGCAGCCTCCATGTTTCCAGCGTCTTTTCCCCCACTTGGAGCTGAACCCAGAAGGACATTTCTTCCAACAATGGATTAAACATTAGAGAAACAGAAACCTGAGTTTCTTCCAAAATAAAATGATCAGAATGTGAAAAGGTATTTGGTTTGAGTCTATGCAACATGTTGTTAAGCCATAGCTAATTTGAACCAGAATTGATTGAGTGTGATAGCTGGCTTCTTATATAATGCAAAACAATCAATCATAGTTTAGAAATCATGATTGCAAGTTTCACACAGCAACCTAGTTAAAAGTCAAAGAAAACCATGTTGTAGTTGTAGGAAGTTAAAATCCATCCTTCTCCTAGAAAAATGAAGTATCCTGGGAAATATTGAAAAGGCAGAATATTTCCCTGGATGTGAAAAGAAAGAAACATATTTTATATTGAGAATAGCTCCCTGCAGCTTCCTGCCCCCACCCACTTTGTCAATGGGCCTGCATGGCCCCATGGAAGTCTGACGACCAATCAGAAAACATTTCTTACACCGGAACAGGAAACAGAGAGGTGGGGCTGAACAGATCATAAAAAGCCCAGCAAGCCCCTTCCTTGGCGCTTCTCTTCTTCTCCACCCAACGTTGAAGCATATGATCACCTTTTCTGTTCAGGAGCTCAAGCCATGTGATCCTGTCCACCATTAAACCATCTTTCCAAGCAGCCTCCATGTCTCCAGTGTCTTTCTTCTTAGCCGAACCCAGAAGGACATTTCTTCCAACATAGTTTAAGAATATCAGAGGATCCTTGCTTAATTAACAGAGTGCTAGCCCAGCCCTCTCTATCCTGTAACAGCCAAACAGATGTATTCTGACATTCAGACAGCATTGGCACAACTTGTTGGTTCATCAGATCCCCCTGTCTGTGTCTAAGATCTCTTTTCTTCTTGCTGATATGTGACCTGTTCTCACTGGGTCTAGTTTTTTTGTGACAGAAGCAATATATCTTGCCTGTCACTTCTTAAATCTTCTACTCTTTAGCTTAAATATACTTTGTTGTTCTTGAGAATAAAATGAAACTATTCCTTTTTTCTTTTTTCTTTTTAAATGAACATTCCGTCTTTCCTTTTATATATATACAAAAAAAATTATTTTATTTAAACAAATCATACAGTCATCCTACTTAACATTTACTATCATTTTTAATATAATTTTATCTTTCCGCTGACCTTTACATTTCATTTACATTTCAATTCAGCTTCTCCCCTGTAAATCTGCTTCCCTCCCCAATTTAGTTTCGTATCTCTTTTTGTCTAGATTTATTTTCTATCCAGTGATTAAAAACTCCCCCAAGTATTGTAATACTCTGATTCTTCTTTGCCTTTAATTGCCAATATTAATCTATTCATTTCTATCTCTCCCTCTGAAGGGACCATGTTTCCTTAAACAGTGTGTCGTCTGGATACAAACATCGAAATTTACAACATCATTCACATTGATATTAATTCTCTAATCTTACAATTATAGCATATTAAACAGTTAAACATAATAAACCTGTTCCTTTTCCGTCTTAAGGTATCTTCTAATAAAAATGTAATAGTAACATAATAATCCTCACCTCCCTAATACTAACAATTATCATATTGCTTACATCTATATTTTAACATATTTTCTACTCTTCTTTAATCTTTTATTTCCAGCTTCCATTTTTATTCTCTAGCCATTGATAAAATAATTCCCATGTC
Organism: Natrix helvetica; assembly: GCF_964273705.1. NCBI lineage: Eukaryota > Metazoa > Chordata > Lepidosauria > Squamata > Natricidae > Natrix > Natrix helvetica. The sequence goes on along the minus strand of NC_138558.1, from coordinate 66,101,792 downwards.
ATATAATATTCAGTCTGTTCTTCTTAATTGCCAATGTTAATCTGTTCGTTTCGGCACATTCTAATATTTTCCTAATCACCTTCTGATCAGTAGGGATCTCTTCGCTTTTCCAATGTTGTGCAAATACAATTCCAGCTGCGGTTAATAGGTGAATAATTAAATTTGTGTTCTCTTTACTGTAAGTTTCAGGTAACATCCCCAACAGAAATATTTCTTGTTTTAAATCAATGTGCAGTTGTATCATCTTTTCCAGCCATGTATGTCTTTTTGTCCAATATGTTTTTGCTTCTAAACATGACCACAACATATGACCCAGGTATCTGGTGGCACTTCCAACATTTAGCTGACTTATCTTTAAAAACCTTTGCCATAAACTATGGGAAATGAACTATCCCTTCCTTATCTGTAAATGTAACTTACAAATTGCAGTCTGGTATTAAGAGATATCTAACACACCCAACTTTTGCAGAATTAGCTATAGGAGAACTCAGGGGAAAATTTTTACAGATACTTAGAGTATACTCCTTCTGCCTCCAGAATCAACATGTTTGTTCTGACTTTTGGTTTTCTAAAGAAAATGTTGGAAAAATATTTATTTTTTTAATCAGTGGAAGGAAAGATCAACTCACCTTGAGGTCGAGTCCTAACTCCTCAACCCAAGCCAACTAGCTGGAAAATGACTAAAAGAGCTATGGCAAAAAATTGGTCAATGAATACAATTGAACACAAGCAAAAAGACATTATTGAATCTAGTTTTTGAGAGGGCCAATGGCAAAGCATTAATAGATCTCATCACTGAGAGCCATCCCAGAGATAGGCTTAATGTATGAGTTAATAAAGTCTGTTCTCTCAAGATAGTAATAAAATGGTTGAGTCTCATGTGCAAGGAACTTCAACCACACATATTTGCCTTGAAGTTGATTCCATTCTTGATATGGTTCCATTAAATATGTAATTGATTGGTAGGATCAGTTTCAGTGATGCTTCAATGAAAAGTTTGAGGAAGTACATGAAAGAATGGATTTCAATTATTTTTAGGTTTTATTCTCATCCTTTTTGATTACTAACATCAAATTGGATTTGGATTTGACTGGATAGTCATATTTTTTTCAGAAACAGCATGGTAACAGATAATGTCAGCCTCTATACTGCTTGCTTGCTATCGGCTGCCATAGTGACAGAGAGGGAGGGGGTTAGGGTATTTGGGAGGGGAATCGTGCTGGTAGAGACATCTCAAAAGAGGGAGCTTTGTTCTCACCATCTTCTACGCATGCTGAAGGTTCGTGTTGGGTTTGGTCAAGGTCAACCGTCCCTGCATACCAGTCCGATGAGACCACCTGAAGATGCACCCCACATGACACCCTTGGGGGTTGGAGATTGGCTATTTAGGCCGGGGTATCTGGGGGGAGGGATTTGGGTAAACATTTGATATGTAGAAGTTCACACTTTTTTGCCTCAGATCTTGCTTCACTTTCACTGTTTCCATTTCATATCCAGTAAAAGTACCTTTTCTCTAAATAAATGGAGTTGGGGGTTGAATGTTGAACGAGGCATGCCTGACAGATACTTTGAAAAATATTATTGTGTGGGTTCTTGTGATGGGTGGACCAGGAGAGTTTGAGAACAATCATCTACTTCCTAAGAGCAAAGTCTTGGAAGACAAACATTGGGACCTCAACTCCAGACAATTTGGGAAGACATTAATTATCTGAATCCTTTTCAATCTGGATACAAGCCCAGATTTCATATCTCAGTGGAATTGGTTGCCCTGATGGATGCCTCACTTTTACTGTTCTGGCACAAAACTTCCAGAACATTTTCTCCACATACTGTGATTAAAATTGATGTCACAGTGACTTAGTCATGCTTTTTCTCTTAGTTCGGAATTTAAAGTTGCTTTGTTTTGTTGAATTTTTATTGCCTTTATTTATTTATCACATTGAGAAACCACCCAGCTCCCTCAGAGAGGAACTCCTGGCAGTGTAAAACATACAATGTTAAAAACATTAAAACTGAATATAAAAATTTAAAACAGGGGCAAGGATGGTTAACATTTCATATTAAAAGGTAATTAAAAGATAGAGGAGGTCATCAATCAGCCACATAACTGCATGCTCCTCCTTAAGCCCAAATTGAGATGGCAGATCCAGGTATGTATGTATGTATGTATGTATGTATGTATGTATGTATGTATGTATGTATGTATGTATGTGTATGTATATATAAAGCACAAATCTAAAACAGTAAAGAAACACTTTCTTTAATGTTTTAGGATTGCATTAGAATAGAATAACAGAGTTGGAAGGAACCTTACAGGTCTTCGAGTCCAACCCCCTGCTTAGGCAGGAAACCCTACACCACTTCAGACAAATGGTTATCCAACATCTTCTTAACAACATCCAGTGTTGGAGCATTCACAACTTCTGGAAGCAAGTTGTTCCACTGATTAATTGTTCTAACTGTCAGGAAATTTCTCCTCAGTTCTAAGTTGCTTCTCTCCTTGATTAGTTTCCACCCATTGCTTCTTTTTCTACCCTCAGGTGCCTTGGAGAATAGCTTGACTCCCTTTTCTTTGTGGCAACCCCTGAGATATTGGAACACTGCTATCATGTCTCCCCTAGTCCTTCTTTTTCATTAAACTAGACATCCCCAGTTCCTGCAACCATTCTTCATATGTTTTAGTCTCCAGTCCCCTAATCATCTTTGTTGCTCTTCTCTGCCCTCTTTCTAGAGTCTCCACATCTCATTTCAACTTGCAATAACTCTTAACTTATTGCATTTAATGATTATTTATATTATTTTTACCATATTTTTACCATAATAGTATTTGTTGATGAAAGGAACTTCATATATAAATAAACAAATATGTAAAATAGGTTGCACAAAGGAGTGCTTATTTAAGATATTAATGATAAATGAAACAGAGAGGAGAAAGAAAAGAGAAATTGAAAAAAACAAAACCCAATTCAGATACATATAGGAAAGCAAGGCTAGAAAGACTTAAAGGCTAAAGGAATGTTATATAGAGGAAGACACTAAAAAGTATAACATAATTACATAAAGCACAATCAGAACGAAATGAAAACACTAGAAAAGTTAAGGGTAATGTATAATTTTGAGTTGAATCATCAAAAATGCTAGAGAAAAATATACAAGGCTTAATGGGAATAGATATGGAAATTGAGCAAAGAGAATGTATGTTTTTAAGATAGTAGAAGAGGAAGATGAGAACTATCAAAGAAAAAATAGAACAGGAATCTGTAAGATAAGACGTGATATTAGTATAAAATAAAGGATGTGAAAACTAATTAGGGTATAATCAAGAATACTGAAAATTCTGAAATAAGAGCTCAATAATCTAAGAAGCCAAGAGATAAAGTATTACTATTAATTGATATTAATAATGGAGGAGGAAAATTATTAGCCTGGTAGGTAATAAACCCATAAAAATAGAGAAATAAACACAGAAACTGCCAAATCAGAAAAAAGGATGAGAGCAAAATAAATAACTTGAAATCTAACCACTCACAAGAGGATGTGTGAATCAATCATTAAGACAGAGTGGAAATTTTACTAAGTGTTGAATCAAAACCAGATGAAACAAAAAAATAATCTATCTATATATAAATGGCTGTGTATGTGTGTGTGTATTCCAGCATAACTCTGGAACAATTTCAACCAAACTTGGTACACAGATGACTCACTCTCTGGAAAAAAATATTGTGGGGGTAAGACACCCCTAACCCCCCTCGATGTGTGTGTTCTGTTAAGATAGCCTGTTGTGACTTAAAATGGCTTCTACTAAGTGGTGGGTTTCAAAAAAATTTAGAACCTCTTCTGTAGGTGTGGCCTGCTTTGTGGGAGTGGCTTGCCAGCCATGTGACCGGGTAGGAATGGCTTGCCGGCCATGTGACTGGGTGGGCATGGCCAACTTGTAAAATATGGTGAAACTCACTTAACAACGCTCTTGCTTAGCAATCAAAATGTTGGCTCAGAAACTCTGGCATTTGAAGCACGCAAGTCTTAAAGCTGTCAAGTTACAAGACCCTTGCATCCCTAACCCTTTAGAAAAAAAGCAGCAGGGGTGTTCAAACCTGACAGCTTTAAGACTTGTGGACTTCAACTCCCAGAATTCCTCCTCTCGCTCTTCATCTTGTTGATGTGCGGACAGGCGGGGGAGGGAGCTGGAACCGGTTCTAAACGGCACGGTAGATTTGTGGAGCCTCTTCTATAGAACAGGTTAGAACTGGCAGGAACCCTTGCTTCTACTGTACTACTGTAAATTGGATTCTACTGTACAGCACAGTGTAGTTGCCATGGTAATAGCTTCACAGAACTCCACAAGAGGGCTCCCTCTGGTAAGGGGGAAAATCCAACATTAGAAATTACAATTGCTCCACACATTTCCCCCCTATAAATTAATACCTGGGCAATGCCGGGTTATCAACTAGTAATAAAATAAAATAGGATGATGAAGGATAATGCACATACCAGCTGAAACAAAAGGCCACAGTACAGGCCAGGAACAAATAGCAGAGTAAAAGAAACAGAACAACTTTTAATTTGCAAGCAACCATCTGATTTATGTTCATGCTCACATCATCCCTGCTAAGCAGGGATACTTTTGTTATAGTCAGTGACACTGACAGTGAAAAATAAAGCCTTCCCTCCCCACTTCCCAAAAAAAATAACTCCAGGCTAAAGACAAGAACTCAACACAGATTTTTGAAATTCCAGGCCAATTTTCTTATATGTTGTAATACACTTTTTAAATTAGATTTCTCTTTATACTAGCTTATTTGTAATTCTGTTAATTATATTAGCATGTTTATAATTATAAACCATCTTTATATTTAATTCATGCAAAGCAATAATCTTTCTTCATCTAATTTCTACCTCTTATCTCTAACCACTCGTAAAGTCTATTCCATGTTAAGTAATATTCTGGGTCTTCTTTGTCCTTTATTTTTAATGTCAATCTGTCCATCTCTGCAGAGTCTAATATTTTCCGAATTACATCCTCATCTGATGGAGTGTTCTCATTTTTCCAATATTGTGAAAATAGAATCCTTTACACTTCTTTTGTGTCCTTACACAAGAAAGTAAAATTAAGTGCATAAATACTGTGGAAAATAGATTGGATATTCTTTTACAAGGCTTTGACAAGTGTTACTTGCCCTCATAAATCAAACTGATCTATATCTGTCACAAACGAATGAAAAATGGTTGAAAATCTTGAGCTAGAAATCCAGTATTAACCAAAAAAAAAAATCCCAGAAATAATTGGTGACTTCTCTGTTAATAAATCAACAGCTTGTGTCAATTCATCATTCAACTTTCTGATCTGGAGAAAGTTTAGCAAAAATATAGATAGTCCTCGACTTACAACCACAATTGAGCCCAAAATTTATGTTGTTAAGTGAGACATTTGTTAAGTGAATTTTGCCGCATTTTAGGACCTTCCTTGCCCTAGTTGTTAAGTGAATCACTGCAGTTGGTAAATTAGTAACCTTGTTGTTAAGTGAATCTGGCTTCCCCAATGACTTTGCTTGTCAGAAGGTCGCAAAAGACGATCACGTGACCTTGGGACACAGCAACGGTCATAAGTGCGAACCAGCTGTCAAGCATGTGAATTTTGATCACATGATCATGGGGATGCTTCAAAGGTTGTAACTGAGAAAAATGTTCATAGGTCACTTTTTTCAGTGCTGTTGTAACTTTGAATGGCCACTAAATGAACTGTTGTAAGATGAGGATTATCTGTAACAGTGACTGAAGTGAGTGACCTGGTCAATCAAAATCCTATGCTTGCATACCCAAGGAAGTGCTTTGGTACTTCTTCCAACCTATTCTGTTTCCCCGAAAATAAGACCTCCCCGGATAATCAATTGGGCTTTGTGCTAAAATAAGCCCTCCCCTCAAAATAAGCCCGCCTCAAAAATATTGCAGCCATGGGGACCATGCTCACCGCCTCCTGCACCTCAAAAATAATAAGACCTCCCCAAAAATGAGGCCAAATGCTTATTTCGGGGGATCAAAAGAAAATAGGACCTGTCTTATTTTCAGGGAATCAGGTTACTGAAGTTATAGTAAATCAGATGGGATATTGGGGATGAATCAGTAAGGCTTATAACCACAAGAATTCTGCATGCAGAGAAAAGCATTATTCATTCTCCCATGTAAACGCATCTAATGTGGTTTTGAAGTCTGCTTGAGTTAGAATAGCTGCAGATCAGTTTCAGCCTCTTTTGTGAGGAATAAATGTGAAATCAAGCATCGCTATTTCATATTGCAAAAAGAAATAATTGCTCCCTGTGATTCCCACTACTACGAGAGAATTCGTGTTCGTTTGGCAGGAATGTCCAGCGCTTCTAGATTGCTGAAATGTGGACCATACTTAAGTTTTCACACTGGCACAGAAATTGAAAAGGAAGAGCATGTGCGTTGAGCTTGCATTGCTCAGCTGTCTCGCTCATCTCATAAAGGAGAAGCCTTACTCCAACCAAAGGCAATGCTACGATATGGGACAGTGAGGGCTCAATACTATTCAGGTTAACAGGCGAGAAGAAAGAGTAAGGATTTAACAGTAAGATCTTAATCCTAACTAATAAGAATGAAATGATTGAGTGGCTCAAAGTTGTAGGAAGTTTGGGGTAGAATGATCATGTCATACTAGAATTCGCCAGAATGCAGGCACCTGGCAACAGAACTAAGTCAAACCAGCATGATTCCAAAACACTTTTAAAGTAAACTAGCTGATAATCCAGCATTGCCCCGGTATTTATTTATTTATAGGGGGAAAATGTCCGGACCAAACGTAATTTCTAATGTTGGATTTTCCCCCTTACCAGAGGGAGCCCCCTTTGTGGATTACTGTGAAGCCATTACCATGGAAACTTCACTGTGCTGTACGGTAGAAGCCATTTTACAGCAGTACAGTAAAAGCCATTTTAAGGCACAACAGGCTGAATCTTAACAGAACACCCCTCCAGAGGTCACACACACACACACACACACACACACACACACACACACACTACACTTAGGACTTAAAAATTACCTTTATTCTAAGACAGGACCTGTCTAGACCAAAAAGAAGGACCTTTCTCAAACGTCAGGTGCTAATTCTCAAGAATTTATCCTCAGATGTGTGGAATTAAACTGCAATAAAGTGAAGACTTAAGTGTGCAGTTGCAATCCTGACATGTGAAGCTTAAGCAATGCTCCTGAGCGTTTCCACTAGAGATAGTCCGTCACTTACAACAGTTCGTTTGGTGACCCTTCAAAGTTACAACATCACGGAAAAAAGTGACTTGTGACTAGTTTTCAAACCTATGGCCATTGCACCATCCCCATGGTCACGTGATCGAAATTTGGATGCCTGGCAACTGACTCGTGTTTATGACGGTGTCAGTGTCCTGGATCATGTGATCCCCTTTTGTGACCTTCTGACAAGCAACCTCAGTGGGGGAATCCAGATTCACTTAACAATCGCTGTACTAATTTAACAAATACAGTGATTCACTTAAACAACTGTGGCAAGAAAGATCTTAAAACGGGGCAATAACCAGTCAAGGACTATCTGTAGTTCTGGAGGGAATAAACAGAGAAGGTTATCTTATTTATGCAAGTTATCCATTTAGACCTGCATAATCAGAGGTCTACATAAACTGGATAAAAGTTTAGGCTGCATAAACAGAGGAATAGAATCAAGATCATGTGAAGTGTTGATACCATTTTATAATGCCTTGGTAAGGCCACACTTGGAATACTGCATTCAGTTTTGGTCGCCAAGATGTAAAAAAGATGTGGAGACTCTAGAAAGAGTGCAGAGAAGAGCAACAAAGATGATGAGGGGACTGGAGGCTAAAACATATGAAGAACAGTTGCAGGAACTGGGGATGTCTAGTTTAATGAAAAGAAGGGCTAGGGGAGACACGATAGCAGTCTTCCAATATCTCAGGGGTTGCCACAAAGAAGAGGGAGTCAGACTATTTTCCAAAGCACCTGAGGGTAGAACAAGAAGCAATGGGTGGAAACTAATCAAGGAGAGAAGCAACCTAGAACTAAGGAGGAATTTCTTGACAGTTAGAACAATTAATCAACGGAACAACTTGCTTCCAGAAGTTGTGAATGCTCCAATACTGGAAGTTTTTAAGAAGAGATTGGACAACCATTTGTCTGAAGTGGTGTAGGGCTTCCTGCCTAAGCAGGGGGTTGGACTAAGAAGACCTTCAAGATCCCTTTCAACTCTGTTATTCTAAATTCTAAATTCTAGACCTGTGTTTGCCCCATCTTTTGCCTCAGCAATTCTCCAGCATCTCAGACAGGAAGCCTTCCCCGTGACCTGCTAATATGGAACATGCAGACTGTGACTCCAAAACTGACAAAGATGTGACCTTCCACCCCTAAGCTTCTCCCTGGCCCATATTTTTTTCAATCTCAGCATAGGTCCAAAGCTCATCTGAGCTTTTAATGTGTTTTATGCTTAAGGCTGTAGGCCACAGATGTTTGTAATGGGACAATTGTGTTGGATGTATAGTGGGGGAGGGGGGAGGGCTGGTGGGCTTGCTCCAGAAAACTCATGGCTGAACTTTTTCCCTCTCAGTGGAATTGCTTAAAAAGGAAGATTGTACAAACCACGGATAATAACTTTTAATCTGAATCACAGAATTGGAAGAACTATCTTGGCCACCAACTCCAACCATCCTTGTTTCCAAATAATTCGGGTTCTTTCCAGGGTGGGATTAACAGCCAGCATTACTGGTGTTGAAAATGTTTCTTGTAAAAAAAAAAAAGCTTCATAACTTATTGGGTTTGTAACTTCTCATTGTTAAAAACATAAATATGCAGTCAATTCTCATTATTCATGGTAATTACAGTTTTATAAAGTCACCATGGACACTAACACATAGTGGATCTTAAATTGATTAAATAATACTTGATCATTGGGTCCCATCCTACCATTTAAGTCCCCCCCTATAATTATTGCTGCTGTGGGGTATTCTGAGCAGCCAAGAATAAAATCTATGCTGTCCCAAATCTTGTTGATAAAATTATTCTTATTAAGTGGAGGAATATAGATATTAAAAAGCAAAATCTCCACCTGTTTAAATAAGAGTAAGGTAGTCACAAGCCATGGCTGGAAAGGTGGCAGTGATACACATTTAAATTGCAAGGATGTATTAACTAATGTCACAATACCCCCTTTAGCTCTCCCACCTACCTTGCTTGGGACAGCCGGGATTGAATTAGCCCAATAACCATTTAACTGTATCTCTGCGGAGGCCCAGGTTTCCTGTAAGAAGAGGGTTATAAGGGAGGGTGGGTCATCTTTTGCAGCTCATCAGGATACTTGATTTATACAAAGGGAAGTTGTTGGGTTGTTGCAATGGATTGAGGTGTCGTCAGGCATAGAATTGGCCTTCTCTAGAAGTAGGGGGAACCAACGTATGAAAAAGTCAAATTGATGAGAGTCGGTTTGTGTCATCACAATGGCAACAATGACACAATGACCACATCCTATCAAACTTTGCTGATCTCAAAAAACTAAGTAGGGTGGAACCTGATTTACTACTTGATGTACACCAGAAACTCCCAAATGTCCCAGAAGAAGACAGGGTGAAAACATCTGCAAATGACAAAAGAAGTATTTTGCTGTTGCAATGAAAATCCACCCGTTTTGCATGTGCATATACATGTATAAAATACAGGTAGTCCAAGACTTACAACCACAGTTGAGCCCAAAATTTACGTTGCTAAATGAAACACTTGTTAAGTGAGTTTTGCCCCATTTTACGACTTTTCTCACCACTGTTGTTAAGTGAATCGCTGCAATTGTTAAGTTAGTCACACGGTTGTTAAGCAAATCTGGCTTCCCCATTGGCTTTGCTTGACAGGTTGCAAAAAAGAATCGGGTGACCCCGGGACACTACAACCGTCATAAATATGAAACAGTCGCCAAGCGTCTGAGTTTTGATCACATGACCAAAAGGGATGCTGCAATGGTTGTACATGTGAAAAGCGGTCATAAGTCACTTTTTTCAGTGCTGAACTATAGTCACTATAAACCAGTAGTGATTTTTTTTTACTACTGGGTCTGTGGGCATGGCTTGGTGAGCGTGGTGTGGCTTGGTGGGTGTGGCTTGCTGGGCACGACAGGGGAAGGATACTGCAAAATCTCCATTTCCTCCCCACTCCTAGGGGAAGGATACTGCAAAATCTACATTCCCATCCCACTCCAGGGGAAGGATACTGCAAAATCTCCATTTCCTCCCCACTCCAGGAGAAGGATACTGCAAAATCTACATTCCCTCTCTACTCCAGGGGAAGGATACTACAAAATCTCCATTCCCATCCCACTCCAGGGGAAGGATACTGCAAAATCTACATTCCCTCTCTACTCCAGGGGAAGGATACTACAAAATCTACATTCCCATCCCACTCCAGGAGAAGGATACTGCAAAATCTACATTCCCTCTCTACTCCAGGGGATGGATACTACAAAATCTCCATTCCCATCCCACTCCAGGAGAAGGATACTGCAAAATCTACATTTCCACACCACTCCTAGGGGAAGGATACTGCAAAATCTACATTCCCTCTCTACTCCAGGGGAAGGATACTACAAAATCTCCATTCCCATCCCACTCCAGGAGAAGGATACTGCAAAATCTACATTTCCTCACCACTCCTAGGGGAAGGATACTGCAAAATCTCCATTTCCTCACCACTCCTAGGGGAAGGATACTGCAAAATCTCCATTTCCTCCCCACTCCTAGGGGAAGGATACTGCAAAATCTACATTCCCTCTCTACTCCAGCGGAAGGATACTACAAAATCTCCATTCCCATCCCACTCCAGGAGAAGGATACTGCAAAATCTACATTTCCTCACCACTCCTAGGGGAAGGATACTGCAAAATCTCCATTTCCTCCCCACTCTTAGGGGAAGGATACTGCAAAATCTACATTCCCTCTCTACTCCAGGGGAAGGATACTGCAAAATCTCCATTTCCTCCCCACTCCAGGAGAAGGATACTGCAAAATCTACATTCCCTCTCTACTCCAGGGGAAGGATACTACAAAATCTCCATTCCCATCCCACTCCAGGAGAAGGATACTGCAAAATCTCCATTTCCTCCCCACTCCTAGGGGAAGGATACTGCAAAATCTACATTCCCTCTCTACTCCAGGGGAAGGATACTACAAAATCTCCATTCCCATCCCACTCCAGGAGAAGGATACTGCAAAATCTCCATTTCCTCCCCACTCCTAGGGGAAGGATACTGCAAAATCTACATTCCCTCTCTACTCCAGGGGAAGGATACTACAAAATCTCCATTCCCATCCCACTCCAGGAGAAGGATACTGCAAAATCTACATTCCCTCTCTACTCCAGAGGAAGGATACTACAAAATCTCCATTCCCATCCCACTCCAGGAGAAGGATACTGCAAAATCTACATTTCCTCACCACTCCTAGGGGAAGGATACTGCAAAATCTACATTCCCTCTCTACTCCAGGGGAAGGATACTACAAAATCTCCATTCCCATCCCACTCCAGGAGAAGGATACTGCAAAATCTCCATTTCCTCCCCACTCCTAGGGGAAGGATACTGCAAAATCTACATTCCCTCTCTACTCCAGGGGAAGGATACTACAAAATCTCCATTCCCATCCCACTCCAGGAGAAGGATACTGCAAAATCTACATTCCCTCTCTACTCCAGGGGAAGGATACTACAAAATCTCCATTCCCATCCCACTCCAGGAGAAGGATACTGCAAAATCTACATTTCCTCACCACTCCTAGGGGAAGGATACTGCAAAATCTACATTCCCTCTCTACTCCAGGGGAAGGATACTACAAAATGTCCATTCCCATCCCACTCCAGGAGAAGGATACTGCAAAATCTACATTTCCTCACCACTCTTAGGGGAAGGATACTGCAAAATCTCCATTTCCTCCCCACTCCTAGTGGAAGGATACTGCAAAATCTACATTCCCTCTCTACTCCAGGGGAAGGATACTACAAAATCTCCATTCCCATCCCACTCCAGGAGAAGGATACTGCAAAATCTACATTTCCTCACCACTCCTAGGGGAAGGATACTGCAAAATCTACATTCCCTCTCTACTCCAGGGGAAGGATACTACAAAATCTCCATTCCCATCCCACTCCAGGAGAAGGATACTGCAAAATCTACATTCCCTCTCTACTCCAGGGGAAGGATACTACAAAATCTCCATTCCCATCCCACTCCAGGAGAAGGATACTGCAAAATCTACATTTCCTCACCACTCCTAGGGGAAGGATACTGCAAAATCTACATTCCCTCTCTACTCCAGGGGAAGGATACTACAAAATCTCCATTCCCATCCCACTCCAGGAGAAGGATACTGCAAAATCTACATTTCCTCACCACTCCTAGGGGAAGGATACTGCAAAATCTCCATTTCCTCCCCACTCCTAGGGGAAGGATACTGCAAAATCTACATTCCCATCCCACTCCAGGAGAAGGATACTGCAAAATCTACATTCCCTCTCTACTCCAGGGGAAGGATACTACAAAATCTCCATTCCCATCCCACTCCAGGAGAAGGATACTGCAAAATCTACATTTCCTCACCACTCCTAGGGGAAGGATACTGCAAAATCTACATTCCCTCTCTACTCCAGGGGAAGGATACTACAAAATGTCCATTCCCATCCCACTCCAGGAGAAGGATACTGCAAAATCTACATTTCCTCACCACTCTTAGGGGAAGGATACTGCAAAATCTCCATTTCCTCCCCACTCCTAGTGGAAGGATACTGCAAAATCTACATTCCCTCTCTACTCCAGGGGAAGGATACTACAAAATCTCCATTCCCATCCCACTCCAGGAGAAGGATACTGCAAAATCTACATTTCCTCACCACTCCTAGGGGAAGGATACTGCAAAATCTACATTTCCTCCCCACTCCAGGAGAAGGATACTGCAAAATCTACATTCCCTCTCTACTCCAGGGGAAGGATACTACAAAATCTCCATTCCCATCCCACTCCAGGAGAAGGATACTGCAAAATCTCCATTTCCTCCCCACTCCTAGGGGAAGGATACTGCAAAATCTACATTCCCTCTCTACTCCAGGGGAAGGATACTACAAAATCTCCATTCCCATCCCACTCCAGGAGAAGGATACTGCAAAATCTCCATTTCCTCCCCACTCCTAGGGGAAGGATACTGCAAAATCTACATTCCCTCTCTACTCCAGGGGAAGGATACTACAAAATCTCCATTCCCATCCCACTCCAGGAGAAGGATACTGCAAAATCTACATTCCCTCTCTACTCCAGAGGAAGGATACTACAAAATCTCCATTCCCATCCCACTCCAGGAGAAGGATACTGCAAAATCTACATTTCCTCACCACTCCTAGGGGAAGGATACTGCAAAATCTACATTCCCTCTCTACTCCAGGGGAAGGATACTACAAAATCTCCATTCCCATCCCACTCCAGGAGAAGGATACTGCAAAATCTACATTTCCTCACCACTCCTAGGGGAAGGATACTGCAAAATCTACATTCCCTCTCTACTCCAGGGGAAGGATACTACAAAATCTCCATTCCCATCCCACTCCAGGAGAAGGATACTGCAAAATCTACATTCCCTCTCTACTCCAGGGGAAGGATACTACAAAATCTCCATTCCCATCCCACTCCAGGAGAAGGATACTGCAAAATCTACATTTCCTCACCACTCCTAGGGGAAGGATACTGCAAAATCTACATTCCCTCTCTACTCCAGGGGAAGGATACTACAAAATGTCCATTCCCATCCCACTCCAGGAGAAGGATACTGCAAAATCTACATTTCCTCACCACTCTTAGGGGAAGGATACTGCAAAATCTCCATTTCCTCCCCACTCCTAGTGGAAGGATACTGCAAAATCTACATTCCCTCTCTACTCCAGGGGAAGGATACTACAAAATCTCCATTCCCATCCCACTCCAGGAGAAGGATACTGCAAAATCTACATTTCCTCACCACTCCTAGGGGAAGGATACTGCAAAATCTACATTCCCTCTCTACTCCAGGGGAAGGATACTACAAAATCTCCATTCCCATCCCACTCCAGGAGAAGGATACTGCAAAATCTACATTCCCTCTCTACTCCAGGGGAAGGATACTACAAAATCTCCATTCCCATCCCACTCCAGGAGAAGGATACTGCAAAATCTACATTTCCTCACCACTCCTAGGGGAAGGATACTGCAAAATCTACATTCCCTCTCTACTCCAGGGGAAGGATACTACAAAATCTCCATTCCCATCCCACTCCAGGAGAAGGATACTGCAAAATCTACATTTCCTCACCACTCCTAGGGGAAGGATACTGCAAAATCTCCATTTCCTCCCCACTCCTAGGGGAAGGATACTGCAAAATCTACATTCCCTCTCTACTCCAGGGGAAGGATACTGCAAAATCTCCATTCCCTCTCTACTCCAGGGGAAGGATACTACAAAATCTCCATTCCCATCCCACTCCAGGAGAAGGATACTGCAAAATCTCCATTTCCTCCCCACTCCTAGGGGAAGGATACTGCAAAATCTACATTCCCTCTCTACTCCAGGGGAAGGATACTACAAAATCTCCATTCCCATCCCACTCCAGGAGAAGGATACTGCAAAATCTCCATTTCCTCCCCACTCCTAGGGGAAGGATACTGCAAAATCTACATTCCCTCTCTACTCCAGGGGAAGGATACTACAAAATCTCCATTCCCATCCCACTCCAGGAGAAGGATACTGCAAAATCTACATTCCCTCTCTACTCCAGGGGAAGGATACTACAAAATCTCCATTCCCATCCCACTCCAGGAGAAGGATACTGCAAAATCTACATTTCCTCACCACTCCTAGGGGAAGGATACTGCAAAATCTACATTCCCTCTCTATTCCAGGGGAAGGATACTACAAAATCTCCATTCCCATCCCACTCCAGGAGAAGGATACTGCAAAATCTACATTTCCTCACCACTCCTAGGGGAAGGATACTGCAAAATCTACATTTCCTCACCACTCCTAGGGGAAGGATACTGCAAAATCTCCATTTCCTCCCCACTCCTAGGGGAAGGATACTGCAAAATCTACATTCCCTCTCTACTCCAGGGGAAGGATACTACAAAATCTCCATTCCCATCCCACTCCAGGAGAAGGATACTGCAAAATCTACATTTCCTCACCACTCCTAGGGGAAGGATACTGCAAAATCTACATTTCCTCACCACTCCTAGGGGAAGGATACTGCAAAATCTACATTCCCTCTCTACTCCAGCGGAAGGATACTACAAAATCTCCATTCCCATCCCACTCCAGGAGAAGGATACTGCAAAATCTACATTTCCTCACCACTCCTAGGGGAAGGATACTGCAAAATCTCCATTTCCTCCCCACTCTTAGGGGAAGGATACTGCAAAATCTACATTCCCTCTCTACTCCAGGGGAAGGATACTGCAAAATCTCCATTTCCTCCCCACTCCAGGAGAAGGATACTGCAAAATCTACATTCCCTCTCTACTCCAGGGGAAGGATACTACAAAATCTCCATTCCCATCCCACTCCAGGAGAAGGATACTGCAAAATCTCCATTTCCTCCCCACTCCTAGGGGAAGGATACTGCAAAATCTACATTCCCTCTCTACTCCAGGGGAAGGATACTACAAAATCTCCATTCCCATCCCACTCCAGGAGAAGGATACTGCAAAATCTCCATTTCCTCCCCACTCCTAGGGGAAGGATACTGCAAAATCTACATTCCCTCTCTACTCCAGGGGAAGGATACTACAAAATCTCCATTCCCATCCCACTCCAGGAGAAGGATACTGCAAAATCTACATTCCCTCTCTACTCCAGAGGAAGGATACTACAAAATCTCCATTCCCATCCCACTCCAGGAGAAGGATACTGCAAAATCTACATTTCCTCACCACTCCTAGGGGAAGGATACTGCAAAATCTACATTCCCTCTCTACTCCAGGGGAAGGATACTACAAAATCTCCATTCCCATCCCACTCCAGGAGAAGGATACTGCAAAATCTCCATTTCCTCCCCACTCCTAGGGGAAGGATACTGCAAAATCTACATTCCCTCTCTACTCCAGGGGAAGGATACTACAAAATCTCCATTCCCATCCCACTCCAGGAGAAGGATACTGCAAAATCTACATTCCCTCTCTACTCCAGGGGAAGGATACTACAAAATCTCCATTCCCATCCCACTCCAGGAGAAGGATACTGCAAAATCTACATTTCCTCACCACTCCTAGGGGAAGGATACTGCAAAATCTACATTCCCTCTCTACTCCAGGGGAAGGATACTACAAAATGTCCATTCCCATCCCACTCCAGGAGAAGGATACTGCAAAATCTACATTTCCTCACCACTCTTAGGGGAAGGATACTGCAAAATCTCCATTTCCTCCCCACTCCTAGGGGAAGGATACTGCAAAATCTACATTCCCTCTCTACTCCAGGGGAAGGATACTGCAAAATCTCCATTCCCTCTCTACTCCAGGGGAAGGATACTACAAAATCTCCATTCCCATCCCACTCCAGGAGAAGGATACTGCAAAATCTCCATTTCCTCCCCACTCCTAGGGGAAGGATACTGCAAAATCTACATTCCCTCTCTACTCCAGGGGAAGGATACTACAAAATCTCCATTCCCATCCCACTCCAGGAGAAGGATACTGCAAAATCTCCATTTCCTCCCCACTCCTAGGGGAAGGATACTGCAAAATCTACATTCCCTCTCTACTCCAGGGGAAGGATACTACAAAATCTCCATTCCCATCCCACTCCAGGAGAAGGATACTGCAAAATCTACATTCCCTCTCTACTCCAGGGGAAGGATACTACAAAATCTCCATTCCCATCCCACTCCAGGAGAAGGATACTGCAAAATCTACATTTCCTCACCACTCCTAGGGGAAGGATACTGCAAAATCTACATTCCCTCTCTATTCCAGGGGAAGGATACTACAAAATCTCCATTCCCATCCCACTCCAGGAGAAGGATACTGCAAAATCTACATTTCCTCACCACTCCTAGGGGAAGGATACTGCAAAATCTACATTTCCTCACCACTCCTAGGGGAAGGATACTGCAAAATCTCCATTTCCTCCCCACTCCTAGGGGAAGGATACTGCAAAATCTACATTCCCTCTCTACTCCAGGGGAAGGATACTACAAAATCTCCATTCCCATCCCACTCCAGGAGAAGGATACTGCAAAATCTACATTTCCTCACCACTCCTAGGGGAAGGATACTGCAAAATCTACATTTCCTCACCACTCCTAGGGGAAGGATACTGCAAAATCTACATTCCCTCTCTACTCCAGCGGAAGGATACTACAAAATCTCCATTCCCATCCCACTCCAGGAGAAGGATACTGCAAAATCTACATTTCCTCACCACTCCTAGGGGAAGGATACTGCAAAATCTCCATTTCCTCCCCACTCTTAGGGGAAGGATACTGCAAAATCTACATTCCCTCTCTACTCCAGGGGAAGGATACTGCAAAATCTCCATTTCCTCCCCACTCCAGGAGAAGGATACTGCAAAATCTACATTCCCTCTCTACTCCAGGGGAAGGATACTACAAAATCTCCATTCCCATCCCACTCCAGGAGAAGGATACTGCAAAATCTACATTTCCTCCCCACTCCTAGGGGAAGGATACTGCAAAATCTACATTCCCTCTCTACTCCAGGGGAAGGATACTACAAAATCTCCATTCCCATCCCACTCCAGGAGAAGGATACTGCAAAATCTCCATTTCCTCCCCACTCCTAGGGGAAGGATACTGCAAAATCTACATTCCCTCTCTACTCCAGGGGAAGGATACTACAAAATCTCCATTCCCATCCCACTCCAGGAGAAGGATACTGCAAAATCTACATTCCCTCTCTACTCCAGAGGAAGGATACTACAAAATCTCCATTCCCATCCCACTCCAGGAGAAGGATACTGCAAAATCTACATTTCCTCACCACTCCTAGGGGAAGGATACTGCAAAATCTACATTCCCTCTCTACTCCAGGGGAAGGATACTACAAAATCTCCATTCCCATCCCACTCCAGGAGAAGGATACTGCAAAATCTCCATTTCCTCCCCACTCCTAGGGGAAGGATACTGCAAAATCTACATTCCCTCTCTACTCCAGGGGAAGGATACTACAAAATCTCCATTCCCATCCCACTCCAGGAGAAGGATACTGCAAAATCTACATTCCCTCTCTACTCCAGGGGAAGGATACTACAAAATCTCCATTCCCATCCCACTCCAGGAGAAGGATACTGCAAAATCTACATTTCCTCACCACTCCTAGGGGAAGGATACTGCAAAATCTACATTCCCTCTCTACTCCAGGGGAAGGATACTACAAAATGTCCATTCCCATCCCACTCCAGGAGAAGGATACTGCAAAATCTACATTTCCTCACCACTCTTAGGGGAAGGATACTGCAAAATCTCCATTTCCTCCCCACTCCTAGGGGAAGGATACTGCAAAATCTACATTCCCTCTCTACTCCAGGGGAAGGATACTGCAAAATCTCCATTCCCTCTCTACTCCAGGGGAAGGATACTACAAAATCTCCATTCCCATCCCACTCCAGGAGAAGGATACTGCAAAATCTCCATTTCCTCCCCACTCCTAGGGGAAGGATACTGCAAAATCTACATTCCCTCTCTACTCCAGGGGAAGGATACTACAAAATCTCCATTCCCATCCCACTCCAGGAGAAGGATACTGCAAAATCTCCATTTCCTCCCCACTCCTAGGGGAAGGATACTGCAAAATCTACATTCCCTCTCTACTCCAGGGGAAGGATACTACAAAATCTCCATTCCCATCCCACTCCAGGAGAAGGATACTGCAAAATCTACATTCCCTCTCTACTCCAGGGGAAGGATACTACAAAATCTCCATTCCCATCCCACTCCAGGAGAAGGATACTGCAAAATCTACATTTCCTCACCACTCCTAGGGGAAGGATACTGCAAAATCTACATTCCCTCTCTATTCCAGGGGAAGGATACTACAAAATCTCCATTCCCATCCCACTCCAGGAGAAGGATACTGCAAAATCTACATTTCCTCACCACTCCTAGGGGAAGGATACTGCAAAATCTACATTTCCTCACCACTCCTAGGGGAAGGATACTGCAAAATCTCCATTTCCTCCCCACTCCTAGGGGAAGGATACTGCAAAATCTACATTCCCTCTCTACTCCAGGGGAAGGATACTACAAAATCTCCATTCCCATCCCACTCCAGGAGAAGGATACTGCAAAATCTACATTTCCTCACCACTCCTAGGGGAAGGATACTGCAAAATCTACATTCCCTCTCTACTCCAGGGGAAGGATACTACAAAATCTCCATTCCCATCCCACTCCAGGAGAAGGATACTGCAAAATCTACATTCCCTCTCTACTCCAGGGGAAGGATACTACAAAATCTCCATTCCCATCCCACTCCAGGAGAAGGATACTGCAAAATCTACATTTCCTCACCACTCCTAGGGGAAGGATACTGCAAAATCTACATTCCCTCTCTACTCCAGGGGAAGGATACTACAAAATCTCCATTCCCATCCCACTCCAGGAGAAGGATACTGCAAAATCTACATTTCCTCACCACTCCTAGGGGAAGGATACTGCAAAATCTCCATTTCCTCCCCACTCCTAGGGGAAGGATACTGCAAAATCTACATTCCCTCTCTACTCCAGGGGAAGGATACTGCAAAATCTCCATTCCCTCTCTACTCCAGGGGAAGGATACTACAAAATCTCCATTCCCATCCCACTCCAGGAGAAGGATACTGCAAAATCTCCATTTCCTCCCCACTCCTAGGGGAAGGATACTGCAAAATCTACATTCCCTCTCTACTCCAGGGGAAGGATACTACAAAATCTCCATTCCCATCCCACTCCAGGAGAAGGATACTGCAAAATCTCCATTTCCTCCCCACTCCTAGGGGAAGGATACTGCAAAATCTACATTCCCTCTCTACTCCAGGGGAAGGATACTACAAAATCTCCATTCCCATCCCACTCCAGGAGAAGGATACTGCAAAATCTACATTCCCTCTCTACTCCAGGGGAAGGATACTACAAAATCTCCATTCCCATCCCACTCCAGGAGAAGGATACTGCAAAATCTACATTTCCTCACCACTCCTAGGGGAAGGATACTGCAAAATCTACATTCCCTCTCTATTCCAGGGGAAGGATACTACAAAATCTCCATTCCCATCCCACTCCAGGAGAAGGATACTGCAAAATCTACATTTCCTCACCACTCCTAGGGGAAGGATACTGCAAAATCTACATTTCCTCACCACTCCTAGGGGAAGGATACTGCAAAATCTCCATTTCCTCCCCACTCCTAGGGGAAGGATACTGCAAAATCTACATTCCCTCTCTACTCCAGGGGAAGGATACTACAAAATCTCCATTCCCATCCCACTCCAGGAGAAGGATACTGCAAAATCTACATTTCCTCACCACTCCTAGGGGAAGGATACTGCAAAATCTACATTTCCTCACCACTCCTAGGGGAAGGATACTGCAAAATCTACATTCCCTCTCTACTCCAGCGGAAGGATACTACAAAATCTCCATTCCCATCCCACTCCAGGAGAAGGATACTGCAAAATCTACATTTCCTCACCACTCCTAGGGGAAGGATACTGCAAAATCTCCATTTCCTCCCCACTCTTAGGGGAAGGATACTGCAAAATCTACATTCCCTCTCTACTCCAGGGGAAGGATACTGCAAAATCTCCATTTCCTCCCCACTCCAGGAGAAGGATACTGCAAAATCTACATTCCCTCTCTACTCCAGGGGAAGGATACTACAAAATCTCCATTCCCATCCCACTCCAGGAGAAGGATACTGCAAAATCTCCATTTCCTCCCCACTCCTAGGGGAAGGATACTGCAAAATCTACATTCCCTCTCTACTCCAGGGGAAGGATACTACAAAATCTCCATTCCCATCCCACTCCAGGAGAAGGATACTGCAAAATCTCCATTTCCTCCCCACTCCTAGGGGAAGGATACTGCAAAATCTACATTCCCTCTCTACTCCAGGAGAAGGATACTGCAAAATCTACATTTCCTCACCACTCCTAGGGGAAGGATACTGCAAAATCTCCATTTCCTCACCACTCCTAGGGGAAGGATACTGCAAAATCTCCATTTCCTCCCCACTCCTAGGGGAAGGATACTGCAAAATCTACATTCCCTCTCTACTCCAGCGGAAGGATACTACAAAATCTCCATTCCCATCCCACTCCAGGGGAAGGATACTACAAAATCTCCATTCCCATCCCACTCCAGGAGTAGGATACTGCAAAATCTCCATTTCCTCCCCACTCCTAGGGGAAGGATACTGCAAAATCTACATTCCCTCTCTACTCCAGGGGAAGGATACTACAAAATCTCCATTCCCATCCCACTCCAGGAGAAGGATACTGCAAAATCTACATTCCCTCTCTACTCCAGGGGAAGGATACTACAAAATCTCCATTCCCATCCCACTCCAGGAGAAGGATACTGCAAAATCTACATTTCCTCACCACTCCTAGGGGAAGGATACTGCAAAATCTACATTCCCTCTCTACTCCAGGGGAAGGATACTACAAAATGTCCATTCCCATCCCACTCCAGGAGAAGGATACTGCAAAATCTACATTTCCTCACCACTCTTAGGGGAAGGATACTGCAAAATCTACATTCCCATCTCACTCCAGGGGAAGGATTCTGCAAAATCTCCATTCCCACCCCTTTCTGAGGCCAGCCAGAGGTGGCATTCGCAGGTTCTCCAAAGTACTCAAAATATCCGCTACCAGTTCTACAGACCTGTCAGAAGCTGCTGGATTTCACCCCTGCTATAAATGAACTGTTGTAGTAGATGACTTCTTGTAGGCACAGACCCTCACCCCTCTCCCCAAGATGCTCTCCGAGGCTACATCATAGCATTTTCCAAGAAAACAGCATGGATATATTAATCCAATTATTGCTCAGGCTTTATTTGTGTGCAGAATCTTTGGAACAGTTCATCGGTGTAGAAATATACTCTCCATTTCAATAGCACTCCACCCTGCACCCAGTGAAACACTAACTTAATGCCTTTGGCTCTTTTTTCTGAAACATTTCTTTCTTTAATTTGAAAGATAAATGCCATGTTGTTGTAGAAAAAAAATCACCATTATTTTTCATTGAGTAAATCAATAATTTCTCTATGCTATTTTTTAATAAAATGAGTTCTGATTGCTAAAGATGCCTGCATTTGTAAAAATTTCCAAATTACGGTACATATTTAGTTGAGTATTTCTTGAGTACAATTTTGGAGACACTTTTGTAACAATTGCCATGACATGCAATCACAATTAGTTTCCATGCCATGCCATGCTTTATCAAATGCTTTGCTGAACGTAAGATATATTATAGTTTATAGCATACCCAGAATTCATTGATGAAGCTCTCTGATTTTAAAAAAAGAGATTAAGTAAGATTTCTCCTTTACAATGCTATGCAAACATCTGGTAATTACTTCATTGACTTCAGTGTGCTTACAGATAAATCTCCTTATGAATTTACCTAGGATCTTCTCTTACTGATATCCAATTGAATACTTTGTGTTTTTTGGATCTTCCTTTTCCCTCTTTCTGAAAATAAAACCAACATTTGTTCTATCTTCCACTTCACAGGAATCTTTCAGGATTTGCAGAAAATCATTTGCAGGGTTTGGCCAAATCATCACTTCTAGAAGATACCATTAATCTGGTCCTGGAGAGTGGATCCCGTTTAAAATAGAGACTAACATTTTCTGATCTGGTTTCTATCAGGCTGAAGTTGCAGTCCTGCTCTTTCACAATTTCTTGGTGGAAGACAATACTTTTCTTTGTCACAGAAGATGGATCCAAAAGATAGAATTGCATTTTAGTATTGCCTCCCCCAACCCCCTTGAGCTGTTGGTATTAAAGGTAAAGGTTCCCTCAAACATATGTACTACTCGTTCCTGACTCTAGGGTGCGATGCTCATCTCTGTTTCAAAGCCGAAGAGCCAGCGCTATCCGAAGACATCTCCGTGGTCATGTGGCCGCCATGACTAAATGCTGAAGGTGCATGGAACGCTGTTACCTTCTCACCAAGGCTGGTTCCTATTTTTCTACTTGCATTTTTATGTGGTTTCGAACTGCTAGGTTAGCAGAAGCTGAGACAAGTAATGGGAGCTCGCTCCATTACGCAGCACTAGGGATTCGAACCACCGAACTGCCGACCTTTCTGATCAACAAGCTCAGCCTTTTAGCCAATGAGCCACTGGGTCCCATTACAATTGACATTACAATTGTTTTTTTCCCTCCTCTCTTTTAACTTTTTTTTGTATAAAGTTTTTTTTCCCTTTCAAATACATTCACAAATATACCTTCTTGTAAATACTATTAACATTTACCTATTAACTATTAATATTTATCACTATCTTCTTACAAATATAGAAAACACAGTTGGGGGCACTTTCTTGCCACACTACCTCCATCTTGTTTTGCAACACCCCTATTCCTTCCTTCTTCTCAACCTCCCTTCTCTCCCTTCTTCTTTCCTCCTCTTTCACCCACTCCTCCTCTCTCCTCCTTCTTCTTACCCTCTCTCCTACTCTTATTTCCCCTCCCTTGCTTCCTCTGCTTTGCTCTTTCTTCCTTTCCCTCTTCATTCTCCCTCCTTTCCGTTGTTGCCCTTGCTTGTTTTCTTTCTCTGATGGATTCTCGGGGTGGCATTCCAGTGATCCCGACTTTATATTTACATAAAAGTATAAATTTAATCTGATCATATTTGAAGAAGTTCTTTTTATTCCTTCACCAACCTCCGTTCATTCTCAGCAGTTCACAGTTCTGGGTTTCTTCTTGGCAACCTGACTCTTTCCGATAGCCATACTTTTTGTTTCAGAATAACAGAGTTGGAAGGGATCTTGTAGGTCATCTAGTCCAACCCCCTGCTCAAGCAGGAGACTCTACACCATTTTTGCCAGACGGTAGTCCAGTCTCTTCTTGAGAGCCTCCAGGGATGAAGCTCCCACAACTTCTGAAGGCGATTTGGGTGGATTGTTCTGTCAGAAATTGTTTCTCCCGGTTTGTCTCCTGCGTGAGCAGGGGGTTGGACTAGATGACCTCCAAGGCCCCTTCCAACTCTGTTACTGTTTCCCAGTGCTTCCCTAAGCCTTTTGGCTTAGCCTTTTCCTCAGAGCAATTCGGCTTTCAACAACTGCCCCCCCCTTCCTTTCCCCATTTTCTCTTGCTGTGAGACACTTTTTAATAAATAAATAAAAATGTAAACTCCTTTTTGAAGTCCAAGTTTGGCATCAGACACAGTCATGCTTCCTTGTGGCTGCCCTTAAAATAAATTTATTTATATTTATATTTTATTTAGCTTGTCACTCATGTACAAGATAACAGGAATAAGAATAAACATGAATGAGAACACAGGGAATGGGTGCAAATAAACGGGGACAGTAGGAAGGGGACGTTAAGGCTAAAGTTGTTTTTTTATTATCATTGTCATTGTCATTATCATTATTATTATCATTATTATTAGTAGTAGTAGTAGTTGTTTATGCTTCAATAAAGACGGTTCCTTTGCGCGCGGCTCTGGCTTTCCCTCAGAAGGCGCGGGGGCCTGGCTGGCTCCTTATCGGAGGCGCGCCCAGGGAAGCCAGAAATCCACCCTCAGACGGCGGAGTCGGGGGCTGGGCGGGTGGCGTCCGACGGCCTTCTCGGGGGCGCGCCCGTTGGAGAAGAACGGCGGCGGCCGCTGAGGCGACGGACGGAGCGGGTTTGGCAGGACGCGGCGTCTCCCCGCAGCCTCACATCGGAGGGGTTCGCCAGCCGCTCCTTCCCCGGCCGCTTCGCCTCTTTCCGGCTGCGGCAGGCTGGCAAAAGGTGCCTTCCCTCCCGCCCGTCTCTTCACTCGAAAGTGCCGCCGCTCAACGAGGCGGACGCGCCGACGGAAAACGCGCCATGGACAGCTCCGCCGCTGCCCCAGAGAACCGCACGGATGCTTGGCGCCTGCTGCTGCCTTTCGCCGGGAACGCCACGCCCGAGCCCCGTCCCGGTGCCGCCTCGGTTCCGTCGGCGCTGGGCTTGGCCCCTGCGGCCAGCGGCGTCGAGGCTCCTTTCTGGGACGGGCGGCTGAGCCACGGGCTGAGCGTCTTCGTGGGGCTGGCGCTGTGCGTGGCCATGCTGGGCCTGGGCTGCACGGTGGAGCTGAGCCAGCTGGGCGCGCAGCTGAGGCGGCCGCTGGGCTTGTTGCTGGCGCTGCTCTGCCAGTTCGGGCTGATGCCCCTGCTGGCTTTCCTGCTGGCGCTCCTCTTCGCCCTCGACGAGGGGGCCGCCGTGGCCGTCCTGCTCTGCGGCTGCTGCCCCGGGGGGAACCTCTCCAACCTCATGACCCTCCTGGTCGACGGAGACATGAACCTCAGGTAGGGCGGGCGAGCGGAACCGGGAAGGAGACGGCTTGGGTATGTGTGCGCGTGTGTGTGACGGGGACTGTTGCGCAGGGCGGACGGGCACTTCTTGCATTCGGCATCCAGTTTTGGTCACCACGATGTAGAAAAGATGCGGAGACTCTAGAAAGAGCGCAGAGAAGAGCAACGAAGATGATTAGGGGACTGGAGGCTAAAACATATGAAGAACGGTTGCAGGAACTGGGTATGTTTAGTTTAAGAGAAAGAAGGACTAGGGGAGACATGATAGCAGTGTTCCAATATCTCAGGGGTTGCCACAAAGAAGAGGGAGCCAAACTATTCTCCAAGGCACTTGAGGGTAGAACAAGAAGCAATGGGTGGAAACTAATCAAGGAGAGAAGCAACTTAGAACTGAGGAGAAACTTCCTGACATTTAGAACAATTAATCAGTGGAACAGCTTGCCTCCAGAAGTTGTGAATGCCCCAACACTGGAAGTCTTTAAAAAGATGCTGGATAGCCATTTGTCTGAAACGGTATAGAGTTTCCTGCCTAAGCAGGGGGTTGGGCTAGAAGACCTCCAAGGTCCCTTCCAACTCTGCTATTGCTCTCGGGCACCAGACATGCCACAGGTGTGGTGCTCTGGCTCTAGTCCAGCCCAAGGGTTTCCCGGCTGCTACCATGAGGATGCGGATCTTGCTAAGGGATTGGGAGGATAGCGGTGGCATTGGGTACAGGTAGTCCTCAACTTACAATGGTTCGTTTAGTGACCATTCAAAAAGTTACAACGGCACTGGGAAAAAAGGACCTTTCCAGCATCCTCAGGATCACAATGATCAAAATTCAGATGCTTGGCAACTGACTCATATTTATGACCGTTGCTGTGTCCCGGGGTCATGTGATCCCCTTTGGCGACCTTCTCACAAGCACTCAAGGGGATTAACAATCAGGTGACTAATTTATCAACCGCAGTGATTCACTTAACACAGGGGTGTCCAAACTTGGGAACTTTAAGACTTGTGGACTTCAACTTCCAGAATTCCCCAGCCAGCATGGCTGGCTGGGGAATTCTGGGAGTTGAAGTCCACAAGTCTTAAAGTTCCCAAGTTTGGACACCCCTGACTTAACAACTGTGACCAGGGGACTAACGTATCAACCGTAGTGATTCATTTAACTGTGGCAAGGAAAGTCATCAAATGGGGAAAAACTCACTTAACAAATGTTTCACTTAGCAGAAATGTCGGGCTCAATTGTGGTCTTAAGTCGGGGGCTACCTGTACAGCTATGTTTCAACATTATGACGGGACTGAGAAAGGTGACATATGGCCATTTTTCACAGGGCTGTCATCCCTGTGGTCGTGTGATTTATATTCGGATGCCTGGCAACCGGTTCGTACTTCTGACGGTTGCAGTGTCCTGACAGGGTCACATGATCACCTTTTGCGATCTTCTGATGAGCAAAGTCAATGGGGAAGCCAGATTCACTCAACAGTCGTGTTATTTAGCAACTTTGGTGATTCACTTAACGCAGGCGTGTCCAAACTTGGGAACTTTAAGACTTGTAGAAATCAACTCCCAGAATTCCCCAGCCAGCCATGCTGGCTGGGGAATTTTGGGAGTTGAAGTCCACAAGTCTTAAAGTTCCCAAGTTTGGACACCCCTGACTTAACGAATGTGTGGACAAGTCGTAAAATGGGGCAAAACTCACTTAAATAAATTTCTCACATGACAACATAATTTTGGGGCTCAGTTGTGGTCGTAAGTTGAGGACTACCTGTAAATGCTTTTCCCACATTTTTCAGAGGGGAAGTTTGGGAACAGGATGCCCGGGTGCTGGGAGTTTGGGATGAGTCTGTCCTAACAAGGGAAACTTCTTCCACAAGCACTTTCCAAATGTATCACCCATTGAATACCGGGAGCGTCCTGTCAAATATTGCCCAGAATTTCATGGATTTGGGTTTTTCAGACTTTATTTCTGGCCCTGAATAAATGAAGTACTAGTGAAAGTAAGGTGTCAATGCCCCAAATATATCCCTATATAGATAAGAAATCTCTCTTTTATTATCTATTTTTTGTGGATTGCTAAGATCATGCTTCTCTCTCTTTTCTTTCTCGCTATTGAAATGTTTTCCCTGAGTTCTTTCTGATGGGCCTCATTTTGCTAATGTGCTGTTATTGCTCCCATCTTATTTTATCCTTTTTGGAGGGGAAAACTAGGATTGAAATATCTTGAATCTTAAATGATTTTTTAAAAAAAAAGATTGGGAGACTTCCAATGTGATTGGAATGGTCAACCACGGACCAGATGAAAAATAATGTTTCCAGGGCTGGCCTCCTGGAGGTGATGAAGCAAAATTATTTTCTAAAGAAGAGGAGGAAGGAAAAAGTGAGAACTGGAAGCAGAGACAAATGTCCTTCTGCAACGGGTTGGCAACCTGCACCTCTGGAGCCACATGTGGCTCTTTTATCCCTCTGCTGTGGCTCCCTGTCGCCAGTTGGCTCCACAATTGGTAGGGCTTTCGGTTAGGACAGGTAGAGGAAAAAGGATGCCACACTAGGAGGAGACTCTATGGTGGGGGAACCGGACTTCCAGTAGGCAGAGGAAAAAAGGATACCGTGCTAGGAAGAGACTCTATGGTGAAGGAACCGGACTTCCGGTCGGTTCCAGAATTGAACGGGGGGCTTCCGTTTAGGACCTTTGTGGCTCTTGAGTGTTTAAGGTTGCCAAACCCTCTTCTGTAAGAACCTTCACCAGAGAGATACAATAGGGCAACAGACAATTCTGTTAGGAGGGCAAATATTAAGAATTGGTTTTGAGCAAAATAACACACACACCCCTCCAAAAGGCTGCCTCCTCTCCTTCGCAGAGCAGACTTGGGGTGGGCATTAGGTGGCATAGACTAGAGGGTGCACAGAAAAGAGAGCCCGAGTTCTGCACTACTAGTTAAATGCAGCTCCCTCTTGCCAGCGAGAGTAACTGGACCACTCAGGAAAAGTGGAGGAAGAGAAGAGAGGTTCTTGGATGCCACTTATCTTGTGCGCTCCACCCAGAGGTGTCTTCATTCTTTCCTTCCTGACAGCATCATCATGACTGCATCCTCCACCTTGCTTGCTTTGATCCTGATGCCTCTTTGTCTGTGGATCTACAGTCGCGCTTGGATCAACACCCCATTAGTGCGCCTGTTGCCCCTGGGGGCTGTCAGCCTGACCTTGTGCAGCACTCTACTCCCCATTGGTCTTGGGGTTTTCATCCGCTACAGATACACAAGACTGGCGGACATTATTGTGAAGGTAAGCTGAGTACACATATGTCTTCTCATAGAATGTATGTATGTATGTATGTATGTATGTATGTAGCCAGGGATGGGATTCAGCCGGTTCTGACCAGTTTGGGCAAACTGGATGCTAATTTTGCATCTGGTTCGCGGAACCGGTAGTTGGAAGGATTGGTTGGTCCCACCCACCCCTCACCTCCCAAGAGCCCATTCATCCTGTCAGGTAAGTGCAGGGCCTGTGTGGAGGCTCTGGGAGGGTGAAAAATGAGCCTTCTGGAAGTCTGGAAAGGGCCTGTTTCGGCCTCCGGAGTCTGGGGGAGGCTGTTTTCGCCCTCCCAGAGACTCAAGGAAAACCTCCGGAGTCTGAGGAGGGAGAAAACTGCCCCCTCCACCAAGGTGCAGGAGGCCCATGGCCTTGCCAAGTAGGCCACACACCCTATGGCCACGCCCATCCAGCAACCCTGCAGAGAACCGATTGCTAAAAAACCCTGTATGTAGCTCAGGGTTGAATTGTGTAGTCCTGACTAGGTAACGTTGTGTAGCATTGATGCTATCTAGGGTAATGAAAAGTCTGCAAGCAAACAACCAAGCTGCTGGAGCACCAAGGACACCAGAGGCCAGTCCTTACTGGTGCAAGAAAATGTCTCTGACCCTCTACTTGAGTAACTAAAGAAGCCTCCTCATCTTATACATCCCACCTGTCAGCATCTCTGTCAGCCACTCCACAGATGAAGGTAGAATCTCAGAATCTCATTTGTTAAATTTATTGAAGAGAAGAAACACTTTAATTACAGAATCCAAAAACCAGATCTTTTAGCCACTATTTATCAGTGAGTTTATTAAGGTAGTGCCTCTTCGATTCCCTTTCTAAATTGCTCTTCATAGAAGAGGATACCCCTCACTTGCCAATTAATTTAGCTTGGTAAGTTGAGTTTCTGATCTCATCACACCAACTTTCAGGAATTTCTGTTATTTTCAAGCTTCTTGGAATTTTGCTTCAAAAATATCCACTCTTCTTAGATATCAGTGTCAGACTGATTGATCTGTTGTCCCTGAATCCTCTTATATTTTTGAAGTTAGGTACAACAGGCAGTCTGCCCCAATCACCTGGTATTTCCCCCAAGATTTTGTAAAGATAATATATAAAGTTCAGAAATCATCAATGCACTTGGAATACTGTGTCCAGTTTTGGTCATCACGATACAAAAATGATGTGGAGACTCTGGAAAGAGTGCAGAGAAGAGCAACAAAGATGACTAGGGGACTGGAGGGTAAAACATATGAAGAACGGTTGCAGGAACTGGGTATGTCTAGGGCTAATGAAAAGAAGAACTAGGGGTTATTATTATAACCCAAAATAATAACCCAGAAATTTCCTGACAGTGAGAACTAATGAACCACAGTGGTGCAGTGGTTAGAATGCAGTACTGCAGGCTACTTCTGCTGAATGCCGGCTATTTGGCAGATCGAATCTCACCAGGCTCAAGGTTGACTCAGCCTTCCATCCTTCCGAGGTGGGTAAAACAAGGACCCAGATTGTTGAGGGCAACATGCTGATTCTATAAACCGCTTAGAGAGGGCTGTGAAGCGGTATATAAGTCTAACATTGGTGGGATTCTCCAGAACTGGTCAGAACCTGCTGAATACCATCTCTGAAGTCTAAGTGCTATTGCTAATCAGTGGTTAGCAATATTGAAAATATATCTGTTTTCCCTGACCATGTTTCTGTTAACTTGGGATTTTAAATGTGTCCTTTCATCTTGTTCCTTATAACTGCATGGTGGAACACATAAAATCTTTCAGGAGAAAACAGCCAAAATAAGAGTTAAATATTTTCATTGTTAAATGTCAGGGGGTTGCAGTCAACACTGAACACTGTGTTCTTTCATTTATTCAGAATACATATAAGTACTTTTTGCTTCTCTGACAACTTACTTATTTGTAGTTATAATACCCTGTTCTTCCTTTTATGTCCTACCTGTGTCCTTTTAATTTTCAGTTTGCCATCAAGTTTTTTGTAGTCATAATGGTGGTGGCTTATTTTTTCCAGATTTGAATTGCTCCTTTAAATTGCTTTAGTCTAACATTTTTAAAGGAATGCGCACCCCTATTTCCCATTAGGTTCTCATGCCATGGAATCCTTCATTTTGAAATTATTAAAAGCTGATTGCTTTAAGTCCAGGATGTGTATTTAGTTTAGTTCAGTCAGGTTTAGTTTTCTTTAAATTCTAGAATTCCAGAATTACATAGTCGTTTCTCTGTGACATTTCCAGAACTTCCAATTTACTCTTCCCTACTGATTAATATCAAATCAAGGACGTGTGTTTCTCTTGTGCCTTTCCTTTCTGAAGCATACCGTTGTTAGCAAGCCATATTCAGAATCACCTGCAGAGCTCATGCTTAGCTGAGTGCATCTCCCAGCAGATGTCAAGGTAATTAAAGACCTTGTTGTTCCATGTCTTCTTGAGTTACAAATTGATTTTGGAAAGCATTTATCTTCTGCCTGATGGAGTGATTGACAATAAACATCAGCCCTTATTAGTCTTGTTTGTCTACTTATTTTAAGCCAGGAATTCTCAAAGTATAATCCAACTATTTCCTTAGAAATTATGATGGCCTTTTGTTGCTAAATTCAAGTCATTAAAATAATGTTTTTAGTCATTCTTTCCTTAATCAAGATCTAAAGTTATCTATCTGTTCAGTGGTGGATTGCACATGTTGTTACTACCGGTTCGCTGCCCCCCCCTACTTCATGCGCACCTTCGGTGCATGCGCCCAGCCTCCCACCCATGTGCTTTGCTCACTCGCGCGCCTTCTGCACATGCGCCTGTCCTCAAAAACATGCCTAAATAGGATGGCATAGAACTGGGGTGGGTGGGTGGGTCCACCCACGATTTCCACTACTGGTTCAGCCAAACTAGTCCGAACCGGCTGAATACCATCCATCCATCCATCCATCTATCATCTATCTATCTATCTATCTATCTATCTATCTATCTATCTATCTATCTATCTATCTATCTTTATCTAGCTATCCATCTATCCATCTATCCTATCTAGCTATCTATCATCTATCTATCTATCTATCTATCTATCTATCTATCTATCTATCTATCTATCTATCTATCATCTATCTATCATCTATCTATCATCTATCTATCTATCTATCTATCTATCTATCTATCTATCTATCTATCTATCATCTATCTATCTATCACCATCTATCTATCTAACAATCTATCTATCACCTGAGGCCAGGACAAGAATGAATGGGTGGAAACTCATTTTATAAAGAGATCCAACATGGAACTAAGGAGAAATTTCCTGACAGTGAGAACAGTTAATTAGTGGAACAATTTTCCTCCAAACGTTGTGGGTGCTCCAACACTGGACGTTTTCAAGAAGAGACTGGACAGCCACTTGTCTGTGTGGTATAAGGGCTCCTGCGTTGGGCAGTGGGTTGGATTAGATGGCCCCCAAGCTTCCTTCCAGCCCTAAAGTTCTATGAGTCGTTTTCAAGGAACCATGTGAAAAGAAAACAAAGGCAATAAACTTTAGGAGCAGATTTTCAAAGTTTTCATTCAAAGGTAACAAGTCCCAGTATAGTCGCTCTTCTCTTAAACAATGGATATTTGAAATCTTCAGGGTTTTCACCCCCAACCTGTGACAGGATTTCATTTAATGATTTTGAAATCATGTTTGCCATGCTTTGACAAAACGTAACTCTTCCCAGTCCTTATAACTCCTCTTGATCCTGGAGTCATTCATTCAGAAAGTGTAGATCATGCTTCCTGAAACCAATTTTCTCTTGTTAATACAATGTCTTTAGCTATAAGGACATCACTTGCTGCATCTTTGGGTTCCTTCCCAAGTCTTTTAATGTGAATCCAAAGGGTAGATGAAAATTATATTCTCAACTGCCAGTTCTTGAGGTTCCTTCTTAAAACCATAAAAGTCTACCATAACATAGTTGCAGGTGCTCTGAGCAATCTATTTTGAGGATGATTTAGAGCAGGAGTGTCAAACCCAAGGCCTGAGGGCTGGATCCATCCTGTGGGATGCTTACATCTGGCCTGCGGGGCCGCCCTGGAAACAGTGAAGGGCTGGCCCACGGTGCCTCTGCCAGTGAAAACGGAGCTTGGGAGGACTATGTGCGGCCTTCCCGAGCTCCGTTTTCACTGGCAGAAGGTTGCAGGAGGCTGTTGCAGCTGAAAGCGGAGTTCGTGAGGGCCGCAACCGGCATTCCCAAACTCCTTTTTTGCTGGCAGAGGCTTGCAGGAGGCCGTCACAGCTGAAAACAGAGCTTGCACCGCAGGCAGCACTCCAAAACTCAATTTTTGCTGGCAGATGGCTGCAGGAGGCTATTGCAGCCGAAAACAGAGCTCAGGGGCCCCTTTTCACTGGCAGAGTACTCAGGCCACCACAGGCGCTGACCCAAGTGACTTTGAGCTGGCCGTGCCCACCCCGGCCACACCCAAACACAACCCTGATGCGGCACCCCTGATTTAGAGGAATAGGAAGGGATAATACTGAATTTGGAATTTATTCTTAGCAAACAGCCTATTTTAAAATCAGTTGATGGTTTCTGTTTATTTTTGTTTCTTATCTCATTATTTCATCCCCCCCTCCCCCAAATAGGCTATTCGCGAGTTAACAATTATTTTATCTTTAAAATACTCTCAAACTCAGAGAGAAAATTAAGCAAAAAACCTCAGTAAAAACCATTTTCCCTCGCTTCCTGCTAACTGGATTCAAAGCTGTTCCTCTAGACCTGATTCATGCTCATCTCATGTACACTTATGGGGAATTGGAGTAGAATTTGGATGGTTCTTCTGCATTTAATGCATTTAAGCTGACATTTCCTGCTGCTCTTTGTTCAAGAGGAATGTAACGTTAATTATGGAGCATTAATCAGGGACAAAAAATTAAATTGTGCCAGCAGGCATCCAGATTCATTGAGGGCATGGAAGGTTGTGTCATTAACTTTATCTCATTAATTAGTAGTTGCTGAGAAGCATGAGGACTACAACGTACCATAGATTGAGGTTTGAACAGATATTTCTTTGGACTAATGTACTAAGTAGAGCAAAATGTAATGTAGATCCAGATCCAATATTACAAGGAAGAATGGAATCCTTTGGGAGGGGAATTGTTCTTCTTACCTTTCTTACCTAAGAAAGTCAAAACAGAGGTAAATGAAGAATGTTGCACGTGTAAGAATTCTGTCCCAGCTTAAAATAAGATTCCTTATGACATTTTAAACCAACTGGTACCATTGAGATCAAGAAAGAATACAAGAACCAAATAAGTTTCGATAATACCGTGTTTCTCCTAAAACACGGCCCACCCCAAAAAGAAGGCCCAGCACTGTTTTGTGTGCATGCATTAGAATGAAGCCCGCCCAGCACTGTTTTGTGTGCATGCATTAGAATGAAGCCCTGTCCCCCAAATTTGGCCCTATTTAAACGCATGTGTGTCGGTCCAGGAAAGCAGCAGCTCGGCCACCAGGTGAGATGCGTGGGGCGAGTAGATTGCATCACTCACTCTTTTCGGGCACAAAAGGAGCAGGCCAGCAAGCTGCGTCGGTCACTCTTTTGGCCCGTGAAAGAAGCGGGCCGGCGAGGTGTATGGGGGGAAAATTGGAACACACCCCTCAAAAAGGCCTAGACATATTTGGGGGGTGGGTGGGTCAAAAGAAAATAAAACCCTGTCGTATTTTCGAATAAACATGGTACATGGTCTATTTATTGGCCAAAGTATACTTGTCTACTGCTACTTATGCTAGTGATTGTAATCATTATATTGCCATCAATAAATGTGCTGCTTTATAGAGTTTTGCATCTCTGGATAGTTATTGTATGACATGATCCAACTGGTAATAAAGTATATTTGGAATGAAGAATTCTTCCATTGAGCATTTGCTTCTTTCCTTTTCCTTTTTAAAAGAAAGGGTTACACCTAGATAACCATTCATTCCCCATAGACTCTGTAGTACCAATAATACCTATGTTCTCTTGTAGCACCAATACCTATCCAATGAATATTTGCATAGAAACTCTGCCTGTGACGAAGTGAAGCTTTCAACTGAAATAACCCATTACAGTACTTGGGAGACCCTGTTTGTTTGTGTGTGTATATGTGGTGTGTGTCTGTGTGTTTAAAGGAAAGAGGCAAATGCTCATGGGAAGAATTGTTCATTCCAAATATATTTTATTACAACTTGGATCATGTCATACAATAACCAACCAGAGGTGCAAAACTCCACTGATGGTCAGAAAATAACAACGTTGCTTTTTTTTTTTTTTTGAGTGATTTCTGGGCAAGACTATCAGGTGTGAAATATAGTGTCAGCCCTTTCTTTTCTCCTCCGCCATCATGGAGAAGGAAGCTTCCAGAAAACAGATGCATAACTTAAAATAGGAGAGACCTAAAGTTTGAATGATGATAAAATACTTTCTCGCGCTAGGGAACAGGGTCTCCTAAGTCAGTGGTCCCCAATGGGTGGGCCGTGAGAAGATTTTGGCAGAAAAAATATTTGCATTTTTTATATTGCACTAAATTAGGGGTCCTCAAACTACGGCCCCTGGGACGGATACGTGCAATGAATGTCTGTGTTGCTGCACAGAGTCTCCCCCTTCGGGGTCTTTTTGGGTGAGTCAGAGGGAGGTAGAAATTCCGACTAGAGGTCTGCTTTGGCCTGGTGTGGGGCTTTGGGCGAAGGCTGGAGGGAAGCGCCGCTGGTGGCAAAGAGCCGGAGGGCCTCGTTCCAGTGGGACAGCATCATGGCCTGGAACTGGCTGACCATCTCACCCTGCTGAGCCTCCAGGCGCCGGCACCTGGCCTTGCACTCCCACAGGTCTTCCCTCTGCTTGGAAAGCCTATGCTCGTAGTCCTCAGTGAGGTGCTTCTGCTGAGCCTCCTTCTTGGGTCAGATCCAATTTGAACTGAGCCAGCTGTTTTGCCAACTCTTTCTCCTGGGGGCTGCTTAGCTCCAGCAACTGCTTCCTGTTGGGGCTCTAAGGAGCCTGGGCAGGGAAAGAGTGGCTGGGAGGGGAGGGGCGAGTAGAGGCTGGCGAGGCATCCCTCAACGTGAGTGACATCAAGTTGGCCATGCCCACCCAGTCACATGACCATCTAGCCACGCCCACCCAGCCGGTCATTAGGCAGCTCATATTAGTGGTCCACAGGATTTAAAATGATGAATTTATTGGTCCCTGAGGTCTGAAAGGTTGGTGACCCGTCTTAAATAGTAGGTTATTCAGCTGAAGGCTTATCTTAGTTACAGGCAGAGTTTCTATGCCAGAGGTGTCAAACTTGCGTCATCATGGCAGAGTCATGTGTTGTATTGCAACTTTCCACCCTTCGCTAAACAGGGTATGGGTGTGGCTACAGTAAGTGACGCATCTGGCCCAGGGGCCACAAATTTGACACTCCTGTTCTATGCAAATATTCATTGGATAGGTATTGGTGCTACAAGAGAACATAGGTATTATTAGTACTACAGAGACTTAGGAGAATGAAAACAGCCAATGGTTATCTAGGTGTAACCCTTTCTTTTAAAAAGGAGAAGGAAAGAGGCATCTAAGTGCACACTTCAAATGGAAAATTGGAGACATTAAATTAAAAAAAAAAGTCTTAATGGAGTGGAACTTCAAAGTTACAGATTGAGAAACTATGGCCTGGCACAAAACCAAATTAAAATAAATGTAGGCAATCCATTTCTTTGGGGAGCACTTGGATTTCTTCACTAGATGACTCATGTCTCTAAATAACTTTGGCCAGAAAATGGCCAGTAAGATACTGATCTAAATTTTAAAAAAAAAGAGGCCTAGGGCTCAGAGGGCAGACTGAGGGTCCCAACTGATAGAGGACCTGGGAAGTTGGCTGTTCCAGGATATTATCATGATGACCTTGATTCAGAATATGTTGCAAGCATTTCTCAGAACTGACCCCATGCACCTAATGAGAAACAGAGGGTGCCAATCATTGCAACCTGATCAGATAGATAGATCTGCCCATGACAAAGGAAGCATTTCTGCCTCCCTTCATTATCCAGGAGAAACTCAAAAAATTAGAATATCGTGCAAAAGTTCATTTATTTCAGTAATGCAACATAAAAGGTGAAACTAATATATGAGATAGACTCACTACAGGCAAAGCAAGATAGTTCAAGCTGTGATTTGTCATAATTGTGATGATTATGATTTACAGCTCATGAAAACACCAAATCCACCATCTCAGAAAATTAGAATATTACATGTAATCAATAAAACAAGGATTGTACATAGAACAATATCAGATCTCTGAAAAGTATAAGCATGCATATGTACTTAGTACTTGGTTTGGGCCCTTTTTGCAGCAATTACTGCCTCAATGCGGCGTGGCATGGAAGCTATCAGCCTGTGGCACTGCTGAGGTGTTATGGAAGACCAGGATGCTTCAATAGCAGCCTTCCGCTCTTCTGCATTGTTCGGTCTCATGTCTCTCATCTTTCTCTTGGCAATGCCCCATAGATTCTCTATGGGGTTCAGGCCAGGCGAGTTTGCTGGCCAATCAAGCACAGTAATCCCACGGTCATTGAACCAGGTGTTGGTGCTTTTGGCAGTGTGGGCAGGTGCCAAGTCCTGCTGGAAAATGAAGTCAGCATCCCCATAAAGCTCGCCTGTGGAAGGAAGCATGAAGTGCTCCAAAATCTCCTGGTTGGCGGCTGCGTTGACCCTGCACTTAATGAAGCACAGTGGACCAACACCAGCAGATGACATGGCTCCCCAAATCAGCAAAGACTGTGGAAACTTCACACTGGACTTCAAGCATCTTGCAGTGTGTGCCTCTCCATTCTTCCTCCATATTCTGGGTCCTTGGTTTCCAAATGAGATGCAAAAGTTGCTCTCATCAGAAAAGAGGACTTTGGACCACTGAGCAACAGACCAGGTCTCTTTTTCTTTAGCCCAGGTAAGACGCTTCTGACATTGTTTGTTGATCAGGAGCGGCTTGACAAGAGGAATACGACATTTGAAGCCCATGTCCAGGATCCGTCTGTGTGTGGTGGCACTTGATACACTGACTCCAGCCTCAAAGTCCCCAACACTTTTGAATGGCCTTTTCCTGACAATCCTCTCCAGGCTGCGGTCATCCCTGCTGCTTGTGCACCTTTTTCTTCCACTTTTCCCTTCCACATAACTTTCTATTAATGTGGTTTGATTCAGCACTTTGGGAACATCCAACTTCTTTTGTAATTACCTTTTGAGGCTTTCCCTCCTTACGGAGGGTGTCAATGATGGTTTTCTGCACAACTGTCAGGTCAGCAGTCTTTCCCAGGATTGTGATTCCTACTGAACCAGACCGAGAGACCATTGAAAGGCTCAGGAACCCTTTGCGGGTGTTATGGCTTAATTAGCTGATTAGAGTGGGACACTTTGAGCCTAGAATATTGCCCCTTTTCACAATACTCTACTTTTCTGAGATTGTGGATTTGGGGTTTTCATGAGCTGTAAGCCATAATCATCACAATTATGACAAATCACGGCTTGAACTATCTTGCTTTGCATGTAATGAGTCTTATCTCATATATTAGCTTCACCTTTTAAGTTGCATTACTGAAATAAATGAACTTTTGCACGATATTCTAATTTTTTGAATTTCACCTGTAGATCACCTTTCTCAGTTCAGAGAACTAGATCCAGGGTGTTTCCTGCTTAGGGAATGGGAGCAGATATTACTTGATTGTTCCTGAATGGAAGTACTGAATAGAACCACTACTGAAAATAAAAGAATAGGCTGGCAAGCGAAATTCTCCAGCAACCAAAGAACCACAAAGGCTGAAATATAGAACAAATTGGTCCTTAATTGGGCCAATTGGAGCCCCACAGCACAGACTGTCCACAAAGGAGGAGACGACATATTCCTTTATCCCTTGGAAAACACCAGTTTCGTACCAGAACGTTTTAACCCAGCTTCAATCTTCTTCTTCTGCAGAACTCCTGTGCTCAGACAGATGCTCCACTGTGAGGACATGTCCTCAATGTATTTGGGGCACTAAAGGATAAGTTAACCAGCGGCCTCGGATTATGCAGGTGGCAAAATTAAAAACAAGATGCAGTGGCTCAGTGGCTAAGGCGCTGAGCTTGTCGATCAGAAAGGTCAGCAGTTTGGCAGTTCAAATCCCTAGCGCCGCGTAATGGAGTGAGCTCCCCTTACTGGTCCCAGCTTCAAAAGCATGTAATAATGCAAGCAGAACAAATAGGGACCACCTTTGGTGGGAAGATAAAAGCGTTCAGTGCGCCTTCGGCATTTAGTCATGCCGGCTACATGACCACAGAGATGTCTTCAGGCAGCGCTGGGTCTTCGGGCTTTGAAACGGAGATGAGCACCGCCCCCTAGAGTCAGGAATGACTACCACATATGTGAGAGGGGAACCTTTACCTTAAAATTAAAAAGGGCTATGAACTCTTGATTTCTCTGATTACCAGAAGACCAGTATCTGGGTGACCTTAGACTCATCACTTCACCACTCTGGCTCTCATACACACCTACCATGCAGTCAGTGGGGTCCGAGTTGGAAAAAAATGTGAAAATGTGAAGTGAAAATGTGAAATGTAGAGCATGGCAAGCAAATTCCATGTTCGGAATCATTAGGAAAAGGACTGTAAATAAATCTGACATTCTAAAATGACTTTTTAGGTTTTTCTAGTGCAGCTATGTATTTGTGACATTTTAAAAGGGTAGAGCTGGAAAAAGGACAGGAAGGGGCAAATAAATTATTACAAGGCTAAAACATCTTCCTTACAGCAAGAAATGCCCCTGGGATCTTTTAAAGCTAGAAATGAGGATAAAGAATTAGAACCTGTGGGGATTTAATGAAATTAAAAGATTTCTGGAACCAAACACAATCAAACACAACTGCTAAGATCATTTCTCTTGTCTGCGATTATAAATTATTTGGGGGGGGGGTATGTCTTTCCTTCTCTTTTTCTGAAAGTTTCCAAGGCATTTTAAGCAGTCTTGTCTGATTCCGATTGATGCAACTAAAACACAGCTGTAAGCAGTAGTTGGGGGTGGGCTGCTAGGGGCTCGGAAGAACCTCTAGCTAAGATTGTGTGCTTTTCGGAGAACCCCCAAATCCCACTCCTGGCTGGCCCCGCCCACCCCTCCCCTCCCTGAAGTTCCCATGTGGCCCATTTTGGATGCAGGGAAGTGCAGGATGCGCGCGGAGGCTCAGGGAGGGTGAAAAACAGGCCCACCGGAAACTCGGGAAGAGGGAGCCTAGGGAGGCTGTTTTCCCCCTCTCAGAGGCTCAAGGAAAGCTTCCGGAGCCTGGGGAGAGCAAACCCCCCTCCCGGCTATGGTGCAGGAGGCCGACTAGGCCATGCCCACCATGACCATGCCCACCCAGCAACCAGGCAGAGAACCCCTTGCTAAAAATTTTGAAGCCCACCCCTGTAGGTAGTCCTTGACTTACCACCTTAATTGAGCCAGTGATTATGGTCATAAGTTAAGACTGTGACCAATTTTACAAACTTTTTTTACAACCAGTCAATAAATGCCCCAAATGCAACCACAGATTTAATTTTCATCTCATTCTTTCTTCCCTAGATCTCTTTGTGGTCTCTGCTGGTGACGCTGGTGATACTTTTCATTCTCACTGGTACCATGCTGGGTCCTGAACTTCTGGCTACTATCCCTGCCACTGTATACATAGTAGCTGTGCTGATGCCCTTGGCAGGTTACGGCTGTGGCTACGGGATAGCGACCTTATTTCGCTTGCCCCCGCACAGCAAGCGGACGGTGTCCTTGGAAACTGGCTGCCAGAACGTCCAGCTCTGTACCGCTATCCTCAAGCTGAGCTTCCCCCCCCAGTTCATTGGGAGCATGTATATGTTTCCTTTACTCTACGCCCTCTTTCAATCGGCTGAAGCCGGACTGTTCGTACTGGCTTACAAGATATACGGAAAGGATCTGTACAAGCAAGAGCCTCTCGGAGGAGACAACGAGGAAGAGACAGATGTTTCTTACAGGAAACTGAAGGAAGAAGTAGTCCCAGAAATTTCTTATGGCACAGTAATTGCTGGGGATTGTAGTCCAGTGGTTATGGAGCCGACACAGACAGTCCTCTAGAGGAAAGGAAGATCTTTTAAAAAAAGAACATCCTGTGTTGAAATAAACTGGTCAGCCAAGTAGGAGAAACAACAGGGATCCTGAATATTTGTTGTTATGTTGGTTTTCTCACTGTGCTAGAAAGTGTTTTCACAAACTGCACAACTGTATAAATCTCTTCAACCTGTTGTCAGAATATGATGCACACCAGGGAAGGGAAGGGAAGGAGAGAGAGAGAGAGAGGGAGGGAGGGAGAGAGAGAACATATTGATGAATGTATTGATAACTGTAAATCTTTGGCATCAACTGCATTTGCTGTTTAAAAAACCAAGTTGTGTACCTTGTATATTATTCAGCTTCTACATTGGAAAGATTGAAGTAAAGTTGTGTGTACTTATGACTGATTAAATTACTTGCAAATATGACAAGCCATTAGGAAATTTATCTGAGACTGTCTGCCTCATCTACAGTACAGAGCTGCTTCTTCCATAGAAAGTAGAAGAGCCTAGACAATAAAAATTGTATGTTTTCTTCGGGGAGTAATTCTTTATGACAGATATTTGGGAGAGGAAAACTGATCCAAGGCAATCTTGTTTAAAGGGAAAAAAACACTGGTTTTTACTTTAACTGCAACCGCCGTCCAAGACCTCAATCTGAGTTTTCCTACTGGGGATATATTTTGAATCGCTTGGCTTGCTTCCACTCTGCAAAGCTAGAGCTGCAAATGCTGCAACAGTGGTGCCCGCACTTTCTGCCCGACATGTGGCAGAACATTTCGTGCCCATATAGGCCTTACCAGCCACCTGCAGACACACAATAGACACCCCACAACCTGTTAGATGTCAAGGTCCTTTTCGAACACAATGGACGAACTCCACCATCATATTTTGAATGCATTCTAGAGGAAACAGAGCTAGGATGGGGGGAAGAGAGGCCATCCAGACTATCAAAGAGGTAACCCCCAAGTACATGCCTCAGGCAAAATTGGTCTACTGAACTCAAGGGGATTATTTTTAAATGACAAACATGCCTGCCAGTTCAGGAATAAATTCCGTTGTTTCAAATCACTACAGTTTAAAAGGATTTAGGGTACAACCAAACAGCTGCTTAATATCTCTCAAACCTTCCTATTACTGTTATTTACAATTTAAATTAGAAGCAAAAGGACAATAAAATGTAAGGGATCTGTGCAAAAATCAATACTACAGCCCCCCCCCCCAAATCATTGATTGAACGAATCCTAAGTAACACCTAAGACTATGATGGCAAACCTGTGGGCCTCTGTGCCATCGCCCCAGTGCGCCTGCCAGCTGATTGTCCAGTTTCCAAGGTGCACATGCCTGCCAGCCAGCTGGTCATCGGGTTTCTGGTGCCCTGATGTGCCCGTACGCTCTTTCCAGTTTGGGCACTCTGTGCCTAAAAGGTTCACCATCACTGACCTAAGGTAAAGGTTCCTCTCGCACATGCATGCTAGTCATTCCTGACTCTAGGGGGCAGTGCTCATCTCCGTTTCAAAGCCCGAAGAGCCAGCGCTGCCCAAAGATGCCTCCATGGTCATGTGGCCGGCATTACTCAATGCTGAAGGCGCATGGAGCGCTGTTATCTTCCCACCAAATGGGGTTCCTATTTTTCTACTTGCATTTTTTACATTCCGTTGAACTGCTAGGTTGGCAGAAGCTGGGACAAGCAACAGGAGCTCACTCCATTACGCAGCACTAGGGATTCGAACCACCGACCTTCTGATCTACAATCTCAGCATCTTAGCCACTGAGCCACCACGTCCCTGATGCTAGGATACTTAATATTCTTGCACATAGTTGTCTATCTAGTTGTCATTGATTCAGTTTCCATTTGTAGCCACACCTGATCAATACGGACTTGAAACTCAATTCCTTTCTTCTGCATAAACGCATCAGGACATCGCACCCTTTCCCCTTTTTCATCCATGCTTGCCTAATGGGAATGCAAGATAATTAACTGAGATTCATAATGAACCGCCTTTTCTATTAATTAACTAACGGTATCCAAAAAAAGATTTTGATAACTGGATCCTGGGCGTGTTTGCCCAAAAGCAACATTTCACTTGTGTTTCCCAAAGCAAGAGTGCCCAGCAACGTGGCAATGTCAGCAGGAAACCCTGTTTAAACTTAGTTAAAGGTAAAGGTTCCCCTCGTACATGTGTGCTAGTCATTCCCGACTCTAGGGGGTGGTGCTCATCTCCGTTTCAAAGCCGAAGAGCCCGAAGACGTCTCCGTGGTCATGTGGCCAGCATGACTAAACTCCAAAGGCACACAAAATGCTGTTGCATTCACACCAAAGGTGGTTCTTATTTTTTCTACTTGCATTTTTATGTGCTTTCCAACTGCTAGGTTGGCAGAAGCCGGGACAAGTAATGGGAGCTCACTCTGTTACGCGGCACTAGGGATTCGAACTGCCAACCTTTCTGATCGACAAGCTCAGCGTCTTAGCCACCTTATTAAACTAGGTTAGGTTTGGGTTTTTTGAAACGCAGCACAATGGGATGGGCCCAAGCCTCTCTACAGGGACTAAATTAAACCAGGATATTGTGGCTTTCCTAGCGTAGGGTTTCCTGCCTAAGCAGGGGGTTGGACTAGAAGACCTTCAAGGTCCCTTCCAACTCTGTTATTCTATTCCATTCTATCCTATTCCTATTCTATTATTCTATTCCTATTCTTTTCTATTCCTATTCTTTTCTATTCCTATTCTATCCGCCAAGCGCAGGGAGAGTCGCCAGCTTCTTTTCCTCCCAGGATATCGTGGCTTCCCTCCCCAAAGCAGCGCCCAGCTGAGCCGAGTGCCTCGTCTGGGAGGGGGAGGAGCGGCGCGCCGAGCGCAGCCTCCCAGGCCGGGCCCGCCCCGC
The DNA here is from genome assembly GCF_964273705.1 of Natrix helvetica. Classification (NCBI taxonomy): domain Eukaryota; kingdom Metazoa; phylum Chordata; class Lepidosauria; order Squamata; family Natricidae; genus Natrix; species Natrix helvetica. Next base: position 66,058,017 of record NC_138558.1, on the reverse strand, counting down.
GGGAGATTTAAAAGCGGCTCGGGGCAGAAGGGCCACTCCCGGGGCCGCGCGCGCGACAGAGAGAGATGGCGACTTTGATGGACGAGGCCATGGAGAGCTACGCGTATCCCTCGTACAACCCTTATTCCTACCGTTACCAGCCGCCCAAGAGCAAAGGCGGGCCGGGCGCCTGGCGGCACCAACACCAGCACCGCAACAGCTACTTCTCCGGCTACAGCGAAGCGGTGGCGGCGGCGGCGGCGGCCGAGTACTTCGACAACTACCAGCGGGCGCAGCTGAAGGCCATCCTCTCGCAGGTCAACCCCAACCTGACGCCGCGGTTGCGCAAGGCCAACACCAAGGAGGTGGGAGTGCAGGTCAACCCGCGCCAGGACGTCTCGGTGCAGTGCTCGCTCGGGCCGCGGCCGCTGCTCTTCCGCGCCCGGGCCCGCGGAGGCGGCGTCGAGCAGGAGCAAGGCTGCCCGGTGAGCGGCGCCGCGCGGCACGTCCGCTTCCCCCGGACCATCGCCGTCTACTCGCCGGTGGCCTCCCGACGCCTCACCACCTTCTTGGAAGAAGCCGAGCCCCGGGAAGCGACGCCGCCCGACGCCGCTCCGACCCCGGGCCCCGAGGGGGACGCTGCCGCCGCCGGGAAAGCCGAGGAAAGTGGCGCCGAGTCCCAGGAGCGGAAGAAGTCGGCCGGCGGGGCGGCAGGGTTGCCGTCGAAGCCCCAAGCCGGCAGCGCGGCCTCGGAGGAAGAGGAAAAGGGCGAAGGCGGGAAAGGCGCCCCGCCGCAAGTGGCTCCTGAGGAAGCCGGGCCGGAGAAGGCTCGCGTGCGCTTCCAGGTGCGAATCCTCCACAGCCCCCCGGAGGCTGCCCCTCGACGACAAGGCCCCCAGGAGCCTCCCCGCAACCCAGCCGGCTTGTTTCAGCCAAGAGGCGTTTCACCCGGCAGGGCGTGGGCAGTAAGCCCAGAGGGCGGCCGAGCGACGGTGCGGACGCCCATCAAAAACGGTGGGGAAGTCGGCTCGTGCCGTCGCGGCCGCCCTACTAGGTCCCGTCCCCCCGAAACGGTCCGAAACCGCCTCTGTGTAGAGAGAAACTACACGGGGAGAACCGCTTCGCTCCCCCAAACACGGAACGGAGATTCCGACGACCAAGTTTAGGCGGTCCCGGGGTTGTTCTTTCTTTAAGACAATGTTTCTCAACCTTGGTGACTTTTAAATCCTGTGGACTTCGACTCCCAGAATTCATAGCTGGCTGGGGGATTCTGGGAGTCGAAGTCCACAGGATTTAAAAGTCACCAAGGTTGAGAAACACTGTTTTAAGAACTTGGCTTAAAATCCAAACCCGTTTACTTGTACAGGGGAGTTAGGAAAAGAAAGGGAGGTAGGCAGAGAGGGACTTTTTCCCTCTGGCTGAGGAAAGAATAAGCCAAGATTGCCTTTTTTAAACAAAAAAAAAAGCTTTTTATTTTAAAGAGAAGTTTTATTGCAATTTTTTCCCCCATCATACATACTTTATGGACAGTGTGGACCCCATCTTACACATTGTATTTATAATCATAGTTTCGATATATTCTAATCTTCCCACTTTTATCAATATTAATCTCAGGGGAAAGAAGCTTTTAAAGAGAAACCAGGATAAAGATTCAGCTGTTTCAGACAATACTGTTTCAGAGGTTAAAAATACTAGAAGCGATTATTCTCATCTTCTAGCTGTAGTAGAATCCCTGGTGCCTTCACACCTTATAAACTAAGTTTAGCAGACTTCCTGGTTTATTTCTAGGACTCTGTTTGCATACCAGAGTAAGCCATGATACGGGTTTACTCATTTGCTTCCTAGGTGTGATTTGTGAATCTAGCCAGTGTAGTTTGAACAGTTTCTCATGACATAGAATAACAGAATTGGAAGAGACCTTGGAGGTCTTCTAGTCCAACCCCCTGCTTAGGCAGGAAACCCTACACCACTTCAGACAAATGGTTGTCTAACATCTTAAAAGCCTCCAGTGTTGGAGCATTCACAACTTCTGGAGGCAAGTTGTTCCACTGATTAATTGTTCTGCCAGGAATTTATTTAGGGCGTTCAGTTAAAGCTGACAATCTGAAGCAAACGTAAAAGAATTATTAACTGAAATAGATGCTTAAGACGCTTGCAGCATCCCCACAATTATGTGTGTTTGATCTGGACACTTGCCTCACATTTACAAGAGTTACAGTTTCCTGGAATCATGTGATCACCATTTGCCAACCTCCCGACACACAAAATCTATGAAGAAGCTGGCAGGAAGGTTGCAAGTCATAGTCACTTAGCAACTGCTCTGCTTAACAAATTAATTTTCCTCTCCCAATTGCCCCATAAGGTGAAGGCCATCTCTTTAGTCCTCTTCAGAATGACTATCTTGTCCTGTCTTGACTACCTTGGCAACTTTGAGGTTTGGATTTTAACTCCCACAATTCTGGTGGAGGAATTCTAGGACCTGGAGTTCAGGCCTCTTAAAATTGCCCAAGCTGAGAAAGATTGCTGTGTTAGGTGATTCCTTTGGTTTGTTGTGTTTGGGGTTTTTTTTAGTGTACACTGCACAGAACCCTATTATGAGTTGGGCAGCCCTAGAAATCCAGTAAATAAAAAATGAATACAATATAAACTTGCATAAGAACTGCAAATTTTTCTATCTGGGATTTGAAGGAGTTCCAGTCCAAGGATCCTACCAGGTCATTGGGTTCAGAAAAGATTCTGAATTTAGTGAATTTAGTGGCGCACTTGCAGTAGTATTCTTTTTTAACCTCTGTGTTTTCTAGTTCCTGGAGCAGAAGTATGGCTATTACCACTGCAAGGATTGCAATATTCGATGGGAGAGTGCCTATGTCTGGTGTGTGCAGGGCACAAACAAGGTAGGCATTCATAACTACAATCGGTTGGGTTAGTATTGGGCTTCAGTGTTTAGTGATGTGGTGTAGACCAGAGGTCCCCAACCTTTGGGTTGCTGCCTGCTATTGGACTGTGACCCATTGGGAGTCGGGCTGCTGAAGTAGCGGGGAAGCGTGTGTAAACTTCATTTGCACACACTTGGGATTTAGGTTGTGTGTGTGAAGCCATTCCCCACTCCCCCCACTGCCAAAGCTGCTGGCAGTCCATGGAACCAAAAAGGTTGGGGGACCCGTGGTGTAGTCCAGCAGTCACCTACTGGTATGAATGGTCTGCGAGAAAATTTTAGTGGTCCATAGAAAAAGTTATTTGTATTTTTTATTTTGCACTAAATCAGGGGCCCTCAAACTACGGCCCGTGGGCCAGATATGTGCAATGAACACTTGTATTGCTGCAGAGAGTCTCCCCCTTTGGGGTCTTTTTATGTGTGTCAGAGGAGGGCAGAAATTCCCACTTGGGGTCTGCTTCGGCCTCCTGGTGCGGGGTTTGGGCGAAGGCTGGAGGGAAGTGCTGCTGGTGGCAAAGAGCCGGAGGGTCTCGTTCCAGTGAGACTGCATCAGGGCCTGGAACTGGCTGACCATCTCAGCCCACTGAGCCTCCAAGCACCGGTACCTGGCCTTGCACTCCCTCTGCTTGGAAAGCCTATGCTTGTAGTCCTCACTGAGGTGCTTCTGCTGAGCCTCCTTCTTGGTCAGATCCAATTTGAACTGAGCTGTTTTGCCAACTCCTTCTCATGGTGGCTGCTTAGCTCCAGCAACTGCTTCTTGTTGGGGCCCTAAGGAGCCCAGGCAGGCAGGTGAGGAGTTGCCCACTGGGAGGGGAGGGGCGAGTAGAGGCCGGCAAGGCGCCCCTTGACATGAGTGACATCAAGTTGGCCACGCCCACCCAGTCACATGACCACCTAGCCACCCAGCCAGTCATTAGGCAGATCATATTAGTGGTCCAGGGGATTTAAAATGATGAATTTAGTGGTCCCTGAGGTCTGAAAGGTTGGGGGACCCCTGGTGTAGGCAACAAGCATCCTGATGTTCCAGCAGCAACTTTGGCTGGCATCTTTAGAGGCAAGCAAAGTGGTCTGCAGATAATGTTAGGAAATCTTCTAAATCAGTGATGGTGAACCCTTTTCGGCACCGAGTGCCCAAACTGCAACATGTGTACATGTGCGTGAACCGGAAACCCAAAGACCAACTGGCCGGCGCTTGCATGCCTGTTTTTTGGCTGGTTTGGGGCTGGTTTTGGGGTTGTTTTTTGGGGCGTTTTCAGGCCATTTTTTCTTTTTTTGCCTGAAAATGGCCAAAAGCGGCTTGGAAAATGGCGAAAAATGGCCTGTTTTGGAGGAGTTTTTGGCTGTTTCCAGGTCATTTTCTGGCATCATAAGCGCCGTAAACCAGAAGAACAGCTGGCAAAGGCAAACGTGTCTGTAAGGAGGGCTCTGCATGCTACCTCTGGCACCCGTGCCATAGGTTCGCCATTGTGGTCCTAAATCCTAGCATTGCCCAAGGTAGACTTTGTTTGCTGGAGGGTTGCTGGGGGATCCTCCTGCCCTGGAAAAAGATTACCTGAATTTTCTCTTTCTTACCACAGGTTTACTTTAGGCAGTTCTGCCGAACTTGCCAGAAGTCTTACAACCCATACCGGGTGGAGGACATTACCTGCCAAGTAAGCAGAGCCATTTAAGGTCGGAGGCCCATTGGGTTCCACTGCCTGGTTCCTCTCATTGTTTAAAAACAAAGGTATTAGAATCCCTTCCTTGCGACCAGGCTTCTGAAATGAAACCAAGTCGGAAGGACTCTAGTGAGGAACCAAGCAGTAAGTTTTTGCTCCCAAAAGCAGCTGTTCTGGTGTTTTAAAAATTATTCATCTCACCATGTGATGCTCTTTAATTCCATTGAATGTAAGTCTGCAGATAAAAAAAAAATTCAGCTGCCCTAAAATTAAGGTCCATGTTGATGGCTCCATTTAGTTTGCTTGACTGCAGATGGAAGTAGTTTGCTCCCACTTTGTGGGATTTTATTACTTCCCAGGCAAGCCCTGAGATTTCCTAGTAACTTCTCACCCAGGTACAGATCTGGTTTTATCCTACTTAATTTTGGGAAATGAGTCAAGACTGGCTGATTGCTACCAACCACTGCACTTATGGGTGGAGTCAGCTGACTGAATCCACCAATTAGTGGATTGGCATGTGACTTAATTGGTGGATTCAGAAATCTGTAAAACAAAATATCGGTAGATTCTGGGCGTGTTTGTGGAAGACAGCTTAGAAATATTTTCATTTTGAAGGTGTATGGATTTTTTGCTCTGTGAAGTACATTTCTGTCCTTAAAGTATGTGCTCACATTTGATAAACCTGTGTTAATATCTCATTTGGTGGGAATTCTGTTTTTAATGAATTGGGAATGGATAAATTAATATATTCCCAGTTAACCTAGTTTTTTAGACTGGTGGTATGAATGGGACAACGGAAAGTTGTGTATATCAACTTTAATATGGGGATTTTGAGCTTTAGTGTATCATTGGATACTTTATAACTTTCCTACATAATAAAATTGAGGTAAATAGAACACCTGAAGTCAGACTTCCTTCTTTGCAGGAATTCTTGAATATAGGAAGTACATAGTTTAATCCTCTTTTCCATATCAGTTGGTTCTTTCTACTGCCACATCCTTGACATATAAAGGCTCCTTCCCTCTTGTTAGGCCATCTGAGAGCAGGGAGAGATTTTGAGCTTTGTAATAACCATCTAGATGAGTGTTTCTCAGCCTCAGCAATTTCCACATGTGTGGATGTCAACTTCCAGGTTTCCCCAGACAGCATTCTAGTTGTTGACATCCATACATCTTAAAATAGCTGAGGTTGAAGAATTTAGATCACCAGAACATGTACCACTTCATTGAACCAGATGTTCAACAACAACTACTACTACTACTACTACTACTACTACTGTGTTTCCCTGAAAATAAGACAGGGTCTTATTTTCTTTTGACCCCGAAATAAATGCTTGGCCTTATTTTGGGGGGAGGTCTTATTTTTGACGTGCAGGAGACAGTGAGCATAGTCACCTCATGGCTGCTGCTGTGTTGCAATATTTTCAGGGTGGGCTTATTTTGGGGGAAGGGTTATTTTAACGTATGGCCTCAAAAGCCCGATTGGGCTTATTATCCGGGGGGGGAAACAGGGTGGTGGTACTACTACTACTGTTTCCCTTAAAATAAGACCTCCCTGTGTAATAAGCCCAAACGCCAAAATAAGCCCTCCCCTGCAAATAAGCCCTTCCTGAAAATAAGGCCAAGTGCTTATTTCGGGGGTCAAAAGAAAATAAGACCCTGTCTTATTTTTGGAGGAACATGGTACTACTACCACCACCACCACCAATAATATGCAATATTAGTCATCCAACCAAACAGTATGCCTACATGCAGAAAAACTGACCTCAATCGTATTGTCCCTAGTCAAAATTTTGTTCCTGCAGAATTCATATACAGATCCAAGTCGCTTGTATTTTCAGTTACCCTATTGCGTTTTTGTATGTCGATTTCAGAGCTGCAAGCAGACCAGATGTTCCTGCCCCGTGAAACTGCGCCATGTGGATCCCAAGAGACCTCATCGGCAAGATCTTTGTGGAAGATGCAAAGGGAAACGGCTTTCTTGCGACAGCACCTTTAGTTTCAAATATATTATTTAAGGAAAGGGCGTAGAGAAGAGTCCTCGCTGTCAAATTGTACCGAGGAGAAATTTTGTTTGTTTGCCCAGAGAGGGAAGCCTGCCAAGGAAGCGGAGATGTAAGTCATGATGGAACCAAACGTCTCTACCTCATTTGTTATAATTGCATTAAGAAGCAGGGGAATCTGCTCGGTGTATCCTGACAAACTAAATTTTATTTTGCTGTGGCAGAAGCAGTCAAAGCAAGCTCAGTCTTTGTTGTTATGCGGGAAGGAAATCGTCGTCTTAATTTTTTCATAGGAGAAGTTGCTCTAGACAGAGGAATGCACTGTGAGTCAACCTCAGGCAAAATACACAACTGTTATGGTAATGTTTCACAGTGACAATTGCCAATGCGGGCAAGCAAACCTTATGGAAAACGTTGTGATAGCACACTGTCGAAAGAACTCAAGTTAGGATGGAAAAAGCAAGCACAAATTGCCAGAATTCAGAAGTACTGAAGCACTGTGTTGTCTTCCAGCTGTCTCCAGCTGAGTAAAATGGCATAATTGTTTGGGTGCCAGGTTCATAGGCATTATTATGGATATGGGTAGAAGGGAGCATGATCTCAGCAACACACCTATGAAAGGAATTATTTTGTTGGTCGGTAATAATGCATTGCATAGATAATGCATTATCTGAAGTTTAGAAACAACTAAGATTTCCTTTGTCAATATGGTAATTTCATTATTTTCTTGAGCATAGATCTCTAATAAAGTGACCCTGATTATAATTGTGCGTTATTTCTACTTTGCTTTCCCCACCCTCTTTGCTTAATGCTTATTATGCATGCCAGTCCTAAATAAGTCATTTCAAGTTTAAATAAGTCATTTAAAAGTTCCATATAATATCACTGATTCCTTCGGTGCAAGCATTCTATAACTTGGAATGGACAACTATTCAGTTTTTAGTTTCTAGCAATGCTCAATTTAAGTGTGAGCAGAGGAGAGGAGATTATTAGAGTTAGTAATCAATAACTATAAGGGTTAGTGTAAGGTTAATGTAGTGTAAGTGTAAGGGACGTGGTGGCTCAGTAGCTAAGATGCTGAGCTTGTTGATCATAAAGGTCAGCAGTTTGGTAGTTCAACCAAGACAAATAATTTAATCAAGAATGTAATGCAATGTAACTGTTACGAAGGATTTGCTATTAGAATAGCAGTTATAAAGAAAAAAAGAAACACGTAGAAAAAAAAGAGAAATACACAAATTATCATCATAGAAAAAACAAGATATACAAAAATTACCACCTTGTCAGTTAATACTTAGTTGGGTAACCTTTAGCATGAATTACTGCCTTACGTGGTCTTCCCATGGAGTGAACCAAGTCTTTTAATTCTGCAGCTGTTATAATGTGAAACCAAGATTGAATGATTGCTTCTATTCACTGGATTTTGTTGCTGGCTATATTTGGCTATAACTTCATAGAATACAGATAATTGAACAAACTTTGTTGCATTACATTCTTGATTAAATTATCTTTCCATTGATATATAATTTTATGGTACCACTCAAAAAAAAGTTGTGTTATTAGCCATCAAGCCTCAAAAATACACTTTCCCCAACAGGTTTCCACAATTTTGGCCATTGCTGTAGTTTAAGGTATACATTAATTGACATGATATAATCCTGTTATTGCTAGCTGATAGTCTTTCCTGTTCACTCCTGTCTAGGAACTGATGGGAGTCTAATCATCCATGGCCTCAAGGCTTAAATAAAATGGTATCCTCTATCTTCCTTTTCAGGCAGAAAAAAAAAATTTAAAGAGTTTGATTGTAAGGGAGACAGTTGCTCCACTCATACATTATGATGAATCTCAGAATATTTCAGAGTGATGGAACAGCACGTCAGCTTTAGAGAAGTTGTTTGTGTGCACCATCATGAAATGAGCAAGAGATTTACTTCTGGAATTGTCCAGGTGGCACAAAGGAATTTGGCAGAATGGACTGCTCTTCTGTTTGGCAAAGAAAGAGGAAGTGGCATGCCAAGAATCCCAGATTGGCTGCTGATGTTGGGAGCAGTCTTCATCGTCTAAAGCAGTGCTTCTCAACCTTGGCTATTGTAAGCTATGATGATTTCAACTCTCAGAATTCTGGCTGGGGAATTCTAGGAGTTGAATTCCATATATTAAATCTGCCAAGGTTGAGAAACAGGTCTGGGGGCTGCATGAAGCATTAATCAATGTGTTTTGTCACACTACAAAAAAGTTGTTGAGACTTTGAAAAAGTGCAGAAAAAAACAAGATGATTAAAGGCCTTAAGACTCATATGAAGAACAATTGCAGGCTTTGGGTTTGACTAGATCAGGGGTGTCCAAACTTGGTAACTTTAAGACTTGTGGACTTCAACTCCCAGAATTCCCCAGCCAGCAGAGCTGGACTAGATTAAAGGACTAGGGGTGGCATGGTAGCAGTATTCCAGTATTTGAGGGGCTGCCACAAACAAGGAGGGTGTGTGTGTTCAACTTATTTCCCAAAGCATCAGAGGGCAGGACAAAAAATGATGGAAACTAATCAAGGAGGGAAGCAATCTGGAATTAAGGAGCAACTTTCTAACAACGATTAACCAGTGGAACCAGACATTGTTGGTGCTCCATCACTGGAGGTTTTAAAGAAGAGACTGGACAGCCATCTGTCTCAAATTGTATATGGTGTCCTGCTTCAGCAAGGGGTTGGATAGACCACCTCCACGGTCCCTTCCAGCTCTTCAAATGTGCTACCAGAATGCAAATGAAACCCATCCCTCCACCGATTTTTTCATTGCAGTTCATCTCTCTGGCTGACCTACATTTTGACTCTTGTCTAGAATTTTTGCTCTCCTACTGTTAGGTAATGGTGACCAATTTTCCCACTTTGTTTCTGTATAGGATAGGTTCTTCTAATTATTTTTTTAGGGCAGAATGAACTTGATTTATATCAAGAGTTTTGTGCCAAGGAGTCTTGACTGTTGGCAACTACCTGAGGACAAGTCCCTATAGTTTTCTTGGCAAAGTTTTCAAAGTGTTTGCCCGTGCCTTCTTCCTGAGATTATGTGACTCGGCCAAAGTCAGCCAGATGGCTTTGTGCCTAAAGCAGGAACAGAACTCTTTTCTGCAGCTGATGGCGCAGGAGGGTCCAGGAGTGGGTTGTTCTATCCTTATTTGCCCAAGAGACTTGAGTCAGAATTTAAGCCACGCCTCCAGCTTCCCCTGCTGATATCCAATTCCGACTCAGTCTTGCCCGAAAAGAGATGTAGAAACTTTTGCTGTTAAGTGATAATTGGTTTTCTTTCCTAGAATAGTTTTTTTTTCTTCATTTCTTTCCATTAGTTTGATGTCACTATTGGATGGAAGGTGTTTGAACTTGGCTCACAGGTTCGTTCTTTCCACCTGCTTGTGTTAGAGTAGCAAATTGTATGGGCTAGATCCTGCTGGAGGTCCCAGGTTCCTCGCAGGCAAGCTACTGGCTGGGCCGGCCACCACGGCTGCAATCGGAGACGTTTGTAGAGCTGCAACGTGCATTTCCCCCTCATCTTTCATTAAGCACTATAGATTGGATGCGTTCGCATCTGTGGAGGCATCATTTGGGCATAGGGTGCTGTAAGGAGTACATGCGCCCTCAGGTACCACGAACCAGTGAGTTCCCGCCCTAGGGACTGCCACTTTGGTATGTCCCACTCCTGGACCCTCCTGTGCCATCAGCTGGAGAAGGAACGTTGGTCCTACCTGAACGTTCTTCTCAGCGTGGCGCAGGATGGTCCAGGTCCCACCCTGGTTATTGTTTTTGGTTAGGTCCAGGTCCCTGTGGGCTACTAATGCTGCGGGCAGGGCCTGTTCTTCTTTCGTTTCTCTAGTTCAGTGGTTCTCAAATAGTGGGGCGCGCCCCCCTGGGGGGGCGCGAGGCTCCGTAAAGGGGGGCGCGAAGGCTCCCTTTCCATCTGGGTGCAACGGCGGCGAAGGCGAGGCATAATATATCCCGCCTGGAAGTGGCAGCACTTCGGACTGTGGATTTTCATTGGAGCCGCGGGCTGGAGCTGTGCAAGAAGCCTGCTCGGGCGGGGGTGGGAGGGAGGGAAGCATGGGACCGCCCATCTTCGCCACCGCGTAGCTCGCCTCCCCGCCAGCAGCTCCACCGCCAGCATTCCGTCTGGAAGCGGAAGCGCAACAGCCGCTGTTGGGGAAGGGACAAAGGGGCGGCGGTCGCCCGATCTTGCCACCGCCACCCCTTCGCCCCTGGTAATGGCGACTGTTGTGCTGCTGCTTCCAGCTGGGATGCTGGAGGAGCTGCTGGCAGGGAGGGAGGGAAGAAGGGGAGGAGGGAGTAAGGATAGACAAGCAAGAGGGAAAGAGGAAAGAAAGCAGGAGGGCAGAAGGGAGGTGGAAGGAAGGAAAGAAAAGCAGACACGCCGGAGGGAAAGAGGAAAGAAGGCAAGCAGGCAGGAAGGAGGCAGAAGGAAGGAGGGAAGAATGGAACTGGAAGGGAGGCAGGGAAGGAGGGAGGGAGAAAGGAAGGATAGGAGGATAGGGAAAGAAAAAAGAAGGCAGGCAGGCAGGAGGTGCAAGGAAGGAAGAAAGCATAGATAAGCAGGAGGGAAAGAAGGCAGGCAGGCAGGGGGAAAGAGGAAGGAGGGAACTGGAAGGGAGGCAGGAAGGAAGGGAAGGAGGAAGGGAGGGTGGAAGGAAGGATAGACAAGTAAGAGGGAAAGAGGAAAGAAAGCATGTGACTACGGTGGGAGACGAGGAAAGACCGGTGTGCTATGTTATGCAGAGGTGTACTTATAACAATTTTATAGACAAATGATACTATTTACAGTCGCGCGGGGGGGCGCGTGAAATGTTTTCTTCCTAGGGGGGGCATGACAGAAAATAATTGAGAAGCACTGCTCTAGTTGGAGCTGCGCCTCGTCGGAATTGGGGAAGCTGGAGGCATGGCTTAAATTCTGACTCAGTCTCTTGAGCAAATAAGGATTGAACAACCCACTCCTGGACCCTCCTGCGCCACGCTGAGAAGAACGTTCAGGTAGGACCAACGTTCCGTCTCCCAGTTTCTAGCCTGATGCCTACACCAAACCGACTTAAAATCACTATTTTTTCCTTGTCCTAGTAAAACCACTGGATGTTTGCTCAATTATATTATACTTACCAGGAATAGAGACTTGCTTCAATGTTAGAAAGTAATCACTCGAGATACAATGTGGATATTTGCTTTTTATGTTTTAAAAATTGTGTAATTTAGGTCAGTGGCCCCCAATCTTTTGGACACCAGGGACCGGTTCCATAGAGAAAGGTTTTTCCACAAACTGGAGGGGATGTGATTTTGCATGCTGCCTGCATCCCATGGATGGACCTTTGTTCCTTTGCACGGCCCGATTGCTGGCATGCTACGGACAGGTGCCGGTCCATGGGCAGGGTGGTTGGAGGACCCCTGATTTAGGTCATTTTTATGCAGCACTTGTGCAAATGTTTGTGAAAACTGGTATGCTATTAGGGCAACTCAAATTTTGCATACACTGAAAGTGAGAGCAGGATTTGGTTTTGAACCCTTTCATGGTAAAGGTCTTGTTAATATGTTTAAAAACTCTGTAAAAATTAGGAGCAATGAAATTAGCATTCATAAGTGGCCAATACTACTCTGCCAATTAAACCATACAAATTCTATTTCTCACTGTTTTGCAGAAGTCTCAGATAGGAAATGGGCATCATGAGTCAAAATTACTGATCCAGGCAGCTGACACACTTTTTAGTCAGGGGGGGGCCTGAACCAGAGGGGGTATTCTGCCGGTTTGCCCCAGTTCGGGCAAACCGGTAGTGGTGGCGGCAGGAAGCTCCACCCACCCATCCAGACGTCATCAGGGACGATCTGCGCATGCGCAGAAGGTTCTGCACATGCACAGAAGGACCGCATGCAAGGGGCCACTCCCAGTTCCAAACCAGTAGCAAAGATTAGAGCAGGGGTGTCCAAACGTGGGAACTTTAAGACTTGTGGACTTCAACTCCCAGAATTCCCCAGCCAGCCATGCTGGCTGGGGAATTCTGGGAGTTGAAGTCCACAAGTCTTAAAGTTCCCACGTTTGGACACCCCTGGCTTATGAAATGTAATCCAGGAACATTAGAAAAATAACAATTTTGTCATGACGAATGATCAAGCTAGGCTCTCAAATTAACTTTTTTCTTTTAAAAAGGTTAATTCCTAAAAAGCCAAATATGATGTGAGGCTCCGGAAGCACCAATCCCGTTAATTGTTTTGGAAATGCTTCCTTCTCCACTCAAGTCCTTCAGCACCGACCACTGTTTTGCCCTAGGCATGTACAAGTCTCTTAAATGCCACGCAGGGACAGTCTGTCTATATGCATACTCCACGGTTAAAAATAAAGGTTTTAAAAATAAAGTATTAAACGGCATTAAACACAATGTTATATCAAGTATTCACCACCAGATTGCAACCCTTAAATTCTTTGAGAAAGTACACAAAAGAGTAGATTGACATTTTTATTTGAACAAGCCCCCCCTAAAAAACAAACACACACACACAAAGAAAGGAGAATGATAAAATATGTAAAAATTATACAACTAAAAACTACATGTATACTTGTAATGGGTTGTTAAATAATTAAGAACGCAACCTAAAGTAACACAGAAACTTCAAAATAATTCAATTTTACCAGGATAAAAAAAATGACTATGAATGCGATATATATATATATATATATATATATATATATATATATATCTTGTTAACAAGAGTTTTGAAATAGAACAAGAATTGTGTTATCCGTCCAACAGTTCTGTAAATAGAGAGTGCCTTCAATTAATGCATTTCAGCATAACTACATATTTAACGGGATCGATTTCCCCAATGAAAAAAGCCCACGCTAACTCTTCCGTGTTTTACTCCCTGGAAACTTGTTTTATTTTTAATCACAGTGCATGGAGAGAGACATAAAATATTGGGGATTCAATTGGTTTGAATAGAGGAATTACATTCACCCTTTTTGCTTCATTAAAATGTTTTTTTTTTAAAATGGAATTCAGTTACTTTTATGCTGCATGCTTGGAGAAGGAATTACAAAGCTGACTTTTGGGATCCGTAGGCTGCGTCCTCCCCCTGTCAGTCCCCGATGCCTTTGCTTAAAAGAGAAATCATGGAAAACATGCCTGCTTAAACTTTCTCTTGAACTCTGCGGAACAACAGATATAAACACTGTCCTATCTTGCCCCCCACTCCCTCCCTCCCTCCCCCCCCAAGCCGTGAACACTATTCTCAAATAAAACGTCATTGAACATTTATACAAAAAATACTGGTTTTTACACTATACAATTTCTAGAATATGTACAGAATAAAATAAGTTATTTTTTTTTCTAGTGAGTTCTGAGGGACAATAGGCATCTTTAATATACATTTTTAAAGTCTCTGCAAGCAGCTACTTTTTGGTTAGTTATCAGTTATTTTGTTATAAACACTGATCAGAAAACTGAGCAGCATTCCAAACCAGTTAGAGATATATTATTCCTTTTTTTAAAAAAAAACCTGGATAATTCCAGTTTTAAATATTATTAAACTCCAGAACATTTACAGACTAGGAATTAACGCTAAAAATATATACTTTTTTCCAAAAATAATTTTGCAGTGCTTTTTTTTGGCATGCTCAAACTTTATCAAACATCCATATCCTCAAAATATGATTGGATAGCCATTCATTCCTACTCACACGCATAAATTTTATCATTACAGGCAAAAATAGAATAAATTGTAAATACAATATTGATAAATCAGTGGATTTTGCAGTCTTTTATATTCCGGTATAATACAGCACATTCCTCATGACACTGTCAAAATTATGAATTCAACATTATTTGACTATTTACTGTCTAAAAGCCAGAAAGTTTTCACAGGTCTTTAGCCAAAACATCCACTGTTCATTTTAGCCTCATTTCACCTGCTTTAATTATCTCCAAGTTAAGAGGCTATTATTGCAACTCCATGTACTTTCTGTTTATGATGGAAAAAATGCATTTTATAGGCATTGCTTTTAGCCCTTTTCTCTAATGCAATTTTTTAAAGAGTTCATATTACTGATACTAGGTTAAAAAAAAAGCATTAAAGATGATGTCAGCTGTTTTGAGAACTGTTACTATGCTATGCAACTTGTTTCTAGAAAAGCTCTTCCCTGGAGAATAGAACAGTTTCATTTGATATGAAAGGTGCTTGATAAAAGGGACTCCCTCCCCATTTTTTAGTGGTCTTCTGAGGTTCAAAATCCTGTACTGAGATTTCTCACAGCCGTGTGTTTTGCAAGAAGCTGGTATGACTGCACCACATGCAGGGATTCCCGGATCTCTAAATTCAGTTCCATTAATTTTGAGCTGGCTTCTGACATATCCTGTTTTGAGCCAACTATTGCAAAACTGCCAGTTTGGCCAAGGGTCTGGTGACGGAAAAATATGTGCAAGAGGGTTTGAATCGGATCTTCTTCGGAATCGCCAAATATGTCATTGGGCCAAATGCACCTGGGGACACAGAAATGAAGTTATTAGTCACCGTTCTTATCAAGATCCAAGTTGATCATCTCTATTCCAAATTAATGTGAGGTTGACTCAGCCTTCCATCTTTCGATGGTGGGTAAAATGAGGACCCAGCTTGTTGGGGGCAATAGGCTGACTCTGTAAACCACTTACAGAGGCTGGAAAGCACTTTGAAGCAGCATATAAGTCTAAACGCTATTGCTGTCTAAGGTTTCCTATGGAGCTATAATTCCAGGCATAATTAATATGAGGCCCCTGCTAAAACCCACCCATTTTCCAAAAGTAGACGAAATGACTGCATTGCATATTACTTGTGGAGTACCTGTTGCACTCATTGAGATCACTGAAAATGTTACCTAGTTGGGTCATGAAACATCTCAAGAAAACAACCAAGCTCACAGAGTGTCACAGTTCAACCCCATGTTCTCTTCTATTGGTATTAAATGTTATCCTTTAATGATTCGATTGCTTATTTGTACCTTAGGATTATCATTAAGTGTTGTACCTTATGATTCTTGATGAAGGTATCTTTTATGTACCCTGAGAGCATCTGCACCAAAGACAAATTCCTTGTTTGTCCAATCACACTTGGCCAATAAAGAATTCTATTCTATTCTATTCTATTTCTATTCCTATTCTATATCATTATTTTATAGCGCTCTTCTATTCCATGGACCCAGATTTACATAAGTCCTTGGTTGAGACTCACTCCCAGTTGCATCCTTTCCAGGTAAGACATGTTAGCAAAAGGCATTTGGCAGTACCTGAACGCTTTGACCTGCGCTATAGCAGAGAAAAATTCCTTATTTCGCAAGGTTTCAATGAGCGAATGGATGGCTGTCTCTGTGCTGGTCTGAGAACCTTCTGGGATATCAGTGTCTTCAATACGGCTATAAGAAACAGACTCAGCCGCTTCTTTCAGGCAGGCTTCCAACTGAGCAAGCTCTTCTGACATGTTTATCACCTAGGGAAAAAAAGGAGTGGTACATGCATTTTTGATAGCAGAGGCAATTTCCCCCCTATTCTGTGGCAGCTTTGGGCAGAAAGTATGTTTAAATAATCTGTTTAAGCCGACATGAGAAATTCAGCTACCACAATTAAATATTGGTTTACGTTCTCATAAACACCTTAAGCGTTTACAGTGGATGCTTAGGGGCTTAACTGAAATCTGATAAAGCTGGATGAGGATCGAGTCTCAAACTGATTAACGTTTAACAAATTTTAATATGAATTTGTATTTTCCAACTTTCGATAAACTATCAAATTCTGTATTTTTACTGGTTATCAACCGCTTTTGAGTGCACACTTGAGCACAAAAGCAGAATGGATACAATGCATAGGCATCCTTATTAGCCTATTTAGCCTTTTAATTCAGCGATGTAATTTTTAGCCTTCAGTCTTGTAGTAAAAGCAAATCTCCAAGTTTCAGTGGCATTTTCTTTACCTCTGCCTCTTTTTTCACTACATTCACTTGGCTGATAAGTTTACAATAGGCTTGAAATAAAAGGAGCAGCTGGAAATGCAGCTTATACAGCCTCCGACACAGCTCTAATTCCTGTAAATAAAAATAAAATTGTCATCGGAAAAACAATATATTAACCAAAGAAGCGACAAAGGCATACAATTTGTAAAGAGCAGAATTTGCAATATAAAAATAGTTATTTGCTTACTGCAGAGAAGAAAGGTTAAGATAATAGAGGAGGAAGCTAATCAAGTGCTTCTAGTCATTGGTGGATTTTGAATTAAAAAAGTAAATATTTTCTTGCTAGCTACGTAATAAACTTTGGCATTTAAGAAGGGCAGCTATTTCTAGCAAAGAGGAAGGGATGTTGATGACATTTCAGAAATGCCATATTCTAGCAGGGAAAAGTTGTTTGTATTATTTTGGGGGATCTGTCACTTCTAATTTTAGAACAGTGGTTCTCAACCTTTCATTGCACATCTCATCAAGCATTCTATCAAATAACGTCCATCCTACTGATATCTGATCCCAGTTATTCCCCCCACCTCCCTGAGACTGGCATTCATTTATTTACAGGCAGTTCTGGATGTGCCACTTGGGAAATGGCACGCAACATTTCATTTTCTCCCTCCATCAGATCAGAAATGAAAATTCTTGCAGCCCTGACAGAGGAAGAGAGGAGACAAGCGAGCAATCCATTCAAGCACAATCATGATTTCCTTTCAAGCTTTCTTCCCATCTGTCCCAACCCCTCATCTACTATCCTTCCCTAGATCCCTCTTCAAAGCGACTTCCCAGTGGAGAAGAGGGATAGGAGAGGGGGGGGAAGAGGAGAGAAAGGAGGAGTGGAAAGGGGAGAGAGGAGGAGAGGAAGGGGAAGTAGAGAAGAGAAGGACGACAGAAGAAACGAGGTAGGGAGGAGGAGAGAGGGAGAAGAAAGTGATGGATAAGGTACAAATATGGTGTATGGAGAGCAGAAGAGCCGATAATTGTTTTTGGGAGTTGATGGTAAGACGAATTGATGTAAACATTTAATAATACAATATGATGTTGGCTATGTAATAGTATACATGTGGTTATATGTTATGAAAATGAAAAAATAAACTATACAAAAAGCGACTTCCCAATGGCAAAAGGCAAGAGACGTCTTCTTGCATGGGTCTTCTTTCCTCTATGGCAGCCATGCAGAGGTGGGCTGCTGCCGTTCGGACGAACCACTAATTCCAATCAGCGGATGGGCCCGCCCACCTGCTATCCCGTCCTATATAATCACTGTGTGTTTGATTCTGCGCATGCTCACATTTTTGGTTCTGGGCTCTTCGGTTGTTACATTATGTGATGCCCACCTCTGCAGCCATGGCTCCCAACAGGTCGCCTCCAATCAGGTGATCATGCACCATGGTTTTGGCCTTATGGCCAAGGCCTGCAATTACAGCCTGCTTGGCCAGGTGAGGAACACTTTCTCAAAATGGCAAGAAGCCGCTGTCTCAGATACAACCAACACACCAGGGCACTATCTCATGGGGAATGAGGGGGAGGAAAAGTTTTCATCCTGCATCTTCAAGCATAA
Organism: Natrix helvetica; assembly: GCF_964273705.1. Taxonomy (NCBI): domain Eukaryota; kingdom Metazoa; phylum Chordata; class Lepidosauria; order Squamata; family Natricidae; genus Natrix; species Natrix helvetica. The sequence goes on along the minus strand of NC_138558.1, from coordinate 66,039,883 downwards.
TGGATCTCGCATCTCACACATCTGTCCAGGTTGCAAGGCTGCACAACGACTTAGCCCCACCACAGAAGGTCAAAGGCTCAAATGGGACTGAAACCCATTCGCCACTTCGTTTCACCCGACAAATGTATTGAAGCAGAGCTGATGCTGGATCCCAGATCACACAGAGAACTATATAATAATTTGAAGTGAATCCAAGTTAGTCCCCCAAATGCATGGGGGCTGAAGACAGGTTGGGTGAGGACCTTCTTTCTCCAGGCATTAGGCAAATGAATAAAAAGGCCCAGGGATGCCCTGTCCAGTGCCTTGAAAACCAGGTTTTCTGGGACAGTTGGCACGTACACTGGCATATGTGGGCTCTGCCTTGCTATGAAATGAATTGCATTGGTTGAGAACCACTGCCCTAATCACATTTCAATCTATTGTATTGCAAATAAATATATTTCTATACACACACATAGACATACACACATACAGGATGTAGCAAAAACCAGGCCCTGTATATAATTTACTATATGAATTAAATGTTCAAATTGGTTGCCATTTCCTTCTAAAGGCTTCTTCACCCTTTTGACACATGGCCTTTGAACATCCCTTGTGACTGGCCATGAAGATTTTTGATGCAGTCTGTATATTCTTCACGTTTTGATTATTTTAAATAATAATTCAACTTCAAGGGTAATGAATTCATGGACAGAAGCGTAGTATCAACCTGTATTTGCATATTTAACTGCATTAGTGGGTATGACTTAATATGGATTTAAAATAAATAAGCAAAATTAACACTGGAATAATTTGCTACAGCTACAATATTCTGCCATCTAAAAAGACTGCCGAAGAGTTAGAATTATAGATAAGCAAAGCAATTGTTATTTCCATAATATTCTATAATGGAACACTGTGATATCACAAATGGACATAAGACAAAATGAAAGCCAGTTTGGTTTCTGGCATAGTTAGTTATTTGATAAATCAAGAGCCATCACTTACTGCTAGAATTTCCAAATGCTAAGCAAGAAGGTGTGCGGGTCACAAAATACAAAAAGGAAAAAGATCAAGAATTAGTAGAGAACTTCATTTTCCATGGGTCTCAGAATGCCCCAGATATAATTAAAGGGGGAAAAAACTTCCAAAGAACGGTTTAATGCATGTATAAAAATAATACAGAGTATTTCTAGATGATAGAACTGCTGGTTGTACTACTTGCTTTGTTATCATGCAAAATGACCAAAACATAATAGTGACAAGAAGGCATAGATTAAGTTCTGATAATGAACGGAGAGAAAAGAAAAATGGGGATAAATAGGTTCAAGCGACAACTGTGAAGGCAGGCATCAAACCTCATGCATTTAAAAGAACCCCATGAAAAGTACTCATATAGGACATTCCTGGAAAGATGTTAATTGCAATATCAATGTGCTGAAGTAGAAGGAATGGAAAAACACAGGACAAAATTTCTGCAAGGAAAAAAGGATCAAATTCTTACAAGAAAAAAAGAGAGTATGCCTCCCGATTGTTCTGATCATGGCTTCCCAAAAGCATGGAGCAAACTCCTCGTCCCGAAAAAAAACCCTTTTATTAATTGACTGTGAATTCTTCTCATTCACATCCAGCAAAGTCTTTCAAGGGAGGATTTACAGTCACAGACCTTATCTGGCTTGGAGAGCTGCCAGGCCAATATCTGCAGAACTTGGCAAGGAGTCTTTGGAGAGTCACGAACCAATTAAGCGAACTAATTGTCTCCACTCCTCTTTCGCTCCTCTTTTATTTCCTCTGGGAGGGGCCATTCATCATCCACCTGTGGCCTTACTGCTAAGTCGACCCCTGTTCTTTAGCTTCTTCCCTTCTTCTTGAAACTCTGCGCATGCGCACACTGGGAACAAACTCCATTGTTCGTCTGCCTCACTGATGTCTGAAGCAGCAATAATGTGGGGCTGCTTCCTTGCCTACTGTGACCCAATCAAGCAGGCCACGGCCCAGATCTTCCTAACGGTGGTTCTATGCTCAAGCTGAACAGAAATACGAACTACTTTTAGATCTCATAGCCTGAAAACAGAAGCTGGAACAGGGCTAGTCAGTATCCTAGAGGATGTCTAGCCCAGCTTTAAATCTTTTTGTCAGAGGGCTTCTATTTTATATCTGAGGGAGAGGGAAAAGAAATATTCCAGATTCACAGAAGTGGAACATGCCATTTATGCCAAGTCTAACAACTTCAGACAGTGCAAGAATCTAAACAGAAGCATGTTGGACAGATTACTGTCTAACTTCGGCACGAACACATAAAGTGCAGGGGGTCCCATTGCTTCTTCTGGGTCACTAATTTGAATGATCAAGTGCTCTTATTGCCAGAGAGCCTCCCCCACTCTGCCCACTCAGTATTCAGCTAGACCAGGGGTGTCAAATCATGGCCTACTGGCCACGCCTGGTTTAGCAAAGGGGGAAAAAGTCACGATATATCACGTGATGATGCTGTGATGACATGGGTTTGACACCCTTGAGCTAGACTCTGGACTCCTTGAAACGTACATTCTTTATCTGGGAAAGAAAAAAGCTATGAACTTCTGCATAAGGTCCTTTTCAATGTTTGAAGAGCACTACTACACTCTCTATTTTAGTCTTCTCACTGCTAAAAATGCCCAGCTCTTTTATAATATCTTCACTTGACTTAGTTTTTAAGTCCTCTGATTATCTTCATCCTTCTCTGTGTTACAGTTTCTCAGTTCAAAGTAAACTCTTACAGTTACTTTAATGGGTAGCTGGGAAAGGCAAGTGTTTCAACTTTCTACAGATTGTTACTTACTAGCATCTACATTACCAAGAAAAAAATAAAAATAAAATCTGTTACTGTTTAAAATTTAACTCTCTTCTTAGAGCCACCTTCCAACTTCTTAATAAAGAAAGAAAGGAGAGTAAAGTACACCAAAATCTAAATCTTTTCTTTAAAAAAATGTTTGCTTCTTTTCCAAATCTGGACAAGACAAATCTTCTTAGACGTAGTATCTGAAAATCTGAGTCTATCCACCATTCAGAATCAGTTGATTTTCCAGATGCAAAAACAACTCTGGGCAAAAACTTAAAGCAAAAAGAATATAACAGCTCCCATGGCAATGCTATTATAGTTGGCAATCAGCTTTTATCAAATAGTTTAAATCAAACCACCAATACCCTAGGAATAGCATTCGTGTAATCATTGGTTCTAAGAAATCTGTGTTTTCTACTATGGATAAGCTCTTTACAAACACACCAGATCAGATTTTCATTGTCCAAGTAATTATTTTTAATATTACTTTCCAGATAGGTCATAGGCATACAACCCAGGACTAATTGGATTTGAGGCAGCCTAGCTTCTGTGCCAGAAAAGCTATTTTATCCGATGAGCTGATAAGCAGAATTACCAAGTTTCTTCCTTGCAATAGCAGCTTCATAACAGAGAGAGGAGTCTTTGTACACTGATTCCATCTTTCCTGGTTATCTGTTCAGTGTTATTAGACCCAGACCCACAAGCTGCCTTTTTTTTTCTTTAATAAGAAGAATCCATTATTTCCAGGCCAATATTTAATATGTTCTAAATTTCCCGAGAGATATTTCCGATAGCTAAAATGAAAAATGTTACTCTTTAACCTGATGTGAACATTAGGACGTGTGCATTCTGCAGCATGTATGGTTTTATATTTACGCATGACATAAATAGACGCAGTGACTGGAAGCAGATTCCTACCTGAGCATCTGTAGTAGCTCCATGAATCCCATCATCTGTACCAAATGTCCTTTTGCAGTCTTTTAGCCACTGCAAAATAAAATAGAAGCAAGTTGAAAGAGACCAAGCGAAATCACTGATGCCTATATCAGCCCGAACACGGAAAATAAATTTTGCTTGAATCATAGAATGTTCTAATATAACGTATACCTTTAAAACTATTGCTTTCTATAATATACCTTGATGTGTAATTTGAAGTGATAAAAGAAAGCAACATGATTGAAATAGCAATACATCATCAAAGAGATAAAATCTACTCTCTTTTCTAAATATAGATTCAGGTATAAAGTCCAGTCCACCAATCACTAACATTTTTTAACCCTAATTCAACGAACAAGCTGTGATTTGTCAATTCGTAACACTCAGCCATTATGGGTGTGTTCTGATATCTTGCTAAACCTAAAGCAAATCACACTTACATGTAGTGTTGGATGAGAACCAGACAACTATGGATACACATTTAGGGACAGACAAACTATATGCTTATAGCACCTACTCACAGCCAGTGACAGACAGTGAGGAATGTGCTGTAATTCACAAGCTGTAATGCAATAAAACTTAATTGTGTTTTAGACCAAGTTGAAGGCAGCTCTATGCCAGCAGAATAATGAACCTGACTCATGATTATGACTTTTTTTTTAACCTCTGTACACAAGAGAACAAAAATCTAATTTTTCATCAGTATATTTAATTAGGGCTTTTAGTAAGTGAATTAGGACTGTGCATTTTCTTCAGAACAAATTCAATTTTCTAAACACCAACATGTCAATTAATGGCATAGAGCCCAACTTCCTTTTGATATTTTTGTTTTTGTTTTATTTGAAAAATAAAACAAAATGGATCCTGGATCTTCTTCATTTCCTCCTTTACCACTTCAGGTGTCAAGTGGAATCACAATAAATAACCCTGAAACCTGAGGCCAGCCAGTTACCCCTGCCCAAAGTATTCCAAAAGGACTCCCTGGATCCCCCTTTTATTCTTCTATACTTCTAAGAAGCACATGGGGGCAGGAGGGGAGAAGAGAAGCACCAAAGCGCTCTCCCTTTCATCACCTGTATAGGATAAGGACCGACAGGAGGTCAAATAGGGTTGAGTCTATAAATCTTATTATAGATTCACATTCACCCCAACTGTGGTGCATTATCAATCTTGCTCCTAATATCTGCTTCTCATTGCCCAGAATAAAAAATATTTTTGTCTTTCACAAATATATATTAAACAGACTGCAATTTCCCCCACAAGATGAATTAATTCTTATCTGTTGCTGTATAGGCAGTCCTCAACTTACAACAGTTCATTTCATGTTACAACGGCACTGAAGTGACTTACGACTGTTTTTCACACTGGCGACCATTGCAGCATTCCTGTGGGTCACCTGATCAAAAGTCAGGCACTTGACAAATGACTCATATTTATGACGGTTGAAGTGTCCCAGGGTCATGTGATCCTCTTCTGCGACACTCCGACAAGCAAAGCCAATAGGGAAGCCAGGTTTACTTAACAACCATGTTACTACCTTAACAGCAGCAGCGATTTACTTAACATCTGGCAAGAAAGGTTGTAAAATGGGGCAAAATTCATTTAACAACTCTCTCGCTTAGCAACCTACATTTTGGGCTCAGTTGTGGTTGTATGTCGAGGACTACCTGCATTCGTTTATTATTAGTCTCCAGAGTTGACTATAAAGGTGAAAATTAAATGTTAAGGGAGGGGGGACCATGTAGCCCACATGCTCCTTCAGGCAAGGGGGAAAACAAGTTTTTACTAGACCAAAGTAGAATCAAAAGAATAATAAGTTCCTGAAACAATTTTTTTTCTGGGGTTTATTGTACGTTATTTTGCTTTTGCATAGCATCCATTATTCAGAATACCAGAATATTGCAGTGCCACTATTTTTTTAAAATGCTGTTTGATGGACAGGCACTTTAATGACCTCTGTCTGTCATTCTAATGCAACAGAAACTCTTAACATGAGTTTTCTATAACAAAGCTGTCAAATGCTGCTTATGGTGACAGTTCTGTATTCAGCTTGTCTTTCCCTGCAGTATCTGTGAATGATTAGGGCAGAGCAAAGGTGTAAGACAGTTCAGAGCATTTTTCTGAGACAAAGGAAGCATTCAGGAGACAGCCATCCAAAGTCAGTTTTCTTCCAGAAAATCAAATTCTGATGCTGAAAATGTAGTTGCTCCACGTTTGTTATATTTGAAAAACCCCATCATTGTACCAGATTAATTCTTTGAAGTTGCTTAAAGTTCTATTCCTCTTGAAATGCTACTTTTTAAAAGAATTTTATTGTTTTAATGTTCATTTCTGCAGAAGTCCTAGTGGATCCATTCCATTTCAAATGTGAATATATGCCATATGGTCTTTGACCTCCCTCAATTTACACACCACTGTAGGACAGTCCAGTATATTATTTGTCATTTAAAATCCCAATGATCATTAACTTGTTCAATACAGTGTAATAGTATCCCCCCAAAAAATTAACTACCTGTTCAGCTGCCTCTCTTTTAGCATTGTAAGTATCCAAATGTTCTTGAAGCTCCAGAACACTGAATTTCAATGTTTCTAGTAAACCACAGGACATCAACTGTAATACAAAAAGAATGTTTAAAAACCTTATTAATTAATCCCATGTGAAATATAATATGTACTTATTTACATTTTTAAACATTTGCTATAACCTGACAATATCTACTAAGATTAATGAAGTAACTCTAAAGATTAAGGAAGTCACCGGAATTGTTTATATAATACAAATTCTATCCTTTGTTAATATCAAATCTATAGCTCTGCCGGAAATAATTTTTCTACATGGCACATGAAAATACAGAAGTGTACTTCTAAAAAAAGAACTATCTAGATGAGATGCATCCCTTTGCTAAGTACTGTTACTAAAGAATTATCTGTTAAATGATGGATTAAATATTTGCATGCCAAATATAAAAGATTCAATTCCTGTAATAACAACAACGCAGGATACTGAACTTGTATAGAAGCAAATACATAAAATGTTGATGTAATTTTTTTTCTCTTGCAGATAATCACTCTGCACAAATGAAAGTTTGCAGATTCCATGTAAACAAGCTGATAGCACAGCATGGGCTTGTTTGGAGTGCTAATGAGTAGCTTGGCAATGCAATGCAGGAACTGGAAATATTGCTCTATCATTTATTTGCCAGTATTTCATTGCCCAAATGCAACTTCAGATGTGTATCTGCTTTACAAACCTATCATTACCCTGAAGGTTACTGGAAAGCAGACTGATCTAACGCCAACCATCCCATGAGAAGAATCAAGACCCAGAAGTAATGAATAAGTAAAAGCCAGCTACTACACCCCCACCCCCACCAGATTAAGGTGCGTGTGCAAAGAATACCAAGCAATTTTGAACCTTTATTTTCTAGATCCATTTACTTGGCATCAAGGGGCAATAATTTATGTCAAGAGAGATAGGGAGAAGACAAGTCTGTTGATTCTCTTGATTTCCAAAATCATGTGTTTCCAATAGAAGAGAATATATGTAGCTCAGGATTCAACTGTGGAGTTCTTGATGCTCTCTCCAAATTTGGTTGTTGGCCTGGAGACATTTCATCATCCAGCTAGATAACCTCACCAGTGCTAGTGAATTGCTCTCTGTTTATATATGAACCTGCCAAGGTTGGTAGGGTGTAGTTTTCTCCTTGGTAGTTTCTTGATTAGGGTATTGTTTTCAGCTTGTTTGTCTGGTATAAATCCTTCTCTTAAAAGCAAATTTTAATTCAAAAGAATCGAAATTAAATACAGTGGTACTTCAGTACTCATCATTAATTGGTTCCAGGCAATGTGACAAATACTAAAAATTAGTATCAAACAAACCATGTGACCCTGGGGAGGACTTTTCCTATGTCAATGACCTTCCTGGCATGGCCGATTTCTTGTCTGTTCTCTGTGGCCAGCCTCTTCTTCCTATCACACGTTGAATACCAAATACACGACGAGTACAGGGACAACATTTTGCATCAAAACACATTAAGTACCACATTTGATGCGCTTTGAAGCAGTTGAGTACCGAGGTACTACTAGATATTCAGATGATTGTGAAATGAAAAATCACAGCTGTCTTAATCTATCAAAGGAACACTAAATATAATAAGCAAACAGTAATAAATTCAATTCGCAGAAATTAATTGTAGTCCTCCACTTGCATCTATCCATTCAGCAACTGTTGAAAGCTACAGTGGTGCTGAAAAAAAAATGGAGGTATGACTGATCCTCAAAGTTCTAGCTGTTGCAGCATCTCCATAAAACATGATCACCATTTGCAACCATCTCTGCCAATTTCTCACAAGCAGTCATTGGGAAAGCTGGCAGGAAAGCTTGTAGGTCACTTTTGGTAAGTTGGTCCCATTGTTTTTTCTACCACCTGCAGAATTCCCCCACATGCACACGGTCTCTGTCGGCCCCCTCAAGGTCTTCGGTGGCCTCCCCCCACCCTCCATTGCCTGGGACTCCTGCCTCTTCCTGCTTAATGACCTGTGAGGTCTGGGGTTATGATGGCAACCTGGACTGCCATCGCTAAGTGACGCTGTCAGGTGATGTCACACTTTACGACTGCATCACTTAGCAACGGCAATCCCAGCTCCAATTGCTGTTGTAGCTTGAGGACTACCTATAATCGTATGGGTACAATATTAAGGCTGTTTTTTATTTTATAATTTCCTTCCTTTCCAAAGTTCATAGGAAACTTTGCAGCCCAAACTGCATCTTACTTATTAACAGCCTTGGGAGAGAGCTAAATCTTTCAAAAATCTCTACTAGGAGAGAGGGGAAATTCCTGAACCAGCCAAGAGATGGAATTGACCTACTGAGTAGAAGCCATAGAGGGATATTCTGCACAATAACATTTTGTTGCAATTCTACTTGTGAGAATGTTTATAGTTTTGGATAAAAAAATTGTGTAGCTTTTTGAGCTCTAAGCTACTTGTGATATTATGGCTGAGAAAAACAAAACATGAAAATCTCAGAAGCAAAAAAAAATGTAATATTTCATTTACATTACAAAAACATAAATTAATAATTTTTGAAATATATTTAATACTAATGGAGTTAACAACTCAAAAAATTATTTTAAAAAATTATTAGAACAGATAGAATTTTGAACACTAGAGAGGAAATTTGATCTGTGATCTGGAGAAAACAAATATTTTTAGGGGGCTTACATATCGTATCTCCATTTTAAACTCTTTGTGTTGCAACTAATGATGTTTTTATATATATACTGTATATGATAGGAAATTTTCTTGGAAATGCCAAAATAAAGAACCTTTGTAGCTTACTAATAAGAGTCACTAAACAGAAAAGTTAGCATGTAGATATTAGATATTACCGTTTCAGCATCCACAAAAACAGTTGGGCATTCTGAATACGTTGTCATAACTTCCAATGAACTTTTAAATTTTGTTCCAATTCGTTGCAGATTCTCACCCAGAAAACTGACTGATTCATGTGTTATGGCTCCAAATCTCCTCTGAATCACCTAAATACAATAAAAGAGTGTTTGCGTGTGGAAAAAATTTACAGGGTTTTACTTATTTTATTGTAGATTCTTTAATATTTATTTTCGGCTTAGCAGCCTAACCCTAACCCTAAATTTTATTTTATTTTGCTTTGGAAGAAACATTTAAAAGAAATGAAAATTAGAATTGCACAAACTCTCCTGTTTTGCTCCTCTCCCACAAATATTTTATTTGGGCAGGAGGCTGCCCTATTCTATCATAACTGATGCTTTATACCTGAGACAAAATTCTCCTCTTCCATGTAACTCTGTCACATGAAAGTGAGGGCAGGGTTGGATGCAACTTTACACTGAGATCCTTTCTAAGAAATCTTCTACAAAATCTTGCAACAAGAAAAATCGACGTCAGTCTGAGTGTCATTCTAGCCTGTGATTTTAGAAATGGATATTCTTCTAATGAACAGAAGAGTGGAGGAGAAAGGTTTCCTATGTAATGCCCCCAATATAGAAAGAGATGTGAAAATCCTCACCCTGAAATTGATCCTTGAGGGATGATAGATAGATAGATAGATAGATAGATAGATAGATAGAGAGAGAGAGATACAGTAGATAGATAGATACCGTATTTTTTGGAGTATAAGACACACCATTCTTCCTCAAAAAAGAGGCTGAAAATCTGGGTGCGTCTTATGCACTGAATACAGCATTATTTGCCTCCCGAAGCCCCACCCCTTCACCAAAATGGGTGCATGTACCCTTATGGAGGCTTTCAGAGAGCTCCTGAGGGCTGGGGAGGGCAGAAATGAGCAAAAAGCGGGCCGTTTTTTGCCCCCCCAGCCCCCAGCAGCACCCCATAAGCCTCCATGCTATGCATGCAATTCATTTTACAAAAAAGGATCGTTTTATGCTTATTTTTGCCCCCCCCCCCCAGGAACACTCTGCAAGCCCCCCCCCAGGTTATTCATGCCTTTTTTTTTTTTTTGAAAAAAAAACCAGGCCCATTTTCGCGAAAAACAGGCTGTTTTGGGGAGGTTTGCAGAGTGCAAAAACTTTTTTTTTCCTTTTGGAAAGCTCTTTAACTGATTGATGAGAATTAGATTGATCAAGTGCTGTGCCAGCAGAAACAAAGTCTTGGGTGCTGCAGATTGTCAGCGATTTCCTTCTCCAGCACATGGATAAATACACCTGGAAACATCTACCTACCTACCTACTCTCTCTCTCTCTCTCTCTCTCTCTCCCTACCTACCTATTGTACTTCTCTCTCTCTATTTCTCTCTCTCTCTCTATCCCTTTATCTACCTACCTACCTACCTACCTACCTACCTACCTACCCTCTCTCTCTTCCTCCCTCCCTCCCTACCTAACCTACTGTATTTCTCTCTCTTTCTCTCCCTCTCTATCCCTCTATCTATCTACCTACTTTTTTAAAAAAAATGCCTCTTCAAAACCTTGGTGCGTCTTATACTCTGGTACTTCTTATACTCCGAAAAATATGGTAGATATTTTGAACAGGACTTTTTTTTAGAGCACTACAATTTTAACCATGACCATGGGCCATGTTAGATAGTTAAGAACTAACAATGTGGATGAAAAAGCATACCTGAAACAACCTAGAGAACACATGAAATGTATAGACAGCGGAAGATCCATCTGTATCTGTCAGCAGCTGATTAACATGGCAGCGCCAAGCCTCCTCTTCATCGTCGTAGGCCTGTGGTTGAAAAGCTGCCAATATGGCAGAGAGAAAAGGGGAGGGTGGGGGGGAGGTCTGCACTTCTGGAAAACCATCTTGTTCTTCATCTTGGCTGCAAATAAATAGCAATAGCACTTAGACTTATATACTGCTTTATAGTGCTTTTTAAAGCCCTCTCTAAGCAGTTTACAGAGTCAGCATCTTTGCCCTCCCGACAGTCTGGGTCCTCATTTTACTGACCTCAGAAGGATGAAAGACTGAATCAACCTTGAACCTGGTGAGATTTGAACTGGTGAACAGCAGCTAGCAGTCAGCTGAAGTAGCCTGCAGTACTGCACTCTAACCACTGCGCCACCCTGACTCTTGTACAAAGAGGAGGATACAGGTAGCCCTTGACTCACAACAGTTCCTTTAGTGACTGTTCGAAGTGACAATGGCACTACAAAAAGTGACTTATGACCGTTTTTCACACTTACAACCACTGTAGCGTTCCCATGGTCACGTGATTTTACATTCGGTTGCTTGACAACTGGTTCTCCTTTATGACGGTCTCAGTGACCCGGCGTCACGTGATCCCCTTTTGCGGCCTTCTGACAAGCAACAAGTCAATGGGGAATCCAGATTCACTTAACAACTGTGTCACTAATATAACTGCGGTGATTCACTTAACAACTGTGGCAAGAAAAATTGTAAAATGGGGCAAAACTCACTTAACAAATTTCTCACTTAGCAACACAAATTGGGGTTGTAAGTCGAGGACTACCTGTATTATCTTTCTAAGTCAGTAGTAATAAGTAATACATCAGTGGTGGGTTGCAGGCGGTACGCCCTGGTACAGGCGTACCAGAGCCTGCCCGGAGCACCGGATACCGTTCCGATACAGTGCTCCGGAGGGCCCACCCGCCTGCCCAAGCTGCTCGGCTGTGCACGTCCATGTGGACGCCGCTGGCCCGTTCCAACCGTACTGGTTGGAATGGGATCTGGAATCCACCACTGTAATACATATACTTTATTGAGAGAACATGGCTGCATTAACATGTCACATTTCAGGACAATTTCGGGATTATTGCGGTAGATGGATACATCCATTATGATTTATTCAACAAGCCAGGACTAAAACTCTTGAGATTAGTTTAATATGTGATCCTTCTCTTGTATAATGGTTTGTAAACTGGAGGTAATTATTCCAATGGATAATTTGGGCATACAATGTGAGTAAAGGAGCAATTTGGGATTGCTTGCCTATGAATTGAGGATCCAGTTTGGGACTGCAACTGCTGAAAAATGTGTCTGCTTTTTTGGAGATAGGTGGGCACTGACAGTATTCAAAACTGGGAAAAGGGGGAATTGTATCAAACAATTTCATTATTCCTGCACTAGCATGTTGGTGGCTTCAAATGCTAAATAGCAGTGGTGGGATTCAATTTTTTTAAAACTACTGGTTCTGTGGACGTGGCTTGGTGGGCGTGGCATGGTTTGGTGGGCATGGCACGGGAAGGATAATGTAAAATCTCCATTCCCTCCCCATTCCAGGGGAAGGTTATTGCAAAATCCCCATTTCCTTCAGATAAGCTGGGACTCAGGAGGCAGAGAATAGATGGGGATGGGGCCAGTCAGAGGTGGCATTTACCGGTTCTCTGAACTACTCAAAATTTCCGCTACCGGTTCTCCAGAACTGGTCAGAACCTGCTGAATACCACCTCTGCTAAAAAGGCTAAAAGCAACATTCTGCTAGGTAAAGGTAAAGTTTCCCCTCGCATATATTTGCTAGTCGTTCCTGACTCTAGGGGGCGGTGCTCATCTCCGTTTCAAAGCCGAAGAGCCAGCGCTGTCCGAAGATGTCTCTGTGGTCATGTGGCCGGCATGACTAAATGCCAAAGGCGCACAGAACGCTGTTACCTTCCCACCAAAGGTGGTTCCTATTTTTCTACTTGCATTTCTACATGCTTTCAAACTGCTAGATGGGCAGAAGCTGGGACAAGTAATGGGAGCTCACTCCATTACGTGGTGCTAGGGATTCAAACCACCAAACTTTCTGATCGACAAACTCAGCATCTTAGCCACTGAGCCACCGCGTCTCTCTATAACATTCTGCTAGATAAAACTTTTCACCTGGATAAACCAGAGAAGTCAGCTTCTTCTTCTTCACATCTTTCATCCAGCTCCTTCAATGCAAGAGTAACATCCTCTTCAAAGATAGATTCAGTAAAACTCTCGGTAGTCGGATGCTCTTGAATTTCAGGAGCTTCTTCCAGTTCTAAGGGTTCTTGGCAGACTAAGGACTCGAACTGTTCTTGCAGTGCAATTGATCCAGTATCTTCACTAGCGGTACTCTGTTCATCTTTCACTGATGAACTGCCATCCTGGAGTAGAAGAAACATTTTTTTAATATTTCATTTTGAAAAACATGTATAAGTATTTGAAAAGATTTGTGCATATGTTGTTCTAAATTAAGAAATTCAAAAAAGTATAAACAATGTTATTTGGTTCTGAAAATGGTGTCACTTAATGTTTTACAGTCTCAGGTTAAAAAGTCCTTCCTCGTTCAATATTTTTTTAATAATGTTATTAAACATTACAATTAAGGAGATAAAACTAATATGAATTAATTTAAAAAATGTTATCCAAATTTATGTATCAAATTTAGAAATGATTACCAGAAATGATTGGTATTTTAACCTTGATCAAATACACCAACATTATATTCCTTCTTTTAACTTTTAACAATCTTGATATTTAATCCCGTCAAACTATGTCCTAGAACTTGATTTCCCCCCCCCCTTTTTTTTTCCTTCTCACAAAGTTCTTCAAAATTTTTGAAGTCTCTTTTGATCTCCAGTCTAGGAAAATTATCCAGACTACTCTTTTGGTATTGGTATACCCCTTTTAATTAACACATCGGCTGGTTCCATTTGTGTATCCAGTATAGCATTTTTGCATATTATTCTAGTAGCCTGTCATTTAAAAATCTACTTTGAGATCAAAATTTTAGTTTTTTGGGGGGGGAAATCCTTTGTCAAAATTATTCAGTTCAAACATTGAATTCCTACATCTATTCAGAATTAAGCTCAACTTAATTCAGTGAGATGAATTTTTGATGAAAGAATAAAAAGAGCTAGAGCTTAAGATGACTAACTGTATATATAATTACTACCTAATCAAATTGGAGTGCTGTAGGGTAGAAACACTAAGAACTCTAAACCAAAACAGAACACAACTTGCCAGTGATTCAACAACGGTATGGAAGGCGATAAGCGTAGCAGTTGCTAGTTTTTGATTTTGAGATGAGTGTTAGGGTTGGGGAGGCACATTGAAATATGTCTCCCCTCTTAACTAGCCTTCTGGAAAATGCTGAAGATTCCCCATTTGACCAGATATTGGGAGTCAGAAGTTAGTAAGACCCAGGTGATGTATTGCTATTTTGAGGCATTTTAAATTCTTGGCTACCATTTCTTTTTCTTTGTTTTTATGTTGTGTTTTTTAAAATAGTTACTGTATTTATATTATTTTAAGTTTAAATTCTGTGTGCTTTGGAGAGAGGAGTGGCCCACATAAATAAAATAAAATAAATCCTCCTATAGCTGTCAGTGGAAATGAATCTATTAACAGTAGATACTGCAGGTCTAAATTTTCCTTTAATAAATCTTCTGTAGGTTTCCAAAGCTTGAATTTCAATATCTTGTATAAAGCACCTGCAGAGGACTACAGGGAAGAAATTCCAATATTTTATTTCTCCTGCCAAAACAGCCTGTGGCATGCTCCAGGAAATTAAAGATTGCTAACTTAATCCCTCCCTCCCCTCCCCATCTTTCATATCTCTACCTACACACACACACACACACACAATCTCATGGTTATTCAGTAAATGGAGGAAAATGAAGTATCTAAAGCATTAACTTTTGTGTTGAAAACTGTCTGAGATTTAATGTTGTTTCTTTAAATGAATAGTAATCGGCTGAATGCAAAGGCAACATAATAATCCTAAAGTATTTGGCATCTTTTGGCATCATACAAGATTACCTTTCCCTGCTAGCTCTTAAGTCATCATAGGTAATAGTAAGGGATGCCAGCAATTGGAAGTCCAGTATCTGGAGGTCTGCAGATTCTCCACTTTGGTTCAATGAAATATGTTTAGTGATTACATAAAGATCACAAAAAAGAACCTGAAGAGAACTTCAGGTTATGTGCCTTAATGCACGTACATAAAATGTAACAAACGCAGGCCAAATTGTATGGAATGCATTTATATACATTTGAAATATGCTTTGAATGATTTATATAACACATGTTATAGCAGACATAAGTCAGGAAGGGCTCACATGTTGCTTTTGAATTTTTCAAAATTCCCATTTTGTGCAAAATTCTATCCTAAATCTTAATAAGCTGAGAGTTCTCTTGACTACAGACTACAGTCCCATGATCATAATTCTATTTCAGGAAATGCTGATAATAACCATATTTTTTAAAAAATGTCTTTGAATAACATACACACATTTAGACCATCTCAAAATAAGAGCCATGGTACTTGTTTTATACTTCAAAGGTACTAGAGAAAAGGCCTATGAATGCTTAAGAATTGAAAGACTTAATTACAAACACACACACACACACAAACTTGAAAAAATGTAAAATGGGGATCACTGCTCTGAGTGTCTGATGGAAATGGTAAATACATACGTAACATACTCACTGATTTTTTTTTAATCAGCTGGGAATCTTGCTCATTCCAAGTATGTATTTCCATTTTTTTTAAAACATGCCACTGGCACACAGAGGGCTTGATCAAGAGCACTGAATTGACCAGCTGCTAACAAAGCTGGCCTGAGGTTCAAATCCCAATCAAAGCACCAATCACAAAGAGGCAAAGCAAGCATGAGAGGCAGAGGGAAGATCATAGAAAAGGAAGCATCACAGGAAGAAAATGGACCCAGAAAAGCATCCTGCTTATCAAATTGTTCTTCTGCACCCCACCAGTTCATTAAAAGAACTTCAAAACTTTCTTAACCTGTGCCGTGAACATCTTAGTCTTTTAACCAAAACAAAAACCACAACCATCTCCAGTAAACAAATTTTCAGGCACAACAACAGGTTAGAAATACTGAAGTTGTAATTACGTAATCAGCCTGATAAAAATTCTTATAGACAGAACGCAAAGCTTTCACACAGTGCTAGAAAGAGGACAGATCAGCCATGCTCGAGCCCGTATTTCTCCCCACCTCAGGCAGCGTGTTGTTAGCATTATCTAGAGAGGCAACCTCCAAACTTGGGGTCTCAGATCTGATTTGAAGCACCTCTTCCATTCCAACACTGCTAGTGGAATCTTGAGATTGCAGCAACAAGTTGATGTGATCTAGTATGGCATCATCGGCAGCCGAATCACTGTTTAGCTAGAGACAAAAAGGCACCCATTCCTGTTTTACAAAATAAAGTCAACTTGTGTTCATACATAAATGTGAAGCAGAATGCAGACACGAGGCTACCATTCCTATTCATTAGACTGTATCCTGAGTCTATCTGCAATGCTTAAAAATATTAAGAACAGGACTTCTCATAAGGGCAAAGATAATATAATAAATAATATTGATGAAGAACATGCATTCATCAGAAATACTGTTTTAGCATAACTAGTTTTACTCAACATATATGAACAGATGTCTCTGCTGTCCCAAATACTTAATTAACTATTTTTTTCACTGCAGAATCTCAGATTCCAAAAATGCAAATAATGTATCATCAGTATATTATTTACACCCAGAATAATTTCTAAATACTTTACAGGTATTTGTTAATCAAATTGCCCATCAGAAACAGCCAACTAGTTCTCCTTTTTAAATTTAGTTTAGCTAATCCTAACCCTAATCAAACTTGTGATTTAAAATGTAATTACTAATCAAATTAAATATTATAGTATTACACTTAAAACCTTTAAACTCTATTTCTTAAAGTTCGGGTAGATGTAAATTTTCTGTCCAGTTACAAAGATGACAGAAGTTTACTTTGAAATACCAACATCTTTCAAAGACATATTGGCACATTAGCTTCACACTGACATATATATATATTCAAGAACCTCCTTAGTTATGCTTTATTGATAAATACCTATTCCAAATCCCATTCTGCTCTATTTTATTTTACTAGAAGCAAGCCATTTAGGACAAGTGTCATTCACAGTTGAAGCCAACATTTCATTGGACAACAAAGCTGCCCACCCTTCCTGCAAATGAGAACCTAAGAGGCAGCCTTGAAGGTTAAATCTCAGGGCTGCTGTTGTAATGCAAAAAACCATCTGTGTGTTTTACCATTTGGGAGTGTGACAGTATCTGACTTGCGCTCAGGCCTTCTTCTTCTGAGGACTCATCCGTATCTTCTTGGTTGGTCAGGTTCAAGCTGGGAGTGCTACCTGAATACTGATACTCTTGGAGAGACGGCGTGTCCCCTTTCTCAATACTGTCCAGTGAACGTCTACGGACGCCCCAGTTGAAGTTGTCCATGCTCTCTCCCTGTAATGAGAAGGAAGTTTATTCCAACATGTTTGAGCTACCCCGAGTGCTGAAATGAACACAGCAAAACAAAGCCACACATACTGAATTTACTGAAAGCAGAGTTTCAATCAGCCCTTCAAGTTCATTGCATATTTATGTTTTATTAACATGGCTTTCCCTTCAAAATGTTTAAATGCATGGCAACATAATTTTTCTCAATATTTTCGTTCACAGATTTGCCTTCAGAACTAAACGGGCTTAAATATGGTCAACAACCATATATCCTTTGCAGTTACCAAGATTATCTGACTTTCAAGCACAGACAGACAAATACACTACAGATGACAACAGATGAAACAAGCCACTGCACCAGGCTGCAACTTACCTGCAGCTCCTGGTTCGCAAAAAGAAAAACACACATAATTAGAACGAGGACAAACACTTAAAGATACTTTTTAATGGAGGCTATTTTATATTGTATAAGCTTGCCGGAAGTAGAAGACTGATTCAAGCTCTGGAAATACTTTGTTTTGGTCAAGCCCCCTTATTATTTAATTGGTTTTAGAAAAATTGGTGCAAAAACGTTATGAGACAAACACTTAAAACAGATGGCTATGGCACATTTTTCAGTGTTAACATATATTAAAACTAATTTTGAGAACGGCTTGAAAGTAACTGCGGTGAAAATTCAAAATGGACTTTATCTACATTTGTTTGATTAAACGTACAATATGTAAATTGTATTCAGTGCAAGAAAGCATAAACCTTTGTGCTAATTTCGGTCTTGATAAGCATGTTTGGCTGTTACAGTTTTCATTCCTCTTTGGGTAACCTTCCCAGGTGCTTAGAATTTAAATTAGCTATTGATTCATTACAGGTACTTTATGGTCACAGAAGCAATCCTAATTTGTACTAACCCAAAGTCACCCAGAATGAGATCACTGGCTAGGGAGGGGAGGGGGTCTTAAACATGGTTTCACCATTTCCAGAACACCTAAAACACCCCACTGCCTTTGCCCCGCTCTTTTTTGAGTCAATGAAGCATAAGGGAAATGCTTCAGAGAAATGCTAAGCAGTTGGAAGTGTTGTGATGATTCTGAGATTAAAATGCTGACTGGATCACAGTTCTGGAAGTTATTTGGATTACTGGAGATGGGCGAGAAGACAACCTATTTCTTGGTAGAAAGAAAAACTTGAGAATTGCTAAAATTCCTCATCTACAGGAGTTTTATTTCCAGAGGTATAAAATATTTATGTGACTACCCTTCCACCTCCATAGGGATGGTGTCATTTGTAGGACAGTTCAGCTTTCCCCAATATCCATCCTTGGTTATTTCCATGCACTGCAATGGTATATTATAAATTACAGTTATTACATTTTACTATTTAAAAACAGAGAAAAATGCAGATAAAGATGATAAATGCACCATGAACCCAGACACAATATGAATGGCTGAAAATCAAATCAATTTCAACACACTCATGTCATTATACGCTGTGCAGTATTCACCGAGGTTTTGATGATACACGTACGCTATTCTTCAAATTTGGTATAGTTTCATTTGGCTTTCTATTCTCAATTATACATTGATGCACTCTTTAATTCACCATTAAGCAGGAAATTTGCAAAATGTCAGTTACTATTCATATTTTTACGCATCAGATTAGATCAAAGTAAAAAGCAAAGAGAGCAGCTAGTATGAACGAAAGAGCTCCTGATATGCCAAACAGCACAATATAAAATTATTGATCCAATGCTGGGTTTTTTTTTCAAGCAGGAAGTTCAAGAAATGGCATACATGGATTTTTTCAGTGCTTTGATTAACTATAGTACAAGCTTACAGCAAAAGGAAAGGACAGGATCTTAAAGTTGTTACTTTTTCTTGAAGAATAGGCTTGAATGAAGCTACCGTTATACAGTCTTACCTCTGCATCTTCCAACTCAACATCTAAAAAGTCAAAATCTTTAAAAACTCCAAACTGCTGTTCACTTGTGTTATCTTCTACAACCACTTCTTCTTCTTGAATTATTTCCTCTGTGGCTGAAATAAGACTCGTTTGCTGATCCCCAGCTTCTAAGTCTTCATTAGAAGAAAAGATAACCTACAGTTTCATCAGTAACAGAGGTAATAAGCGTGAGTAAAATTGGAGTACCAATATGGATGTTTACAGATGTTGCATCTTAGAGGACAGGAGCTGATGGAATTATATTTAAATGGCATTGATCACTAGCAAGACATTCTCTTATGATGTAAAAGCTTGCTAGTTCTTAAACTATCATGACAGTGATATAATAACTCAACAATGTTAGTATAAAACTTAATTGATGGACACATGCTTCTTTCAAGAATTTAAAACTACTCACAGAAGGGTTCTTGGGAATTCCTGATTCTGGACCACAAAGAGATAATACATTCATTAATTTCTCCCTTGTTCGTCGCTGGAAAAGAAATCAAAATACTTATAAATATTTAAACAATTCTTTCTTTTGCTATGTGCAAAGAGATGTTTTCTGAATTTAAGATGTATGCAATGGATCACCTGAGATAACTGTGGCCTCTTCCAGCTCACAGGAACCAAAGCATTAGAATTCGATCCGGAGGAAGTGGAAGATGTACTTCTTGTAACAGCAATGACTTTAGCTTTGCCATTCCTACCCGTTGCACTGTGCTGATCACCGTATTTGTTCCCAATAATTGGGGTCTATAAAGTGAAGAAAAAGTAGTTTTTCAGGTCAACATATTGTCCCATTTCACAAAGGTCTGTAAGACAGAGTTTGTTTACCATGCTGCGTGTACGGTGTGCAACAACCAGCAAGGCCCATATAACATGCAAAGCCCCAAACTATGATCTATAAATCATCATATCCAGGCTTGTATGACATATTAATGTGATAACTATTTGCAGTTGTGAAGGAAGATTGGTTTTTTTTGTCTTTTCCAGGGTGAGAACATTCCTTTTCATTCCTTTCATCAAGCTTCTCATTTTATCGGGCAGAAATCGCTGCTTTTTTTTTCCACAGCCAACTAATGATAAGGTGCATAAAGGAATGCTGGGGTCGGGAGAAGTAAATCAGCTGCTGTCAGTCCTTCATAGTTGGCTAGAAACAGACACTAGAAATACTAGAATTTATTTTATTGGCAAAGGCAATGATAACAGAATTTTGAAAACCTGAGAGCATTTGTTCTTCTCTTCCTTTTATACCTAATTTCATTCTTGGGATCTTGGAATGAAATGAAGGGAACAAGAAGTTTTTCCTCTGCTCCCACTCTTTCTTTCGCCGAAACCATTGTTCAAGCAGTGTTTTGAAATACCAAATCATTATATTGTTGTACTTTCTTCCATCAAAATGCAAGCAATTTGAAAGCCTTCTGAATGGGATATTTCATTTTGGGTTCCAAACAACCCATTTTTCCTCACATGTGCACATTTCTAATTTCCAAGTTAAGAACTTGTGGGGCTGCATTACTAGCTGTCCAGAGTCACATGCAGTCTGTGAGCCACAGGTTAGACATGCCTGACTTAGAAGAAAATTAAGCATGCAAAATCTTAAACCTTACTTAAAAACTCTTTACCTCTGATATGTCAAAATGAAAATCTAAGGTCTTCCCAGGCAGTTCTTTGGACACATTGTTAAAAATTTTTGTAAATGAAATTTCAGGCGAGTTTATGTCACCACCATAAGATTTCGGAATATCATTTGGTACAACAAGACTGGCTGAACGCGATACCACCAATTTCAAAATATTAAGCGCTTCCTTCCAGTAGGGACTCTATTAATAAAAACAGGGGGGGAAAGACACGTATACTCCAATTAATCAGAATAATAACTTAAAAATACAAAAACCTACGATAGCTGAAGTATTAATGTAAAGCTCTTACATTTCTATGAACAAGTCAACAAATGTTATTTTTAAATTTTAACATAAATACAGTTTAAATCCATGAAGAAAAACTTGCTTCACAGAATATAAGATGATGAAGTGTCTCTTTTTGTTGTTAAATAGGTGCATCTCTTTTCAGCTCCACACAGTTGCTTAAGGTTTTCCTGGGTTTTTCTGCATATGTGTGCATACACAGCTGCACCACTTTCTTACAAAGGTGCTTCTTATATACCCTTACATATTCCAAAGTATGTTTTTCAAAGAATATCTATAGGCCTACCATTTACCACTTACAAGTATGTGAATGTTAATTATGCATGTTAAAGTATTTAGCACTGTAGCTGGTACCTAGACCTTATTTACTTTTCTCATAGTTATTTTACAGTCACTTGATTTAAATTAACAGCAATTTCACAACAAGTAATTGGAGTAAGTTAATCTTGGGTAGAAAGGGTGTCAAACTTCTCTATTAATAATCAGAGGAATAATCTAGTTCTCTATTAATAATCAGAGGAAGAGGGTCACACCACAGGAAGAGAGTTGGCTAAGTATGTTAGCTTTATTTTATGATGAAATTCAAAACAATATATCCAATTGAAAGGTCAGAAAATGGGATGAGAAGAAAAATTTACAAAAAAGCATCAGCACAGCAGGTCTTGCTTTTAAGTTGCTGGGAGATTGGTTCCACTTGGTAAAATTTGAAAAAAGAGTTATCATTAACTGCTCTCTTTTATCACCACATGATTTTTCATAACAACAAAAATATGCCGTATCATAACACCATATTCAGATTAAAGTTCAATAATGAGCATTTTGCTCACAAAAAGCTCCTTCATGCGAACCTTACTCAATCAAGAAGTCTCTAATGGTTTAGTCAAAATGGAAAATTATGGTTACAGTTTTTAATAAACTATGAGTTTATAATCCTCTGCTTTTTCTTAAAAGTAAATTCAGACGTGGATACTTTAAATATCCTTATTTCCCTACTCACTAAAACCTGAAGGCATCTAGTATTTCTGCTTATTTAGATTTCATTTTTGCATCCTAACTACGTAGACTGCCAATGAACTCTATAGCCAAAGTACTGATTAAGAAGCAAAAGCCCCAATATAAAAACTTATATATATATTTGTTTTCGTAGATTTTCACGGGTGTAGGTATGCTGATCTTGTTGTATTTGGGTCTTTTCCCGTGTAAGATTGAGATTGTCTTGGCAATGTTTTGGCGAGGTCTCACTTGCCATCTTCAGGCTGGTGTTTTCGGCTTCGTGTTTGTGTGTGTAAAGCGTGGTCGGAGTTGCCGTCGTTCTATAAATCTTGCTGGGGTGTGTGAAGTGCTGGCTCTGTTTCAGTAAGTGGGTTGATTGGTTGTGTGGTTGTATCATGATTGGTAGATTGGTGCTGATTGGTGCTGGCTGTATGTCCGTTGTTGTTTTGTGTTGTAACGGCCTGGGTGGTGGGTGGGGGTTTGTTGACTAGGGCTGGTTTCCAGATGTCTGGTAGGCAGGAGGTATCGTCACATTTATTCATGTTGTGGGGGTGTTTCTTTATTTTGATACCTTCCATAATTATTCTCGTGTTTAAGTTTTTTTCCATAATTATTCTCTTGTTGAAGTGTTTTCCATAATTATTCTCTTGTTGAACAAGAGAATAATTATGGAAGCTATTGAAATAGAGAAACACCCCCACAACATGAATAAACGTGACGATACCTCCCGCCTACCAGGCATCTGGAAACCAACCCTAGTCAACAAATGAGCCCCACCCATCACCCAGGCCGTTACAACACAAAACAACAACCGACACACAGCCAGCACCAATCAGTACCAAACTACCAATCATGATAACACCACACAGCCAATCAATCTAGTTACTGAAACAAAGCCAGCACTCCACACAGCCCCACCAAGATTTATAGAAAGACGGCAGCTCTGACCACTTGCACAAACACGAAGCCGAAAACACCAGCCTGAAGATTGCGAGTGAGACCTGGCCGAAACACTGCCAAGACAATCACAATCTTACACGGGAAAAGACCCGAATACAACAAATTACAGTTGATGATATATATTATGTGTGTGTGCATGTTCCAGTATAACTCTGGAACGCCTCGAGCAATTTCAACCAAACTTGGTACACAGATGACTTACTCTCTTGAAACAAATACTGTGGGGATAAGACACCCCTAACAACACTAGGGGGGTGTTCTGTTAAGATACAGCCTGTTGTGCCTTAAAATGGCCTCTACTGTACTGCTGTAAAATGAGCTTCTACTGTACAGTGTAGTGAAGTTGCCATGGTAACAGCTTCACAGTACTCCACAAGTAGGCTCACTCTGGTAAGGGGGAAAATCCAACATGAGAAATTACATTTGGTCCGGACATTTTCCCTCTATAAATAAATATCTGGGCAATGCTGAGTTATCTAGTAACATATAAAGACAGGACATTAAAAATTTTCTAGATAATTAAACCTCGGCCATTTTTTGTAGTATTGTTCAACAAATAGTACCAATAAAGGAGAATATTTACAACTCAGAGTTGAAATGAGGGGTCCTTGGTGCTCTCGGAACTTTCGGCAGTACTTTGCTCTCCGAGTTCGCCTTTAGCTCTCAAATGTTTCATTACCGTTATCATCAGCGGGACTTCAGTAGAAGCATCTTGTTATGTTCCTCTTGAACTTATACATGTCTTGTGTGCCGGTGTGATAAGTTGGTCACGTGATTGGTCATTCGTTTGCCGCTATATTTAAATTCTGAGAAGCCGGTGGTTCCGTTGTTGATTGGTTGTTCGAATGGTCTGGTTTCTTAAGTGTTCACATGCTGTGAATTTATTGAAGCAGGGTATTCTACAAAAAGGGGTAATTAAGAAGCATATTGATTTAGATCCAGCATAAGAGCCCTTGAGAAATCGGACCATTCGAATGACCAATCAACAACAGAACCAATCAGCTCCTCAGAACTTAAGTAGAGCACCAAACGAATGGCCAATCATGTGACCACGTGAACATCCTGACACACATACCGGCACACAAGACTAAGCTTAAGAAGAACAGAATAAGATGCTTCAACCAAAGTCCTGCTGACGAGGTTACGTGTCCTGCCCCGTCGGAGTCTGAATCCAAGGGAGAAGACAAACAGCTGACAGAGAGCTGGAGAGTGGCTCCATTGGCTGTGGAGGTAAACTGGGGAAGGGCAAAGTCAGATTGGGCAGAGCAGGAGAGAGTAGAACAAGGAGAGGGTATTTAGATGAAGAACAAGACCCACCCCCTCCTCACCCTAGGGCACGCAAAGAAGAACGGATAAGAGAGCAATGTGGGTTGTGGGGCTTATGAGGGTGGTAAGGGCCCCGATTCCCTTCACAAGGCACACCTGGGGATGGAGTTTAAAGGAGAGGCAAATGGGAGGGGTGGTTGTTGGGAATAACATTGAGTTCATCTGGTGTTAACTGCTTATCTGAGTTCCTGGCATCCTCCCAGCTAGTTTGATTTACTGCCATACTACTTCACTTCTGGAACTCCTTATCTTGCTTGCCCTGCCAGATTAATTACCTTATCTTGCCTTGTTGGATTTATAGTTGGAGGTTTTCTGCTTACGCTTGGACTAGAGTGTTTTCAGCCAAAGGCTGTTACAGGTTTGTGGAAGAGCTTTTCTCCAGGCTGGAGAGTTGAAAGGGATGTTGGGGGCACAATTGGTGTTAACAAAGGGACTCATATCGGTTCTCTGGCTGTATTGCCTTTGTGTCATGCCTCTGGTCATCACATTATGTAGCCTGGTAATGAAACGTTTGGGAGCTAATGGCAAGCTCAGAGAGCAAACCACTGCCATAAGCTCAGAATGTACTAAAGACCCCTCAATGTACAGTATTAAAAATGGTAATAAAGTCATCTACATATGCTCCTGATCTTCTGAAAAAGCATCAGTTAACAAGCATAAATATCTGCCAGGGATTAAATTAAATGAACTACTTAGAATCCTTATTTCTAATTGCCACAGGATAAGCAGATTACTAGGCCGCTATCCATGTCCACATTTTGCTGCTAAAGAATTCTAGTAGCTGTTATCTATTTGGGAGAGAAATAATTCAAACACACTATTTGGTGCAAAGTTCATCTAGAAAAAAAATACACCATGCAGAAACTGGATTTATGAGTCACTCTCTTTTTAGAACTTTGTATTAATTTTAACTGATCACAACTAAAATGTTCCCTCCAGGTATCTTTTAATATTATTTGGACAGCAATTTGGTGTAAAATAAATAGGTATTTATGTGGAACCATACAGACTGGATAAAATATATCCAATAGTTAAATAAAACTGAAGTTTAGACTATTTATAAAAATGCTACAAAAAGCTTCTATTGCTATTTGCTCAGGGATACAGAAGGGGAGAGGCCTTTGAACTACATGCATTTTTCCAACATTTCTCTTCGATGTTCCTAAGATTGTAAAGATAAAAATGTGGCCCTTGTTGGTAGGGCATTTTCAAGGAACAAAACGTGCCTTCTGCCTTTAAGGTGTCCATTTCACCTCTTAGAACTGCCATCCTGACCCAAATCAAGCTTGCTTTGACTCATTACCAACATTGGGCATACATGGCTGAGGAATTCTGGGAGTTGAAGTGCACATATCTTAAAGTTGCCAAGTTGAAAAACACTGGCATAGATTAATGTACGCTGGACAAAATGTGGCAGTTGTACACCCTGATCCAGAGAACACCAAATCCATTTCTCTAAATGGAAAGAGATGATATTTTCAAATGTGTCCCTTTAAACTACTCACCTGTACATATTTGCTAATGATCTTTATGATCTCCAAATTGAACTGCTTCACTGGTGCTGTGGACAGGTCAACGTGGCTCAAAAGGCTATAAATGATTTGCAGCAAAGATTGCTGCATGCTGGAGATCCCTTTTTCTAACAGCTAAAAAACAGACGTGTAAAATGGATTATCCAAAATATCAAACGACATTAAATGCAAAGTAGTAAGCCATTAGATAACCTATGTCTTTAATGGACCTGCCCTCACATTCAATAAACTAAGTATTATCTGATGTATAACATTAGAAGTGTGTATTTGGAAGTTTAAAAGCCAATGTAGTATCAGAGGTGGTCTTCTACCAGTTCGGACCTGTTCGCCCGAACTGGTAGTGGAAATCGTGACTGGCCCTGCCCACCTGCACCGGCTTTATAGCATCCCATTTAGGTCCTTTTTTAGCCAAAAGCGCATGCACGGAAGGCTGAGCACGTGTGTGGAGGTGGCACGTGTGCTCACATTTGCAAACTGGTAGGGAAGATAAGTGAATACCACCCCTGATTATAATGGTTAAAGTATCAAACGAGAACTGGGAAGATCCATTTGGTAACAGTAAAATGTGAGAAAGCAAAATGTGCAACTTCAAATGGAGAATAGTATCCAATACCTGAAAGAGATACCCAAATGTACAAAGAATTATTACCTCTGCAAGGTATGTTATCAGATTAAAAGTTGTTTCTGAGAATGAGTCATGCAAATATCTGCACACTACGTTAATCCAATTAGAGCAGTCTCTGGAATAACTGTGTGTACTGTATAAACACATCATATGAGCCAAATTAGCAAGAGTTGGGGATTTCTCTTCTGTACAAACCTAAGAACAAAAAGACAAAATATTAGTTACTGGACTATCTATTTAAACATTTAATTTTAAAAGAGCCCTTACTTTATTACAACTTGTAACAGCCATTATGACTATAGATTTTGTCTAAGTTCAAAATCCCATTATGGAATAATGTGCTTTGTTTGGTTCTGGCTTAAGGTTATCTATGAACCCAGCTAATCGGTGAGTTAGATTGATTGGGTAAGCAAACAATGTGTGAAACCAGTGTTAGATAAAGCAGATTGGTTGAAAAGAGTTATTCATTTATTATAGTAAAGATTGTCTTAAAACCTAGTAACTACAATACATTTATTCTAAGTAGATAAATCTATTCACTTCAGTGCCCAGTTTGTGTGGCATTGCAGCATTTAGAAATCTGGGTTGAAAACTGGTGTCTGGGATAAAAGCATAAGAATCTAGCAATACTGTTTTTCTTAGCTGTTGCTTAGAGCTATGTAGGGACACATTCTAGTTGTCCCATCACTCCTGCTGGAGCTCTGGGCTACTCAAAGCATCCTGTATGCAACACTTAGATGCCAGTGTTTGGGATTTTCTCTATGCAATATAGCAGTGATGGCGAACCGGTGGCATGCGTGTCACAGGTGGCACGCAGAGCCATTTGTCAGGGCACGCGAGGCGCTGCCCTGTCAGCTGGCCAGCGTGCATGCACGCGCTGCCCAGCTGGGTTCACCGTTTTTAAAAGCCATTTTTTCACCCTCCCCAGGCTCCAGAGGTTTTATAGGAGCCTGGGGAGGGCGAAAAGAGCCTCCCCCGCCCGCCCGGAGGCCCTCTGGAGGCTTCAGGGACCGTCCGGAGGCTTCCCTGAAGCCTTTGGAATGCTTAAAATGACCCTCCGAGCAAACCGGAAGTGACTTCTGGTTTGCTCGGAGGGTCGTTTTAAACGCTCCAAAGGCGTCAGGGAAGCCTCTGGACGGTCCCTGAAGCCTTCGGAACACTTAAAACGACCCTCCGAGCAAACCGGAAGTGACT
This sequence comes from Natrix helvetica, assembly GCF_964273705.1. Lineage (NCBI taxonomy): Eukaryota > Metazoa > Chordata > Lepidosauria > Squamata > Natricidae > Natrix > Natrix helvetica. The sequence continues at coordinate 66,011,949 of NC_138558.1, read as the reverse complement.
TCCGGTTTGCTCGGAGGGTCGTTTTGAGCACTCCGAAGGCATCAGGGAAGCCTCTGGACGATCCCTTAAGCCTTCAGAACTCTTAAAACGACCCTCCGAGCAAACCAGAAGTCACTTCCGGTTTGCTCGGGGGGTCGTTTTAAGCATTCCGAAGGCTTCAGGGAAGCCTCCGGACGGTCCCTGAAGCCTCCAGAGGGCCTCTGGGGGGACGAGGGAGGCTCTTTTTGCCCTCCCCAGGCTCCTATAAAGCCTCTGGAGCCTGGGGAGGGTGAAAAAAGCATGTAAAAATGGGGGGGAGGTTTCGTGCCTGTTGTGCGCGCATGCGCATTGGGGGGTCGCGCCTTGCGTTATGGGTGTGGAACGCCCGCACACGACCCCCCTGCATTCCCCCCACTTGTGGCACGCGAGCCAAAAAAGGTTCGCCATCACTGCAATATAGCATAACCAGGTTTCTGCTTTGGTAAAGACCTCCTGGATGCCAGCACTCTGGGCTTTCCTTAGGGGGTTTGGGCAGAGGTTTTATCATCCTCAATTGATTGTCACTGCCCAACCTTAAACTGTTGCTATCGGTATCCTTTGTTCTTCTAGCTATTACATTCTTATCATTGTTGTTAAGGTAAAGGTTCCCCTCGCACATATGTGTTAGTCTTCCCGACTCTAGGGGGCGGTGCTCATCTCCGTTTCAAAGCCGAAGAGCCAGCGGTGTCTGAAGATGTCTCTGTGGTCATGTGGCCGGCATGACTAAATGCCAAAGGCGCATGGAACACTGTTACCTTCCCACCAAAGGTGGTTCCTATTCTTCTACTTGCATTTTTACCTGCTTTTGAACTGCTAGGTTGGCAGAAGCACAAGTAACGTGAGCTCAATCATGTATGTTGCGCTAGGGATTTGAACCGCCGACCTTTCTGATCAACAAGCTCAGCATCTTAGCCACTGAGCCACCCTTTTTATCATTGTTGTTAGTATGGCTCTTATTCAACTTTAAATGCCACGCTTTTTCCTTTGTCACTCTATATCAGTTCCTTTCTGATCTTCCCAGTAACTTTGGCTTCATCTCCCTCCTTTTCCTTAGTGCCACCCCACTCTACTAAAGCGGAGCTCCTTCTTAAAGGGTTGGTTTTTGGCAGAGTGGAGGGAGGTTGTCAGTTCAGGCACTTTGCTACTCTAATGCATATCCATCCTTCCACAGTGAATCTAAATCTCTTGCTTGCAAGAACACTCAGATGTAATCTGTTGAATATAAGAACAGATTTTTCCAGCAGTTTCGTTTGAAGTACCACAATTAAGCTGAGATGAATAGTTCTGACCCTAAATACAAAAAATCAGAGATGAGCAAGATTGGACCATAGCCTGAACCTGGATTTCTGACTGACTGAAGGAATCTTTGTATTATGATCTGATCTACTTATTGCTAACCTAAAGTGGTAGTAGACATATAGTGGACGTTGCAAGTGAAACAACCCATATCACTGTGTCTAAGGTGTAAAGGATGATAGTGGGGATATTATGAACTCAGAGCCTCTCATAAAGGCAGAGGAGGCTTTATTTTTATGAAAGTTGACTTTCTCAATTACAACATCCACAAAAGGACAGCTATGAGAGCTCTGTTGATGAAATACTGCGGAACTTTAAAACACAAAAGAGAAGAATGATAGGAGAAAAATAGGAGTAAAAAAGGAAGAATGCTTATACCAGTGATGGCGAACCTTTTTGTAAAGGCGTGCCAAAATTGTGTGCGTGCGCTATCGTGCACATGCCCACACCCACAATTCAATGCGCCCCACTCACCTGCGCATGTGCGTGAGACCCCCGTGCATGTGTGCATGACCCCCCGTGGGGACAGGGGGAGTTTTCATCCTCCCCAGGCTTTCCTGAATCATGGGGTGGGTGAAAATAGGCTCCCCTGCCCCTCCTGAAGGCTGAAAATCAGCTGGTGGGCGGGCAGATGAGTGCCAGAGCTGACGGCTCATGTGCCAGCAAATACGGCTCCATGTGCCACCTGTGGCAGGCGTGCCATAGGTTCGCCATCACGGGCTTATACCAAAGGTAATCTGGATATTGTAATTCTAAGGCAGGCAGCCAAAAGAGATTTGAGGGAAGAAGAAGGAGGGAAAGATATTCAGGGAAAATATTAGTGACAGAACCTTTCATAGTCTATACAGGTTCAAACCTGTGTGTGGGAATGTACAGACAGCACATTTGATCAAATTGCCTTCACCATGAAAACTAAAAAAAGTTGAATTATTTCTGCTTATTACCTACCTTCGCTATTCTGTCAGCTGTTTCTTTGCAGAACTGACTTGGATTATCAAAATGTTGAATTAAATGAGGCAATAAACATAATATGTTAAGAGGAAATCCTGCATAGAAAAAGATAAAGTTGAATTTATCTGCAGAATTTAGAAAACTAATTTCCATCCTTTCTATAGGCAACTATTTCAAGGTGTACTACCTATACTTTTAATATCAGCAAAAATAAAAATGTCTAAGAAACCTGTCGTATGGAGGGTAGGCAATCTGGCTGTCCCAGTTGCACAAGACCTAAACAACGTGACCAGGAGTACAAATTATCAGGACACCAGGTTATCTACTTTGCCAGACACTATCAGTTTTACAAAGTCTGGCCTTTATTCTATGCCTCTACCAAAATCTCTTCTCTTTTTCAATCCAGACAAAAGAAGATTGTTTTGACAGATGCTTGTATCCAAATGTTTATCATCTCTTAAAACTTGCCGTGGTGTCCCCCCTGCTGATAAACACCCAGAAAATGGATTTGAAGGGCTACTGTTCTGATACCTAGGATATTTAATGAGACGTGGTGGTGAAGTTGTTAGAATGTGGTATTGCAGACTAACTCTGCTGACTGTTGGCAGTTCGAGTCTCTCTGGCTCAAGGTTGACTCAGCCTTCCCTCCTTCTGAGGTGGGTAAAATGAAGACCCAGATTGTTGGGGACAAGAGGCTGACTCTGCCAACCGCTTAGAGGGCTATAAAGCAATGTGAAGCGGGATATAAGTCTAAGTCCTATTGCTAAGTGCTATTTATCTTTAGTGCCTCACGGGGTTCTTATCTGGTCTCCTATTTGTTTAATGTGGAACTGCTGAGACAGAACATGGAATGCTGATAATACGAATTCTATTGCCTCTTAACATCTAATTCTGAAGAAGCAATAATTGCCTGTGAACGTTTCCTAAACTTAATAATGGATGAGGGAAAAACAACCCCGGAATTAAATCCAAACAAAACCGAGGTGCTATTGGTATGGAGAATGTTGCATGAAGGGATTGAAGCTAAGTCCATTTTGGATAAGGATGCATATCCCGAGAAAGAACAGGATGCCAATTTGGGAGTGCCTTTTGGCCTCCGGTTATGATGAGGTTTCCAAATAACAACTACAGCAGGGACACCCCATACAGACACCCCTCTGATGAGCCGCTGAGGCCAGGGAGCGGCTCCTGGCTGTCATCCTGCCCCTGAAGCTCCGAACTAATGAAATTCAGTAAGATTGGAATTTGGAATAGCCAATAAGTTGAATTAGAAGTAATTTAGAGTAAAATATTATGAAATTAGTAGAAAACCCTAGTGGAGAGATCAACAGACACAGCCAGTCCAAGGATAGGACTGAGTCTAAGCTGGGAGGAGCTAGCACGGAAGGCGTGACTTATCATTTGGTAGACTCAGTCCTATTGGATACTGACCAAGATAACCCATGTCTGGATGATGTCTCCACCTACTGGGAGAATTACAAGTATACAAATTGTAACTCTTCATGAGCTGGACAGCCTTAGCAATACAGCCCATCCGCAGCCTTTCTTAACTACTGCTTGGTGCATTTCAGGCTGCTCCTGAAGTGTCCAGAAAATGCAGCTAACACAAAATGCAACAGCAAGATTGAAAGTCAGAAGCTGGTAAATTCCTAGTGTGGCTTTACTGAAAGTTTTGCCCAGCACTGCTAGATACAGTTTAAGATGCTGACATTGGCCTTAAAAGCCCTAAATGGCTTAAGCACTATCTGAAGGGGAGGCCATTTTTAGGGTCCCCCTTTCAGAACCTCATATATCTAATAACATTCCTGTCAGGCCCTTGGGGAAACAAAATGCTTTTTAATTTTATCTCCTTTTAAACGGTAGCAATTTATGCTTTATAATTTCTAATTTTGGAAGCAGTCTTGAATAGGAAGGATACACTTTAAATCCAATAACAAATCTAATAACAAAACACATAAAACCATCCCTACATCAATTCACAATTCTGGACAGTCTAATTCCCAAAACATTTTAAAAAATACCTGCTACTTGGGATGGATCCACCAACATATGCTTGGAAACTGTAATGAGTTTGCTAAGTAAATGAACTGTCATTTCTTGGGTCGACACAGAGGTGAAGCCCTTCAGGAATAACTGCTGAAGGCCTGGAAAGTTATTCCATTTTAATTTACTCTGCATCTGTTCAATCCTCTCCCTGCTCTCAGGTTTATCCAGAGGCAAATGAACAAGAAGTTTATTGAGGAGCCTGAGAGCCAAGAGGTATTCATATTCATAATCTGATTCCAGCAAAGAGGCTGCAATCCAGAATATGGTGGCCATCAGATTGACAGGATCAGTAGTAGGTTGCACATCGTGCAATCCTCCCTCTTTCAGGGAGGAAAGGCTTCTAGTCCTTGCTAAGCTGTTGGAGTGATTTATTCTTCCATCCATTATATCCAGCGTGTTGCTCCTCCGTCGGTCATTCTTCCTTTCACCTATCAAACTCAGCCGCAAAGAATTGCTTTTCATGTGACTGTAATAGCCTACAAAGTTGCCAGAGTTACCACGACTTGTGCTTAGGTTTATCTGACCGGTGCTTTTTCTGTTTACTGCATATTTGTTCCCTAGTAATGGGTCATAATAGGAAGCACTAAAACGAAAAGAGAATATGGCACGTAAAAATCACATTCCTCACCCCAAAACCATTAAGATTAATAATTAAGAAAAAAGTTGATAACATCCCTCAGTTTCAAATACAGAGAAGTAACATTAAGGTAAAGGTTCCCCTCGCACATATGTGTTAGTCGTTCCTGACTCTAGGGGGCGGTGCTCATCTCTGTTTCAAAGCTGAAGAGCCAGTGCTGTCCGAAGACATCTCCGTGGTCATGTAGCCGGCATGGCTAAACACTGAAGGTGCACGGAACACTGTTACCTTCCCACCAAAGATGGTCTCTATTTTTCTACTTGCATTTTTACATGCTTTCAAACTGCTAGGTTGGCAGAAGCTGGGACAAGTAACGGGAGCTCACTCCGTTACACGGTGCTAGGGATTCGAACCGCCAAACTGCCGACCTTTCTGATCGACAAGCTCAGTGTCTTAGCCTCCGCGTCCCTAGAAGTTACATTACTTCTCTTTTAATCAAGAATGCTACACATTAATAATAAAAAAGATACACCTTTTTCACTTGTTTCAAAAAAGGGAAGGGGACTGACCTTCTGGGAGTGTTTTTCAGAGCTTATGAAAAGGTGTATTTTCAATACTTATATCCTCCATTTTATAACTATGACCACCTAAGGCCATTTACAAATAAGACTAGAAAATTGATAAAGCAGCATTGGTTAGCTGCCACTCTCAAGGACAGGAGTTCTGTTAAGAATTCTGAACAATGTAACAGGACTAAAACTCCAAAGTTTCTCCAAATATCTTTTTACTGACCAGTACGCATTTCTTGTATCTGTTGTACAAATGAGCTGCAAGGTTTTCTTAAACATGCTTTCTCTTCATCTTGAAAAAGAGACTCCCACAAAATGTAACATGGTAGGAGAGCTATGTTAACCCATGGTAGTTTAAAATCAAAAGAATTTGATGGCATTTTAAAAAACTTAGTAAAACACATTTATTCATGAACAGCAGCTCACATCATCATCCATATGGGGTGGCTTAACTGATGTAGAATATAAATGAGTTTAATGACCATTGTGATGTATTTAACAGCCATTGAAAAAATAAAGTTGGGTTATGGTCATGTGACGACTTGATTTATGACCACCCCCACTTACAATGAAAGTTCCAGTCCTGATTGTGGTTGTAAGTCAAGGAGTGCCTGTATTACCGACTAGGTACATATAAGATTGCAAATAATTTTTAGTATTCAGAAATTACTAGTTTTATTAAGTGGGTCTGAGTAGATTTTATTTAGTTCAGAATATATTGGTCAGAAAGAGGAAGTAAATATACTAGGAGAGTGGTCCCCAACTTTTCTGGCACAAGGGATCGGTTTTGTGGAAGAGAGTTTTTCTATGGACTGGAGTGGTGCTGGTCTCACATGCAATCTAGATCCTGTGCATGTGCAGATGAAGCTTTGCTTGTTCACCCACTATCTGCATGGACTGGTTCCTAACATGCCACGGACCGGTACCATCCAGGGATTGGGAATACTTGTACTGAGCCACTGTACAAAGCAAATAAATTTGCTTCCTAAAATTCATTAACTGCTTAAGTCATTTTTTTTTTACATTTTTGAACTTTCAAGTAGAATAACACAATGAAAAAAAAAGGAAATGGAAAAACTTAAAAATGGAATGTTCATGATTGGCAACTAAACTATTCAAATTACATATTGCATTTTTATTTAAATCATAGACATCTTATTTTTAGTAATGTCTGCATGACCTTGCTGCTTTCATTGTAACAAAAGTAGCATGTCAAAACGAGCTCCATTCCAGCATGTACAAAAGGAACATGACTTAAGTTATTGCGGCCACTGCTGTTGTCAACCTGCCACTCCTTGACCCTTACTGCAGACACTGGCATTTAAACACCCCACTTTAAATAGAGGCATGCCAATGAGTGAAAGGCGCATATATTCCCAATGATTTGAAAGAAAGTCTAGCCCAAATATTGTAAAAAGAATTTCAGATGCATACTACAGAAAGCTATCACAAAAAAGTCTTACTGGGAAAGTGCAGTGAGAAGATCGTAATGCTTCATGGTGTCTGCCAATGTATCCACAGCTGACTCCAATGTAAGAAGCAGTTCGATGACAAAACCCTATAAACAGCAAATCAGCACACAGGCAATTTATAAACCAGATACATTGAAAAGCATTAAAACTCAAGTAACCGTATTAATGTTTCATTGATAAAATACAATATTCAATATATATATTTCAACAGAACAGGCTGGCGAATACTCCTTGCCCTTGTGGCAATCCTGCCTAGCACCCATCTGTTTTCCTTATTTTTCTACAACTGTATGTACTCACAAAAGCATTCTTACAGATCTTATTCTATCCATCTAATAAGGTAGACACGGTCCACAAATGTTTATGTGAAAATAGATCGATCATTTCCAGGTTGATCTAGAGCAGGGGTTTCAAACTCAAGGCCCAGGGGCCAAATCTGGCCCGCGGGGTGCTTAGATCTGGCCCATTGGTAGGCCTCGAAATAACAAAGGATTGGCCTGCGGTGCCTCTGTTAGGGCATGAGGGTCCATGCACCACTGGAGGAGAGACAGGATGGATGCTTCCTGCTGGACAAAATGGGATGTATGTGGGGAACACACAGCCCCCCCCCCCCGTTCCCCATTTTGTCTGGCAGGTTGCTGCAGGAGGCGCCCATCCCGTCTCCCCGCCTCCCTGGCCAGCCTGCGGAGGACAACTACAATGCTGATCTGACCCTTGAAGAAATCCAGTTTGGTACCCCTGATCTAGAGCTTCTTTAACATTTTGAATGAATAAATCACAGTCTGAGAGTGGATTAAGTAACATGTACCTATAGGTAAGCTACCGAGAACTTGCTTTTTGTAATATGCATAAAGTTACAGTACAATTTTCATCCATTCGTGCCTCAAAAATGGGAGAAAGTCATGCTATTGATTTTTACCAGGCATCAGAGGCTCTAAGAAGCAGGAAGTAGGGAGTTTGTGTCTGTAAATCATTTTAGGATCACAAATTATCTGACACTAGTGCAATTATTTTTTTGACTGCAAAAAAACTAACAATCTATAACTTTTAAAAGTTCAAAGTGATTTGTTATGATGCCATGCTCTATAAATATGTAATATTCCCCAGGCATAAATCTTCATTTAGTGTTCAACTCAAAATTATTGGTTTGTAATTTTTTTGAAAAGCGAAATACCTGAGCTTCTTCTCCCGCATCTCCAACAGTTTCTACAAGCCTGGAGAGAATATCAGAAAGCGTATTTGCTGAAAGAGGCTGTTTCAGTGCTCTGAAAATCTGAAAAGACCTTCCAGCATAGTGTCGAGAAGAGCAAGAAAGTGCAGTCTGCAGAGCAACATCACTAAGATGCTGCTCCAGCTGGAATCCAACTGCAAGAAAAAATAAACATTAATAGTGCCTAAAATTAATTATCAATCAATCAAAATAGAGCTGGAAGGGACCTTGGAGGTCTTCTAGTCCAACCCCCTGCTCAAGCAGGAGACCCTAAACCATTTCAGACAAGGGGCTGTCCAGTTTCTTCCTAAAGACCTCCAGTGATGAAGTACCCACAAGGTCTGAGGGCAAGCTGTTCTATTGCTGAATTGTCCTCCCTGTTAGGAAGTTTCTCCTCAATTCCAGGCTGCTTCTTTCCTTGATTAGTTTCCATCCATTGTTTCTTGTCCTGCCTACAGGTGCTTTGGTAAATAAGTTGACCTCCTCTTTGTGGCAACCTCTCAAATACTGGAATGCTGCTATTATGTCCCCTTTAGTCCTTCTTTTCTCTAGACTAGTCAAACACAAATCCTGCATTATATGAAGTATGCATTATGTGTATTAGTGTATTATGACATTTATTTTAGCAAAATGTACAGAAACATATTGAACAGTTATTTTTATTTTGGAAGAGGAAAATCTAAATGAAACATGTTCCTTCTTTAAACTGCTAAATTTACAACATGTACGGATCATAGCAAATTGAAAGTTTTCAAAACATACCTGAACTTGACTGTTTGAATACAGAAACAACATGCTTTAGAAATATAGTTAACAGATCAGCACTCTTTATGCTTGGATTCTTTGCTGAAACATCTTCATGATTCCAAAGTGGCCCACGTTTTCTACAAATAGAAAAAAATAATCAAACCAGAAACTCATTTGTTAAAAATAATTCATTATCTGCATTGAAGCCTTATGTTTTAATTCCGATTATTTATCAAGCACCTCTTTTAGAAGAGTAATAGCTTTTCAAATATAAAAAACATGCTTGCTTTTACAAATAATCATAGATATTCGTTGTTACAAGTTAAATTGCTACATTATTTTCTAAAACAAACTCTGCCATTAAATTTAAGCACAGGATTCAAGAAGCCCTAACCATAATTTCGTCCTACAAGAAAGGTAAAAGTTTTACTTCTAAAATTTACGAAGTGAGGCAATCCATTCTTAACAAAATTCACTAAGATACCATTTCCATGGAACCAAAAGCTCAGTAATGCTGAATATTTCACAGTATTATGAAATTATATTGAGCAAGAGCTCAGCACATTTTTGAAAATATTCGCATTTCTATACAGTTGAGTAAATGCCATCATTTAAATGTTACCTTGAAGTAATAAACTCCATAAGTGACTTCATTTTTTCATCTTGTTCTCCTGAAAGATCAACTTCATTGAGAATGGTGCTTTGCATCTGAGAAATGGCAGCGCTTGTATTTCCTAAACTGATGCTAGAAGAGGTAGAACTTGAACTGAGTCCTGAGTCTGTCATTGGAGAGGGCTGGTGATCTGGTATAAAATCATTAACACCTAAATACAGAAAGACATAATTACCATTCTTAAAATCTTCACACTGACATTCCAAAAATTCCAGAACATATTCTGATTTCTTTATACTTCATTATTTTAGCCCAATATTAGCCCAGCTTAAGAAAACTGCTATTTCAAACTTTGAATATTTTAAATTTGGAGTGTTTCATGCATCCCTACAACATCCCATTGTAGGGAAGAAGCCCAATCTGGTACATTTTGTGTACAGCTACCCCAAATAAGCTTTTTGGGAAAACAGAAAGATGTAAGATCAGTCTTATTTAATACATATGAATAACATTAAAAAATGGACATACATGATTAACAATTCTACATAATTATATTTAATAGTGAGGTGCTGCCACCTGCTGAAAAATATTAGTGTCATGTACCAAAAAAGGATTGCAAAATGAAATAAATTTCTAGCTGAACAACCTATGAGCCCACTGCATCCCTTTCTATATTCACTATACAGGGAAAACTGTTTGCAATACTATTTATTAAAAACTGACTCTGAATTCATTACTATAAATAAAATATTTAAAAAATTGTTTGGAAAAAATATCCTATACTGGAACTGGGAATTAAGAATTCTTCAAACAATTCTATTAACAGACTATTAAATTTTTGAAACAGTGACGCTTTACTCTATTGCATTAGTCTGCTCTTCAAAAATAAAATGAACTATTAATTATTATGTGCAAACCTTCTAGTTGTATCCCTTGTGATGCCAATTCTAGTCTAGTTTTTATCTCCCCCTGTCTGTTCAATAACTCTTTGTATGTAACAATTTTTCCCGTGTTAATTAAATTTGGGTGTATGTATGCTTCCATCGTAGATAGCCAAATGGGTATTTCAGTATAGTGGGAGTATTTAATTTTGTTCCATAATAATAACAGGGACTGTCTGATGTAGTGCCTATAAAAATATTTATGTGCAGATCCCTTTTCATACCATAGGAAGGCATGCCATCCTGCTTGGAGGTCATGACCTTCCAAATTGAGTAATCTTTTATTTCTCAACATTATCCATTCTTTTAACCATGTTAGAATGGCTGCAGTATAATAAAGTTCCCAATCCGGTACGCCAAATCCTCCTTTTTCTTTAGTATTTTGCATAGCTTTGAGTTTTATTCTTGGTTTTTTTCCCCAGCCATATAAATTTAGAAACCAATTGATTCAAAATCTTTAAAAAACCTTTTTCTAATTTAATGGGAATGTTCTGAAACAGTTATAAGTGCGAATCCAGGTTAGCCAATGGCATCTTTTGTTGGAAACCAATAAAATTGCTGGAAACATCACAAATTGTGTTCATTTGACCAGAGGATGCTAAAATTGACTGTTGGCAGTTGCCAAGTGCCCAAATCGCAATCACATGAGTGCTGGGGTAGGGTAACAGTGGTAAGTATGAATTTTGGTTGCAACTGACTTTTTTAAAAGGTCGCTGTTAATCCAAACCGTTGTTAAGTGAACAGTGGTAAGTTGAGGACTACTAGTTTTATTTTCATTGTTATGCACACAGGGCGCTTTAAGTCTTGTTGAACTGCCCCCCCCCACCCCAATGGTCTCCCGATTACCATGTGCCCTATTTAGAAGACTGACAGTACCTGTGAAGACGCAATCCAAATGTGCTATTTGTTTGATGGTGAGCACCCGAGGTTCATTAAACTCCTTGTTCCTGAGAAGGATCGAAGCCACATCCTGGACACTGCTGTTAGAGCCCATCACTACCAACAAATGCAACAGGAGGCGTTTACAGTGTTCATATACTTCTGGATGGTGATGATCTAGACCTACATCCAAGGGGCAAAATGCATATAATCAAATTATGTATGTGTATGTTACTGTTGCTAATGAATTAAATGTTCATTTAAAAGGAACATGCCTAGTCCCATTCGCTATTTACTGTTGTCATACACTCAAGAGATAAGAATTCTTACAAAATTATTTTTCCTTACTTGTTACGGTATACTTATTTTTATTAAATATAAAAGCAATTGTTCTTCCTGAGACGTCAGTCTTTTAGGCCATTGCTATGCTGACTGAAAATTTGGGCAACCCTTGCTCTTCAAATTGGGTTTATTTTAAATAAAATTATCCCTGGGGTATTAAACATTTTACCTGCAAGACCATAAAATGTGGTAATTAACAATGCTTCCCAATTTTAATAGAAGCTTACTTACCTATAAAAATGGCATGAAGCAAGAGATGCAAGTAATTTCCCCAATCTACCTTTACACTATGGTCAATTATTAGGTCAGTCAACAGAATCACTGCTATGTTACACCTATAAACCAAAGAAGAGATATTAATTAAGTTAATGGGATGTGTGTGTCAGCGGAACGTATTGAAATGATAAAATACAATTTAAAAATCAGCATCATAGTTACGTAACTATTTACATTAGAATTGCTACTATTCAAACAAATTTGGTCCTCTTAGGACAGATTGACAATAATATTAAAAGATTTAAGGTATTTTAAGATATATATTATGGTAACTACGACAATGATCTGTTTCTCACTTATTAAATAAATAGATAGATGATAATAAAAGAAGTATTAGTTGTCTCAATAAAGAAGTAAAGATGCTTAATGCCAGCACAACTCAGAGCATAAAGAAATATAAAGCAAAACTGCCCTGCATAGTATGGCTGAGATGAAGAGGCTACTGTATGAAGGCATTAAGCAGGGGAAATAAATTATTCATATCTAGAGATACAGGAGGCACAACATTCAATGTTTATATAGTTTAAAGGTAAAGGTTCCCCTTGCACATATGTGCTAGTCGTTCCCGACTAGGGGGCAGTGCTCATCTCCATTTCAAAGCCAAAAAACCAGCGCTGTCTGAAGACGTCTCCGTGGTCGTGTGGCCGGCATGACTAAACGCCGAAGGTGCACGGAACGCTGTTACCTTCCCACCAAAGGTGGTTCCTATTTTTCTACTTGCATTTTTTACATACTTTCGAACTGCTAGGTTGACAGAAGCTGGGACAAGTAACAGGAGCTCACTCTCTTACGGGGCACTAGGGATTCGAATTGCTGAATTTTCAATCAACAAGCTCAGCATCTTAGCCACTACATCCCTATCTTATACAGCTTAGATCAGCTAATAAAAGGCCAGAAAAATAATAAGAGTCTTGTGGAAAGATTCCTTCTATACAAGTTACCAAAACAATTAAAAATAAAAAAGGCTTCTGTCTTGAAATACAAACTGTGAAGATTCCATTCTCAAAAAACACGGATAATTGGAAGCAGGATGAGTCATTTCCCCACAAATCTTATACATTTCTTAGAAGAAAGACACAACCTCTTAATTTCTTCCTTTCTTTTCCTGAAAGGAAAGTACTGTGCTACAATCTCTTTTAGGTACTTCATATTCAGAGGGATTTGGGAGTGTCTTATTTATATTGCTTACCTATGAAGAGACATGCCTGGAGATGATGTTTCGGGCAAATAATCCACCAACGGTGACCAACAACCCCCTGAAGGTGGAAAAGGTAATGGCTCTCCTTCATTGTGTTCCATCACTTTAAGTCGCCAGCTTGAATACAATGGCATCGAATCACCTGTCAAAAGTATTATTATCTTGAATTAGATATTTCAACTGTATATAGTTATATTAATTGAAATATATTATTTTCAAATATGCATGCTGTATTTTCTGTATTTCCCATACTTAGTTAACATTGTCTTGTATTCCAAAATTTTGGGTGTATTCAGGATTCACTACATAAAAATAGTATTTACATACAGGTATTCTTTGCCAAGTAACATAATAGTGTCCCCCAAAGTACAGTACAAAGAAAAATTAAACAATTCAGCAGATGGGCTTTAGCTGAATGAACATAACTTTCGTTGCCACAACACATAAATGATAATAGATTTTTCTACAAAGTTTATCAGTTAACAAAATTCGTGCATGTAACAGTTAAACCTTGGATTGTTTAAAGAAAATGAAAGATTGAACTACTTTTTTCTTCTTCATATGAGCCTCCTGAACTGCTGCTGTATCGAGATTCTAGCCGGTGATGCTGGCGGTTCAGATTACTGTTCAATCCACTATAGATATCCAGATGGATGTAGCTAAAGGAATAAACACAGTAATAGTGTTATCAAAGACCACATTTCTATTCTTCCATGTACCTAGAATGTTTATCCAATCAAACGTGTTATTAAAAATAATTTATGTGCCCTTTATTTCATAAAAACTATTCAGCCTAAACCGCAGATAAATGTACTACAGTATGAGAACCTAACCAGCTAGTAGTCAGAATGGAGGAACCCTAAGAAGTGAGCCTGCCGTGTCTTCCCTGTTCATAACAGTCCTGAAAATAACAAGAACCCAGAGTCTAAAAGAGAGTGGAAAACTAGTAATGTAATATCAAATCACAGATAAAGCCCCGAGATACAGTAGGAAACACAGAATCTCCAATTGCTGACTTGGTGGAAAATTTAGCTGAAGTACATTCAATATTTATAAAATCAAGGAAAACCCACAAAAAAAAATATGAGCAAGAAAACTCAGATAAATAAATCCAGCCGTTCTAAATTTATTGGTTTTATATAATGACTTGATTTTCAAAACATTGATTTTATTTACTACTTATATGAAGAGTTAGTAGCAAAAATAGAAGGCACAGTCGAAAAAGACTATCGTAGGCCAACAAGATATGGAAGGCTTGAGATCTCAGACTCAGAGACTGTCTGGGTCTTTAAACCCTGGCCTTTTTCCCCACTTTGGGGTAGCAGCTTGACAATTCCTACTGCCACTATCTATCTTCCAGAAGGTTCCTTCTATAGCTGTGATGGCGAACCTAAGGCACGCATGCCACAGTTGGCACGCGTAGCCATTTCTGACGGCATGCAAAGCGTTGTCCTGTCAGGTCCAGCGCGTATGCGCACACTGGCCATCTGAATTTCGGCCTTGATTTTCTGCCGTTTTTCACCCCTGGAGGGTGAAAAATGGCCCAACATGCAAACCGGAACTTTGGGAATGGACATCCGGTTTGCGTGTTGGGCATTTTTCGCCCTCCCCGGGCCCCTAGAAAGCCTCTGGAGCAGTGGTGGGTTCCGGATCCCATCGTAACTGGTACGCTGCAATGGAGCCGGGAGTCCACTACATGCGTACCCACCGCCCTGCGACGCTCCAGATGCTCAGTAGTGCGTCGCGCAGATGCCATACGCTGTACGCAAATGGCCCGTTAGTTTAAAAAGAGGTAAGAAACGAGGGTGGGCCCAATATAAACACCGTTCTGGTGTGGTGGCTGCTGCTCCCAGCAGCCACCGGTATGCCCGTACCGGGGCGTACCACCCAGAATCCACCACTGCTCTGGAGCCTGGAAAGGGCAAAAAACGGACCTACTGGTCCCACCAGAAGTCAGAAAATGGGCCGTTTCTGGCCTCCGGGGGGGGGGAGGCCATTTTCGCCCTCCCCAGGCTCTAAGAAAGCCATGCACAGGGTAGTAGGGGGGTCACGCGCTCATGCGCAAGAGGCGCGGCACAGGGGGGCATTAAATTATGGGGGTGGGCAAGCGAACATGCGCACATGTCCTAAAATTGTTGTGTAAGAGTTATAAGGTTCTCACATTTTGTTCTGCCTTTCTCATGATTAAAAGCTAAAAATGGAAAAAAGAAATAATTTATATAATATACCCTCATGTGTAGAAAGAAGCATGTGGTTAGCCATGCCTTTCCTTGCCGGGCAGACCAATTTCACATTAGATAAGCCAAATATTTTAAAAATATAATGACAAGAAATTATTATTATGTTTTATATATTTAAAAAGTAAATGTTCAAACTTGAAGGAGATAAGTACAAAGCTAGCAGTTCACAGTTTACAATTAAAATAATACAAAAGGCAAACAATATCCTTCTCTGCTAAAATAAAGCTTGCTGTCAAGAGAGTGTGTGCTTCAATTTCTTAGAGTGTGATAAAATTATAAATACATTTTATAGGTTTTATTGAACACATAAGATTCAACATTCCATGTTGTATGGAGAAACAAAAACATTAGATGTACACAGCCGTTAACCAGAATCCCTTTGAAAAAAATGTTCACACTATCTCAGTTACCTGGATGCCGGGCACACCCAAAATATAATCACAGGCAATATGGAAAAGCTTAGTTCCATGCTTTCTCCCAACTCAATTCCCACTCCTTCAGTTTTCTTAAACACCTCCCACCCACCCCAACCTTTTGGGCACCAGGAACTGATTCTATGGAGAGAGCTTTTTCCGCAGACCGAATGGGGCTTTGTCTGTTTATGCGGCCCAGTTTCTGGCATGCTGTGGCCCAGTGCCTGTCCACGGACCGTGGGCTGGAACCGCTGTCTTAAAAAGACAAGTCTCAAATTCTCTATTCCCACAATAGAGGGTAGGATCAGGTATCTCTTTTATCTACACGACAAAAAGCCAATTTGATAGGCTGGCATTCACAATACAAATACATACAGAGTCATTATCAGCGACTATATTATGCTGTCACCAACATCTAATGAAGTATCAGTTTAGGCACTATTAGTTAGACCTATGAAGGTTTTACTTAAAAAAAATATCAGCATTTCAAATATTATAAATCCTTCTTACCTTTCATCAATACTATCTTTTGTAAGCTTATTGTGATTACCATCTGTGGGTGCCACCATTGTATTGCTACTGGAAGTAGTTCCTGGAAATTAAGAGTGGTACATTTGCAATGAATGCAGTAATAACTGCAAGACAGAATTCCTGAAAGCTATTTGAAACTCTGATAAATCATCATAATTGCCACTACCACAGAACAATAATCCTCCCCAAATAATTTAGAGGTATTATACATAATTCTAAATAAAAGTACAATAATTTAAAAAGTTCTAAAATAATTTCACAAGGCAGGGTGTAATGGCTCTACTTAGCAGACTCCTGAAGTGATGTCTTCCACATGTTTTCAAAGACCAGTCCAGTGGTGGGATTCAATTTTTTTTACTACTGGTTCTGTGGGCGTGGCTTGGTGTGCGTGGCATGGCTTGGTGGGTGTGGCAGGGGAAGGGTACTGTAAACTCTCAATTCCCTCCCCATTTCAGGGGAAGGTTACTGCAAAATCCCCATTCCCTCCCGATCACCTGGGACTTAGGAGGCAGAGAATAGGGCCACTCAGTGGTGGTATTTAGCGGTTCTCCAAACTACTCAAAATATCTGCTACCGGTTCTCCAGAACTGGTCAGAACCTGCTGCATATCACCTCTGGACCAATCCACTGAGCAGTTAATGGTTCAGTGAAGGAATAAACCCTACTATTCAGCTAAGATGATTTCTGTGGTGTTGTGACCTGCTTTCTTTCATCTGTCTCCATTCTATGATTTCCATATGAACTCTGCTGAACAAGCTTCCTGCCAAATACACGTTATAGAATGAATTTTTGTCACAGAGTGATGGGGTTCATTTTGAATTAAAGGTATTTTTGGTTTGAAAGGTTGGCAATTGACCCAGCTAATCAGAAGGCTTTCACACTTTTCGCTCTTTCTTTTTTAAAATATATACAGTGAAGCTATTTATAACACAATTCAGGTGTCAGAATTATTTTTCTCTCTTAAGAGTCTATACCCCTCCAGCTGTCCTATTAACTGCTTTATTTCCTCTCCCTTCACACTACTCCATCCAGTTTCTGGGACTATCAAGAGAATAAAAATAAAAGAATATGCTGGATTACTGTTTATGTGTTTTGCCTGGATTTGCTCAATCAACCACCTTCTCCTGTGTTAAGGGAAGACCTTTTCTTTGGAAAGACCCTTTCTGCCAAGTCCTTCTTAGAGTCCAAGATGAAGATGTTGTCTTTTGGGGACTTCAGTTCCCTTCCTCCAGAGAAGGTGGCCACAGACTTTTCTTCCTCTGTCACCAGGAACCTACACCTGCTCTGCACATTCTTGTAACTTTACTCTCCAGCCACTCTTTTTCAGTCTCTCTGTGTCCACCACCACCCCTCTCATATATTTGTGGTCAGATTGGCAGGTAGAATTGAGAAGGTGGGTGCTCCCCTCAAGGCCTCCAGCACCTATACATCAGGTTGGACCAATGACTTCTGTGTCTACATCTCCCTATAAGAGCTCTGGCTAGCAGCCAGGTCAGCTCATTAGCCCCCACAACTGCCCTTCAGAGCCAGAACTGAAATGCTTCTCTTCTCTCTCCATTCGATGTCTCACACTGACAAAATAGGACTCATGCCAGGCTACTAAAAACCAAGTGCCAAAAGTTTATGTAAGACATAGAAGAAAAATTATAGTCTCCAGAGTCAAACAACTCTGCAATTTGCGCTAACTATTCCAACAAACTTTCTTTTTCTTAAATCGTCTCTTGTATGTCATTGGCTGTTTTACATAAAGTAAAGGTAAAGATTCCCCTTGCACATGTGTGCTAGTCATTCCCGACTCTAGGGGGCAATGCTCATCTCCATTTCAAAGCCGAAGAGCCAGCACTGTCCGAAGATGTCTCCATGGTCATGTGGCATGACTAGATGCCGAAGGCACACGGAACGCTGTTACCTTCCCACCAAAGGTGGCCCCAATTTTTCTACTTGCATTTTTTACATGCTTTCAAACTGCTAGGTTGGCAGAAGCTGGGACAAGTAACAGGAGCTCACTCCGTTATGCGGCGCTAGGGATTCGAACCGCCAAACTGCAGAACTTCTGATCAACAAGCTCAGTGTCTTAGCCACTGAGCCACCGCTTCCCCATCTGTTTTACATAAAGCATGCTAAAGAAAAAAAGCCTTGCAATGGCCAGCAGGAGATCGCTTCAAAGTTTAGACGTATAAACCAGTAGAATCATATACTGCTTCCTTTTTTTTCAACCATATATGGTAGGTTGCTAAAGCTACCTGCAACCAAGGGGATGGGACAGCCAAGCCCACTTTGAAATATTCATCCTGCTTTGGATCCAAACAGCTGGGCATCCCTGGATGTTACCCAAAAGCGAAGTGAAACTCTGTCCTGATAGGTTGAAAACAGTTTGATGTAATTGTCTCACCTGAGGTGACAGAAGGGATTTTGTAACTAGAAGTGATACGGTAATAGGGTGGATTATCCATATGTGTCACTCCAGAACTAACGGGATCAGTGAGCTGTAATTCGCTCACCAACTCTTCCAAAAGCTGCATGGTTTTATCTCTACCCAAGTAAACAATTACCTTCTTCACCTGCCATTCAAAGAGAAAATAAAAATCATTTAAGAATACTGTTAAATATACTAGAAAAATGGATTTTATATAACAATAACTTAATTTTACAAAACTGTAAATTTAGAAAATAATTGATTTTTTTATTGGCAGACAAATTATCCAAGCCGGTTCTTAAAGATAGTTAATAATTGACTTATAACTGTCTTTTAACTTATAACTAAAGAAACTGGACATTTGTCTAAAATGATACAAGGTTTCCTGCTCGAGCAGAGGGTTGGACTAGAAGACCTCCGAGGTCCCTTCCAAATCTATTATTCTATGTTCTATATTCTAATCATGTTTCATTATTTTTGAACCTGTGTTTGCTGGAAAAGCAAAACCATTATATCCCAACTTAATTCCGGTTGCATAGTTAAAGATTTAATATTTCACCACCTGAAATGTTTGATCATATGTTAATAGATTTCTTTTACACAAAGTTAATGAACGGTACAATTTTTAGAAATGTTTAATACTTAAACTTCTGCTGAAAATAACATTTTTAATAACCCAGTCTAATCTATATTTAACAGAGTAAATGAAGTAGAAGTCTGCATTTCAGTTTAAAAGTACCTTTACAGTTCCTAAATATTTCCTGACATGGAATTACTTTTGCTTAGAAATACTTAAAATGTTTGTATCCATTTTTAGACATGCTTATTTTTCAAACAAACATTCCAATGCTATGTAAAGACCAACATAAGGCCAAACATAGAAGGAATTGGCCCAGGATGATAGTGAGGTGGAGCTGGAATTTTACACCGTATATTCTCTATCTGCCCCCAATTCTTTCTTCCTTTTTGTCTCCCCCAAAGGTGCTTTTTTCAAGAAGCAACTGGACTTTGTTCTTCTTTGAAGACGTTTCACTTCTCATCCAAGAAACTTCTTCAGCTCTGACTGGATGGTGGGGAATGGAAGGATTTATATTTATATTTTCTCTCTCTCCTTTTTATACACAACTCAGGTGGTGAAGATATCTGATATTCCTTTTTCTTCCTATTTTCTCCACGACAGCCCTGTGAGGCAAGTTGGGCTGAGAGACAGGGACTGGCCTGGTTGCTCAGTCAATAGTCCTGTAGCCGGTTTTCCATCAGAAGTCCAGGAACTCAAACACCTAGTATGGTCCTTGTTGACCCAGGCAATGACTGCAGTTGGTTTTCTATATTTATGTCTTGTCATGGGACATTTTTATGGGAGAGACACTCTTTGTCTGACTCCTCTGATGTGACCTGTCCAGTACGGTTGAACTTCTGTCATAACTCTCATCTTCCTCAGAGCACACAAATCCCATAACCATGTTAAAGTAGTGCCTCACTGAGGGATAATTATTATAATAATTATAATAAATGGATGGTTCTATTTTCACTCTGCTTCAGCACAGACAACTACAACTAGTAACATGGTTAGACTAAAAGTGATTCTTAATTAAAACATTTATGCCTACTTACAGGTAGCCCTCGAGTTACAACCAGTCACTTAGCAACTGTTTGAAGTTATGAAAAAGGGGACTTATGACCCAGATCAAAGTTCTGAAGATCAGGCCCTAACGGCCACAGAAAAAATATAAAATTGGGTGGGCCCATTTTACAACCATTACGAATTATGACCATAATGCTGATAGGCTCCATGATAGTCATAAGTCGAAGACTACCTACATTTAATATATATGATTGCCCATTTCACTAGAGTGAGGAATAGGAAAATGTTCCACATAACTTACATAAGGCAAAAGGCTGGGTTCACTATTTACTCCACAAATGCTGATTAAAAAATGCAGAATTATTTTCAGATTCTTTGGCCAACTGTCTGCTAGAGTAATCCAAACGTTTTCAATCTCTGACCAAGCCACTTCATCACCATACTAGAAAACAAAGTTAAGATATGAATTATTTCTCTGTTTAATTATTAAATGCTCAAAGAGATATATAATGAAAACACTGGGCATAATTTAATGTATTTTATGCAGAAGGTAGTTCCACAATCTCAATGCTTTTTTCTCCCTAGTTTGCTTAAAAATTTGGTCTACTCTGGCTGCAATATTGCTTTTTCATGTTTAGTGCAACTTGCTGTGGCCCGCCAGCTGCCAGCAGAGCTGGCAACAGACTTGGACATTGAGGAGGTTGGGGAGGAAGTTGGGCCAGTTCTGGGGTCTGGGGAAGGCTCTGATGGATGCTCTGCGTTGGACGCAGAGATAGAGCCAGGGCCATCTGACATTTCCCAGCTACCAGAGAGGCAGCTGCCTTTGGAGGCTGAGGTAAGTGAGGAGGAAGAACAGCTGGGGCCTGTTCCAGATGCACATATGTGCAGAGCAGTTAGGAGAGGTGAACAACTGAGGACAAGGAGTCGACTTGGGAAGCAAAGCACACGTGGATGCTGAATGGCTCCTCCCTGGCTGGGGAATAAATAGAAGGAAAGGGGAGCGGTTGTCGTAGGAGACAACAGTTCATATTTCTGAAGATTTTGGTCATTATGTTTCATGAATCAAAACTTAATTTGCAGCTTTTCAGCTGGGAGTTCACTGCCTTGCAATTATTGCAAAGAAGTAATAAGGTCTGTTGCTGCATTTAACTCCTTGCAGGACTCTTGCTTTGACTTTTTGGTGGGTGAATGCCATTAATTCACAAGAGGTAAATAAAGAGGGTTTTTTCGTGACAAGGAGTCTGTTTCTTGCTTCTGCTAAGACTGGGTCAGAACAGAACTTAAATATACTTGTTTTTTCTTTTCTTTCTGTTCTCAAAAAATACAGTTTACACACATTAGCATTCCGCTAGTGACAAACTGAGGAAACAACAGCACTCTCAAAATAATCCATCAATTACCCAATGCTTGGTTCAATTTACCTTTGCTGTCATATACATTAGGTTGTTTAAAACTAAAGCAGTTGCCTGGGGTGATCCCCAACCTTCGCCTCTCAACCAGCGCCTGCTGTTCACCATCAGTTCTCTGTCTTTTAGAAGATCCTCTTCCTCTTCCTCTTGCCGTCGAATTGTGGGTAAAGGTTTCACATCCATTAATTCAATATTATTCATCCACGGCAGCAAATAGTGAAGCATCACCTGTCTTCCAGAAGGATGTGCTGTTTGAATTCTCTGGCTTACCTCTGTGTTTAATAATTTAAAGGTAAGAAAATATATATGTGTATGTTATCACAAAACTAATTTACTGGCAGCTATTTCAGCTTTTGGCCTTCCTGAAGTAACTATTGCTTTCATGTGAAAAGAAGAAAGAAAAGAAGGCCCTTTGTCAGATTGTGAGAAGAGAGTACGACCTTCCATTACAGGGTAAAGAGGCTAGAAGGAGATAAAAGGAAGGAAAGTCACATGGATTCTGATACCCGTATCTTTTGGATTGGAAAGTTGGTCTACAGCTTGATCCCTCCACCACCACTAATGCTACTGAAAATGGTCCCAGAGAAAAGAGAACTAGTCCAACACTGTGCCTCTCATTTCCCAATCCCCTGAACAGAGCTAGGAGGGTACCATGACTGATGGAAGTCAAAAGCTGCTAATACATGGGTGTCAAACACGATTTCATTAAGGGCCGCATAAGGGTTGTGCTTGACCATGGGGGCCTGGGGTGGGTGTGGCCAGGGTGGGCATGGGCAGCTTGACATCAATCATGTTGGAAGCGCCTGTGGTAGCTGGAGCGCTCTGCCAGTGAAAACGGGCTCTTGAGCTGTTTTCGGCTGGGACAGGCTCCTGCAACCCTCTGCCAGCAAAAACCGAGCTCAGGAAGGCTGCATGTTTTTGCTGGCAGAGGCACCACAGGCTGGTCCTTTGCTGTTTCCAGGGCGGCCCCACAGGTCAGATCTAAGTACTCTGCAGGCTGGATCTGGCACGCAGGCCTTGAGTTTGACACCCCTGCACTAAAAGATCAAGAAGAAACAGAATGCCAAAATTTGTAACCTTTCCCATACCTTTTCCCTTTGTAAAATATTAAAAAACCAATAAAACTTTGTTTAAAAAAAAAAAAAGAAGAAGAAGCAGAATGGATGCACAAGCATGATCAGGTTTGCCTCAATGCTACAAGCATGTTTGAATCCATACTGAAAGGACTCCAGATAATCATGCACAGAGAGCAATAACTACATATTAATTGCTTTAGAACAAGGCAGTATTATTAAATTGAGGATTATGTAGGATGATGCTTTGGTTTTAGCTTGACAAGTGTAACTTCACATTATATAAAAAGGCAAAGTATAGTTAACTGCTGACTGGTGGGCGAAGAAAGGAACAAAAGGGCAATGCATATCTGTACAGTGGTTACTTATAAGATGGGTTATGATTATTAGAGAATATAATAATTAGAGATTATGGATCATCACCATGGTACCAGTAATAGATATCATTTAGACCAGTGTTAAGAGAAAAAACTTGAAAATCACTATAATTTGGTTTTGATAGTACAATAATTCCAAATAAATATTAAGAAATATGCTTTTTAAGGAAATACATACCTGAAAATATTGCAAGAGTTAATTCTGGGTATGTTCTTGCTAATTCTTCTGAGAGCTGATAATAGGACACAGAATATAAATGTGGCAAAGGTGAAGGCTGACTCAATAGTCCATCAGTTCTCTGAACCTCCAGTTTATGAGCGTAGCGAAACATCTTAGGCTCTAAGATCTAAAAAAAATAAATGTATTCAATAAATCCAGATTACTAAACAGTATGAAATTACGGACTCACAGGGAGAGAGACAGAAAATGTTAACTATGTTAACTTTCTCACTTTTTTCTCACTGTGACTTAAAACATGAAATCAGCTTCTAAGTCTAACGCAGTCTAGGATAGGGCAATGTTTCTCAACCGTAACCACTTTAAAATGAGTGGACTTCAACTCCTAGAATCTTATCACCAGCTGGGGTTGAAAACCACTAGGATAGACACTTCCTCTATTTGACCATCCTGGAGGTTGCAAGGTACGTGGTGGAGAACGAGAAGGAACCATTGAGACTTTTTTCCCTTTTGATTTAGGATGAGCTCTGGGGAAGAATTTTATTTGAAAAGCTACATTTTTTTTCTTGCAGGAACATCTGATTTTGCCTCTGGATTATCTCCTTCCCCACAAAAAGGAAAATTTATATTTCTTTTTTTAAAAAAGAATTTTATTGGGTTTTTAAAATTTTGGGGGGAAAGGGGTAGGTGGATATACAAAAAAATTTTTTTGGGCAGCTCCATCATGCTAGAGGTAGGAATCTCTCCAATTCTCACAACTTTTTACAGAAAAAAAACAAAAGATAAAAGATAAGCAGAAACAGCATCTTATTATACATTGTATCAACCATGTGTTCAATCATCTCTTTTGCCACTTTCTAATATATCAACAATTAGAATGATATTCCAGATATATTTATTTTTGTGACCTGAGTCTTTCCCTTGCTGTTCCCTCCCCCCTGTCCCCAGGCGGAGCTGCAGCCCCTCCCTCCTTCATGTCTTGTGTGTTGTCGCCTTTTTCACTACTTCTTATATTTCCGTCCTCTAGGAGGGCACTATGTTTTTTAATGAAGGCCTCTGCCTCCACAACTGTGTTAATTCTAATTCTGTTTCCCTCCCAGAAGATCAGCATTCCTTCTGGCAATAAACATCTAAACCAAATTCCCTTATTATATAATTTCTTTGATAAGGAGGAATATTTCCTCTCTTATCTCTTATTTTTTATATAAAATGTATATTTCTGTGGGTTTTTAATTTTTAAGTCTCTGAAAGGCTGTTCATTACATTTTACCTCTTACGCACAGCCCAAATACAAATACAAAATACTCTAAAGGCTATGGAGAAGAAGAAAAAAACTATTCCCACTGAGCTAATCTGTGGAAACTTTCCTGAAATTAATTGCAGTGATACATGGTAGTATAAAACAGTTTTAAAATTTAAAAGCCTCAAACAAAAATACGTATGTACTGATAAAAACATTTCATACTAACTTGCAAAAGCTGCATAGCAACTTCATAGATAGCTCTAGAAGAATCAGCTGCTTTAAATAATATAAGATTGAGAAGAGTAACAGTATCACACTGGTAATCCCTATGAAGAAAAGAAAGTATTAATAGCCAAGTGGCTTAAAAACAGAATAAATGAAATACTTAAAAAATTTACAGTGTGAACCCATATATAAGGCTACTCAGAAAGCTGCTCTATTTCCAATAGCCTGATTAGCTCTGTTCAAAAGATGCATTTCATTTAGTTAATTATTAAACCAATCTAGGGCTACAAAATTCTAGCTCACAGTTCAATGGTAGCAAAAAGATTCAGGAAACTCTCTTTGCTTTAACGCAGGGGTTACTTGGACTTTTGCATCATAGATATAATAGTTATACTCCAAGCACTGCTTCCTTATCAGTGATTTTTGGTACTACGCAACCATATTAATTAGGTTCAAGCTAGAATATGGGGGAATACACAAGCATCCCCATATCTCCAGGAAATCTCATGAATCCTTGTTTCAAGAGAATCACAGGACCACTCTTCCCCATTGATTAGACCAGAGGTGGGGAACTGTGGTGTCATTATGACTTGTAGATTTCCAACTCCCAGAATTCCTGACCCTGCATGTTGAAGCCCACAAGTCATAAAAGGGCCATAGTTCTCCATCTGCTGTGGCCCGCCAGTGGCCAACAGAGCTGGCAGCAGATTCGGACAGTGAGGAGGTTGGGGAGGAAGATGGGCCAGTCCTGGAGTCTGGGGAAGGCTCTCTGATGAGGGCTCTGTGTCAGAGGCAGAGAGGGGACCAGAGCCGTATGCCACTTATCAGCTGCCTTCAGAGTCAGACATCAGTGAGGCAGACAAACAGCTGGAGCCTGTTCCCAGTGTGCGCATGAACAGAGTTGCTAGACGAAGGGAACAGCTAAAGAACAGGGGTCGACTTGGGAGTAAGGCCACAGGTGGATGATGAATGGCCCCTCCCAGAGGAAATAAAAGAGGAGTGAAAGAGGAGTGGACTTTGCAGAAGACAATAAGTTTGCTTCATTGGTTCGTGACTCTCCGAGACTCCTGGCCAAGTTCTGCAGATATCGGCCTGGCAGCTCTCCAAGCCAGAGAAGGTCTGTGACTGTAAATCCTCCCTTGAAAGACTTTGCTGGATGTGAATGAGCAGAATTCACAGTAAATTAATAAATGGTTTTTTTGTCAGGATAAGGTGTTTGCTTCCTGCTCTTGGGAAGCCTCGGTCAGAACACCATCCCTGGATTAGACAGTGAGCAGTGGTCGCAATAGCATGCGACACAAGAATACAGCACAAAGGAGGCATATTCTGTGGCTGTCAAGATCCTGCCAATGAATTGGCCAACTGGCGGCAGAATTCAGAACTGTTTCTCAGAGGACTGATTAGTCAGAGCATTAGAATTACCCTTCTTTTGTATTCTTACAATATCCACACAAACCAGCTGAGTGAGATAATCCTCACGTCTCCCACAGCAAATCAGATGGTGGTGGTTTATGTCACGTTTATCCTGATAGTAACCCAATTATGCATATAGATTCGTGGGGAGAATCCGAAGTTACCCACATGTTGAACTGCTACTGTCCTCACCATTAACTGTGCTTTTTAAGATGGATTATCTGTAAAATTTAGGGAGCCGTTGCTTCCCCACCATGGCACATACAATAGCAACTTCAATTGATTCCATTATAGCTAGTCCTTGACTTATGACCACAATTGGGGCTGGAATTCTGATTGTTGTTGCAGTCTTAAATCAAGATGCTCACATGACCAGACCCATTTTTCTGACATTTTTTTGTGGCAATTGTGAAGTAAGCCCCTCAAGTTGTTAAGTGAACCACGTGGCTGTTAAGTGAATGGCACTGTCATTAAGCAAACCCATTCTTCTGAATATTGCGCCTGTGGGATGCTTCAACTGGTTGTAAATGCAAGCCGGGTTGCCAAGTGCCTGAGGTTTCACTCATGTGATCATTGGAGGAGGGGGGGGGGGAGAATGTGTGCTATGACATTTTATAACAACCAAAAGTTACAAAGCATCTTTTCCAAGGCAGTCATAAGTCAGAACGGTAGTAAAATGACCAGTTGTTCGTCCCAGACTACCTACACCCATATTCTAAATTCTTCCTTTAATACCTGTTTTGGAATACGCTGGCTATGGCTTTAAAACATCCGGCTGCTACACGCTTCGAGCCTGTATAACAACGGTCTACAGCCCAATACATGAGGTTACTCTGGTCAGGGTTGAGCTCCAACAGCAACATAACTGCTTCACAACCAAGCTGATGCACCTAAACAAATGCAATATAAAATTCAAGTTCTGCCCTGTTGCTGTGAGGTACATTCTTTGTTTCTAGTAACAAATATGTGAATATGCATAAAGAGAAAAGACTTAATCTATAGAATTCCCTGAATTAAGCTATTATTAAATAGGGGAAGAAGCCTATGGGCCCATATGAATTTGCAGCCTCTAAAAATGGTGAAGGTAAAGGTTCCCCTTGCACATATGTGCTAGTCATTCCTGACTCTAGGGGGCGGTGCTCATCTCTGTTTCAAAGCTGAAGAGACAGCGCTGTCCGAAGACGTCTCCGTGGTCATGTGGCCGGCATGACTAAGCGCCAAAGGTGCACGGAATGCTGTTACCTTCCCACCAAAGGTGGTACTTATTTTTCTACTTGCATTTTAACATGCTTTCGAACTGCTAGGTTGGCAGAAGCTGGGACAAGTAACGGGAGCTCACTCTGTTAGGCGGCGCTAGGGATTTGAACTGCTGACCTTTCTGATCGACAAGCTCAGCTTCTTAGCCACTGAGCCACTGTGTCCCATTTTGCAGACTCTAGAGCAGTGATGGCAAGCCTTTTTCTTACGGCGTGCCAAAATTGCGCACACATGTGCCCACACCAACTCAATCCTCCCTGCCTACCTTCGCGCATGCAACCCCCTCGTGCCTACGCGCGTGACCCCTCCCCAGGCTTTCTTGAAGACTGGGGAGGGCAAAAATGGCCTCCCCCGGTCCCCAGAGGCCCTCCGCTGGCAACAGATCGTTCCCAAACTTCCGGTTGGCCCATTGGGGCAGTTTTTCACCCTCCCCAGCCTCCGGAGGCTTTCCTGAATCCTGGGGAGGGCGAAAAGCTGATGGCTGGCATGCCAGCAAATATGGCTCCACATGCCACCTGTGCCACGTGTGCCATAGGTTCACCATCACGGCTGTAGAGTTTCCCAAAAAGCCAGAACGTTTGAACTTTTTTAATGGGAGAGGAGATTGAACATTTTAAGAGACCTAAATATTCCAAAATTGGCTAATTTATTCCTGTTCTGGAAATTAAGAAACAAAATGGATTATAATCTAAAATCCCTTCAATTTTCAAAATTGAGAAAAGAGGGTTGTTAAAAGGAATATATGACAGCAATATTATTTGTATTATATTATTTGTATAGTTATTGCTTTTAATCTTGTAAACCACCCAGAGTTGCTTTGTGGCAAGATAGTTGGCAAACAAATTTAATTAATAAATACATTTCAAAATGTGGGTCTTATCCTCTCTAAACACATCAGGTCACCCTGTCTACTTCCTATCTCCTGGCACAGAAGTGCAGCTTCCTAAACTCAGTAATTGCATTTTAAAAAATCCAAACCAAAAAAAACAGATCTCTCATTCTGTTAGGATTAGATGTCCTGATTTTAATTATTTTTAGTGTATAGAGAGCTACCTTTTTCTCAGTTCCTCTACTTTTAACCCTTGATTATCTGACTTCAAGCAGAGATTTTAAGTTATCAATATTGCACACAATACCTTTTTATCCTGAGAATCCAAAATATTATCTAGCCATTTGTATAAATAGCCATCCGGTGAAAGTCCTACATTATCTGCAACTGGACCACAACACAGCACTGCAGACATTGCCTTAAAAAATGGATGAAAATATCAGACAAAATGGACTGTGTTTCTATTTAAATTAAACAAATATGTTTCCCCTCCTCTCTACCATATATCAATAAATACTATATATCATATTTATATCATAAAAGTTATATGATTATACTGACAGTATATCAGATTTATACAAAAATATATTTGTAAGTATTTATTATTTCATTCCCCAAGGACTAAGAAACTGAACATTCTTAACCCACCATTTATATTATTTATCAAAGATCATAATTATTTGGGGCAGTAAAGGATTCCATTTTGTGCAATTACTGTCCAATTATTTGGCAACCACTATAGAAGAGTTATGCTCATTCCAGACAATTTGTATAATCATATGTAATGACGTAACAACATTCTACAATAAAGGCTAAGCATGTGAGAGCTTATTACCTTTAATGCACAGTACTGATGCCTATTTATCTGCATATTTCTATCACTGTATCTGTCCAAAGGAGTGAACATGATGCTGAAAGGTCCAGCCCAGTGACTAAACAACATAAACAGACTGTGACGGAGGCTTTGCTGTGGAAAGACGCTCCTTCTCTGATGCACTGCACAACAGTGGGAAAATAACAGAGGAAACATTTTGTAACAAATGAAATTAAATTAAAACATCAGATACAATTGCTTATCGTTAAAAAAAAAATGAACTAGCCAAATATTGAGATTTTTGTCAGCAAAGTCCATGCGAGTGCAATAAAAGTCCTCTCCCCTTGTAATATGACCTTGATCTGTAATCAGATCAAACTTTCAGATCCTCACAGGTGAAAGGGCATCTCTGATGCAGGATCTCAGAACTGAGCACCCAAGTCAAGTATGCAAAATCTACTAGCATATTGCCCAACTGGAAAGAGGACTCCATCCCCTAAAAAAAAAAAACTGGTGGCGAGAGGGATCCGTCCACCAAGTATGGGATCTGTCTTACTTCAGACTGGAGACCCTGTTTGTGGAATATCTCACTGATACACTGATTTGTCGATGTAAATTACAGAAGACATGAAAAGACAACTTATTATTAGCTGCTCAATCTATTAAAAAGTTAAACTGTGTGCATGCGTGGCAGTGGTGGGTTCCGGATCCCATTCCAACCGGTACGGTTGGAACGGGCCCAGCAGCGTCCACATGGACGGGTGCAGTGCGCCTTAGTGCCTCCGCGAGCCTCTGCAACACTTCAGCTGCTCAGCAGAGCGTTGTGCAGGCACTGTATGCGCTGTGCGCATAAGCACCGAAGTCTTAAAAGACCGGTAAGGAGCTCGGGCGGGCAGGCCCTCCGGAGCACCGTACCGGAACGGTATGTGGTGCTCTGGGCAGGCTCCGGTACAGTTGGAACGGGCCTGGCGGCATCCATATTGATGCACACAGTGTACCTTTACGCCTCCGCAAGCCTCCGCAACGCTCCAGCTGCTCAGCAGACCATTGC
This sequence comes from Natrix helvetica, assembly GCF_964273705.1. Classification (NCBI taxonomy): domain Eukaryota; kingdom Metazoa; phylum Chordata; class Lepidosauria; order Squamata; family Natricidae; genus Natrix; species Natrix helvetica. The sequence continues at coordinate 65,981,760 of NC_138558.1, read as the reverse complement.
GCAGGTGCTGTATGTGCGGTGCGCGTAAGCGTCGAAGTCTTAAAAGACCGGTAAGGAGCTCAGGCGGGCAGGCCCTCCGGAGTACCGTACAGGAACGGTATCCTGTGGTCCGGACAGCTCTGGTACGCACGTACCGGGGCATACCACCTACAACCCACCACTGATGCGTGGATATGCACATGTGTGTGGAGAAGTTCCTGCAGTTTTCTTAGAAATTTTTCAGAATTGGTTTGCTGCTGCCTATTTCTTATGGAAGAGCGAGATGACTGGAATTAAGAGGATTTCATTATGACCCGTAATTCAGCAGTTTTCAAGTTACATGAAGTAACACATTTCCACATGAAATACTTTGAGCTTGAAATATAAACAAAAAAAATGAAAGAAGGGGGGGGGAGGATAGGAGAGAAATATTGTGAATACCTGGAACGTTCTGAATAATATTTGCCACTAAGGCACTAAAATGGCAACGGATATCTTTAAGGGTGTCAGAATCCTTTTCATTTTCTGCTTCCAGCAGTTGTCTGGTAAGATCCACGTACTCCAATAAAGTATTGTTTAGGGAATGTGTTTCATTATCAAGGCCGCCACTTGCACTATAAAGAAAAGCACAAGCATTTGAATATAGACTTGTAAAAAACCCACCAAATTATCGCAAACTATAGGCAGATTTGAGAAGAGAAATGTTAATATTGTTAAATATATGAATACCATATGAATATATGAATACTTATCCTGAATACAATATAGTAGCAGTGATTTTATAATAATACTGTGCAATTTTTTTTTCAGTTTCATTCAAGATTCAATGGCTTATTTTAAACTGAAAATAGCTGTTCTGATATTTGTAGAAGTATTTGCTATTGTTCCAGCTATATATATCAGAAGTATTTCTGGCTAAGAACAGATGTTTTTAGAAGAACAAGCAGGCCCGTTTCAAGTCTAAGCCACTTCTAGAAACTGTTGGTCTGAATTTGAACATTTTGAACATTCTTATCCTATAGTTAAAACTGGGTATTGTATCCTGTCCTTAGTACTATGACAAGACGTCCAAACATGCTTTAGTATATGGTTCAAAATATGAATATCTTGTTTTGGTGAAGATAATTATTTTATAATTATTTTCGTTTGTGGGCAAAGAAATGTCCAAAATGCAGAGTTGCATTCTGCCTTTGTTAAGACTGAACCAAAACAGCACACAAAATAATTATTAACCAATTAATTATTATTGGGATTATTATTGGGATTTATATATAGTGGTTGCTTCTTAGGATTTATTTATAGTGGGAAGTCTCATCTTCACTTCTTATAAAATAAAGATTTGGGGCATTGTACTTTGGGTTACTGAAAGAGGCAATGGACCACATCACCAGTAAGAGCTGATGAATATCTCAGCTCTTATCACAAGCAATTCCTGAAACATAAATGCCTATGGGAGGTGGGCAATTGCTGTAGGAACAAACAGCAGCAATAGGTAGGGAGGAATTTTGAGGATACATATGTTAGTATAAACTCTTAGGCCATGTGTCACTGTAATTTTTCTGAAATGATACAATGCTAGATGAATTAATCCGTTTTTCTCAACCCTGAGAACTTTTAAGTTGAGTGGATTTCAATTCACAGAATTATCCACGCTTCTTCAAGTGGCCACAGTGGAGATACACTGAATCAGAGGAACTACTCCATAATTTTTTATCTATAATGCTGATATAATTCTACTATAGAGAATGTGCAAGTGAATGAAAGCCATTGTGGTTAAATTGACTAACATCAGGGAAATCACCCTTAGCTTGTTGGGTGACACTGGGCCCATCAGTGTGACTTAGTCCAACCTAAATCATTGGGGAGATTTGTAGGGAGAAAATTAGGGAGAAGGAGTATTGTACACACTGCCTTAAGTACCTGAAAGAAAGGTGAGATATAAATCAAATAAATAATAATGTCCTATGATCCTCTTCAGCACATCAGCACAGTATTTAAGGTAGTTTTCTGCAGACTATTCTTAGATAATATACTTACCTACGTTTTTGCTGGTGTGTGGCTAAATGAAAATTGATTGCTTACCTGTGACTAATGACACCAGCATCTGCCAACAGTTCAAATATTCGTACAAGTTGCACACGTAATATATCTCGCCGCCTACGTCGTTTCATATTCTGTTTTAGAAGTTAAAGGAAGCATCATGATAAAGCTACATTGATATTTGATATCAGCACAGTAACATGCGAGTTTGGACATTTAAATTCCATCTGTTTGCACAGATAAACAATATGACGCTTTGTTTTGGAACACTGATAATTATTGCACAAATTTGGCATTTTTGCAAAAAATGGGAATTTCAAAAGCTAAATCATAAACGTGTTATTTCCTGCCAGAACAATATTAGGGGTCTTTGGTGCTCTCTGAGATTGGTTGTTTTCTTGCAGACCTTTCATTACCCAAAGTAGGTAACGTCCTTGGTACCAATGATGTTACCTACTTTGGGTAATGAAATACCTACAAGAAAACAATTACACTTGGCAAGCACCAAGGACCGCTTTTCATCCCTGAAGTACAAATATTCTCCTTTATCAGCAAAACAATTTTAGACATGTAGACATATATATTTATATGTGATGCTAGACTAATCTATGCAAACTTTACCAAGATAAAGGCCTTATTTAAAACACAATGAACAGTAAAAGGAAATCCTATGCAATTCACCTGGATGCGGAAAAAAATTCTTTTAGGACAATACATTTAATTTTACCATAGAAACAAGTATTGTGCAATTCTTTTATTGGACGGACATGTGAAAATTTAACCATTTATATGTCAACATTAATTCTCACATGTTGGGTTTACGTGTGGCTCATAAAAAGTAAAAAAGAAAAAGCTCTAATGGAAACTTTCGAATCACAAAATGTGCAAACTCCCCATCCTATAATTCTGACCATGGTTAATGATTAAGATGGAAACAAAAATGTGCAAATCAACATTGGGCAACTCCACCAGCATTCTGTGATAAAGTAAAATCTACCAAATCACAGCTAGGTCAATAAAATTGAGGCCTTTATCATTTACTTGGGCAAGCCAGTCCTGTATGCTGTTACTGACTCTGACATAAGCTGCTCTCCTGCTGTATGCCTTCGTGGGCATCTTTATGCTATTTCCTTGGAATTAATACTGCCATTGATTTGCTAAGGCCATCTCCCTGGAGGCTTTTTCGGCTTCCAAACCTAGGCTGGGTATTCCCCTGCAGGTCTTCCACCATAGTCCTTGATTTATGACAACAATGGAGAGCAAAATTTCTGTTGTTAAGTGATTTGTTAAGTGAGTTTTGCCCTATTTTATGACCTTCATTGCCACAGTTGTGAAGCAAATCATCACTGCAGTTGATAAAGTTAGTGACCTGGCTGTTATCTGGCTTTCCCATTGACTTTGCTTGAAAGCACCTGAATTTTCATCACATGATCAATGGAAAGGCTTCAAAGGTCATAAGTCACCTTTTTCAGTGCTGTTGTAACATTGAATGGTCATTAAGTGAACTGTTGAAAGTCGAGGACTACCTGTACTGATTAGGCACAATCCTGCTGAATTTTCAATCCCCAGCTCCTGATGCCTGCTAGATGTCCTCTTTCCCCAACTAGGGGCTTTTCAAATATACTACTATTTCAAGGCCACTATGTAAAATCTGATTTGCCACAAATTTTAAGGCTTCTATTTAAGATTTAGAACTTAGAGTAACTTGTCACTCTGAGTGTACACTAATCGGCATACATTAAAATGAAATGTCGTGTATACAGCTCTCAAAGGATCACCACCTCCAATAACATAAACGTGACAAAATAATTCCAAAATTATGCATATATTATATGACACAGAGAAACAACACAGTCGACTTAAATTTAAATTAGAAATGCAGAAATTACTGGATACTCAACATAGTTCGCAAAGTATTTATTACCTCTGGCCTTCTTTCAAGTGCTTCTTTAATTATAGGATGCAACTCTTCTATTAATTCCCTGTGTAATAATTACACATCAGTTTGGTAATACGTTAAATTCAACAGTTGTATTTCTAAATATTACATCCATAAATATTTACATATCAACCTCATGGTCTCCCCTCCGCCCTCACACACACTTATGATAACCATAGAAAAGTATAATTTTAAGTATAGTTGTGTAATTTACTAATAGTATATAACAGGCATTATAATCCCTGCCAGCAAACAACTGAACATATTCAATTTCCCCCCAAAGTATATGTTTTTCATAAGAAATACTGTTTCCCAAAAAATAAGACAGAGTGCTATTTTCTTTTGACCCCTGAAATAAGCACTTGGCCTTATTTTCGGGGAGTTCTTATTATTTTTGAGGTGCAGGAGGCGGCGAGCGTGGTCACCTCATGGCTGCTGCTGTGTTGCAATATTTTCGAAGAGGGCTTATTTTAGCACATGTGCTCAAAAACCCGATTGGGCTTATTATCCGGGGAGGTCTTATTTTCAGGGAAACAGGGGATATAGGAGAAGAATATTTAAATAATAATTTTAAAAACTAAGATTCCAGCATTATGTTAGCAGCCATCAGAATGGGTGAGGTCATCCATTGGTAAAGTGGTGGGATTTTGTGACGCACATTACTTGCCTTTAGTTTTCCAGATCCTTAAGCCTCACTTACTCAAATACCCCTCATGATACACTATCTTGCCAAAAGTATTCGCTCACCTGCCTTTACTCGCATATGAACTGACTGTAAGTGACATCCCACTCCTAATCCACAGGGTTCAATATGACGTCGGTCCACCCTTTGCAGCTATAACAGCTTCAACTCTTCTGGGAAGGCTGTCCACAAGGTTTAGGAGTGTGTTTATGGGAATTTTTGACCATTCTTCCAGAAGCGCATTTGTGAGGTCACACGCTGATGTTGGACGAGAAGGCCTGCCTCTCAGTCTCCGCTCTAATTCATTCCAAAGGTGTTCTAGCGGGTTGAGGTCAGGACTCTGTGTAGGTCAGTCAAGTTCATCCACACCAGACTCTATCATCCATGTCTTTATGGACCTTGCTTTGTGCACTGGTGCACAATCATGTTGGAAGAGGAAGGGGCCAGCTCCAAACTGTGCCCACAAAGTTGGGAGCATGGAATCATCCAAAATGTCTTGGTATGCTGAAGCATTCAGAGTTCCTTTCACTGGAACTAAGGGGCCAAGCCCAGCTCTTGAAAAACAACCCCACGCCATAATCCCCCCTCCACCAAACTTTACACTTGGCACAATGCAGTCAGGCAAGTACCGTTCTCCTGGCAACCACCAAGCCCAGACTCGTCCATCAGATTGCCAGATGGAGAAGTGCGATTCATCACTCCAGAGAACGTGTTTCCACTGCTATACAGTCCAGTGGCGGCATGCTTTACGCCACTGCATCCGACGCTTTGCATTGCACTTGGTGATGTATGGCTTAGATGCAGCTGCTCGGCCATGGAAACCCATTCCATGAAGCTCTCTGCGCAGTGTTCTTGAGCTAATCTGAAGGTCTGCATGCCTAGCTACTTGATTTTATACACCTGTGGCCATGGAAGTGATTGGAACACCTGATTCTGATTATTTGGATGGGTGAGCGAAGACTTTTGGCAATATAGTGTATATCCTTACTCCATCCAGTTTGATATGCAGTCCTTGATATATCACACAAAGCCTGGAACAACCCATTGGGGGTAGAAATTGGACAAACTTCCTTTATGAAGGAAACTAGATGAAAGGGATTGAAAATGTATCTCTTTTATAAAACTGGATACTAAAAATATACTGGCTGTTTTTAGAATTGCCAATATTTCTTATCAATGTAGGAAGAAACTCCCACAATGTATAATTCTTGAACAAGAAATATGATGGGATCAAAAGGCGATAGGCTCTGTTGCTAAGCGATATGAATCGGCCACCAGAAAGTTCTGTGAACTGTAGGGTTTTCCCACTCACTTTACTGTTTGTATTTATTTGCATACTATTTAGCATTAGGAAAAACAACAAGATTCGTTTTACAAAAGGATGGGATTGTTGTGCTTTATTTTCTTCCAAGCCAGCAGCAAAAATAGATACTTTAAAAACATTTACCTAAAAGCCCCTGGGCTCGTTCTGCCAAGACCCAGCACAAGGGATTCTGTAATTTCCATGCTCTCAGAGCGCATCATTGGAACAATGTGCTTAAATAAAGATGAAGGGGATGGTACACCAATTATCTGGAAACAAAAAAGGCAATCCTTTTTACTTAGTGTCATAATCAGATTGGTGTTAGGTTAAACTGTAATAATGCTCAAGAAATTAAAGACAGGTAGGAAGAATTATAAAGCATCCCTACACGTACAAAGGTTCTGTGGTATACAAGGTTTCACAAGTTATTTGAATGTTACAAACATATCTGATATTTTCAATGTTTGCTTTAAACCTTGCTGTATGTTTTTCCTGGTACCATATGAATCAATTAAGCCCAGAAAAGAAATGATTTTCTCCCCAAAGCTAAACAATTATTACACTGTATATTTATAGATATAAGCCAAAAATTACATGCTGAGTTTGTTAGTTAATCCATATTTTATGAATAAGTGCATGGAATCTTGGTGCCATAAAACATTTCAATAAACACTTCCAAAGTCTTCAGCTTCAACTATTTTTCTTAAACAGCTTTTAAGAGGATTCTGAAACCCAATAACTTATCTATTTTTGCATTCAGCTATATGTCTTTTTGTAACGTATCTATTTCATCGATTCTAATTGCCTCATGTTTTTACCAAATTTTATTGTAGAAAATGACATCATATGAATTCTGTTTTCATTTTCAATCAGTTAAAAAATAGTTTAAAAAACTGCTTTTAGTTTACATCTTAGAAAAAAAGTTAGATTTCCTCGACACATACTCAATCCCATCCATCAAGCGAAGAGAATCTTCATAGATGCTCCTCCCACTTTAAGCTGACACATAACTGCAACAGGCATATGCAGAGTGACTGGACATTAGGAAGAATGTCAATCCTCCCTCTCTATTGGTGCAGGGTTTTCATGCATTTAAGATCTAGCCTCAAGCAAAGGGAAGGAACTGGGAGAGGTTTGGAAGATAATTTCAAGATAATGTACTTCAAGATCTGTTTGCATTGCCTATTGGTATTCAATGGTACACACACAAAAAGTCAAGGTGAAAGAAGAGACTAACTAGCCTTATTAGGAGCCTCCTTGTGTAACTGTTGCACTTCAAATGAATTGCAATGATTGTAACAATAGAAAATTCACTAATTACGATACCCTTAGACTTCTCATTCTCTTTAGAGATGTTTCTTTTTCAGTTGGTAATGAGGGCTCTGAGTAGTCTTCATGCAACTTGCAGACATTTTACTTCCTATCACTTCCTTTCCTGTCCTCCTCTTGTTTATTTCAACAGTCACTCATTTCTCCACATCTAAATTATGGACTGCAAATTCTTGGGGATTATCTGCTTAACTGTTTTTTGTGAAGCATGAGGCACACCTGTTAGTACTGTATAAATTTTAAAAAAATACTATTTCCCCCTATATTCTTTTCCTTGTTATTTTATGAGTAGGTACAGTTCTTTGGGTTATGTTAAAAATAAATCTGGGTTTTTGTGGCTCACTCGTAGCTGACTTCACAGTTTCATCTACGAAACAAATACAACTTCATCTCTGTGCAGGTAGATGTGGACTTAAAACTGGTTGTTTAACAACCATTTGAAGTTACCAAGGTCTCAAAAAGAATGCTTTATCTATATATAAAAAAGCCAAATACCAGTCGCTCATATGAAATCTCTAGAACCGTAAAGCCTACAAACTTGAAATTTGGCATGTACGTTCCTCTTGGCTTCTAAGTGCTCGCTAAGAAAGGATTTTTCAAAACGACCATCAGATCATTTGTATTTCTTATACAGTAATTAACAGTAATTGACCCTGCGACCAATCCACTCTCACAGAGAGGGACTTCTCCGGGTACCTTCCGCTAAGCAATGCAGGCGGGCGGTGCCCAGGAGTAGGGCCTTCTCTGTGATGGGCCCAACCCTCTGGAACGACCTCCCCCCCGATATTAGAACTACCGTTGATCTCCGCTCCTTCCGTAAGAAACTCAAGACCCACCTGTTCTGACTAGCCGGCCTGGCCCAATTTTAATCACAAGTAACATTTATTACTGACCTTCCTGGATGGCTTTTTAAATTTTAAATTTTGGGATTTTAAATTGGTTTTAGATTGTTTTTACTATTAATTAGTTTGGGCTAATATACAGACTGTATGTTTACGTTGTTTGTCTGGGGTTTCGTGTGGTGCTTTGTTGTTTTTATATATGTACTGTCTGTACACCGCCCCGAGTCCCTGCGGGGAGAGGGGGCGGTTTATAAATTTAATACACTCAAACTCAAACTCAAACATGCTCTGGTGCTAGGGAGTTCTACTTCCCCTCCGCACCTGATAAGAACTCTGTTCCAACTGCCACTTGCCTTATATTAACATGCTCTGAAGCTAACGAGTTAGGCATTCTACTCCTCTTCCCCACCTGAAAATAACTCTGTTCAGACTGCCACTTGCCTCACATTCCATTACCTCAGTTCAAGATGGCAGACTTCCACTCCTTCACTCAGGAGCGGTAGGGGACTCCTTACAGTACTAAAAGTCGGTACCTCACCAAAATGTCTACGCCTTCTACCTATGGAACTGCTTTCAGACTGAAGGTGTTGGGGGATATATTCCCTTATGTGTTTCAATCACCGACCACTACTGAGCCAACGGGTTGTGAACCGAATGTCTCCTGCATAGCCTGATCACATAGTTTCATCGCGAAGCCCGGGTATCCAGCTAGTAGATCATAAAGCACTTCTGGCCATTATAAAACGCTATGCATCCTCCCTCCCCTACATAATCAAATGACCATGATCTGGATGCTTGGCAACCTGTTTGCATTTACAACCATTTGCCAAGCCCCCTGTGATCATGCGATTGCCATTTGTAATTTTTCTCTGTCAGGTTCTCGAAAATGCCAACTGGCAGGAAATATGGCAAGTGGCTGCTGCCTGTTGTGAGGACTCCCTCTTGTATCTGGAGGTTGGCTGAAAGAGCTGCCTGCCGAGAGGAGCTGAACTCTTTTGGAGGAACGAAGAAACGGGAGCTCAAAACCTAGTCATTTCAGCTCGGCTTCTACATTGTAAGTAAGGAATTTTCTTCTGCAGTGGGAGGAAAGATGGCATCCTCTCCAAAACGGTCCAGAAACAGAGCTCAGATCCTGATGGTTGGTGACAGGGTGCCTCAGGTTGGTGAGGGAGGTGCTAGGAGGCATGGTGCACACTATACACAAGAATCTCTCCCTCCCTCCCTCGATTTGTTGCATGTTGTTTATATCTTATGATTGGAACAATGATTTATGATCTATGACTTATCACTTTGTTGTTTGTACGTGAGCTTGTGCACCAGAGACAAATTCCTTGTGTCTCCAATCATACTTGGCCAATAAAGAATATTCTATTTTATTTTATATGCTTTTAGCTGTAAAGTGCCCAGAGTCACTCTGTAAGTGAGATGGACAGTATACCTAAGTTTGATAAATAAAATAAATAAAATTATGGGATTCAGCTTTGACTATTTCCTCTGCAAAGACCAGCTTATCTGAGAGCTTGTGTATCCAAACAGTAACTCATTCATTTCTAATACAATTTGGAGCTTCACTAACAAAACTGACAGCTTAACTGACAGTCAAATGGAATGAGCTTAAAATCAAGGCCCTAGGGATTCTTTTATTTGATAAGGTAAAATAAATACGACAAAATGAAATTTCAAATAAGAAAAAAAATACAAGCATTCTTTTGCAGGGAAAACACATATAATAAATCATTTCTACGAAGAAAAGTAACAAGAGGTTTTTAAAAAAATTGTAGCTCTCCCTATGCTAAGCTTTCCCTATGCTGACAAATAACGTATTTTTGGAGTATAAGACGCAGCAAGGTTTGGAAGAGGAAAATTAAAAAAAAAGTTTCTGCAAACCTCCCCAAAACGGCCTGTTTTTCACGAACATAGACCCATTTTTTCCAAAAAAATGACATGAATAGCCCTTAGGAGGCTTATAAAGTGCTCCTGGGGGTTGGGGGGCCAAAAACTAGCAAAAAACAGCCAGTTTTTCGCAAAAACAGCCCTGTTTTTTTTTTAATCAAAAAAAGGCATGGATAGCCTTTAGAAGCTTATAGAGTGCTGCTGGGGGGCAAAAAACAGGTCGTTTTTTCGCTCATTTCTGCCTTTCCCAGCCCCCAGGAGCTCTCTGAAAGCCTTCTAAAAGCTATGCACGGCCATTTTGGTGAAGTGGGCAGGGTTTCGGGAGGCAAAAAATGCTGTATTCAGTGTATAAGATGCACTCAGATTTTCAGCCCCCTTTTTGAGGGAAAAGGGTGCGTCTTATTCTCCGAAAAATATGGTAGATCTTTTTTTTTAAAAAAAGAATGACATTGGGTTTCTGAATTTTATTTCCAATAATTGAACAAGAAAATGAAACACAATAGCCCAGGGGTGTCCAAACTTGGGAACTTTAAGACTTGTGGACTTCAACTCCCAGAATTCCCCAGCCAGCCATGCTGGCTGGGGAATTCTGGGAGTTGAAGTCCACAAGTCTTAAAGTTCCCAAGTTTGGACACCCCTGCAATAGCCGTACACTCTTGTAATACTTCAATAAGGAGAAAATAAATCCAAACTGCATAAAAGGAACAGAAATATAAATTGCTTAATGCACTTGATGGACATACTTTTGAATCAATGCCGTAGCCACTATCTGGAGTGGACGCCAGCGTCTCAGGAGGGGAGCACCTGACGGAACCTGTGGATGCAGAAGATGGCGTAGACATTGTGGCACTACAACAAAGAATCAGGTAGTTTCTCCAGAGTCCAATGTAGGAATCGCTGCTGATGGCAGTATTTACTTTCTTGGCATTCACAGGGCTGCTGTTAAGGGGGGGGGGGGAGAATGAAAGGTTTGAAGGAGAAAATGTTGCAATGCATTGAATATTTAAGGTTAAATGAGAATCAATGTTTAAGCAAAATATCACAACCGAGGTTTATATGTATATACTACTACAATAATTACTCTGGCCTGGGAGGAGATTTTAAAAGAATCTTTGTATTCCTAAAATATTGTTTCTATTGCAAGAGAACAACAGGGGTGGCTTGTTACAATTTCTCTGACTCCTGTGAAAATTCTAACACAGGTAGTTGTTTAGTGCACTTATAGTAGTGGTAGAAATTATTTTTACAGCCGATCGTTGCGTTTATGATTTTCGCAGGTCTGCAAAGCAAAGCTAAAACACACTTGCCGCTTCACTTACTGACTGCTTTGCAGTTGCTGGTTCCAATTTTGGTCGCTAAATGAGGATTATCTGTATTACAGTCAGTTATAAAGTTAGCAATTTAAGTTCAGCTATGTATTTAAAAACAATATTAAAATATGAATTGATAGCACTGCAAAAATAAGTTTACTTTAGGATTCCACATTCTTCTGAAAAATCCTACATTTTTCACTGAATTAAAATATAAGCTATTTTTTTTTTCAGCCTGTTTTCTCCATATACATGAAAGTACTTCGTTGTATTAAAGGGTGACTTACTTTATATCAACCTGGGGAGACAACAGTTGGAGCCTGGTATAAGCAAACATCCAAGCATAGCTCACGGCGGTGGGACAGTGCTTTGGAAGATTTTCCTGTTTCATCAAACTGGAAAGGCTAATAATCCAGGGGTCCTGACCCTGAGACACATGTGCAAATATCCATATATGTGATGGACTGATGACATCAAATTGGTGGCTGATAGGAGAAGAGCTCCAGTCAATTAATGTTTGTAAATCTATTGAACTGGGACAGTACAATAACATAGTCTGTGTATGGAAACAAAAATAGATTAATTTAGCTCACCGAAAATGCTTTAAAAATGGTATCTGAAGCTACGGGCACACATAAACTAAGGCTATTCCCATTGCAAAATGAAAATGACTTATGTGGAAAAACAAAAACCAAGTACCATATTTGGAAAAAGATGAAAATATTCTTTTTAGGTAAATTCAGTCAGATCACAGTTTACAGAGCAATAGACACATTTTTCTTATACTGGTCGCCTCTCCAACACAAATGCTCCCTCTTATTAGAAATTACTAATTGTAATTAGTAATCGTATTAACATTAGCAGAGGTGACAAAGGAACTCGGGGATTTTCAAAGAAAATAAGAAAAGGCTGGAAAACATAATTTTACACAATTAAGATATTGGGGTCATTACATCTCTGATGGTGAGAACACAAACAAGTGTCCAAAATAAGATTATCATTCCCTTAGAAGTGGGGGGAAAGACAGTAATCTCTAGCTGTTTTAAAACAATTTTTCTTAATGTACGGGGACTATAGAATGTTATCAATGCAGGTATTTCAGTACATGAACGAATTAGCCCTTCAGAAATAGCCCCATGCTGAAATAGCATATGGGTGGGTGTGGGTGTGTCTGTGTCTGTGTGTGTGTGTGTATTCCTTGCTAGAATGGTTGAACGGATAAGATTTCATCCCTGTGCTGTCAGTCCCTTTAGTCTTAGCTCTTATGTAAACTCTTTTCAATTGTAATTGTCTTTATGTTTATCATTGCATCATTTGTAGGCTTCCCAAATCATAGTGAGACAGGTTGCATATACATTTAATGAATAAAATGAAGACCTACATAGTTATTCTGAGATCAGGCTGGTTCAGAAAGATAGGTAATGACTTGCTAAATACAATTTTATTAAAATGTTACTTGTTGTCTATGCCAACAAAAATATCAGGGAACACTCATAAATTGTGAACCTGATGTTTCAAAATTAGTTAAATCCCAATTTCAGAGCCTGGCTTTCTACTGTAATTCTCTGTTTAGCTTTGATTTAACTTGTTCATTCCCAGGAGTCATTCACAAGCTTTAATTTAAAGTATGATTGAAACTTAAAATTGCAATTTTCAAAGTATCTTCAGATTTCAGTTTAGATCAGGGGTGTCAAACTCGATTTCATTGAGGGCCGCATCAGGGCTGTGTTTGACTTTGGGGGCAGGGTTGGGTGTGCCCAGCTCAACATCACTTGGGTTGGGGGTGCCTGTAAGCCCAAGCGCTCTGCCAGCGAAAATGGGCTCCCAAGCTCCGTGTTTGGCTGGGACGGCCTCCGGCAACCCTCTGCTGCAGTGGTGGGTTCCTGCCGGATCGCACCGGATCGCGCGCTCCCTTTCAGCGCTAAACCCGGAAGTACGGTCTTGCCCCGCCCCTGGTGACGCGACGACGCTTCCCTGCGCTCCACCAGCTCGGCTGGGAACGGAGACGTTTCCTCAGCGGAGCGGAGCGCCTGAAAGGGTTAGGGTTAGGGTTAGGGTGCCAGGCTGCCACCACTCCACTGAAGACATTGCTGAGCAGAGAAACGTCTCCGTTCCCAGCCGAGCTGGTGGAGCGCAGGCAAGCGTCGTCGCGTCGCCAGGGGCGGGGCAAGACCGTACTTCCGGGTTTAGCGCCGAAAGGGAGCGAGCGATCTGGGTTTAGCGCCGAAAGGGAGCGCGCGCGATCCGGTGCGATCTGGCAGGAACCCACCACTGCTCTGCTGGCAAAAACAGAAGCTGGCAGAAGCATCGCAGGCCAGATTTAAGCCCTCTGCAGGCTGGATCCGGCCTTGGCACCCCTGGTTTAGATGACAACAGCATTCTTGAGGCATCTCATTCCAGAGCTTGGATGATCTCTCAGTCTATTACAGCATAAAAGTTCAACCCTCTCTAGAGTCTACAGCAGGGGTCTCCAACCTGTGATCCATGAGGGGATTGTAAACAAGCCACGGAAATGGCCGGTGAATGCGCACACGCATCCTCACTTGTGTAAGCAGTGAGCAAGTGCATGCTCGCGGGCTGCATTTATGTTGAAAATGAGCAGCAACAGCTACTACATAGACAAGAGACACCCAAATTTTCAGTTTTAAGTGAGGACTAGGGATAGCATTGAAGAAAAGTAAATATTCCAATTTCATTTGCCAAAGTAAGCTGTCTATTATTCAGACTGATTATTTTATCAACCAGAAAGACAATCCTAAATGTAATACTTCATCAGCATCATCCTTCAAACAATACAGAAAGGAAGAAATATATAACACGGATAAACATTTGCCCACCTTCTCAGCCTACCAATTGCCAACTTCTACAGTACCCCCTCCCCCATATGTGAGCGTTGTACTTGTATTCAAGTATGTGCTTGAAGCTACACTTTAATAGCTATGCATTAAAACTATTACCTGTATAATAAACCACCCTGTATAACATTATTTCCCTACGTGCATATAGTGATCATTCTCTCTTACTCACAGAAGCAAAGAGACTCTTCCCTCCTTCCAGAAGAAAACCAGTAAAATATAAGGAAAAAACAGCATGTTGAGATGGGGAAAGGGAAGGGATAGTTGCACTAGAAGGGAAATGAAGAGAAAGTGATGAACCAAACTGATGAGGTGAGAGAAAGAGGCAACTAAACAGGGGAAAAAATACAGGACAGAAAAGGAATGAGGCCGGGCCCGGCCATTTCCATTTTTGAAGCCATGTCTGCAACTATTTGCATCTCCCACCCATTCAATCATTGCCAGCAGCATCTACTATTCTCAATGTCTATGGAGATTCTCAGTCATCCAGGTCATGACAGTTCCAAAGGTACTTTTTCAAAAGGCAACAGGACTTTGTTTTTCCTTGAAGAAGTCTTGCTTCTCATCCAAGAAGCTTCTTCAATTCAGAAAAAGTACCTTTGGGATTACAATTCTCAATGAACACCATCTCTCCATTCATGTAATCATGGGAAAGGGTCAATATTGCAATTAGGCTTAAAACACTGAGCTTAGGCTTATAGGCTTTTTGGGATTTAAGAAGTAGTGTTCAAAATTTATTTCAGTAGGTACAGGTAGCCCTCGACTTACAGTTCATTTGGTGACCATTCAAAGTTACAATGGCACTGAAAAAATGGACATATGACCGTTTTTCACAATTACGACCTTTGAAGCATTCCCATGTGATCCCGTTTTGTGACCTTCTGACAAGCAAAGTCAATGAGGAAGCCAGATTCATTTAAGAACTGGGTTACTAACTTAGCAGCTGCACTGATTCACTTAACAACTGAATCAAGAAAGGTGGTAGAGTGGAGCAAAACTCACTTAACAAATGTTTTGCTTAACAACATAACTTTTAGGCTTAATTGCGATCGTAAGTCGAGGACTCCCTGTACAAGGCTTGCTGTATTGGTAGTTCTCAACTTACAACCACAATTGAGCCCAACATTTCTGTTGCTAAACAAGACAGTTGTTTAGAAAGATGACCTTTGTTGTCACAGTTAAGTCCATCAGTGCAGTTTTTATCTAATTCATTAAGAGAATCTGGCTTCCCCATTGACTTTGCTTATCAGAAGCCATCTGGTCACAAATGATGATCACATGACTCCAGGAGAGTGCAACTGTCATAAATACATGCCAGTTGCCAGATGGTTGAATGATCCTGGGGATGTGGCAATGGTTGCAAGTGTGAAACCAGGTCATAAGCCTCTTTTTTCAGATAGTCCCTAAATGAATGGTTATAAGTCGAGGACTACCTATACATTATAATGTGCATTATATGTATTAAGTAAAGCAGAAAATTAATCCATCATTAAGCATTTGTTATTCTTCATGATTTCTAAAGAGTGAATCTTACCTGGTCAGCCCCAGTGAGATGTATGAAACTCTCCAGAATTGATGAACTCAATCTGTCCATTACATCTATGGCCAACTCATCATCACCCTAAGAACACAAATATCTGATACATGACAAAGTCAAGACCGCATTAAGATAAACACAGACACACATAACAATTTGCTTACCTTAGTCATGTCTAAAACGGTGAAGAGAGCTCTTATTTCCTTAAGACAACTGACAGCTAGTCTTCTAGTGGCAGATCTTGTGCTACAGAGGATAACCAACGCAAAGCCTTCAACCACATGGAACACATTAGAATAAGGGGTCCTTTCCAGGGAAAGGGTAGGAGTAGTTCCATTGGCTACGCCACGCTAAAAGGTGAGAAACAGAAATTACTAAAATCAATGGGATCTATTCATTTGTATTTATGCTTTCCAAATACATAGGGCCACATAATGGGCACTTTTACTGCCATGCAAACAAATGGGACAACATTTTCATCCAATGTAATAAGGGTCAGGCACCTTACAAGAACAAGACCAATAGTTGCACAGCTCAATCATCCATGTATTCACATATCTAACATAATGCCCACATTCATGGGAATTCATTACTCAATTAAAAGACATACCGCATTTTTCGCACTATAGGACGCACTCCCCCACCCCAAAAAAAGTGGATGGAAATATCTGTGCGTCTTATAGAGCGAATGTTGTTGAAGCCCCGCCCAACCACTGCCCCCCACCCTTTGGCCGTTTTCATCCTCCCGTGCCTCATTTTTTGCCTCCGCATGCCCCATTTTTTGCCTCCGCACATCCTGTTTTTGGCCTGTTCCAGGTGGTGGGGATTGCTGCCACCTATCACCACCACCGGCAGCAATCCCCATCACCTGGAACAGGCCAAAAACAGGGCATGTGTAGGCTGAAAATAGGACATACTGAAGCGGCGATGGGTGGCGACGATTCCCGCAGCCTGGAAAAGCTGATTGGCGGTATTCCTGGAGGCCATTCCAACTGCCAATCAGCTGCTCGTGCTAAACCAGGCTGCGATAACATGCTGGAGCTGAACAGGCTGTTTGCTGTAAGGATGCTAGCCAGATGAAAACTGATGGATGCTGGGAGGCAGGCAGATTTTTTTCTTGTTTTCCTCCCCAAAAGCTAAGTGCGTCTTATGGTCCAGAGTGTCTTAGAGTGCAAAAGATACGGTAAATTTATACAGTATAATTGTACCTGAGTTTCTTGGTTCTTGTTTTGTATTTGGGCTGCTTGTTTCCACTGACTGATCAGCTGCACTAACATCTTAACTGCATTGTCCAGGAGAGTAGGGTGCAAATCAGTGACTTCACGGACAATAAAATAAACAAATCCTGACAAAACATCTTCCCGCCAATCTGGAAAATCCAACATTAATGCTTGCAAAGTATTGAAAGCCAGTGCACGCAGTTCTTCGTCCATGTGAATGGTCAGCCTGTTGACAATGTTTTATTTTTTAGAAACCCATGAAGAATTAGCCTATTATAAAAACAAGTTAAGTCTGAAGAAGATGAAAGGCAATATACAGGGTTGGAATGGTAATTTGGCAATCCTTGCATTATGCATATTTAGCAATGATGCCTGGTACAGATACAGAACTTCAATTGGTTTAATTGTAATTAAATTATTTCTGAAACCAGAAGTAAATTGTAAGTTCACTCTTTTCTCAAGTTCTTCTACTCTCTGAAATTAACTCCTATCCTTTCACTATTTGTATTCTTCCTTATTACTTCAGAATTAAATACACTTTGTGTATCACTAGCATAGGTACTATTGATTTGCCTATAGCCATCCCAGATCAGCAGTCTACCAGATCTGAACCACATATCTGCCAGACAATAGATGAAGCTGTGATTTGTTTAAATCCAATTCAAATTCTAAGGTACAATTTGAAACTATAAAACTCTACCTAGAGCAGACCCATATAAATGAAGAGTTAAGTTCTCCTGTATGAACCTGCTCATTCATTGAAATCTACCTGAACCCAACATTTATATTAACTTTAATGAGTCGCCAATATTTGTAGATAAGCCTTGATCGTGGAATACCTTCTGCTAACTTTTTACATTTTAAGCAGCAAATGAGAATATTTTGTTTTCATCTTAGAATGTATATTTTAGATTGTATTTTAGAAGGTATTTTTCAGAATAGTTCCATAATTTCAAAAAATGATCTTTTGTAAATATCTGAGGAATCTCCAACTATTCATAATTTTGATTTTCTAAGACTATTTTATTTTCTAATGACAATCTGGGGGATAAAAGGAACTCTTGGAGCTAATGATGATAATGAAATATTCCAGACTCTCATTTTTTAAAAAATATAATAATTTCATCTTAAAAGTTTGACAAAGAGATAAAACAGAGATGTCTGAGGATACAATGGCCTCTCTAGGGAACTTGCTGAAGACCATTGTTCACTCCAGTAAAAACCAGGCTAGTCTTACCTTGCAAGCAGTTCAATAAGGTCATTTCTGCTCATTCCATCTGGTATCAGTCTTGGGATAGCAGCAATACAAGTTCTAAACAAATCAATTTTTGGTTTTCTCTCACCACTGTGAATGAGAATATCACATGGGTTTATTTCACAGTGACTACATGGATTGTATATCCACACCAACTGAAGTATTATATATTTTAACTGATCTACAGAAACAGATAAACAATTATATATATTTGGCGTATTCGGGTCTTTTCCCGTGTAAGATTGAGAGTATCTTGGCGACGTTTAAATGAGGTCCCACTCGCCATATTCAGGCTGGTGCCTTCGGCTTCGTGCTCGGCTTTGCTCATATATAAATAAAATACATATATAAATAAAATGATTAAGCCCTGATTGAAACAATGGCTTATTACACTAAACCAGTGGTGGGTTCTGGATCCCGTTCCAACCATACTGGTTGGAACGGGCCCGGCGGCATCCACTTGGACGCGTGCAATGCACGCGCACACGTGCACAATGCACGCATGTGTCTTAGCACTTCCGCAGCGCTCCAGCAGCTCTGTGGAGCATTGCGCAGGCGCTGTACGTGCCATGCGCTTGAGCGGAAGCCTTAAAAGACAGGTAAGGAGCTCGGGCGGGTGGATGGGCCCTCTGGAGCACCGTACCAGAATGGTATCTGGTTCTGAGTTGCCCAAGCCGCTGAGGTGGCAGCGCTTCTGGTCGAGTGAGCTGTCATCCTAGAAGGTACCTCCTTGCCCTGTTGTTAGATCGGGTAATGAAAGGCACAAAAGGCTAGCGATAACAACAGCTCTTTATTGATATAAGGACAGGCATCCACTGAATACATGGTCGGGCAGCTCCCTTTTTAAAGGGGAGCTGTCCAGCGCTCCAGCCAATCAGGGGCCTTTCTGTTCCTATACAAGAGAGGACCTGAGTGGAAACTACTATTGTCTTGCTGCAACACCAGGGGGGGAGGGAGTATCTAACACCTGTTGCATGTAGGCCAGTTTAATGCAAGCCTTCAACCATCAAGATATAGTGGAAGGAGAGACCTTCCGTCCCATCGAACCTGATGAAAAGAAATGAAGAGTGCTTCTCAACGACGAAAGGTCTCAGTCCACTTGATGTACCTGCGGAGAGTGCGCCTCACATCTAGCTTGTGCCAGGTGTGCTCTCTAGGATGCTGCGGGTGAGGACAGAAGTTAGGGAGCATCACCTCCTGAGACCTGTGAAACAGTGAGTTCACTTTTGGCAGAAAGGTCGGATCAAGTCTGAGGGTAACACGGTCCGTATGAATAATGCACAAGTCCTCACGAACCGAGAGTGCTGCCAGCTCCGACACCCTCCTAGCTGATGTGATGGCAATGAGGAAGACAACCTTCAAGGTCAGATGACGGAGACTGATGGACCTGATAAGCTCAAATGGGGTCTTGGTCAGTGCTCTGAGGACGAATGGAAGATCCCACGTGGGGAATCTGTGAATAACAGGTGGATCCAAGTTGGAAACTCCCTTTAGGAAGCTTTTCACCTGAGGATGCTGCGACAAGGAGACTGTGGAATGACTAGTCAAGACGGTGGACAAGGCAGCTACTTAGCGACGAAGAGTGTTGGGCGCCAAGCCTTTGTCCAGACTGTGTTGCAGAAAGTCAAGGATTTGTGGAATGGTAGCAGAAGCTGCAATCACACCTTGAGAGCAGCACCAGGAGTCAAAGGCGACCCAAGTGGCGTCATAGATGCGTGTAGTAGAGGGGCGTCATGATACCTGGATGGTAGAGATGACCTTGTCAGAGAATTTGTCCTTTCTCAAGTGGTTCCCCTCAAGGACCAGATGGCTAACTGGAGCCAGCCGGGATCTGGGTGAACTATGGCCCCCTGGCTTAGGGATAGAAGGTCCAGTGTTATCTTCCAGGGTCTGCGGACAGAGAGGCTGACTAGGTCCGCATACCAGGATCTCCTGGGCCAATGCGGAGCTATGAGAAGTACTTCTGCTCCTTCGTCCAGGATCTTCTGGACCACCTGAGGTATGAGGGGGAGCGGAGGGAACGCGTACAAGAGTCCTCTCGGCCAATGGCAGCGAAGGGCATTGATTCCTTCCACTTGTGGTGTGCTGTACCTTGAAAAGAATCTCGGGAGCTGGGCGTTCCCTGGGCTGGCGAAGAGATCGATCAGCGGAATACCGAACCGGAGGGTGATTTGATGGAATGAGTCCGGGTGGAGACTCCACTCCATGTTGTCGATGGTCGTCCGGCTCAGCCAGTCCGCTCACACATTGTCCATTCCAGAGATGTGGTCTGACTTGATTAAGGCCAGATGATGCTCCGCCCAACTCCCTAGAGATTCTGCTTCCCCCCTGAGGGTTCTGGATTTGGTGCCCCCTTGGCAGTTGATGTGGGCCTTTGTTGCTATATTGTCTGTGAGGAGCAACACATGCTGGCCCACAATGTCCTTCTGGAAGTGGCATAGTGCCAGCCACAGCTCCAATAGGTTGATGCTCTGTGTCGTCTCTCTTTGTGACCACCTCCCTTGCGTCACTTGCTCTTGAAAGTGCGCACCCCATCCCTGGAGACTCACGTCGGGGGTGATCACCAGTCATTCTGGTTCCCTGAAGAGGCAACCCTTCATCACTGCTTGGGACTCCCACCAACGAAGAGACCGCTTTACCTTCAGGGGAAGTTTGATCTGCCTGGGGGAGTTGTTGTCCTTCGCCCTTTGGATGGGGAGAAGAAGCCACTGAAGTTCGCGAGCATGTAGGTGAGCCCAGGGCACTATGTTGATGCAGGAGATCATGAGACCCAGCAGCTGGGTCAGGGAGACGATGGAACTCCACTGTCTGACTCTTGCCTCCTGGGCGCAGGTTGTGAGGTGGCGCAGGCGATCTGGCGAGAGGAAGACTCTGCAACGCTCCGAGTCGATGAGGGCACCGAGATGCAGGATGCGGGTGGACGGATGCAGTTGGCTCTTTTCTCGTTTACCGAAAACCCGTGCTGTTGTAGCGTGGAGATTGTGAGCTGGACATCTCTGATGGCCTGTTCAGACAACGTTGATTGAATCAAAATGTCATCCAGGTAGCAGAGAAGTCGTATTGGACGAGAGCGTAGATGTGCCGGCACCACCACCAAGATCTTCGTGAAGGTCCTTGGCGCCGACGACAGGTCAAAAGGAAGGGCTCTGTATTGGTAATGCCTGCCATCGTAGAAAAACCTGAGGAACCTTCTGTGAGACCTGCGTATGGGGATGTGCAGGTATGCCTCCTCCAGGTCTATCGAGGTCAGCCTGTCCCCTCGTCTGATGCAACTCATGATGGTCTGCAGCGACTGCATCTTGAAATGCTTGTAGGCCAGATGTCGGTTTAGAGCTTGAGGTCCAGAATGGCCCTCCACCCCCTGGAGCTTTTGGAGATCAGGAATAGAATAGAACGCCTCTCTTTCCTGCTCTACGGGGACTGCCTCTATCGCATTTATCTGTACGAGATGATGGATCTTGGCCTGCATGCGTTCCTTTTTGAGGGGAGAGGAGGGGACAGGACACCTGACAAACATTCTGGGAGGGAAGGAAAGGAACTCCAGTGTAAGGCCCTGCCTGATGGTGTTGAGGACCCAGGCGTCCATGGAGATCTGTTCCCAATGGGAGGCGTAGAGTTGGAGACGCCCGCCTATGGGAGCCTCCTGTTGGTGGTCACTTGGACCTGCGGTAGGAGCGGTTGTTGGAACCGCCACGAAAGGGGCGATGGAAGGGCTGTTGTTGTTGGCGTCCCCTGTCCCTGAAGGTGGATCTGTCCTGACCCCTGTCATTACCCTGGGGGTATGGTCTCTGATAGGAAGTGCCCGGGTTTGAAAAACCCGACCCCCAAAAGGGCTGCCTACGAAAAACGGAATTTCCCTTCTTCTCAGGCTTCTTAGAGGTGGTGGGAAGCACCTTCCTCTTATCTTTGGCTTCAATTAGAAACTTCTCCAAGGGCTCCCCAAATAGTTGGCTTCCTTTAAAGGGGGCAGATGCCAATTTCCATTTTGCCTTCATGTCTGCCTGCCAATGCCAAAGCCACAGCAGGCGGCGGGAGGTGATGTTAGAAGCCAGGGCACGGGAGGCAAATTTGGCAGCATTGAGGGAAGCATCAGCCGAATACTCCACAGCTGCAATTATTTTGTTAAGGTCATGCCTCCACCTAGATCCCAATGATGGGGGGTGTGCTCTCAGCTGTCTCAGCCACAGAAGTGAGGCTCTGGTGAAGAAGGAGGCCGAGGATGAGGCCCTAATAGACCAAGCGGCTGCTTGGTGAGTTTTATGACATGCCTTCTCTGCCTTTTTATCTTCAGCTTTGAGCCCCTTAAGGAGGTCGGCTGGCAGAACTGAATTAGATGTGAGAGAAATGATGGGGGTGTCCACTAGTGGCAACTGTAATAATTCATCCAATTTACTCTCAAACGAATAGAGAGTCTTATCAACTCTGCTAGGGTTAGTCAGGGAGCCTGGCTGTGCCCACTGCCGTTGGATTACGTTAAGGAACATGGTGGGAGCTGGAACCAGGTCCTGCGGGGGGGGGGGGTCTCATCAAAGAGACCCTCCTTCAGGTCCTGAGAGTCCGAAGTGGAAGCGGACCCTTGGTTGGTTACGCCCAATTGGGTCGAAGCCTTTGCCTTGTGTAGTATGGACTTGAAAATGGACAGGTGGAAAAGGCCCGTAAAAGCAGGTTTTTCAGGAGGAGGAGTCTCATCCTCAGAAAATTCCCGCTCATCAACATTATCATCCTCCAGGACTGAGGCCTCGGTGACTATAGAGGTGCCTGGAGATGGAGGATCAACAGACTGACCCTTTGGGACAGACCCCTTGCTAGGTTTGGCTTGAGAGTTTTTTGAGGCCTGGAGCTTCTTACGGATGCCAGCCTCTATGCCCCTTTCAATAGCCTGCTCGATTGCCCTCTGAATATGGGTTGGGAGATTGGCATCCACTGGGTTGCCTGGTGACTCCAATTCTCCCCTGATGGGATGTCCAAGGGGGAAAGGCTCCTCTTCAGGCTCATCACAGCCAAAAGGACAAATTTCCTCCTGGATAGAGGACGACTCTGGGTAACCCAGGGAAGCTGCAGGAGAAGAGGCCTGAAAGTATTCCCTCGGGCCCTGTGGGGAATTACACTACCCTGGGGATCCCTGAGGAAAAACCTCTTGGGGCTGGGGTCCCTGGATGGCTGCCCAGAGGAGATGGACAATTTCCTGACCCTCTCGAAGGTTTTTTCAAGGGCCTTGTGTCTACGGGCCTTGGCCTTAGACAAAGCCTTGCCACCTCTGGGTTTGGTATTCCCTTCCCCTTGGAACCCTTCATCTTCTCCACCACCAGTGAATCTGGCCTATTGCATTTCACCGTCTCCATAGTCCTCAGTCGCTGTTTTGGACTTCTCAGCCATCTGCTAGCCTTTACTCAGGAATCAGTAGACCAGGACCTGTAGGACCGTAATAGGCACGAGAGCTGCCTTCAATCAGTAGACCTGGACCTGTAGGCGAATGCTGTCTTCAATCAGGAAGTAGCAGACCGGGACCTGTAGGCCAGTAATAGGTGCGAGAGCTGCCCTCAATCAGGGATCAGTAGACCAGGACCTGCAGGTGAATGCTGTCTTCAATCAGGAAGCAGTAGACCGGGGACTGTAGGCCAGTAATAGGCGTGAGTGCTGGATAATGACTGTGCGCTTCTCAGATGCGTTCAATAGATGGGAGAATGCCCCAAGGGGTCAAACCTCTCCCAGGCCGCTGGTGTGATCTTCGTTGGAGTGGACGGACCTTGCCAGCGTCCCAACTAAGGCCAATCCACTCCTGCGGCATCTACGCGCTGAGGGAGAAGGCGCAAAACTAGAAACAGCCGCCAGAAAAAAAGTGCCAAAAACACGTTTAAAATGGTCACCGCGCCTCTCCGGAGTCAGCGGGAGCTGTCAAACAGCGCTCCGGGCCTCCACCGAGGTCTCCAAGCGGTCTTTCAAGTTAAACACAGCTGGGGGGTAAGGAAGCGTCCTGCTGTCCCCCCCCCCCGCGTTCGCCAGCAGCCGCCGGACAAACGCCCACGCACCACACTGTTCTACCAGTGATTCCTCCGGACTCCCTCAGCTGTCAAATTGCGATCTTCGTTAAACACTGTAATTTTGCCCTATCTAACAGACAAAAATAACAAAAATTCTAACTAATTTTGGAGAGTTCCGTTTATTTGTCCAAAGACTGAGGAACTCCCCCAAAACGCGTCGGAACTGGGCTGGACTGAGTTTTTGAACTGGCCCTCAATGAGGAGAGGAGGTGTGGCTAAAAGAATCAGTCCTTGGGCAAATAGACTGAATTTAACCCATGCTTGGACTCTCCAAGCAGCGCACAGGAGAATAAAGAGATCTAAAAGCTCTATGGAAGTCTGGTTTCATTGATATATCATTCTGTAGTCAGTTTTAAACTAAGTTGGCAGGTGACGTCCACATAGTTTCTAGAATATGCCTGGGTAATTCTCCACTATTTTTGCTAGCAAAATGTTATAACTGCTATAGTAATTATTAATAGTTATTTACTAAATTTATTATGGCTACCCACTTGAAAAGACTGGGCAGCTTACAACATTCGAACGTTAAATAGTTAAAACATAGCAGCAAAACATGGCAATCTAGACCAAAAATTAACTTTTTTATTAATAAAGATATCATTCCAATGTTAAGTAAAGTTTAAAATGACTCTGCACTGAATTGGTTGTACTTAATTTGCTACTTACGTGATCATATCTTCCGGTTCTTTATTGGTCATCTGCACACTTGTCATGCACATTGGCCTTCCAACTTCTTTGTCTAGATGCCTAAGTATGCTATCTAATGCTTTTCTTACTTGAGGATAGTATATTGACATTCCTGGAAGAATAAGTTCAAATCATTTGTTTCTTAAATGATTCTTGAATCTTATTAGATACAAGTGAAATCCTGTAAACATTACTTAAAACAAAATACCAGTTTTATTTGAGTTTTATTTTAAAATATTTTTAAAGTCATAAATTTAAATTGGGCATGTGCCTACTCAAATATTGATTAAACATTTAAAAATATTTATTCAATTTATTCTGACATTATTAATATCCCTGAATCCAGTTTGAAGGAACAGAACTGTATTACTTCTCAGTTTAAAAGTTGACGTTGAGAACAGAATGAGAAATAGGTCCTGCAGTTGGACTTCTGAAGCATTCCAGATTCAGGCAGAAGATCCAGGGTTCTACTTGTTACTACTAGTGCAATAAAATTGGGTGCAGGGTAGTCGGCTACAAAGTCAGAAGAAAAAAGGAGTAAACCACCTAATTCTTTCAAAAATCCTAATGAATTACTATAATGTAATTATTACAATTATCAGATTCACCACCTTCGGCTTGGCACCTAGCTGGCATCTTGCCTTCAATGAACCAGAGAAGGGAGGTGGAACAAATGGGCAATAAAAATGTATACCTCAATGGTGGGAAATTGGGAGGGGGGGAATGACAGCTGAGGAAGAACAGAGGGTTTGCGAATCTGCCGGTATCTTCAAGACCATTTACCCTGAAAGTGGAATTTCACCAGCCTAAACATCTCAGCGTTTCCCAAAATATGCCCGATTGGCTACACACAGATGGGCCATGTGGGGAGGGCCAGGGAAACTAAGGGGTTAGTTTTGTATTGATGCGCAGGAATTTCAGATTCCGCCCAACTCTACTGCACTGGGCATCTCTTAGTAAAAGTACCTTTCGCTTCAATCAAATGGAGTTGAGTGTTTTACTTCCCTAGAGGATCAGACTGGGGCAGGTCTGACAACAATTGTGAACTTAACAAATCCAAAGCTTGCCTTTCCTTTGTAATTTCCACTTATAATAGATGGGCTTGAAGGTTGGATGGGTTCTCTCTCAAATATTAACCACTCCAAGTGTCAGAAAATAATACAATATTTCATTGATATTTTGAGTTTCTGTATGAATGTGTGTAATGTTAGGAGAGCCTCCAGTCTTCCTCAAGGTAAAAAGAAGGCTTTCTCACAAAGTTAAAAAATACTTATGCAAATGTTTTTGGTGCTTAGAATATTTATAGATTAGTATTTCAAAACTTTACTTTTCATCTAATTTCAACTGAAGTGAAATAAAAATAAGCATATGAAGAACAAGGTCTTTGTTCAGTACCATTTAGTGCTGCTACCAAACATTGTAGTACTCAAAAGCATAAGCAATTAATGTGGTTAATTTGATTGTGCTTGAAAAGTTACTTTTCTATCATTTGCTATTTTTAATAATAAACACATTATTCCTTTCCCAAACCATAAATTACTCACCTATAACTTTTGCTTCTTCATCAGTCAGAGTTTTATTAAGAAAAATTTTCTTTACACGGAGAGTATTTCCTGATGGAAGGACAACCCCTGTAGTTGGCATAGGTGGCTCTCCATCCTTCTGCTGCAAACTGTCTGCTATCACAAGGAAGACTCTGAGACCTATATTCATTCTCTGCAGAAAAACAGAGGAACATCTATCAGGGACCAGCAAGGATTGCAACATACCACAGATTGATGTTGTAAAATGAATAAAGGTAGCCTCTCTCCATCCCATCTTCATCTGCCATATCCATGTTTAGTAGAATAGAGCTTTTCTTTTATAAAATATAATTCTCCCAAGACATGCAAATGGCATCTCACTTAAATTAAGCACTAAATGACTTTTTAAAATCTGCTTTAAACTGGACCAGTTCTTGTGTTTCTATTGGCTAAATGAATAATAAAATACTTTAAATGTCAGGTTTTGTTCTCTCAGCCAGCCTTACAAGGAGTCATTTATGTATGATTAGAATAACCTAGCCACCAATATCCAAGAAGAGGGAACATCACATGTCATGAAGTAATTTGTGCAACGATGCCAGGCCACACTATATTATTATGGCTATATTACAGAAACTGTTAAGATGGATTTTGGCTTTGTACAACATTAAACATCTGTTATGATTTGTAAACCGCAATTTATGACTTAGTGTGACATCTGAAGCCAGACAATTTTAGCTCATTCAGCAAGTATGGGAAGAATATATGGCTTTGGAAATGACACTCAAATCTATCGAGTCAAGATTTTTTCAGACACATATGCTTTCTTCCTCCTTTTTGCAGAAAGAAGAAATAGGGATTCTGTTTCACTTCAGCCAATTCCAAATGTGTTATTGTATTAAAATTCAGGATTTAAAATAAACCTTATTCAATTGCTAACACAAACATTACAAGTGTTACATTGTTAAGATGGTGTGTTGAATTGGTTCGTTATAACTGGAATAGTTAGTTTGCCTAGCACAAGAAAGGATTGGCCAAAGAGAACAAAATCTTGACTTATTTCTTCTCATAACTGCAAAGGCAGATTGGAGGAGAAAGGAGCTTATCCTTAAACACAAGAGTTTCCCACAGCTTTCCTTTTGCTCATCTTTGTGTGACCACAATCTCTAGCAAAGAATCCAAAAATGATTAAGATACCAGCATAGATAGTAAATAATTGGACTAACTAGGCAAAGTTTTAGAATTGAGAATTTGTTTTCCATTTCTTTTAATCTTTTTTCAGAAGTTGTTTACCAGTGCCTACTTCCTTAGGCAGAAAGAGACTAACTGGTCCAAAGTCACCCAGCTAGTTTTCTGTCTGAAATGGGATTAGAACTCAAGAGTTTTCCAGTTTCTAGCCCAATGCCTTAGCCACTATGTCAAATTATCTGTAGTATTTCTAGGAGATCCTCATTACAGTGTCTGTGTTTATAATCTTATTAAACACAAATTGCATACAATATTTTAATTTCTCTTTTTTACCTCTGGATTAATAGTGAAGGTTTTCGGGGATTTTCCCACACTGAGAAGATCAAAAATAATTTCTTTCATTGCAAAATCCAAACGTTCCTAGAAAAAAAAATCACAACTATATAAAACTTTTTATAAACATATGTTAAACCATTTTAGCAAAAATGCTAAACTTGACTTGCATGGTAACTGGTATAAATCTAATTAATTTTATTTATTTTTATTTATTTAAGAAAAAATGTATCTTCCCAAATTACTCTCATTTTCCCCATTTATTATGGTAATTTAAATTTTAATGTAAATTAAGGGGAAAACAGAAAATAAAATATTAAATATATAAGTATATTCAAGAGCGAGGTATAAAGGGGACGACGACATGATAGAATAGCGAAGGTAAGGGAATAAGAAATGATATTAAATTATATTAGGGTTGGCAGAAATACCATCCCAAGGAAACATAAACTGAGTTTTGAAATATACACTAACAATAATAGAAAAAGAGAGAGAGAGAGAGGAAGAGAGAATGAAAGGAAGATGGGGGAAAGAAGAAAGAGGTAAGGAGAGGAGGATGGAAAGGAGAGAAAGAGAAGGAGAGAGGGTAAGAAGGAGAAGAGTATGAGTAGGGGAGATGTAAGGGAAGAAGGAAGGGGAAGGAGAGGAGGAAGGAAGGAAGTAGAGAAGGGAGGGAGAAAAGAAAGGGAAAACAAAGTGGTGTTACAAAAGAAGGAAGGGATGGTAAATAAAGCAACCCAAACTGTATATTATAACCTATTAAATGAAATAATAAATGTATAAGAATGATAAATGTAAAGAAGAATAATAATGATGTGATGTATACTTAAAATGGTATGTAAGAGAATAAAAAAATAAAAAATTCTTTGGGACAAAAAAAGTTGTAATGTAAATTATTTAAAGATATTTGTACTATCATATGTTGATCAATGTCCCACAAAAATATGTGCCTAAATTTAAGATTATCTGAAGCTCAAATATTTTCTCCTGCCTAGGCAGCTACAAGCCAGTATTACATATTTTATATCACTGGGTTTCAAATTGTTGAAACTTTTTTTTATAAGAGGCTTATTAGAAATTTACCAGTGTAGAAATCAAAGTGGCATACAAACATTTCTAAAAGGAAACTGTATTTCTTCGCTGATTTCTATCCTTTGTACTCAATGGTGAGATCCTGCTGGTTTAACAACTGGTTTGGTGATCGCGCGATTTGTGCGCGCATGCGCAGTTTGAAAAAATCTTCACTTCTGGGGTTCATCGGAGGAGTAACATAGCTGATTCATGCGGCAATCTGCTCTGCCACACAAATCAGCTGAGAAGAAAAAGGTAGAAAAATATCACAGGCAGGTAGGTGGGCCCATCTGATCGTCGGGGCGAACCGGTTCGCTCCCAGCTGATTGTCAGAGCTACCGGTTCACCCAAACCTGTCCGAACCGGTAGAATCCCACCCCTGTTTGTACTGTATGTGCTACTGTGTTCAAAAATGACTGAACATCAAAAGTGGCTGACAGATTGATGTAAATAATAATCCAAAATCCTATAAGCAAGTCCTGCTACACGGGGGAATGTAACAATTTCAAAAATCAGAGTTATAGTATTTTTTAAGTATGGAAACCTAAATTTTAAGTCTTCTGTTTATTAACAGTACCTCTGAGTAGTTTGAGCAGATTCTCGTGTGTCAATTTAATATACATCACAGTTTTCTTAAGAAGGTTAAAAATATGTAACTTAAAACTTCTTGTAGAACATTAAGGTTTAGACAGGGGAATGAGCAAATTCTGAAATATTTCAGGCAATTATCACATTTGGGCTAAAGCTTTTATAAAGAGGATTTACCTGAGCAATGAACTGAATAATTTTTACAAATATGTTCAGAGGTGTGTCTCGAGGGACCACACTGCGAGAGCCTTTTGGAAAAAGTGCAGATACTATGCCCATCAGACGGCTGTACAGGGAAACATGTAGAAGAGAATATTGAAAAATCCCATTTTTCTACCAAAAGGCAGCCACAGCATTTTTTTAACATTATCAACATTTTAGCCCATTGAAAAAAATGGCTTACCTCTGTGTTACAGTGTTGCTTTCACATTTTATTCTAATAACATAAACCCATAATAATCTATATAGCGATTCCAGTGCAACTCGAGACATTTTCGGATCTTTATTCTGTTAAAAACATTTTTAAAAAAACTGTTACTATTGCACATAAGCCTCACTGCAGATAATTATTTAGTAGTAGCTCTAAGAACCAAGACATTCCTAAAATTATACTTCAAGTTCCTGCAATGGCAAAACACTGGGCACTCAAATTAATGTAAAGATATTAAAGTTAGTTAGAAATTAATTCTCTGTATTTTTTTTCATAAATGTAAGAACCATATCAATATTTGTAGTTTAAGTGAAGTGTTGTTTCAGACTGTGCTTTGTAAAACCTGTCCCAGAAAGAATCCAATATAATTCCCATCTCATTGCCCTGCCTATTGCAGAAAATGTCTTCCTCCACAGAATCTACATACGTCAGAAAATCAAAGCTATTTCAGTCTTTACTTAAAATGAAAACATGCTTTCTGTGATTCTCGGAGGAAATATTTAAAGAAAACAGTATCAAATAGTAGTAAGAAAAGTACGGTTAACAAGTATCTTTTCCCCACAAATAACTAATGTATAATACTCTTTTTGAGATACGTTAAAACAGAACTGCTTCTTCTAGAGAGTGAAATAAAATATACAATGAAACAACAGAAAAACATGAAGCAAAGCAATTTCTTACTTTACTATGACAGCATATTGACTCACCTGAAGTGTTTCTATTTGTTTTCTGATACTGTTGTTAGATGGGATCTAAATAAAGCAATGCAAGACAGCAAAACATAACAAACATGAGAATGGGAAGCACATGCATGTTAGATGAAAAAATAAAAAGGACAAACAGAAAGCTGTTTACTGGGGCTCCATTCAACAGAAATATTTTGACAGAGAAAAACTCTATTTGTATAAGCAATAGCAATAGAACTTATATATTGCTCAACAGTGCTTTATGACACTCTCTGAGCACTTTACAACATCAGCCTATTTGCCCCAATAATCTGAGTCCTCATTTAACTCGGAAGGATGGAAGGCCGAGTCAACCTTGAGCCTGTCAGGGTTGAACTCCAGGCAATGGGCAGTTAGTCTGTAATACTGCATTCTAACTACTGCACCACCATGGTTATACACATGATTTGGATATTACAGTACTGTAATTCAGTGTCCTTAATATTCTGTATGTTATTTACAATATCTCACAATCACTGTTTAGAAACTATGTGCAAAGATAGTCTACATCTAAACTTGGATTATATCAATGAAGACGTGAACAATTTTGTACATTTAAAAAATAGCTGCTAATATTCCATAGAAAATTGATCACTTTTAAGATTATCTATAAAGATTTTATTATTATTTTCTTTTATAATTCTAAAAAATGCAAAAATAATATTTTCCTACCGTATTTCCCTGAAAATAAGACAGGGTTTCATTTTCTTTTGACCCCTGAAATAAGCGCTTGGCTTTATTTTCAGGTGGTCTTATTTTTTTGAAATGCAGGAGGCAGCGAGCGTGGTCACCTCATGGCTGCTGTTGTGTTGCAATATTTTCGGGGAGGGCTTATTTTCTGGGGAGGGCTTATTTTAGTGCATGCACTCAAAAGCGCAATTGGACTTATTATCCGGGGAGGTCTTATTTTGGGGAAAACAGGCTATTCTCCTTAAAAGTCTATTTTCTTTCTTTCGTGGTTTACAAATATTTAAAACTACTCATATTTCCTTTATGACCTAAACATCTATTAAGCAGACTACAATCCTATGCAGTAAGGAACAAACTTTACTGAATTTAGTGGGATTAACTTCCAGTAGACATGCATAGGATTACACAACCTTTAATCTAAAGGTTGATCCATACACCCAACCTAGTTATTATCAATTCACTTAAACTCCACGATAAGAAATTGAATCATACATCGGTGCAATCAAATCAAAGTATTATGAAATTAATTGCATTAGGATAAAATCCCAAATATTCAATAACTGGAAGTTTTGAGTTGCTCATCCACATTTTCCTGTATTGAGGTAAGCAGGCTGATAATTAAAAGTTTTGTCAACCAGCATTCTGAGAAATATCTTAAAAGATACCTTATTAGTTCTGACACTTTATTTCTATAGGCTCTGTATTAGTTTTATTCTGAGTTGTGCTAACTTACTACTTAATGTTTTAAAACAATTAAAACATGTTAAGAGAAAATAGTAGAGAACTAGATTTACTTGACAGATTTGTTAGTTATAAAATTTGAGCATAATTATGATTCTATTGTAAAATCTCAGTATGTTGGATATAATGCATGAACTATTTTTTCAAATCTGTTTTTTAAAAATACTGTAATATTGCAGATTTTTAATAAACAAATTAATTTTTAAAAATTAAATAAAAATACTGTAATAGCTTTAGTACTTTCTATTGAACAGAGCCACATCATAAAATGTTATGTTGTTAGGGGAACAAAACTATATTAAAATATGTGATACATGCTATATGAGAACTAAAATCCCTGACAATGGAAGTCTTTATTTGCTCATTGTCAGCAATGTGATATTTCTAAATAAGAAAATTAAAAATCCCTTTATACCCCTTTATATTTAACACATAGCAACAACAGGTAGACAGAGACAATAAAAAGGGAGGTGTTTCAAAAGAGTTGCCATTGTGTAAAGAAATACACACAACTTTGACAAAGTAAATAGTAAGAAAAGGAATACTATCCTAACACATCCAACTGTTGAATTGTTGTTGTTACACAATTTAAAGCTAGGCAGTTGTGAATGCAAGCATTAACAGCAATATTATTAACAAAATCAATGAAGCATGTATATTATTCAAATGTTACAGCGACATTAATTAAAACGTGCTTTTAGATTTTCCATTAAAATTGTCTCCACACCTTATACAATGGATGGCATCATAAACAAGGCTATGAGGCACACTATACAGTACATTATTGGAATGGTGAATGTTCCACTACCCTACGACTTCAAACGGATATTTCCACAATAACAAAAACAGAACTCAAAAGAGTAAGCAAAGTTACATACAACATATAATACTTCTGTTCCGTCCTGTGATTCTAATAAATATGCAGACATAGGCATGGCTGTCTGCCACGACTAATTACAGAAATAAAACCACCCTTTGGCTAGGAGGCTAGAACGCTATCTTCAAGAAACCAAGATTAGACTTACAGAATGCTTTCTCAATGGCTAGTAAAATAGACTGTTGTTTCCTGCAAAGATTCCCCTCCCGTCGCTCTACCTATAAACTCTTTGGGAGGGGCCACAACCTTAGCCAGCTGTCCCTACTTCCTTCTATGATGTCTTTTCCACAGCTGTTCCTTTCTCCTCTCAGCTCTACGCACATGAACATCAGGGATAACCTCCCTGTTCCTCTTCACTGCTCCCTAACTCAGATGCCACCTGGTGGCCAACAGGCTTCTCTAGTTCCTGCTCTGACTCCAAACACCCTCCAGAGTCTTCTTCATCCTCCAGAGCACTCCCACAATGGTCTGAGCTGTCAGAGTCCATCGTGCTCAGCTGGCCGCTGCTGGGCACAACAACTTTGTTCTGATCTCTGATGCTATTATTGCTTTTCTATCTGCTCTTTCCCCCATCCTTCAGCTTCTGTGCACTTACAGGAGAAAGGGTGGGTTTTGGTAATAGATCATCTACATCAGTGATGAGCAACCCACATTAACATAAGGCTTCTCAGCCCTGTTACTGTATTTTAGAGTGTTTTTTCAGGTTATGCCACTGAAGCTCAGTGTTAACACTATTTGTTTTGGAATATATGATCCTCCCACCCACTTTTGTATAAGATTAAGAAGATAAGTATTTGATTTAAGATTCTGCAATCTTCAAACATCACTCCCCATACCCCCCTTTTGTTCAATCATGTCCGATTCTTGAAGACCCAGACAATCCCTGCAAGGTTTTTGGGGGCATTTTTTGTCAGAAGTAGTTTGCCATTGCCTCCTTCCTAGGGCTGAGACATACTGTATTTTTTGGAGTATAAGACGCATCAGAGTATAGGGTTTTGAAGAGGCAAATTTTAAAAAAAAGTTTTTGCACTTCGCAAACCTCCCCAAAACAACTAGTTTTTCAAAAAAATGGGCCCGTTTTTTTTTAAAAGGGCATGAATAGCCTTTAGGAGGCTTGTAGAGTGCTCATGGGGGTGGGGGTAAAGAGCAAAAAAGCCCTGTGTTTCATGAAAACAGGCCCGTTTTTTGGTCAAAAAAAGGGCATGGATAGCCCGAGGTACCAAGTTGACTTTGTGTCCAAGACAAGACTCAAACTCACAATCTCCTGATGTCTAGCCTGATGCCTTAATTGCTACACCAAACTGGCTCTCTTAGTGTCACTTGTTTGCCTTTAACCTCCCATTAAAATGCAAACGGCTTTGTTGTGGCCCGCCGGCAGCCAGCAGAGGTGGCAGCAGAGTTAAACAGTGAGAAGGTTGGGGAGGAACAGGGGAAAGTCCTGGGGGCTGAGGGAAGCTCAGAGGAGGACTCTGCATCGGAAGCAGAGGGGGAGCTAGACAGCAGTGAGGCAGAGGAACAGCTGGAGCCTGTCCCCAGTGTGCGCATTCGCAGAGCTGCCAGAAGACAAGAACAACTAAGAAAGCAGGGTCGACTTGGGAGTAAAGCCACGCCTTGGAGGTGATTGGTCCCTCCCACAGGAAACAAAAGAGTAGCGAAGAGGGAGGGGGTGTTTGCAGGAAACAATTCATTCTTTTGGTCATTTCAAGAGTGGAAAGTGCTGTTTGTGTCTATAACAGACTCTATGTCAAGTGTTGCCTTGCTCTAAGTTTGGAAACTAATTATCTGGCAGCTCTCTGAGCGAGATAAGGAATTCACAGTCGTGTAAATAAAAGAGGTTTTGCCAGGACCCAGACTCTGTTTCATGCTTGCTAAGGAACCCTAGGTCAGAACAGGCTTGATATTTTAGCATCCAACTTGGGGCAATAAAAAATGTAGAAACAACACAAAAAAAGTAAGGAAGTGCAGCTCCTGGCTGCAAAAATATTGCTGATCTTTGGTCAACATCAGAACTGTACTCAAGAAGGCTCTTGGTCTTAGGTACAGTTATCCCAAGCAGCTTCCATTGGAAAGCAATATTTGAAAAGGACTCATGAGCAAGTCCAACTTCCCCAAGGTAAATTTCTAAATAACTGGAATTCACAATGGATAAAATGAGCACAGGCAATGTGAAAAATCAATTTTGAGAAATATGCAGGAATAGGTTATTCTGACTTGAAATAGTTTCACATTACAAGCCTTATGAATAGGCATCAAATAGGTTCACAAGTTATTGTGAGCTACAAGCATTATATTCTTGCCCTGATAACGTTCCCTAATTGCAATCAAACCATTTGTTACCATCTGTAAACCACAAGCTCAGAGAACACCAAGGACTCTACCCTGTTCAATCCTGAGTTACAAACTCTTCTATTGGAGTCTTACATTTATTTTATACGGACATTATTTTGTGGTTAATCTAAATTGAGAATATTACTTACTAAATATGACAGGAGCATGATGAAACAGTCCTTACCTTCAAATGAGACAGACAATTCTGTAGGAAGATATGCCAGTTATTTAGAAAAAACTGCTTCTGACTGACACACAACAAACAGGTGATCAATGGATATAAAGCCTGTGACAAAGGAACAATTTGTTACAACTTTCAGGAAAAAAAAATAGCATGGCTGGTTTATTAAGCATGCAAACTCAGCCACTGTAAACTTGTGAAAAATGATTAATGGACCAATGAGCTGTATATATGTAACAAACTATGGTGCATTCAATAAAGTGTGGTTAAACGAACCACAGTTTGGCAAATATTTGACGGTATATGCGTTCTTACATTAGCCAGAATCCTGATACATAAATGAATCTAAACTGTAATAGCAATAGCACTTAGACTTATATACTGCTTCACAGTACTTTACAGCCCCTGGTTTACAGACGCTCAGCAAACAGCCCCACCCACATCCATTTTAAACCAATATGGGAAAACAGCTTTTCTCTTCAAACAAAACTTAACATAGGTTTGGCACTTGAGAAAAGTTTTCTAAACATCAGTTTACAGTACTGAAAATGCTTCCTTCAATTGCTAAATATATAAATAGAGAACCAGTCCATAATATTAAATAATTTGATTACAATTGGATTAAAATAACTTCAGTTTAAAATATCCTATCAAGAAAAAAGCTTGTCAAATTCTGATCCCAGATATTTGCTTTGTGACATACTATCAAATTGCATGTACTGTATCTTAGACAAAAATTAAACCATTTAAAAAATACCAATGAATGCTTCTTTCTTGAGCTCAGCTCAAAAGTTGTCTGATAGAGCATCTCCACAAAATTTTTCAGGCATGGCACATTCACTTCATTTTTAACAGCCTATAATAAAAAGAAACAGATCTACACTATATCTTCAAGGAAAAAGGCAGTAAAAGAGAAAATGATACAAATCATGAGAGTCATGTAATACTTTCTCACAGATTTAAATCCTGCTGTTAAAAATAATTCAGTTATACAACAAAACACTTAGTCCAATTCCAAACACTTTATAGATTTTTCGTTGAATTGTGAGAAGGTGAATTTTGCCCTTAATTTTACAAGTAAATCCCATAATGGATTTAAAAAAAAATAATCAAATATTTGGTTGTAAAAAAGAATTAAACTACATTTGTCATTATCTGTATGGCAAAATACACTCAAATACAAAAAAATGGGTTTTTCAGACCTGCAAACTCCATTTGAGGAGAAAAGGTCTCTACTTATGCATAAATACAATACACTGTATTTGTGAAATAATAAATTATACTTACAGCAGCAACAGGGATGAGAATTTCTACAAACAAACCAGCAAGCGAATGCTTTATGTCTTTATCTTTTACCTCCAAAAAATACTGTGCACATTCCTGCAAGAAAATAGTTATCAAATTTCTGTTGTATACCATCTTCTTCAGTAAGAATAAATGAAAATAACAGGAAAACAAAACCTATTGCAGATAAAAGACTTGATACAGGTAACAAAATAGTCCAGTTTAAACTGGAATGAATTTGGAAACCTTAAATTAGCAGCTCTTCAACGTTTTTATTCTATAAATAAGCTGAAGCTGATTTTGATATAAATATATTTTCTCTATGCAAAATTCCAAGTTTTGGAAAACATTACACCACTTCTGCTAATATTTCTGATAAACCAAATGATGACAGAGTGTTCAACTATTTGTATTATGCAGTTACACATATTAAGGTATTTTTTTCAAGTCTTGAAGACCACTGCAAAATTGATATTTTGAAGTCATTGGAAACAATCTTCAAAATAATGATTTGGTTAAGAAAAAACTGTCCAGAATTGGTACTGATTATGCTCCTGCACTGCCATATTCAAAAACATTTTCTCAGGATAAAAAATCCTATATAGTTTCAGCATGCAAAATGTCATACATAGCCAAATGTTGGCTTCCAAAATTTTACCAAGAGATGTAATGCCTCAACACTACTATCAAAGTGGTCAATTATGTGATAACCAAGTCATTATACTTCAGCTTGTTTGCTTTCCTTTCTTAAGATTAAGTAGACTTGACCACAATCAATCTACACTGATTTCAATTGTTGACAAAGAGAAAGATGTTGGGACAAATACCGTATTTTTCGGACTATAAGATGCACCAGTGTATAAGATGCACCAAGATTTCGAAGAGATAAGTAAGAAAAACGCCCCCGTTTCTACCTTGCCCCAGTCCTGCTGAAGCCTGAAGAGAGCTACTGGGGGCTGAAGGAAGGCAAAAAAGCCTCCGTTTTTGTGAGAAGTGTGGGCATTTTTGCCTTACCCCAGCCCTGCTGAAACCTGCAGAGGGCTGAGGGAAGGCAAAAAAGCCTCCGGAGGTGGCGCTCTGTATTCGGTGTATAAGACGCACCAACATTTCCATGCTCTTTTTGGGGGGGGGGGGAGTGCTCTTATACTCTGAAAAATATAATAGCTGAAGAAAGAAACTGTCCCTTTTTTGAAATATCATTAAAACACCAAATTGTTGAAACTTTCCAAATGATGGCTTTCTATCACTATTTTTGCTCCTTATGATGTAATTCAAGAATTAATAGCCAATCTATAGCTATGGATACATGCATTCAGGAAGTACTTCTAGAACTCAAGAGTAAAATGCTATTTGGAACTTATGAGAAATCAAGAATAATTTTTTAAAGTCAACTTCATCCACACATTCCCAGAGGACTACATATGGTTAACTTTCTTTGAATTTAGATTTCTCCATAGAGTGTCTTTCTGTTTTCCTCCTAATAATATGCCTATCATTCCTTTTTTTGGTGGATATTCATTAGTTACCATGCATAAATCATTAGATTATTAGTTGTGGTGGGTTATACGTTAACATTCTTTACAGGAAATAAATAATATATAAAACACCACGCAATTTGAATTTTATTTCAGATATGCTGGGATTAGAATTCAAGAATTCCTAGCCAACAGCTTTGTGCTGATAATCAGGTAGGGGAAAATTACTTTTCCAATTTAGGTTTAATCTGCTGGTTTTCTTTTAACCTTTTAAATGCTGAAGAAATTTCGACTGTCTAGCACGTCACACCTCTACCCTATGAGTTGCACTGGTTACCAGAATGTTTCTATGTTCAATTCAAAATGACAGTATAACTTATAACATCGTAGTTCCTTCTTAGAATGGAACTGGGTTATTTGAGGGACCACCTTTCCTGGGTCCCATTAGATGTTCTGATCCAAAGTGGTGAAAAGTACCATCTAATGAGGCCTAGGAAGAGAGATTTTTCTGTATCATCCCCCTGGAGATCAGACTGGAAAAACCAACTTAAACATTTCCATGTTCTTTTGTCTCTGTCTCTACTTTACTATCCTTTATTGTTAAGGTAATGATGATTTAATAGCTGGCCAGCTGCTGTAAGGCTGTAAACCGAGATGATGAAATGAGAATGAGTCAGCAGGGAACCTATATGTCCTGTATTTTGTCCCGGGTTGTCTCAAAATAGTAGTCACACTGTGCACACTCTGACATTTACCATATTTTTCTGAGTATAAGACGCACCTTCCCCTCCCCAAAAAGAGGGTGAAAATCTGGGTGCGTCTTATACCCTGAATACAGCATTTTTGGCCTCCTGAAACCCCGCCCCTTCACAAAAATGGATGTGCAGAGGGTTTGGGAGGCGTGTAAAGTGCTCCTGGGGGATGGGGAGGGCAAAAATAAGTGAAAAACTGGCCTTTTTTGCCCTCCCCAGCACTGTTCCCTCTAAGCTGCGCGCCTGCGCACATAACAAGAAAACACCGCGCAGAAGTTTCAAACTGCGTGCAGTGTTTTTTAACGTCTTAAAATATTACTGAAAATATCCCCCCTCCCCTCTCTCTGCACCGAACTCTCTCCTCCATCTGGTGATTGGTCAAATTAAGGAAACTCTGCCCGGATACTGATGACGCTGCAGAAGGGAGAATTCTCATTGGCCCTCTGGGGCTTCGTTGGTTCCTGGGAAAACGCGATTCGCTGGTTGTAGCCTGCGTTTCCCTGCACATCCGAGGTTTCTCAGGCATTGCGTCTGAAGCCCCGTTCTGAGCTAGGCAGCCTTTCTGAGATCCCTTCGCTTTGCAGAGAGAGGGAAGCAGCAGGGAATTGGACTGCCTGAGCCAAAGGGATGCACAGGATCTTGAGACTTGGTTTTTGAGCAGTACCATTCCACTCTTTCCTTTTCCCTTTCTGTCCTTCTTCTATCTTCCTTTGCTTTTCCTTTTCCTTTTCCTTTCCTTTCTCTTTTGCTTTCCTTTCTCCTTTCCTTTCCTTTTTCCTTTCTTTCTTTTCCACTTCCCTTCCTTTCTCCATACCCAAGTATTATGTATGTTCACTTTCTTGAGTTACCTATGAAGTAATAAAGGTGGGATAAAAATCTAATAAATAAACTCAAGTCCCATACCTTTCATCCTGTGATTTCTACTTCTCATGAATATGGGGCAAAAGTTTGAGGATGGATTGGTGCAGAGGCCAAATAAATGGTATTTGGGTTTTGATAATTGTAAATTGACAGCTCTCTTTAATGATGGAAGCAGAATCCTCATCTCTTTGGATTTTTTTTCAGAGCCCTTTTGATGTTGCTAGCCTAAGTCAGCTAATGTTAGGGCTTTCTGCTAGCTTTTTTTTTAATGCAGGATAACTGAGGAAGTGCTAATGAATCAGTACTGAGTGACTTGCACAGCAGATTGCTGCCAAAAATCCAGAACTTTTTTGTGTTTTTCTATAATGTCATGTTTTTTGTGTAGTTTTTGGAAGTGAACTAATCGGGTTCGTCTGCTCACTACATAGTGATTATTCTTTCTTCTGATTTCCTGAAGTAAAGCTCAAGAACACATCTTCATATTGCTCAGATAAGACACTCACTTCTGAAAGCCGTTCTGCAATCTATCACCCTGCTTGATTTTTTTTTGTTTCTTAAATATAAATACAACTAGACAGAGATGCTACAGTTGGTGTTAATTTCACTATGTAATTAATTAATTCACTAATTTCACTTTTTCCTTTCCTTTCTTTTTTCCTTTCCTTTCTCTTTTCCTTTCTTCTTTCCCATTTCCTTTCCTTTTTCCTTCCCTTTTTCCTTTCTTCTCTTTTCCCTTCTTTTTCTTCTTTCCCATTTCCTTTCCTTTCCCTCCCCCTCCCTTCCCTTCCTTCCTTCCTTCCTGGGGGTCTGAGGGAGAGGGAGGGGACCCTTTACCTCCTTGCCCCCCTCCCCAACATCTGCTCTGATGGCAATTATGGCTAAAAAAAGTCAGGTGCTCAGGCATGAAAATATGCCACTCAAACACTATACTTTTCCGCACACACTGAAAAAAAATTAGAGGGAACATTGCTCCCCAGCCCCCAGGAGCACATTGCAGGCCTCTCAAACTCTCTGCATGCCCCATTTTTCACAGAAAATGCAGAATGCAAACACATTTTTTTTTAAATTAACCTCTTCAAACTCTTGGTGTGTCTTATACTCTGAAAAATACGGTATTTCTTTTTTCTATTTAATTTTAGGAAATATATAGCAACAACCTGCATTTGTGTATTCTATAAAGTATAAACTAAGGAAGGATCGTAACTATTAATATAATGAAATGGCTCACCTGCATGAATTGAAATGATGCTTCAAAATCTTCCACAGGATACATTTTCACTCTGAAAAACTTCATCCCCATAATTAAGCTGATGATACTTTGTACCACATGAGGGCTCTGCTCCTTTTGCCTCAGTTCCTTTAATTCTGTAACAAATTTTTTTCTAACAGCTTGAAACCTAAGCCAAAAAATAGCAAGGTTTTCAAAAAGAATGGATAAAATTATTTCCCGTGAAAAGTAAAACAATTGCCCTTGTTTTAAAAGTATAGTTAGAACCATAGAAACAATACTGGGCCATATTAGATCACATTAGGGTATACGACATTAGGATATATAAAAGTCAATTTGACTTTTAGCAGTGACATCATCAAAAACATCAGAAACCATTCTTGTATGTTTGAGATAGGAAAGAAAAAACATTTTAAAAGAAAATATTCAAAAGTGAATGCAGTCATTAAAAGAGATACTTGCAAAACAATTTATCACTGTGACAATTGATCAGTAGATATTAATAGTTACTATTTGCTTTGCTAAATAATAGATTATCTGTGATCATTAAGCATTTGTAAACTTGTGGCAAAGAAAAAAAATTTAAATCTTGAAAAAGAAGTTGCTTACTTTGATTGGGCAAGAACGCCTATCACTTCTGCATATAAATCTGCAATGATATGGACATTTCCAGTGTTGGTACCTGAATACCTACAATGAAAAAAAAACCCACAAATTTGATATTAAGACACCATATTTCCCCGAAAATAAGACAGGGTCTTATTTTCTTTTGACCCCTGAAATAAGCGATTGGCCTTATTTTCGGGGAGGTCTTATTATTTTTGAGGTGCAGGAAGGGGTGAGCGTGGTCACCTCATGACTGCTGCTGTGTTGCAATATTTTTTGGTGGGGGATTATTTTATCGCATGCACTCAAAAGCCCAAATGGTCTTATTACCCGGGGAGGTCTTATTTTCAGGGTAACAGGGTACAATTTAACACAATGCTGTACATACAGGTAGTCCTCAACTTACAACCACAATTGGGACCTGAATTACCATTGTAACTTGCTGTGGTTGTGTATTATGAATCAGACTCAATTTTACAAAATTTTGCACTATTTCTAAAGCAACAAAAGAATCATGTACCGTATATACTTGAGTATAAGCCGAATTTTTCAGCCCACTTTTTGGGCTGAAAAATCCACTTCGGCTTATACTCCAGTGAACAAAAAAAAAAAAAAAAAAAAAGAACACCGAGGCTTCGGTGCTTCCGGGATCGCACCCACCCCCTCCGCCACCTTCCTGGCGCCCTGACTCGCCCTGCGCCGCCCTTTGCCGGACTGTGGCTCGCCTCGCGCAGCAGCAAAGTGTGTGCGTGTGTGGCCGGCGCTCATTTCCCTTCCTGCTCATCGCGGCTTGCTCCCTCGCCACTTTCAGCTAAGCAGGGCAGGCGGGGCCTGGGCTGCAACCAGCAGGGAGGGGGTGGTAATGCTCCTTCTTGCCGGGGCAGCGGCGGCGAAAAGCGGCGCTTGGAGGAAGAAGGCAGAGATGCTGGCTGGCATTCGCTTCCCTTACTTTTCGCCGCCACTGCCCCGGCAAGAAGGAGCATTACCACCCCCTCCCTGCTGGTTGCAGCCCAGGCCCCGCCTGCCCTGCTTAGCTGAAAGTGGCGAGGGAGCAAGCCGCCACTATCCCTGCCTTTTGCATGGCAACAAGTTGTGTGTGTGTGTGTGTGTGTGTGTGGCCGGCACTCATTTCCCTTCCTGCTCATCGCGGCTTGCTCCCTCGCCACTTTCAGCTAAGCAGGGCAGGCGGGGCCTGGGCTGCAACCAGGAGGGAGGGGTGGTAATGCTCCTTCTTGCCGGGGCAGCGGCGGCAAAAAGCGGCGGCGAAAAGCGGCGCTAAGCAGGGCAGGCAGGGCCTGGGCTGCAACCAGCAGGGAGGGGGTGGTAATGCTCCGTCCTGCCAGGGCGGCGGCGGCAAAAAGTAAGGGAAGCGAATGCCAGCCAGCATCTCTGCCTTCTTCCTCCGAGCGCCGCTTCTTTGCCAGCCTCTCAGCTGATCGGCCCCAGCCAGACCCCCATTACACACACGCACACGCACTCTTTGCTGCCACGTGAGGCGAGCGCTGCCAGGGAAAGCTCCCCGGCCCCGGCACCGCCTACCTCCCAGCGGA
This sequence comes from Natrix helvetica, assembly GCF_964273705.1. Lineage (NCBI taxonomy): Eukaryota > Metazoa > Chordata > Lepidosauria > Squamata > Natricidae > Natrix > Natrix helvetica. Next base: position 65,938,417 of record NC_138558.1, on the reverse strand, counting down.
CCCTTCGAGCTCCTCCTCGGGAGGAAGGCAGGACAACCCACGCTACGCCACTGGGCATAGTGGAGGAGATGTTATCCCTTGTGCCAAACAAGTAAGATAGAATGGCTTTTTCTTCCTCTCCTGTCGTTCTGAATAACTTCATTGGATGGAAAAGCTAGTCTCTGGATTTAAATTTACCGTGAGCTGCTGCATTTCCCAGCCTCGGCTTATAGTCGAGTCAATAACTTTTTCCAGTTTTTGGGGGTAAAATTAGGGGTCTCGGCTTATACTCGAGTCGGCTTATACTCAAGTATGTACGGTAATCATTATGCAGGAAATTTCCCACATTTGAAATCATCTAAGCAGAATATTAACCGTTGCTAATGTTGACGGTATCCATTCAGGGTTATTTACTAACTATTGTAACATTTTAGATATTCTTAAATCAGCATTTTAATATTTATTATCTGATTACTTTGCGATATAGGATTGGAAGTGGTGCTTGTATGTTCTTTCTTGTAGGATCCAGGCCTTTGCAGGCCTCAATTTTATACAAATTTATTTAGAAATAAATTTGAACAAAGTCAATGATATCCGTTAACTCATGATATTGTTTAGCAAAAAGTGCAAATAACAAGTTGAACTCAAATACATCTGCATTAGTGCAACTTCTCTGAGATGCTGGAATAGTCAGTACTCACTCATAAGTCAAAAATATTTAAAGGTATTTTGTATCCTAAATATACTTACCCTTCCTTGTGTTTAAAGTGCTTGAAAGCCAAATTTAGAACTTCATGAACTAAAGGGTCAGGCACTGGATGAACAGGTATCTGTAACAGAGAGAGCAGGTACTGTTTATCTTTATGGGTTAGATATTTTATTGGAATGTGAATTGTCACTGTTATTGGATAAACATATGTGCAAATATATACGGAAGGGCATATTTTTATTTGGGATCTGAATAAATTAAATAACATGTTATAATTCTGAACTCTTTTCACCCCACAGAAATATTTCATTTTAGTAGAACTATATTTTACAATGTACAATGTATGAAAAAAACCTAGATTTCTACTCCAGTATTATACTCCAATTCTAAGCAGAATACAAAGACATTAAGGCGTTTTTGTAAAAAAAAAAAAAAAAAAAAGCTTATATGTAGCAGAAAAAAAAGAAATTACCTGTTTCAGAACTTCTACTAAAACTAAGCAAAAAATAAAATCTACAGCTAAATCCCTTCGTTCAAGTAGATAATCTCTCTCTCGTTGCTGCTCATCTCTGAAACAAAAAAAATCAGATATATTTCACATAAGACAAGCTATTTTCTCCAAACAGAAATACATGCAACTTTTTGTGTATATGCACACAACCAAGAAAGTTACACAAAATCTTTCTACACCAATGCCCATCTTCCTCCTGGAATTCCATACTGCCCTTACAATCTGACAGGAGCAAAAAGGAAAAGAAAAAAGAGGAAAAAACCTATTAGGAAATTAAGTTCGCAGAAATATCCAATTGATTACTATTCAAAGCAAAAGTCAGGAACTGCTACTATATTTAACTGAGCAAGGAATTACAGTATATAATTTGCTAATTGTTCCTGAGTATCTGAGTTTAAAAGTTGCTAACATTTTCCTTCTGTAGCTATATCAATAATTGATCAGCTCTGACTGGCTATTAGCACGTACTTCTTTGTTGTTTTTAGAAAGCTTACAATCTTCCCTAAATTAATTTTTCCAAACAAATTATTTTTGGTCTTTTGAAATTTTAAGTTGCAGACTAGAATGGTCTGGTCTTGCATAGTTTACTTTATTCATCATAATATCATTTTTATTTCCATGCAACTATGACTACCTATGTGAATTATCTGTCATTTAAGTTTATCTAATTGTGAAGCTGAAGACTATATGAGAGTATGCACTGGGGTTGAATTTAGAGTTGACAGATGACAAACCTAATATGTTTAGACCATGTTATTAAAGCGACATTTATAAAATGTTGAATTATTCAAGGAATATGTAATTAGAGGATGTAATTACCCACAGGTGTTTATCACTGTAGCACACTCACCCCTTAGACTTTGTGCTGGACCGAGGCCTATATTCATAAGATTCATCTTCAGTTCCATTTTGGCGTTTGTACCAGTCAAACAAGGTGCGTAGTAAGGAGGGGAGACAGTGCTCTGCTACTGAGCTCATAGAGCTTATCAACTGTCAAGAGAAAATATTAAGGGTTTCCATAAAGTAATTAGTTTACATGCCGTATTTTTCGGAGTATAAGACGCACCTTTTTCTCCCAAAAAAGAGGGTGAAAATCTGGGTGCGTCTTATACTCCAAATGTAGCTCCACCCACCTGCTCCACATGTTGCATTTTTGGGGGTTCCATGCAGCGGGGATCCTCACTTTCATATGGAGCCTGATTCCCGAAGCAGCCCGGGGAATTGCGTTCAAAACCTTTTCAAAGAAAGCATTTTTGGGCGGCAGCACCACAATCCCCTCCCCGATTCAAAAAAGGGTGCGTGCAGAGGCCAAAAAAGTTAATCATGCTTCAGGTGGCAGGCGGTTCCACCATATGCTGCCACCTCAAAATGCTTTTCTTCCCAGTTGCCCAGTGCACATTGTAGAGTCGTGCACCCTGCTCCACCTCCTCTGCAGACTCGCCTTCTCTTACTCCTGGCCAGCACTATCGGCCAGGGGAGGCAGGGAGAAAAGTGAGAGGGCAGCACAGTCGGGTGAGGGCGCAGGAGGCGGGCGTGGACACAGGGCAGGTAGATTAGAGGCAGACGGCTGATTGCCGGCTTGCCAGCTCAGCTGCAGGCCACCTGGAGTGCGCAGGCAGCAAAGGAAACCCACGTTGTGGCCGCTGCCTCCTGCCTCCATGCTTCGAGAAGGCCGAGCAGCAGCAGCAAGGAGAGCGAAGAGGTCCTGAGTTGCGGGAAGCAGCTGCCAGCAATGCCCTCAGGGTGAAGACATTGAAAGCGGGGAGGGCTCAGCCCTATCAGGAGCCGTGTGAAATTTTTCCTGCCGGGTCCCAGGTCTGGAAGTTGCCTTCACCACCCCCGCCCCAGAAGATGTGCTTTGCGTGAAGGAGCACACAGTCAAGCTGCGGCCGAGGGGAGGATGCATCTCCTGGCCAGGGCTGATCGCAGGAATTGGGGTGTGGGGGTGCGAGGAAAAGGGGATCCCACCTGTTCCCCAGCCCACCCTCTGGAGCCGCCTCTGCTTCCTGCCCGCCCGCCACACTTGCCGGCATTCCCGCTTTTTCTTGTCTGACCACTCGTGCTCTTTACTCTCTCCTGGTGGCTTTCCAGAGCCCGCCCCAGCTGGATGGAGGGGAGGGGAGAGTCTGGCAGCTCCATTGCACATCCTTGCACGGTAAAGAAAAACTTCTTTACTCATGAGAAACTTTTCCTTACTGTGCAAGATGTTTCTCCGTGCACAGAGCACCAAAGAGAGAGAAGCGGTGAAGCTGCCAGACTTGGGTAAGATGCATGCCCCATCCCGTGCCACACCTGCCACCCCAAAATTGTGCCCATCTTACTCGAGTCCAGCTGTTCTGTGCAGGGAAATATCTCGCTGCTGCTGCTCGGCCTCCTCGAGGCACGTAGGCAGGAGGCTGCAGCCACAACGTGGGTTTGCTGCCTGCACACTCCGGGTGGCCAACAGCTGAGCCAGCAAGCTGGCAATCAGCTGGCTGCCTCTAATCTACCTGCCCTGTGTCTGCGCCCGGCTCCTGCACCCTCACCCGACTGTGCTGCCCTCTCACTTTTCTTCCTGGCTCCCCCGGCCAACAGTGCTGGCCAGGAGTAAGAGAAGGCGAGCCTGCAGAGGAGGAGGAGGAAGGTGCGTGGCTGGAACCACCTGCCACCTGAAGCATGATGAACTTTTTTGGCCTCTGCATGTACCTTTTTTGGAATTGGGGAGGGGATCGTGGCGCTACAGCCCAAAAATTATCACAGTTCTGAGGGCCACTACGGGAATCAGACTCTGACCAAGGTAGCAAAGACATTAATCAGATGAATACTGATGGATGCTCCTGGGAAAGAGGCAGAAAGGTTTTTTTCCTGATTTCCTCCCCAAAAATTAGGGTGCGTCTTATACTCCAGTGCATCTTATACACCGAAAAATACGGTAATATCTTTTCCAAAACCTTCTCTCTTAGATATTTTGTGGTTGGATGCAAAAAACTGTAGTGCGGCTATAACACCATGGCATCATCTGTCATTTTTATGCTGTATTTATTCAAACTTAAACACCAAATTTTCCACTAAATTATATTAGATCTCTATTCTCAAAGTCTGCACTGTGATTCTTAATAAATGAATTAGTATGACATATTCCATGATTTTTTAAAAAAATCAACCTTTCTTTTTTTGACAGAAACTCATGCTTCATTCCACATTTCTTTTTGATTGGTGTAGCAGCAACTGTAGAAAAACGTGTTTCACCCACTATGGTGCTTCCTCCAACAGAAACATTTCCATTCTGAAAGTCTCGACATTTAAAATAGTGAACCATGCTGATTTTACAATCCTGTAACCTTCTACAAATATTCTCCTTACTGATATATTACTAGAGCAACTTGTGCAGGTGCTAGAGACATAAAAATATTTCTCAGAAAAGCAATAATTTATACATCTTATAAATTAAAGAATATAAGATTCTTTATTGATAATTTATAATGTAGAAGTCTTTATATCTGATTTAAAGAATAGGTAAAGGTAAATGTTCCCCTTGCAAATATGTGCTAGTCGTTCCCAACTCTAGGGGGCAGTGCTCATCTCAATTTCGAAGCCGAAGAGCCAGCACTGTCTGAAGACATCTCCGTGGCGATGTGGCTGGCATGACTAAACCCCGAAGGTGCACAGAATACTACTACCTTCCCACCAAGACGGTTCCTATTTTTCTACTTTTTACATGCTTTCGAACTGCTAGGTTGGCAGAAACTGTAACGGGAGCTCACTCTGTTACACAGTGCTAGGGATTCGAACTGCCGACCTTTCTGATCGATAAGCTCAGCGTCTTAGCCACTGAGCTACCATGTCCCTGGTTTAAAGAATACTTGTATTTTAACAAAGAAAAGAAAGCATGTGGAAAAATACCAGTAACATAGGAAGACACAAAGTCTGAGTTTCATTACTCTTACCTGAAGCATTTTTTTTAAAAAAACTGTGGCTTCTTTCAAGAATTCTAAGTATCTCCCAGCAGAATCACAATCTACAGTTTGACAACTTCCAAATTATAGATTTAACATGTTATTCTATTGGTAGTTAACAATTAGGCAGTGATAGAATCCCAGGTTGGTATAAAAAATATAAGAAGATATAAGAAGGCATATGCACTCTTCATCATTTTCTCCAATAAATAAATGAATCAGCAAAATGTTTTTGACTCATTGGATTCTCTTTACCTAGTTACAGAATTTGTGCGGAGAACAGATTACATTTTAAGTAATACTTGTGCAGAGATACTTAAAATTCAAAAAGGTCTACAAACATTTCAGCACTACTGTATCTTTTTTGGTGCAACTAAAGACTTCTAAACTAAGTAAAAATTCTGAAATATTTCAAATATAAAATATCACAAAAACCTGCTTTTAACCAACTTGTGCAACAAATTCTGCCAACCAACTTACAGTCCCTAGGAAATGAACATAGTGGATTTCTACAACCTCTGCTATTTAAACACACTGTCAAACACAGGATTGTAAGTTTTGAAAAGAAATTTTTACCAACCTGATCAAACTGAAGATCTTCACCTCTCTGAAGAGATCTAGACAGGGGTTTTTCCTAAAATAGGAATAAGGCATTGAATTACATATAGTACAAGTATTATACATGTACCCAATATAAAATAATTCAAACTAGATTTAATTTTTGAAATATAGTTCTATGCTATATGGATATACATTTACCACATACAACATAAATCTTTAATGGTGTTGGAAAGAATGTTTATACATAGACCCATCTTATTTTGCAAGTCAAAAATAAAATGATAAATATAAAAATACCAAATTTCAACAAAAAAGTCAAGTTCATAGCATGAGAATATTTAATAACAATGTGTGATTAAATTGATTTAGTTAGTCCCAAGAGTACAAATAAATTTCAGAACAAATGAATATTTTAATGCAACAGTGATAATCAGATAAAAAAAATTATATTATGATTCACTAAAAAACCAGGACTGGAAACAGAGTGGGAAAGATGAAAATTAGTACATTATATGTAAGAAAAATTGTACACTGCCACTATAAAACACCAAATAGCTCTTTTAGACTTCTTGCCTTTTTTCACAGTGAGAAAATTCTTGCTGAAGCAAAAAATTTTAACCTTAACTAACTTTTAGAACTGATCCAACAAGATATACTGTATTAATGTTATATTCAATATCATATTCAATGTTACTAAAAGCTGCTCATAGCCTGAAAGAAACAATTGTTAACAGTGTATGTCTATTAAACCATAGCCTTGACTGCCAACATTTAATTTAATTTAATTAATTTAATTTAATTTATTAAACTTCTAGACCGCCCCCTCTCCCCGAAGGGACTCGGGGCGGTGTACAGATACAAATTTAAAAACCATATACTCGATAATATACATACGCCTCGCCCATTAAATCTAGTTAATTCATGTCAGCTAAAAATATCTGGATTTAAGGTGTTGTCCCTTCTCTAATACTTTACTAAATGAGATAAGAATATCTAGCTGGCAGTTATTAAGTCTCCTTGTTTCAAGAATTGTTTCATGATGGCAAAGATCATTTCTCTTAAAAAGTCCTATAATTGTCAGTTACCAAGGTAGGCAAAAATGAGAAAAACTGTAGTTTTGGTCTAAAATACTCTAGTTTACATTCTATGATTAAAGTTAGATTTCATTTGTAAGGCTTCTTCTAGATGTTACAAAGCCATTTTATTTAAACTAACCACAAAAAAAATCCTAAAGGCCCTCTCTAATATCCTTTTTTTAAAATGTACTTATGTTGCCCATAACCAAGCCTTCAAATATAGGCAGGGATCTGAGAAGACAAATTATTTCTTATCAAGAAATAAGAAATTTCCATTTGAACTGGAAATATTTAGATAGATTAGTGGTTTGTTAAACTGCAATTCAGGACTACAATTTGAATCTGTCCAAATCAACTGGTCAGATTGATTAATGAAAGCTATGTGATTTGAATGATTTTGATTGGATGATTCAATGGCTCATTTGCATGTGTATGTGCAAAAGTCCTCCTTTTTAAATTAAATTGACACTGATCTTTTTTTGGGCCCTCTTTAGACACACTGCCCTTTGGAAGAGCCATACTCTCACTACCAAGTACTTTTTAAATCATTAGTTTAGAATTAACTTTTAAAACAGGCAGCTTAGTGTGATCAAACTCAAATCCTATGTTTCTTTTATAGTCCTCCCAACTATTCAAGCATTACTCTTCCAATGGACAAAATCCTTATTGGTGTGTGTGTGTGTGTGTGTGTGTGTGTGTGTGTGTGTGTGTGTATGTATGTATGTATGTATGTGTATATATATATATATATATATATTTGTTTTTACATTTAAAACAATGCAATACCGCGGAGTCAGAGTGATCATACATTCACATTATGTACAGCTAGTTTCAATCACTAACAATTAATCTACTTAGTACATTGTCTGTCCTTCTGTTCAATCACAATATATACATTGGTTCCAGTCTTGTCATCTTGTCTTATACCAATCATAAAATCTATTCCATACCTCAAAATATTCTGATTCCCCTTTATTTTTAAGTTCAAGAGTGAGCCTGCTTCTGCACAGGCCAACAATTTTCTAATTATATCTAGCTCTGATGGTGTATTTTCTTTTTTCCAATACTGTGCATAGGTTATGCACGCTGCAGTTAGTATATGTATAATTAGATAAAGTGTATCTTTCTTAAACCCCTCCGGTATTATGCCTAGGAGAAAAGTTTCTGGTTTAAACATAATTTGTTCTCCCACCATTTGTTCTAACCACGACTGAATCATTTTCCAATATTTTTTGCCTCATTGCACGTCCACCACATATGGTAGAAAGTGCCTGGTGTTTTTTTACACTTCCAACAATTTGGGGCCAGATTTTTGAACATTTTGGAAAGCCGTGCTGGGGGGAGATGCCATCTGTAGAACATCTTATAAAGATTTTCTTTATACGCCGTAGCCAATGTTAGTTTCTGATTAAGTATCCAAAGTTTTTCCCACTTAGCCAATTCCACATTGTAACCAAAACTTTTCGCCCAGGCGACCATGGTTTCTTTGACTTGTTCTTCCTCTAGTTTATATTCCAACAAGAATCTATACAGCACTTTGATCAGTCTGTTTTCTGTCTGTATCAACAGTTTATCTAATATTGTGTAGTCTTTGGCAATACCTTCGTTCTTCCTATCCTGTGCATATCTTGATTGTATCTGTAAATAAGACCACCATTCTACTTGTACTCCTTGTGATGTCAATTCTGATCTGGTTTTGATCTCCCCCTGGCTGTTCAATAACTCTTTATATGTAACTATATTTTCCATGACCTTGGAGGTCATGGCCTTCCAATTTGAGTAATCTTTTATTTCTCAGCATTATCCATTCCCTTAGCCATGTTAGTATGGCCACAGTATAATAGAGTTCCCAATCTGGTACGCCAAATCCTCCCTTTTCCTTAGTGTCTTGCATGGCCTTAAATTTTATTCTTGGTTTTCTTCCCTGCCAGATAAATTTCAAAACCAATTGATTCAAATCCTTGAAGACACCTTTTTCTAATTTAATGGGAATATTCTGAAATAGGAAAAGAAATTTTGGTAATATATTCATTTTTATAACTGTGATCCTGCCCATCAGGGACAGTTGTAGGTTTTTCCATCTTTCTAGATCCTTCTTAGTTTTATTAATCAGATTAGTATAATTATCTTCTTTGATGGTCGCACACCTCGCAGATAAATGTATACCAAGATATTTAACTTTTTTGACAATTTGGATACCCAATTTCTTCGTTAACTCCTCTTTTGCTTTTGATGTTATATTTTTAGTCAGCATTTTGGTCTTTGTCATATTTATCTTTAGACCCGCTATTTTCCCATACTCTGTCAGTTCCTCAATGAGTTTCGTACCAGACTTCATAGGATCTTCTAGCACAAACACTAGATCGTCCACAAAGGCCTGTAACTGAAATTGCTCCTTTTTGAGTTCTAGTCCCTTTATCTGTACCTCTTTACGTATATTCCTGGCTAGTACTTCTAGGGTTAGTATAAACAACAGGGGGGATAGGGGGCAACCTTGTCTTGTACATTTCTGGATTGCAATACTTTGTGTTAATTCACCATTGATTATTACTTTGGCTTTTTGGTTTGTATAAATTGCTCTGATCGTGTTTATAAATTTATCCCCACAATCCATGTATTCTATTTGTTGGTGCAAAAATTCCCAATTGACATTATCAAATGCCTTTTGGGCATCGAAAAAGATTAGTGCAACCTGTTTTTCATTGTGCACTTCATAATATTCAAGAATGTCCAACATAATTCTCATATTGTTTTTAATTTGTCTTCTGGGAAGGAATCCATTTTGATCTGTATGGATGAATGATGTAAGAAAGTTTTTCAACCTTTCTGCTATTATTGAGGCAAAGATTTTGTAATCTGCATTTAGCAGTGAGATTGGTCTGTAGTTTTGTATAAACACCTGGTCTGTGTCCGCCTTAGGTAATAGTACAATGTTAGCCTCCGTCCATGATAACGGTGTCTTCGCCTCTTTCAACACAGCGTTATAGACTTCCAACAATGTTGGGACAAGTATATCCTGGAATTCTTTATATATTTCCGCTGGCAACCCATCCGGCCCTGCAGTTTTATTATTCTTTGGTCTTTGTATGGCCTCGGTTATCTCTGATGTTTTAATGTCTTCATTGAGCATGTCCTTAACCTCCTCTGGTACCTTTGGCAGATCTGACTTTTCCAAATACTGTAATATTCCTTCCTTTGTATGGTCTCGGTTTTCTCTATATAATTGTTCATAAAACTCTTGGGTAATCTTTTTCTTTTCCTCTAGTTGGTAGCAGATCTCGCCTTTTTCATCTTGTAGTTTATTGATCCAATTCTCTTGCTTTTGCTTCCTCAACCTACAGCATAGCTATCGCCCCGGTTTATTTGTATTCTCAAAGAAGTTTTGTTTTGCTTTTTTTATAGATTGTGCCAATTTTGCTTTTTCAAATATAGCCAATTCATGTTTAATCAGTTCCATATTTCCTTTTATACTTCTGTTCTGCGGTTTCTTTGGCAGTTCACTCTCTAAATTTCTATACCTTTCTTTCAGCTCTCTTATTTTTAGATTCTCTGTTTTTTTCTTCCTGGCTGTGGCTGATATTGTGACCCCTCTTATAAATGCCTTAGTTGTATCCCATAAGTTTTGTATGGATGTATCTCCTGATCCGTTTTCTTTGAAGAAGAATCTTAATTCTTGGTTGACTCTTTTAATATATTCCTGGTCTTTTAGAATTTATCTATTGAGTAACCAGCGATAACTGCCCTTTTGTTTTTTCCAAATAATCCTCATGGGATTGTGATCAGCCCATAGATTGGGTTCTATATCTATCTCCTTCACTTCTGAAATTAACTCCATCGGCAGCCAGACCATGTCTATCCTTGACCAGGATTCATGTCTATTCGAGTAGAAGTTATATTGCTTTCCCTCTGGACATCTTTCTCGCCATACATCAAACAGATTAAGTTCTTCAGCCATTTGGAAGAATGACCTTGGCAAAGTTCTCCTAGCTCCTTTTCTCTTCTTTCCACTTTTATAGTCCCGTTTCGGGTCAAATATAGCATTGAGGTCACCCAGTAGACAAACATTTTCGTTTCCCATCTCTCGAATAATGCTATGTAGTCTATGATAGAAATTTTCCTGGCCTTCATTAGGTGCATATATTACAACCAGTGACACCTTTTTTTGGTTTAACATTATTTCTACGATTAGTATTCTCCCTTCCTCATCATGATAAATTAGTTTAGTCTGGATTGTGTCTTTGACATATAATGCTATTCCTCTTTTCTTTTGGTCAGCCAGTGCTGCGTAGAGTTTACCCACGCTAGGACATTCTAAGATCTGGATCTGTCTTTTAGCCATATGGACCTCTTGCATTGCAATTATATTGTAGTTCAAATGTTTTAATTTATTAAATATTGTTTTCCTCTTCTGGGGTGAGTTTAGACCATTAATATTCAATAATAGAATCTTGATTTCTCCCGACATACTTCTAAGTGTATTTGGGTCGTGTGCTTCTTGTTGCCCTTATTTCTCTCACTTCCTTTGGTTCTTCCCCTTTTTCGTCTAGAACGACTTCTTTCTCCTTTCGTGTCTCCACTGGTTCCTTTTCTCTTCTTATCTGTGTGCTGGGTCCTTGCCTCCTTGCTCCCGCCTGTTCTCCTTCGTCTTTCTCATCCTCCTGCCCAACAAGGGTATTGTAAAAATATTCCGCTTGTTCTATCATGTCTATTCTAAATCTTCTATCTCTCCAAGTTACCAGTGCGCCCTCCGGCATCAAAATCCTTATTGTTGTTGTAGTTCCAAAGTTGTGTCCAATCCATTGCAACCCCATGGACAATGTTCCTCCAGTCCAATACCATTCCCCCATTTAAACTCACACCTGCTGCTTCAGTGACTCCATCCAGCCACCTCTGTCGCCCTCTTCTTCTTTTGCCCTCAGTCTTTCCCAGCATTAGGCTCTTTTCCAGTGAGTCCTTCCTTCTCATGAGGTGGCCAAAGTATTTGAGTTTCCTCTTCAGGATCTGGCCTTCTAAAGAGCAGTCAGGGTTAATCTCCTCTAGGACTGAGCGGTTCGATCGCTCTGCAGTCCAAGGGACTCGTAGGAGTCTTCTCCAGCATCAGAGTTCAAAGGCCTCAATTCTTTAGCGCTCAGCCTTTCTTAAGGTCCAATCTTCACAGCCATCCATTGCAACTGGGAAAACCATAGACTTGACTATAAGCACTTTTGTTGGCAGGGTGATGTCTCTGCTTTTTAGTATACTATCTAGATTTGCCATAGCTTTCCTCCCCAGGAGCAAGCATCTTTTAATTTCTTGGCTGCAGTCCCCATCTGGGGTGATCTTGGAGCCCAGGAAAATAAAACTTGTCACTACCTCCATTTCTTCCCCATCTATTTGCCAGGAATTGAGAGGGCAGATGCCATGATCTTAGTTTTCTTAATGTTGAGTTTCAAGCCAACTTTTGCACTCTTCTTCTTCACCTGCATCAAGAGGCTCTTTAGTCCCTCTTCACTTTCTGCCATTAGAGTGGTATCATCTGCATATCTGAGGTTGTTGATATTTCTCCCGGCAATCTTAATTCCAAGTTAATTCCAACAAAATCCTTGCCTTGACCTTAATACATTTCATAATTCAAGTTTTTTCTAGACCTAGCATGGCAAACAGGCAGTGTTGATTACTTTCAATAAGAATCTTCTTTTAGGTGTCTCCTTTAGTATTCTTGTTCTTTGGTATCCATCCTGCCAATTCTTAATTAAGTATCAAAGCACAAATTAGGGGCAAGAACACTTAAAAACAAAAATCATTCATATGTATCTTGTGCAACTTTATAAATTATTTAATTAAATTACTTAAATTAATTAATAAGGGACAAATTCAAAATTTATCGTAGCCATTAATATCTTAGCATTATATTCTTACTGGTTCATACCATTAAGCTTAGGTTTGTGCCTTGATTATCTTAGTTGATGTGATTCAATTATCCAAATACCTTTTGTTGCTATTCCCTCCTATTTTCATCTTAAATTTGAAAAATTACTTCTACGAAGATAAGAATTGTAAGCTACATAATACCTGGTAATGTCAGGTTCCACTGCCTGAAAAAAAGTTTGAAAACCCCTGATCTAGACAATAGTGTTGTGTGAATCAATAGAAAGGTAATCAAACAAACAAACAAACAAAAAAAAAATTTGCAGGTATAAAATTGAATGGAGAGCTTCAAAAACAAAGCAGAGCTAGAAGATATATAAGCAAGCATCTCTAGTGTCTTCGTATAGTAGTTGTCTTTTCTTATCCTGCAATTCCCTCCCTCCTTAATCAATTAAGTAGGATTCCTCTAAGGATTTCCTCTCTTTTTTGCTGATAAACACTGGCTGCTATCTCTGCTTCTTTCTCCTTCCCAGTGCATTTCCTTTTCTGACTGCTCTCTTTTTTAAAACAAAAAACAAAAGTTAAAAAAAGAGACAAGTGGAGGCAGTACTCAAAGGTTATACAAAATAAAGAATCCTTTGAGTTGAACTTGACTCCTAGTAATCATATGAGCATGTTCATGTAATTTCCTTGGCAACCATGGTTTACTATTGCCTTTTTCCAAAGTCTACAGTTACAGCCCTAATGCTGATCTTTTTATCAAATCAAAACTATTACATAAATTTCACTTTCTGCTAAAATATTTATTTGGCCTGTATAGAAGGAGGCTTTTAACAGCATGGATCAGCAGAAACAGGGAAACAGTCAATTACCAATGAAATGAATTAAAAAGAAGGGAACCTCAAGGAAATGCAGCAGTCAACCAATTATGGTTATTTTATAAAGTTTATTGGCAGCATGTTTTTTATTTGGGATGTGTGTTTTACACACAGACACACACATCTCAAATTTTACTAAAATAAATGGGATTTTAATCAGATACAAAATAAATCTGCACTTGGCTAATACACTTCTATTTTAAAGTTTATACCTTGTAAAAGAACTTATAGTAAGCTGTAGTAAGTAGTTTTATATTAATACCCCTGGCAATTCTGATCTTTCAAACAATTAGCTACATGGAATGAGAAAGGAGAGGAAATTTAACATTTCCTAGTGCTTCATTGTTTATTGCAGCTTTTCACTGTTCTTTTTCAAAATTAAGATTAAATAATTTAAGAAAAACATAAAACTGAAAGAAGGCTGCATAAAAGAACTCACCAAAGGTTCAGCCATTACAACTTCAATTTTCTTTTCAGCTTGAATAGCAAACTCAGTAAAGAGGCTCTTGATGACATATTCACCAGGTTTGACATCTGGATCAATGGTAATATTAGACATGATGACGCTTCTCTTTTCGCAAGTAGAATTGATGGTGGGAGAAATTCTGTGCTTAGTAATGCTTCTGGCTTGTGCTGATGCTAGAGGAAGAGAAAGATGGATCATTAATAATGAAGTAAATCAAAAGTATCAGCATTTCTTACAAACAAAATATTTTAGGTGGTTAGAATTTAAGGAACACTTCTAGGAGAGGAGAAAGTTCTCAGTTGATTTCCAATTGAAGCATTTTATAAACATAAAATGTTTTCAATGAAGGAGTATAACTGACAGATATTGGGGCCATATGCAACTAAACCAAAGATATCAGGGATAAACATAGGCAGTTGATGCTCTTTTTCCAGTACTTATTGTGTTATCAATACATAAGATAAAAGCAGAAAAGCATTTAAAAACTATCAAGGATATGTTCAGGATTATCTAACTATACTTCTTCCTCTACCTCTGGGAAAATCCATCATTGGAGGATTTTAAGAAGAGATTGGACAGTCAGGTGTCTGGTCATGAAGCTTTTACAGGTGAACCTTATATTGGAAGCTGTTAAGATTGGGTAATGGATAGGCACACACAGGCTTAACGGTAACAACAGCTCTTTATTAAGTACAAGTGAGAACAATCCAGAGAAGGTTGAGTCTGACAGCAGCCCTTTTATAGGGAGCTGTCAGACCCTTCAACCAATAGGATTAAACCTCTGTTCCCGCCGGAACAGAGGACCTTGGTGGAAACCACTGTAGTTAGAGCAAGTATCTAACAGAAGCCAATTGCAGACCCTGCAAAATTAATGTTATATGTTGCCAGCTCCAACAGCCAAGATACCAGCAAAATGGCCACCTGGTTCCCAGAATTGAGTGATTCAACATTGACAAATTCTCTAGTACAACAAATCAAAGGGATCAGTAAATTTATTTCTGTTTATTAAATGTTGAGACCACCCATCTCTCTCTCAGCAACAGTTGATGATGACAGGTTGAAAAACTGAAAGGAGTTAGTCTTTTGTTGATGTGCATAATTTTCTCTCTGAGTGAGCCAATCCTCATTTTCCAGAAGCAGACTCCACAAGCCCAAAATATCTGTCCTCACGAACAGTATACCAAACCAAAACACTGCTGCCTAGTCAACATCCAGTACCTTTTGTTCAAAAAGGACAAAACAAAGAAACAAAAACAAACTTAACAATGGATGAGAAGCCTGAGATACTGTTCCACCCATGAAAGCCATTAACAGATAAGAGACAGTAAAGGAAATCTAAATCTTGAGAAAGAGATAAGTAGAAGAGATTCAAAATATCGTGCACGCACATACCCACGCACCCTTGATCCCGCATCATACCCTGTTTCCCCGAAAATAAGACCTCCCTGGATAATGAGCCCAATTGGGCTTTTTAACACATGCAATAAAATAAGCCCTCCCCAAAAATATTTAAACGCATGCACAGCCAGTCCCCGCCACTTCCTCTGGTTGCTTGCCATGCAAACAATACGAAGTGAGGAGGCGAGGCTGGAGGGGGGTAAGGGAGGGAGAACATGCCCCATGAACCCCACATGTCCTTACCTAACAGCCACTCCTACAACCCTAGCCACCGTACCCCTTCTGTCACACTAATAGCTGCCGCAAAAAGAGTGGCAGGCCCAGCAACATGCAACACAGCAGCAGCCTGAGGTGACCACTGCCTCCTGCACCTCAAAAATAATAAGACCTCCCCAAAAATAACACCAAGCGCTTATTTCGGGGATCAAAAGAAAATAAGACCCTGGCTTATTTTCAAGGAAACACGGTATAAGAGAACACAGAGGGAAACGCTGGCAGGTACTTAAGATTCTGTTATTACAGCCCTATCAAGATTCTATTACATCTTATTCTATCTTTTTACAAAACAAAGTCCCAAGAACTATCCTGTGAGTCAGCAGTTTGCATTAGATTTTGCAGATGAAATCCTGCATGCTCTGAATATCACAAAAAAAGGGGCCAGGTAAGCCTTTTCATACGCAATAATATACAAAAAGGAACAAACAGTTAGATATGATGAACTATTGAATGCAGAGGGTGAGCTTAAATCTATGCAAGAACTGGAAAAGAAAGATATAAAAATTAACTGGTTTTCCTATGTGCAAATAAAATCTAGATATGACAAGGATCGTAAAAAGGAAGGTTTTTATGGTAAAATGACTGTTACATAAAATTTTGATGGGTACTGATGAAAAAGTAATTAAAAAACTTTATGGACACTTACTAAAGGTTAAGTTAGAAGAAGAACAAGTTAAAGGAACTATGATAGCTTGGGGAAAAATTTTGGGCATGGGTATTGAATTAGAGATGTGGCAAAAATTGTGGTCTCAAAATTATAAAATGACAATGTCAACAGCATATAAAGAAAATTTCTGTAAGATGTTTTACCCCCGACAAGAATAGCAAGAATGTTCAAGAATAAATCAGAAAAGTGTTGGAAATGTCATCAGACATCGAGTTCATATTACCATATGTGGTGGACTTGCGTAGAAGCTAAAAAATATTGGACTAAGATTCACACGTGGTTGGAGAAAATGACACAAAAACATATAGACTTAAAACCAGAGATTTTTTTATTGGGAATTATACCAGAAATATACAATAGAGATTTGAAATGTTTGATTGTAAATGTTTTAACAGTAGCTAGAATTGTATTAGCAAAAAATTGGAAAAATGAGAAAATACCAACGCAGGAGGAAATTCTAAATTTTTTGGAATATGCGGAAATGAGTAAATTGACATTTGAAATTAGAGAACGAGAAGATGAACAATTTTACAAGGTTTGGGATTTGTTTTCTCAATGGTTAGATAAAAAATCATGGTAATGGGAAAAGTGGGATAACTTTTTATATTTTAAGAATAATAGAATGATACATGCAATACTATAAGGGTTTAGCATTGTCAAACAGATTAGAACGATGTAATGGATGTATGATTTTAATATATAGAATATTCTGTTTAAAATGTAGGAATAATAATTGGAGTTGAATTATTGATGCAAAATGATGTATGTATGGATTCAATATTTAAAATATCTTGTTTAAAATTAAGGAATAATAATTATAGTTGAAAAATTGACACATAACAATAATGTATCTATGTTTACCAAATGAACAATTTGTGATATATAATTGCAAGTGGTGACCATGGAAAGGACGCACAAAATCTTGTAACCAAACGACACGCTTTATGAAATGGAAGAAGGATGTATGTGTTTTATGTTTTTGTTTGTTCTTGTTTGTTTAAAAATAAAAAAATTATTTAAAAAAAGGGGGGGGAGCAGGGACAGCATTCAACCCATTCTTTACTCCTATCCATGGTGGTGGTGAATGCTTCTCCTTTGCAGCATTATGTGATTCTTCTGTCTTGATTCCAATAATCTAAAGAAAATTCAGAGTACATTGGGGCAAAATCTGGAAGTGTAATTTTTCTATCTCTGATAGAACAGATAAGTGACAACTTATAAGTGAAGTAACGGAAACTATGGATCCACTCATTTCAAACTGAAAAGCCTTTCCTACGGGGGGGGGGGACGTACCCCTTTTCAAATAGAACAAGCTAAATATTTTCAACTCCTTTTGCACAAAACTTTCAAGATGCTGTTCCATAGGCCAACATATGCATTATTCGATATATATTTGATGAGAGCCAGGAAGAAGAGATGAATAAGGGGACTCTGTCAACCCGGATAAAAATGGTGACTGCTGCAATAACCGATGACTGCAATTCAGCATTGTAACAAATTGCTGAATTAGACATGACTTCTCAATATAAATTATGCCTGAAATTGTTTTGCTGTCAAAAATATTAACAAGGTGCTGCTCTACCAATATTGCTTTGCAAGTAATTGTGGCAGGTCTGTATTGATTTTTTTTAAGAACAGAAAAGACTTAATAACTGCAAACCAAAGATAGTTCAAACTAACAGGCTCATACAAATAATTTCTGCATCAATAAAACCTAAAAAAAGTTTGTGATGCTAGGTAGAAATTCATCTCCTATCTAATTACTTAATGAAGATGTTTTCATATATGCCCATGCTTCAAATCTTTTAAGATGAAATGCAATCATAAAAACAGTAACTTTCAAAAAACACATAATTAGAGAGCTGTTTTCGCTAGAGGCAACAAATCTGGACACATAATTCATAACAAGACCCTCAGTCCAAGGAGCAACTCAGATACAAAGCAACTGAAAAATCTGATTCAAGAAGAAAGCATGGAGAATCACAACAATGGTGAAGATATGGCCACCATTTTAGAAGTAGAGTCAATCCAGGGTCATTAGACAAAGAAGCAAAGCAAGGAGAATGAATTAGATCTAAGACTTGTGAATAGCAATGATATCTGACTTTTTGCACCCTTATTTCCTTTTACCAATAAGATGGGCCATTAATGTGATTTTCCACACATCTGATTTAGGAGTTCTGAATGACAATGTGCTCAGGGAAATGAACTACTGCAAATGAATCAAGAACAAGGTTCACTGTCAGCTAACTAATTTTTCTCACTGGAGAAAAAAAATGGGAAAATGGGACGAGAGAGAGCTATGAGATCCTAGAATAAAAGAATAATCAAACAAGCAAATATACAGAAGGCTACACTTGCTTAGATTTCATTCACCAGTGTAGGACACGGAATCTTATAAAAATGGATTAAGATGCATAGAGAGACTATCTTTTTAAATAAGCCTAAGACATAAGCAGCAATCACCACCACTTGTTCAGTCCCTGGATATACAAATTTAGATACATTCTGTATATCTAAAAAACTTAGTAGCATAAGCTTCAAAATTAATTGGAAAATAAAACATGAGGATTTTAACATTGGAAAGGATTAAACTGTCCTTTTCCACATTCAGTGCTGTGCAAATTTCAACTTTAGCGAGGGAAGATTTTTTGAGAGACCAGAGAATCTGCTCAGTGGAGAGATGCCAGGTCAGGAATCTTTTGAGAAGCATAGATAATCTTGGTAAGTCAACAATAATTCACAACTAGTGAGGCTGTCAAAGCATCAAACGGTGATGAAGAGGCAATTGGCCAAATCCCAGTAGATGTTGCGTTTCCTTGTAGTCAATGGATTACACCTCTCCTGACACATAAAAGATGGCCTAAGATATAACACGATTCATAGAATCACAGGGCCTTGGAGATCTTCCAGTCCAGTGATGGTTAATCTTTTTGGTGCCGAGTGCCCATAGCGCGCATGTGCACAACCCCAAAATGCAATGCGAGTGCCCTGCCCGTATGTGCCCCCCCGTGCATTCACACGTGCCCTTCTCATGCAGCCCGCCCCCCCTTGCCCATTTTTGGCTTCCAGGTTGGTGCAGGAGCTTTCCAGGCCCAAAATGGGGCACCGGGGGGGGCCTTGCACAATGCCCCTTTGCCTCATTTGTACAGGAAGGCCTCCTGTACCAACCTGGAAGCCAAAACGGGGTAAGGGGGAGCTGCGTAAGGCCCCAAAATGTAATGCGAGCACCCCACACACATGCGCCCCGCCCCCCACGCATGGCAGAGACCAGAAGACTAGCTGGCCGACTGGAGGTGCATGCACAGTGGAGCTGGGCTGGGGCGATGGCTGGTGTGCCTGCAGAGAGGGCTTCATGTGCCACTTCGGGCACCCGTACCGGTTTGCCATCACAGTTCTAGTCGAACCATCTGCTCAAACAGGTGTCTTATACCATCACAGTTAAATGATTGTCTAGTCCAGAGGTGTCAAACTCACGTCATCACGCAAGATGTAATAAGATCATATGATGTATTGGGATTTCTCCCCCTTCACTAAACTGGGCAGGGGCGTGGCCAGCGTGTGATGCATCTGGCCCATGGGCCGGGAGTTTGACTGCCCTGGTCTAATCTATCCTCCAGTGATGGAACACCCACAACCCGAGAATATCTATTCCATGAATTAACTGCTCTCACAGTCAGACAATTTCTCCTAGATTGGATCTCTCTTAGGTACTTGAGACAGCCTCTCAAGTACTGGAATCCAGCTACTATGTTCCCCCTAATCCGTCTCTTCGACAAGCGACTCTAGGCAGCAAACAAAATAAAAATACTTACAACAATACAAAAGGAATACATAGCAGCTGAGAATAATCACCCATCGTAATTACTATATTAACCAAGAAGTGAGACTCTGCATAGACTGCAAGATGTTTCTTACCAGCATCAGACCATAAAATAGAATTCAAAAAGATTATGAATTTCAATGTATCTTGAATAGAAATTGACATTGTGGTTCCCAATCTAATTGGCTCTTTTAGCAAAAGGAGATTTAGTACAATTCTAATAGTGCTCTGGAACTCAGCAGAAGGTTATTTCAAAATTCCATGTGATGTTTTTGGGCACTCTGTTAGTACAGTAGTGACCTCATACCTTAGAATCAAACTAGTCACCAAATAATGGATGTGGAAATACACTATGGTGAAAAACATCAACAGGAGCTGTAGACTAAATATGCAGGGTTGAAATCCTCCCGGTTCGGCCGAACCAGTAGGGACAATTGTCCTTGGGTCTTCGAATGAAAAACCGAATTAAAAAAATAATAATTCAAATTTTAAAAAAGCTTCTGACAATCGCGCGGCTCACAGCTGATCATGCGATCGTCGGAAGCTCTTTTTTCCCCCACTTTTTAAAACATTTTTTCCTGCCTATTCACCCGAACCGGCAGGAAAAAATGCTTTAAAAGGTGGGGAAAAGTTGACCATGCCCACCCAGTCACATGACCCCCACCAAGCCACGCCCACAGAACCAGGGGGGATTAAATCTCACCACTGTAAATATGCCTGTTGCTCAGAATAAGAGCACAATACCAAGCCCCTGAATAAAAGTGTGCTAACAGATCCAAAAGGAACTACTGAGGATCTCTGCGCAAAACAGTTCATCCTTATCAAAAGGCAAGCCCTCTGTCCTAGATTCTGCTTCCAAAGTAAGCCTAGTATAACGCATAATGGCAAAGCACAATTGAGATTGCCATCCATCTTGGTTAACTAAGATGTACTATGAACAAAATTTAACTCTTCTAAGCAAAACTTTGCCACCTCCATCTGGAAAACTTGGACAATCTTGATATTGTTCATTTCCCATTAAATGTTATGGAGTTTCTTGTACAAACATAATAAATAGCTATGCTGATTTAAGTTTTTGCAGTCAAACCATCCAATTTTCTGCTCTCGCTGTTGACCATACCTTGAACAGCAATAGCACTTAGACTTATATACCGCTTCCCAGTGCTTTGCAGCCCTCTCCAAATGGTTTATAGAGTCAGCATATTGCCCCCAACAATCTGGGTCCTTGTTTTACCAACCTCGGAAGGATGGAAGGCTGAGTCAACTTTGAGCCTGGTGAAATTTGAACTGCCAAATTGCAGGGAGCTGGCAGACAGCGGTAGCAGCCTGCAGAATGGCATTCTAATCACTGCACAATGAAACAAAGCTTCCTCAACAATGCCTACCCAACAACAGGCAATCTATCCAATCCCTCCAGTGACCAGTTGAGAGGCAACAGCAACAGTGCTATCCCAACCCAGCAACAGCCAAAAGCAGGAGACATGGCAGCAGTTCCAACCAAGCAACTGCGACAGTTATGACATGCTCCCAATGAAACTACAGGGCCCAAAATGAAGTAGTTTCATCTCAGTATCATGCAGTACAGAACAGCAGCACAGGCCAGCTCAGTAGCAAAGGCAATCAAAGAAAAGTTGCTTGGAAGTTGCTGGGGCAGGGAGTGAAAAGATTATAACTTTTTCTCCTTGTCAGAAAAGAATCATGAAAAGATGATGCCCAAAGGAAAAAAAAGTGAGGGAAAGTAACTCTGAAATAACCCAAAAGTATCATTCATTATTTGCAAGCATAAATACTTCAGAGGTAGTGTAATTAATAGTTTATTATTTAAATTTAATGTATTTTTAAAAATTATAAATAGAGGAGCCCTAATGGCACAGTGGTTAGAATGGTGCACAACTATGGTGTTTACAGCATTCCACAGTCACAGTATCATTGGACCATAGAACTGGAAGGGACTTTAAAGGTCTTTTAACTTTCTCTGAACTTCACAATGCCTGCGAAAAAGGCTCCTATTCCTAAACCAGCATCGGCTCCATCTTCTTCTGTTTCAAGTCCTGTTCCACAACAAACACAGCTATCTTCCTTTTTACAACCAAGGGCCCCCAAGGGGGAACAGCAATCTCAAGAAATGTTTCAACAAATGTTCCAGTCAATTTTAAAGGGACAGGACGAAATAAAAAAACAGCTGGCTGACTTAAGGGAAGAACTCAGAGAGAATAAACAACAGACTTTACAAAATAGCCAGAAGATAGATGCTCTGGAGGAGGGGGCTGTGGGGGTGGGAGAAGAGATGAAGGCTTTACAAAAAAAAATGTTGGAATTGAGAATTATATGGAAAAAATGGAATTTGAAAGGATGTCTCTTTTTCTTAGATTTCAAAACATACCTGAAATGGAGGGTGAAGACTTAAGGGAGATTATGATAACAATGCTAGCCAATTATATTAAAAGAGATAAGCAACAGCTAGGGTGGGATATGGATTTGATATACAGAATCAATTCAGCATATGCTAGAACACACAATGTTCCAAGGGAAGTTTATGTTAATTTTTTTAGAAAGACTACAAGAGATGAGATTCTAGGAGTTCAAAGGGGGGAACCTTTAAGATATAAGGACAAAGAAATAACCATTCTGAAACAGATACCAAAAAGAATAAGAGATAAGAGGAAGAAATTCTTCTTTTTAACTAAAAAAATATATGAAAAAAATATCTGGTTTAGGTGGCTAATTCCAGAAGGCTTGTTGATTTTCTGGGAGGGGGGTAGAGTGAGAATTAATACAGTAATGGAGGCAGAAGCCTTCATGGAAAAACACAAGAACCTCCTAGATGAAACAAGAGACACTGCACAAGACAGGAAGGGGGAAGGAGCCATGGCTCAGCCAACAGACAGGGGAGAAGAGACAGCAATGAGACTTAGGTCACAGAAATGATTTAAAAACACATTGCAATTGTTAATACAATGAAATGGTTAGAAGTGATATAAAGTATGGTTGAAGATGTCAAAGAATTTGAAGTTAAACTGCTAATATGTATGTAATAATGATATTTTCATATATATAAAATAAGAGAGAGATGTAAGACTCCGGGGAAGTACCAGCTTCCGCATGATGTAGCTGTCAAAATTTTTCTCCACATTTATGTACCCTTTTCCCCAAAATACTTGAAAAAAACAAATAAAACTTTTTTATTAAAAAAAAAAAGTCTTTTAATCCAACTCGCTGCCCAAGGCATCCCAGACAAATGGCCAACCAATCTTGAACACCTCCAGCTCCATGAGGCAAGCTATTCCATTGATTAATTCTTACTTTCAGAAAATTTATACTTAATTCTAGATCTGTCTTTAACAAGACAGTCACCTTTTGCAACCTTCACTGCTGGCTTCTGACAACCAAAATCAATAGGAGGCTGGCAGGAATGTGCAAGTTGTGTTACATTTGCTTAACAATGAATTCCCAGTCCCGCTAATTAAGGACTACCTGTATTTAGTGAGCATATTTTACTATTGTAATTCGACAGTCTAGTTCTCTACATTTATAACCATTTACAATATTTAGCAATAGCACTTAGACTTATACCATTTCTTATTTCTTATTTCTTATTATTTCTTAGATTTTTAGACCGCCCCTCTCCCAAAAAGGGACTCGGGGCGGTGTACAGTCAATACAATAAAACCAATCATAATAATTAAGCTACATTTAAAATACATTTGGAGGGGGAGATAGGCTGTACTAAGAAATAAATACCTAAAAACATCACAATTAAAACCCCAAACCCTAAAATAAAATAAATCCCTGGGAGGTAAAACTAAGAAAGTGCCAGGCCAGCTGATTGAAATAGGTGAGTCTTTAACTTTTGCCGGAAGGAACGGAGGTCGGTGGTAGTTCGAATGTCTGGGGGGAGGTCATTCCAGAGGGTTGGGCCCATCACAGAGAAGGATCTACTCCTAGGTGTCGCCCGCTGGCATTGCCTAGCAGACGGCACCAGGAGGAGCCCCTCCCTGTGTGAGCGGATAAGTCGCAGGGACGTATGTGGTAGGATGCGATCCTGCAGATAACTAGGTCCTCTGCCATGGAGCGCTTTAAAGATGGTGATCAATACCTTGAAACGCACCCGAAAGGCCACAGGTAGCCAGTGCAGCTCGCGCAGGAGAGGTGTTACGTGGGAGTAACGTGTACGTCCCATAATAACCCGCGCGGCTGCGTTCTGAACTAGCTGCAGTCTCCGGATGCGTCCCAAGGGAAGCCCCATGTAGAGGGCATTGCAGTAGTCCAGGCGAGACGTCACCAGCGCATGAGTGACCGTGCGCAGGGCACTCCGGTCCAGTAGGGGGCGCAATTGGCACACCAGGCGAACCTGGTGGAACGCCCCCCTTGCCACGGCTGCCACATGGTCCTCCATTGACAGCCGGGCATCGAGGAGGACGCCCAAATTGCGCGCCCGCTCCACAGGGGACAGTTGTTCGCCCCCTATGGCCAGCGATGGAGTCAGCTGGCTGAACCGAGGTGCCGGTAACCACAGCCACTCGGTCTTGGAGGGGTTGAGTTTGAGTCTGTTGTCCCCCATCCAGACCCCGACGGCTTCCAAACACCGGGACATCACTTCGACAGCCTCGTTGGGGTGGTTTGGGGTTGAAATATACAGCTGAGTATCATCAGCGTAAAGATGGTACTCAACCCCAAAACCACGGATGATCTCACCCAGCGGCTTCACATATGCGTTGAACAGAAGAGGCGAGAGGACCGACCCCTGTGGCACCCCACAAGTGAGTGGCCTCAGGGACGACCTCTGCCCCCCTGTCAACACACATTGCTTCCGGTCGGAGAGGTAGGAGCCGAACCACCGCAAAACGGTGCCTCCGACTCCCATCCCCTCCAACCGGCGCAATAGGATACCATGGTCGATGGTATCAAAAGCCGCCGAGAGGTCTAATAGGACCAGGATAGAGGAACAACCCCTATCTCTGGCCCTCCAGAGATCATCAACCAACGCGACCAAGGCGGTCTCAGTGCTGTGCCCGGGTCGGAAGCCGGACTGGCGTGGGTCTAGATAATCGGATTCGTCTAGGTGTCGTGGAAATTGCTGCGCCACCACATTCTCAACAACCTTCGCCAAGAAGGGGAGGTTGGAGACTGGACGATAATTAGCTAGCTCCATTGGGTCGAGCGAAGGCCTCTGGAGCAAGGGTCTCAACACCGCCTCTTTCAAGGCGGTTGGTAAGTATCCCTCACCCAGTGAGGCGCTCACCAGGCCCAGGAGCCAGCCTCGTGTCACCTCCCAGGCTGCCAGTACCAGCCAGGAGGGGCACGGGTCCGTTAAACAAGTGGTGGGTCGCAGCCGTCCACGCAACCTGTCCAAATCCTCGGGGGCAACAGAGTCAAACTCCTCCCAGAATGGTCTCTCAAGACTCGCAGTTGGCGGCTCGTCTGGTCCACTGACGGAGGTCCACCCGCTCCGGATCTGATCGATTTTGTCCTGAAGATATTCCCCAAACTCCTCTGCTCTACCCTGTAAGGGTGTCTCCCGCGCCCCCTGCGATAAAAGGGAGCGAGTCACCCTAAACAGGGTGGCAGGGCGGTTATCCGCGGACGCAATAAGAGCAGCACAGTGTCTACGTTTGGCCGCTCTTATTGCCACAAGGTAAGTCCGCAAATAGGCTCTTACCTGTGTTCGGTCAGATTCGGAGCGTGAGGACCTCCACCTGCTCTCTAGACGTCTCCTGTGGCGCTTCATCACCCTAAGCTCCTCAGTAAACCAAGGAGCCCGGGTGGGTCGATGCCGCAGGAGAGGTCGCAAAGGCGCAACCCGGTCCAAGGCCCCAGTCGTCGCCCTATTCCAGGCAGTCACTAGGTCCTCGGAGCGGGAGCGGGACAAGGCTACAGGAATTGGCCCAAGCTCCGTCTGGAATCTGTCAGATTCCATCAGGTGCCTGGGGCGGTACCAGTTTATAGAGTCTGGTTCCGCCTCCTCGCGGTGGGGGATAGCGCCAGGGAAGTCCAGCCGGAGGGATGAGTGGTCTGACCATGACAGGGGCGTGATGACTAGATCCCCTATTCCCAGATCACTCGTCCACTGTTCAGATACAAAAATGAGGTCCAGTATGTGGCCCCCTTCGTGAGTGGGGCCCTGCACTAATTGGGTCAGGTCCATGGCCGTCATGGAAGCCATGAACTCCCGAGCCACCTCGGAAGCCGCTCCCGTTGACGGCAAGTTGAAGTCCCCCATGACCAAAAGTCTGGGAGTCTCAACTGCCGTCGCTGAGATTAGCTCGAGGAGCTCGGGCAGGGCTGCTGATGCATAGCGAGGAGCCAAGTATACAATCAGCAAGCCCCACTGCCTCCCTGGGCCCCATTTCACACCAAGGGACTCACACCCGGGTATCTGAGGGACAGTGAACTCCCTCGGCTCTAAACATTCCCGCATAACCACCGCCACCCCTCCACCCTTACCCAGGGCCCGAGGCTGATGGAATGCACGGAAACCCGGTGGGCACATTTCCACGAGGGGTAAACCACCCTCGTGGCCCAACCAGGTCTCTGTTATCCCTGCAAGGTCTAGCTCCCCCTCTGAGATCAACTCATTAATGAGGGGGGCCTTGTTGGTGACAGACCTTGCGTTGCAAAGCATCAGCCGCAGGCCCTGGCTCTGTAGGACCTGTCCACCTAGACTGCAGGGGTTGGTACAAGCGACCGGGCGTAACCAACAGCCGCGGTCTCCCAACCGACCTTGGGATCTTATCCTGTCCTCGCATCCCCTCCTCCCCGTGACCGTTGTAATAGGACAACCCTCTGCTTTAGTGACCTTTATATTCCCCCCCTCCACCGCATCCCCGTCCTTCCTGGACTCACCTGTCTGTCCGGCTCTGGCACTCCTCCCGATCTGATTAACCCTCCCCCCCACCCTGGGACCCCCTAAAAAAGATAAAAAACATTTTACTAAAAATCCCCTTAGCTTCCGGTTCCTGCACCTCTCGGGGTCCACGAACCCGTCATCAAGGCGGGCCCTTGAGAGAGCCAAGGGCCATACCTGCGAGAGAGGGGCTTCTCGCAGGTGGAGCAGGTCTAACCTCGAGTAAATTGTTGAATGTTAAAAGTCCCCATAGGGTAAGGGTGCAGATAAAACATAGATAACAGTTAATAGCCGGTAGGGCTAGAGTCTCAATGGAGGACCAAGAGTTTTAATGTCCAGATGTTAATTTGGTGATGTCCCGATGGTAATGTCCAGATGGTAATTTGGAAGAAGAAGGGGGGGGAGGGGGGAAGGTATTTAAGTATCCCCAAAAGATGGAGAGAGACAAAGATGGTAAAAGAGAGGGAGATGGTTCAGATGGTCCCAGATGGATATATGTTCCTTAATGGGTGGTGGGGGGGGCATTCTTGGTCTGGTTATTTTAGCCTAGGCAGCTAATCAGTCCTG
Source organism: Natrix helvetica (assembly GCF_964273705.1). Taxonomy (NCBI): domain Eukaryota; kingdom Metazoa; phylum Chordata; class Lepidosauria; order Squamata; family Natricidae; genus Natrix; species Natrix helvetica. Next base: position 65,910,880 of record NC_138558.1, on the reverse strand, counting down.
TCCATAGCCCCCAGCCGTTGTTTCAGGTCACTAGTGGCCTCGAAGGCTCCCAGCCGCCCCCAGCCATTGTTTCAGGTCTTCATTCACTTCCCAGCCAAAACGGGAAGGAACAGCAAGATAACATGAGGAAGTCCCTGGCTGCGGCTCCTTCTACTCCTCCATCGCCGCAGTCGTCTCCCATTGCTTCTTCCCTGCTCACCTCTCTGGTGCCTCTCCAATGTCTTTAATGCCTCTCCGGCGCTCCGATGTTCCATTGTTCCTCCCTGTGCCCACGGTGCCATAGATGACCCTCCGGCGCCTCCGATGGCGCTCCGGTGGCTCTCCGGTGGTTCTCGCCCCTTCCTCTTTGTTTTTTCGGCATTTTCCGGCATTTTTCGGCTGTCTCCAGTCTGTCGGCGCCAGCGCCGTCAGCACAGCCGCATCGTCGCCATAATTACGCGAGCCTCTCCCAGCCGCTTGCCGCTTACAGCCCTCCATTCCTTCTTGCCCGATCTTCACCGACCACCCTAGCAGGCCAAAACAAGCCCAAAACAAGCCAGGGTGGTCGGGCTATCAGCTCTCAGAGCCTCCGGTGCCATTGGGCCGGCTGCAATCCCTACCCAGTCGGGAGCTCCATAGTTCTCTTAGGAGCTCAGGAGGCGACCGCCATTGTTGGAAGCTCCTCCTCCTTCAAACAATTTCATAGTGCTTTACAGCCCTTTCTAAGCAGTTTACAGAGTCAGCATATATCCTCCATCAGTCAGGGTCCTCATTTTACCGACCTTGAAAGGATGGTAAGTTGAGTCAACCTTGAGCCAGCCAATCACCGAAATCCTGGCAGTGGGTAGAATCAGCCTGTAATGCTTCATTCAAACTTAATCAAGAAAAAATCTATTAGGAACTAGCTACCAGAAACAACATATTGAAAATTTTAACCTTTAATCCCTACAAATGATGTTCCAATTTCTTCTCTTTATCTCCTCTTAATTTTAATAGCTTACAATTTTCTCTAAAATGCAATAAATATCTATAAGCAAATCTTTAAAGTCTCATCATTCAGTACTAGTCGAGAAAAAAATATTGAAATCCGCTAGAAAAAAATCATATACAGGTAGTCCTCAACTCCCAATTGGTCGTTTAGTGACTGTTCAAACTTTTAATGGACCTACTGGGGGCTACTTATGACATGGATTTAAGGTTCCAACATTGTACTCCCCCCCCTCTCAAGTCACATTGCTGTACTTTGGGCACTCAGCAACTGGGCCATATTTACGGCCATTTTCAGTGACCCACAATCACATAGCCGCATTTTAAGATGGTTTTGTTATTAAAAAGGTTGTGAAACTGGATTGGTCATATGACTGATCCACTTTACAACTGTCATGACTTGCTACTATAATAGGCAGATTCCATTAAATTCATAACTCAAGAACTACCTGTACATTATCTTTATCAAATAGAGGAAACTGCTACAGAGGTCATTTGGTGAAATTAATTAATTAATTAATTTTTTATTTCATCTTTACTATTACAAATAACTCAAGTTGGCAAATATATCAAAAACACTTTCTTACTCCTATTTTTTCCACAACAACCTTGCCTGAGTTCTGAGTTATCTGATTCTGAATTGTCAGAATCATTATTCTTCAGGAGATATTCATTTCTACCTCTTTTCCCAGAGAAGAACAATACTCTTGAGTGGCAGCTTGAAAGTTGCAATGGGATGAGGTTTAGATAGAAGAATTATTGATTAAGAAACTATTTGCACTGAATATGATTTTGGAATTAATCTTAAATTGAATCACACTATTCTTGAAAGTTATATGGTATAAGAATTCTCTCAGCCTACATTATTCAGAGATGCTTAGCCAACTGAAAGGCCCAGAAGTCTTGTTTATCAGTTTAGGCTGTTTACAAGCAAAATAAATAAATAAGAATTTTATGTTAAAAGAACCCGTGTTACTTCAATAATCATATACTGGTTGTCCAGAATAAATAACATGCACAGAATGACTGCAATGGCAGCTGATGATATGTTTAATGCAAATTGTGTGTGTGTGTGTGTGTGTGTGTGTGTGGTTTATGTCATTTATTTTTAAATTTGTATCCTTCCTTTTTGGTCAGACAATACTCAAACTGGCTTATAACAAATAAAAATATAAATTATAAAACAAACACAGAAAAATACAATTGAAATATTGTTATATTCAATCATATCGGTATTAATCTGTATATGTATTAATAGAATGTAGACATTTACCGCTTATAGTGAATGTATACTATATATCATTGGTCTATATCACTTATATCTAGATATTTACATCTACACAAATGCATGCACATAAAATATATATTATACATTGTATATATGGGTATATTAATGCATAAAGAACTAGGAAAAGAAAACACTTGATCATCCAGCTTATTTTATTTTTGTTTTGGCATTGTAACAATGACTAAGGAACAAGCAGTATTCCTAAGGGCATGATTCTGCCTTTTCATTGTGTAAAAAAAGAAAAAAAAACTCAAGGAGACCAAGAATGAAACAAAGTCAAGAGTCAAGTGGTGAGTAGATATGCTTAGTTTTGTTGAAAGAAATGCTTACACTTTTTAAAGGGCATATAATATATAGGGCAGGAAATGGAAAAGCATAGACGTAAAATTTTCTATGAACATTTATACAGTACAAGTATCTTTGAGATGTAGTTATAGATAGGCAAATAGACACACATACATTGCTGAGTTAAAATAGAAATAGATTATGTATGCATTTTAGACAGCATACAAACCTGGCCTTTGGGGTTCATTATCTTTTGCCAAAATTACACTACCAGTAGAAAACAACAAACAACAACATCACAAAATCCAGCATTTTGTAAAGGTCAGAATGGCAAAAGCAGTAACAGTAACCAGTAATTCTGAAAAACATTATTTTTAAAAAATAAAAAAGCCATTATGAGACATTATCTCATAGGCCCAATCATTTTTCTTCTATCTTTTCTCTGTCTATAGCTTTTATAGACTTTAAAGTTCTCCCCCTTGATTTACTGTAAGGCTAGCATATTTTACTATAATCACATTTCTTTCTCTATTCAGAATTTGATAATAAGACACTCTTAAATAACCTGAGCACAAGAGGAAGATGTTTTGATATAAACATCTTTTTTTCTATACCTAACTTCTTTTATGCTTTTTACATTTGCAATTCTGATTTACAGCCTACCTGTGTAACCACAGGGCAGTCAGGCAGTTAAGTTATATGTAGACACAATTATTTAATATATCTGCAATTCGGTGTACATTGTTTTGAACTCTAAACCATGTTATATAATGTTTAATATGCAATACAGCTCAATAAAAATTTAGTGTACTCCACAGATTATTTTCCAGCTATTAATCAAAGAATGGTTTTGAGAATAGCTTTATACAGTGGGGCAAAAAAGTATTTAGTCAGCCACCAATTGTGCAATTTCTCCCACTTAAAAAGATAAGAGAGGCCTGTAATTGGCATCATAGGTAGACCTCAACTATGAGAGACAAAATGTAAAAAAAAAAAACACCAAACAATCACATTGGCTGATTTGGAAAGAATTTATTTGCAAATTATGGTGGAAAATAAGTATTTGGTCACCTACAAACAAGCAAGATTTCTGGCTCTCACAGACCTGTATCTTCTTCTTTAAGAGGCTCCTCTGTCCTGCACTCATGACCTGTATCAATGGCACCTGTTTGAACTTGTTGTCAGTATAAAAGACACCTGTCCACAACCTCAAACAGTCACACTCCAAACTCCACTATGGTGAAGACTAAAGAGCTGTCAAAGGACACCAGAAACAAAATTGTAGACCTGCACCAGGCTGGGAAGACGGAATCTGCAATAGGCAAGCAGCTTGGTGTGAACAAATCAACTGTGGGAGCAATAATTAGAAAATGGAAGACATACAAGACCACTGAGAATCTCCCTCGATCTGGGGCTCCACGCAAGATCTCACCCCGTGGGGTCAAAATGGTCACAAGAACAGTGAGCAAAAATCCCAGGACCACACGGGAGGACCTAGTGAATGACCTGCAGAGAGCTGGGACCAATGTAACAAAGGCCACGATTAGTAACAAACTACGCCGCCAAGGACTCAGATCCTGCAGTGCCAGACATGTCCCCCTGCTTAAGCCAGTACATGTCTGGGCCTGTCTGAAGTTTGCTAGAGAGCATTTGGATGATCTAGAAGAGGATTGGGAGAATGTCATATGGTCAGATGAAACCAAAAGAGAAAGAACGTTGGTCTTACCTGAACATGTCTTTTCAGGGGAAGAGAGGGAGGGGTCACATGTGGGTATTCTCAAAGCATGATTGGTCCAAACACTGAGAGAAAACTTTTTAAATACTCCTTCCTTCTCCTTATCTCCCAGTTTCCTTAATGGCAAACATTGGACCTGCAAGCAAGTATAGGCCCATCCACCCCTTGGCCCCATCTTTCACAACCTAGGGCGGGTCGTGACCCCTCCCTCTCTTCCCCTGAAAAGACACATTCAGGTAAGACCAACGTTCTTTTTCCAGTGGAAGAGAGTGAGGAGTCACATGTGGGACATACCCAAGCTTAGTCCCAGGGAGGAAGAACTATGACCCAAGGAGAGTGTCAGCCACCACCCTTTGCAGGACCCTACGCCTGAAGGAAGCGTCCGCAGAGGCGAACAAGTCCAGCCGATAGTGCCGGATGAATGAAGTCGAGGTCGCCGCTCGACATATGTCTTTGAAAGGTGCCCTGGTGGCCCATGCCGCCATGGTCGCGGCACTTCTAGTTGAGTGGGCTGTAATCCCGGCCGGGACAGACTGACTCACCACCTCATAGGCCGCTACTATTGGCCTGTCTTAGCCACCGGCTAATGGTGGCCGAGGATACCCTGGCCCCCAATGACCCCGACTGAAAGGAGACAAAAAGGGCCTTCGACCTGCGTACCCCCGGCGTCCGCCTGAGATAGACGCGCAAGGCGCGGCAGACATCCAAGCGATGCCAAAGCTGCTCCCTATCTCTAGAAGGGGCCGGACAGAAATTGGGCAGAACGATTTCCTGTGCCCTGTGAAAGGGGGTGTTCACCTTTGGGAGAAAGGTGGGATCAAGACGAAGAACCACCCTATCCTGGTGAAAATGACAGAGGTCGTCTTTGGAAGATAGGGCGCCCAGCTCCAAGATACGACGGGGGGAAGTGATTGCCATTAGGAAGGCTACCTTAAGGGAAAGAAATTTCAATGGAACCGTCCTGATTGGTTCAAAGGGGGCCCTGTCAGGGCCCTGAGGACCAGGGGAAGATCCCAAGTCGGGAACCGGTGGACAGTCGGGGGCCTGAGGTTAGCCGTCCCCTTCCGGAAACGTTTGACCAGAGGAACGTGGAAGAGAGAAGTGGAACCCATTCCCCCCAGGACGGTAGACAGTGCCACAATCTGTCGACGCAGAGTGTTGGGTGATAGGCCATCGTCCAGTCCTTTCTGCAGAAAGTCCAGGACGTTGGGAATGGTGGCCCTGGATGAGTCTATGCCTAAGAGAGAGCACCATCTGATGAAGGCGGCCCAGGTGGAGTTATAGATTCGGGTAGTCGACGGGCACCTAGAGGCCTCGATGGTTCGTATGACCTTAGAGGACAGGTTAGCCAGGCCGTCAGGTGGAGCCACTGGGGCTCTGGGTGGATCAGGACCCCCTGGCGCAAGACGATCTCCTCCCAAGGAATCCTCCATGGATGGGATACTGACATCTGTACGAGGTCCGCAAACCAGAGTCTCCTGGGCCAATAAGGGGCTATCATGATGACCAAGGCCCCTTCCGACACTACCTTCCTGAGGGTCCCCAGGATGGGAGGGAAGGCATAGAGCAGGCCCTGAGGCCAATGGCTCCTGAGGGTGTCCATACCCTCCGCGGTCTGGTTCTGGAAACGGGAGAAGAAACTCGGCAGTTGAGAATTTGCCGGCGTGGCAAAGAGGTCCACCAATGGGGTGCCGAACCTCAGACAGACTGCCTGAAAGAGATCTGGATGGAGCTGCCATTCACCGTTGTCCAGAGTCGCCCAGCTCAGCCAGTCCGCCTGGTGGTTGGACTCACCCGAGATGTGTTCCGACACGAGGGACATTATAATAATAAATAATAAATATTTATTTCTTAGCCGCACCCTCTCCCGAAGGACTCGGGGCGGCGTACAATAATAAGTTTAATAATAATAAGTTTGAATTTATTAGCCGCTCCCTTTCCAAGTAGGACTCGGGGCGGCGTACAATGGGGCATATAAAACACAGAAAATATATAAAAACACATAGGCGTACATACAGAACATACATACAGATACACAAACACGGACTCGAACTCGAATGAAACATATGAAATAAATATGGACAAAACAAACATATAACAGAGACATATACCGAGACATACACAAGGAGGAGGTCGGCTGATAAATAAAACAATTAAAATACAGTCTTTAAAAACCCCTAGATAATTAAATATAATTAAAATACCCAGTAAAAGCCCGTCAGGAGTGATATGGTTAGATCAAAGTTGAGCCAGGCCAGCTGCTTGGAATAGGTGGGTCTTAAGCTTAATACGAAAGGAGCGGAGGTCAGAGGTATTCCTAATATCCAGAGGGAGGTCATTCCACAGGGCTGGGCCCGCCACAGAGAAGGCTCTACTCCTAGGCGCCGCCCCCCGACACTGTCTTGTGGACGGCACCTGGAGGAGGCCCTCTCTGTGCGAGCGGATTGGTCGCAGGGATGTATGGGGCAGAATACGATCCCGCAAGTAACTAGGTCCTGAGCCATGGAGCGCTTTAAAGATTATTATCAAAACCTTGAAACGCACCCGATAGACCACAGGAAGCCAGTGCAGCTCGCGCAGGAACGGTGTCACATGGGAGTACCTAGTACTCCCCATAATTACCCGCGCGGCTGTGTTCTGGACCAACTGTAGCCTCCGGGTGCATTTCAAGGGAAGCCCCATGTAGAGAGCGTTACAGTAGTCCAAGCGAGACGTCACCAGCGCATGAGTGACTGTGCGTAAGGCGTCCCGGTCCAGTAGGGGGCACAATTGACGCACCAGGCGAACCTGGTGGAACGCCCCCCTTGCCACGGCTGTCACATGGTCATCCATGGACAGCCGGGCATCCAGGAGGATGCCCAAATTGCGCGCCCGCTCCACGGGGGCAAGTTGAATGCCCCCAATGGCCAATGATGGAATTAATTGGCTGAACCGGGGAGCTGGTACCCATAGCCACTCCGTCTTGGAGGGGTTGAGCTTGAGTCGGTTGTCATCCATCCAGATCCGTACGGCTTCCACACACCGGGACATCACTTCGATGGCCTCGTTGGGGTGGTTCGGGGTGGAAAAGTACAGCTGAGTATCATCAGCGTACAGATGATATCCCACCCCGAAACCACGGATGATCTCACCCAGCGGCTTCATATATGTGTTGAAGAGGAGTGGCGAGAGGACCGACCCCTGTGGCACCCCACAAGTAAGGGGGCGTAGGGTCGACCTCTCTTCTCCTGCCAACACACGCTGCGTCCGGTCAGAAAGGTAGGAGCCGAACCACCGCAAAACGGTGCCCCGGACCCCCAGCCCCTCCAGCCGGCGCAGCAGGATACCATGGTCGATGGTATCAAAAGCCGCCGAGAGGTCTAATAGGACCAGGATAGAGGAACAACCTCTGTCTCTGGCCCTCCAGAGATCATCCACCAACGCGACCAAGGCCGTCTCCGTGCTGTGACCGGGGCGGAAGCCGGACTGGCGCGGGTCTAGATAATCATTTTCCTCCAGATGTCGTGGAAACTGGTAGGCCACCACACTCTCTACAACCTTCGCCAAAAAGGGAAGGTTGGAGACAGGATGATAATTGGCCAGCTCCAAAGGGTCCAGGGAAGGCTTCTTGAGCAAGGGTCTCACCACTGCCTCTTTCAAGGCGGCCGGGAGAGACCCCTCGCTCAGCGAAGCATTCACTAGGCCCAGGAGCCAGTCTCATGTAACCTCCCAGGATGCCAGTACAAGCCAGGAGGGGCACGGGTCCAATAAACATGTGGTGGGTCGCAGTCGTCCACGCAATCTGTCCAAATCCTCGATGGCAACCAAGTCAAACTCCTCCCAGATCGATACCTCAAGACTCGCCATGGACGTCTCCATTGGATCACTGACAGGAACCCAATCTCTCCGGATTTGAGCGATTTTATCCTGCAGATATTTACCAAATTCCTCTGCCCTGCCCTGTAGGGGGGCCTCCCGCGGCCTCTGAAACAAGAGGGAGCGGGACACCCGAAACAGGGCGGCAGGGCGATTCTCCGCGGATGCAATGAGAGTGGCACAATATTGGCGTTTGGCCACTCTCAATGCCACAAGGTACGTCCTTAAATCGGCTCGTGCCTGTGTTCGATCAAATTCGGAGCGAGAGGATCTCCAACGACTCTCTAGACGTCTCTTGCGGCACTTCATCACCCTTAGCTCCTCGGTAAACCAAGGGGCTAGGGTGGATCGTTGCCGCCGGAGAGGCCGCAAAGGCGCCACCCGGTTCAAGGCCCCGGTAGTTGCATTATTCCACGCAACTACCAGGTCCTCTACCCGGGGGCGGGTCAAGGTTACAGGAGGTGGCCCAAGCTCCGTCTGGAACCTATCAGGTTCCATCAGGCGCCTGGGGCGGAACCATCTGGAACTTTCCGGTTCCGCCTCCCCGCAGCGGGAGGTAGCACCAGGGAAGTCAAGACGGAGGAGTGAGTGATCTGACCATGACAGGGGAGTGATGGTTAAGTCCCCTCCTCCCAGATCACTCAGCTACTGGCCAGAGACAAAAACAAGGTCCAGAGTGTGTCTTCCCTCGTGTGTCGGGCCCTGAATCATTTGAGTCAGGTCCATGGCTGTCATGGAAGCCATGAACTCCCGAACCCCCTCTGATGCTTCTCCCATCGATGGCAGGTTAAAATCCCCCATCACTAAAAGTTTGGGGGTCTCAACCGCCACCGATGCGATCAGCTCGAGGAGTTCGGGCAGAGCCGCTGATGTATAGCGAGGAGCCAGGTATACTATCAGCAGGCCCAACTGTCTCCCAGGCCCCCATTTCACAACAAGGGATTCACATCCGGATGTCTGTGGCACAGTAGACTCCCTCGGCTCTAAGTCCTCCCGAATAATTGCTGCCACCCCACCGCCCCTTCCCTGGGCCCGGGGCTGGTGAAATGCTCGGTAGCCTGGTGGGCACATTTCGACGAGGGGAAGACCTCCCTCGTGGCCCAACCAGGTCTCCGTTATTCCCGCGAGGTCCGGCTCCCCCTCTAAAATTAGATCGTGAATGAGGGGGGGCCTTGTTAACAACGGACCTCGCGTTGCATAACAGCAGCCTCAGGCCTTGGGTCTGTAACTCTTGACCACCTAGAACGCGGGGGTTGGTACAAGCGACCGGGTGTAACCAGCAACCACGGTCTCCCAACCGACTGTAGGTTCTTAAGCTGTCCTCGTATCTGCCCCTCCCTGCGACCGTTGGAATTAAAGAGCCCTGTATAGGACATTAGATGTCTCTCTGCCCAGGACCTGATCCTCAAGGCCTCTAGCCAGAGAGCTCAAGAGTGGGTCCCACCCTGACAGTTTATGTGGGCCTTTGTGGCGACATTGTCCATCAGGAGAGCTTGTGACGGCCCTTCACCAGGTCCTTGAAGTGCAGGAGGGCCAAACGAGCTGCCTTCAGCTCCAACCAATTGATATTGTGTCGGAGGTCTGAGACAGTCCAGCGGCCCTGTGTGAGTCTGGAGTCTATCAAGGCCCCCCAACCAAACAGATTCGCGTCCGTGGTGACCCTCACTCTGTCTGGTTCCCAAATTGAGCAGCCCTTCTGTAGGGCAGGGGAGAGCCACTACTTGAGAGACGCCCGGACTGTCGCCGGGAGGCAAATGTTCCTGGGGGAGTTGCTCATCCTCCTTCTCTGGAAGGGAATGAGCGCCCACTGGAGAGGGCGAAGTTGCAGCCTGGCCCATGGGACTATCCCAATGCAAGAGACCATCCTGCCAAGTAGCTGAGACAAGGTCAGGGTGGAAACTGACTGACTTCTGTGGACCCTGTTTGCTAGTTGGCACAGGCTGGGCTGACGGTCCGGGGACAGGTGGACTATCCCTGCCGCCAAATCTATGACCGTCCCCAAGTAGAGTATGCGAGTGGAGGGGGAAAGGTGGCTTTTGGGGAAGTTGACTGAAAACCCCAGGGACTGAAGACACTGGATGGAGATCTGTCACTGCCTGAGGAAGGGACCCTGCCTGAACTAGGACATCGTCCAGGTAGCATTGGAGTCTCACCAGACAGTTCGGACATGAGCTGCCAATGCCGCCAGAACCTTTATGAAGGTGCAGGGCATGGACACCAGACCAAAGGGTAGAGCCCTGTATTGGTAATGCTGGTCCCCTTGTGAAAACCTCAGGTACCTGCAATGGGCCGGCAGGATGGGGATGTGGAGGTAGGCCTCTGTGAGGTCTACTGATGCCAAGAGGTCCCCCCTCCGAATGCCCTGCAGAATTGGCTTGAGGGAGGACATCTTGAAGCGCCTGTAGACCAGGTAGCAGTTCGGGCATTTCAGATCCAGAATCACCCTCCAGCCCCCCGAGCTCTTCGGGACCACGAACAGATGGGAGTAGTAGCCCTGACCTTGTTCCATAGGCGCCTCCACCACCTGGATTTCGAGAAGATGCTTTACGGCCAGATCCATCAGGCAGCGGTGCTCCGAACACCTTGACAGTGGGAACGACCTGAAGAGATTCGGGGGGGTGGCGGGTGGAGAGGAAGTCCATGATGGACTGTGGATGTTACCCAGGCGTCCAAGGTTATCGCGTCCCAAAGATCCGCATAGTGGGACAGACAGCTGCCTATGGGAAGACTTGGATTTGAGTCACTTCCCCCTGCGGAAAGGGCAACCGCCTCCCCCGAAAGGGGCGCCTAGATTGGTGTTGAAACCTATTACGGTCCTGATACGCCTGTCACGGGTACTGTCTGTCTGACCTAAACAACTGATACCGTTGCTGGTGGTCATAATCAGGGGCCCTGTACGAAGGTCTGCGGTACGGTGCATGCGGGCCTCGGTCTTTTTGGCGTTAGACGGGAGAACCTTCTTTTTGTCTTTATCCTCGACCAAGATTGGGTCGAGGGCCTCCCAAAAAAGTTCAGCACCGGTGAAAGGGGCAGCAGCCATATTCCATTTCGGCTTATTGTCCATCTGCCAGTTATGTAACCACAGCAGACGACGGGATGTAACCGTGGTGGCCAAAGCGCTGGAGGCAAATTTAACCGTATCCAGGGTTGCATTGGCGGAAAATTGGGCCGCAGACATTATTTTAATGATATCCTGATGGAGGTGCTCATCCTGGATCAGGATGCGATCGTGGAGCTGGCGGAGCCACATCACTGTGGTATGGTTGAAGTATGAGGCCGCCTCTGTGGACTTTACAGCCCAGGCGGAAGCGTTGAAATTCTTCTGCAGAATAAGTTCCGCCCGCTTGTCCTCCGGTTTCATCTTATCTGGGGCGTCCCCAGAGACCACTGGAGATGAAGAAACCAAGGCTGCAATGGAGTGTCAATAGTTGGCAATTGGAGGACCTGAGCGAAGGCCTGCTCTACATTGTAAAAACGCCGGTCATTGCTCCCCGGGTTAGAGAAATTTGAGGGGCGATCCCACTGGTTCTTAACCACCTCCATAAACAGAGGGGGAGCCGGAATCTCTTCCTTGTTGGTGGCTGTGTTGGAAAACATAGCCATATCTGGATCCCTAGGTGGGGGAACCGTAGGATCTCCGGTCCCAATTTTGATGGTCTTTCTGGCCTTGTGTAATAGGGTCTTGAACATTGCTGGGGGGGAAAGACCTATGGAAGAAGGAGGGTCTGGAGGAATGGAGTCTTCGTCCTCCGAGAACCCTATGTCCTGGAGATTGTCTTACTCCAGGATGGATCCCTCACTGACCATAGATGGTGAAGGTGCCCTATGCTGCAGGATATTGCTGCCCTGGGCTCTATAGGAATGGGAGTTCCTTTCCCTCTGGGCAATGCCCTGTGTGATGGCTGCAGAAATAAGCCTCTTAATATTCTCAGGAAGGTGTTCCAGAACCTCCACCTCCTCACGAGAGGAACCAAGGTTCTGAGGGGCTAATCTGCGGGAGGACTGGTGTGTTCCAGAGGGATCCTCCAAAGGTCTCCAGCCCCCTCTCTATCAGAATTCAGTGAGACAGGAGGGGAAGGTGACACCCCTTGTCTGGAATAGAACTGAGACCTGGGTGGGGAGACCGAAGGAGAGGATGGACTGAAGCCCCTGGGGGAGACTGATTGAATAGAGGCTGGGCTGACTGGGGACCTGGACCTGCTGAGAGACCTGGGCCTAGTAGTTTGGGCCTGCTTTTCGGCCCTGGCAAAGGTCTTCTCTAGTGCCTTTTGCCTCCTTGCCTCCTCCCTGGTTATGGCCCTAGAGGGGCACTGGAATGCCATGGGCTTGTCTGCCACCACCCTTGCCTTGGAACCCAGGCCTTGATCCTCCCCAGTTGCCCTAGAGGCCTCTGCAGGGCCTTGGGGAACCCCTGGTCTCGCTTCCATCACCCCACTCACAAATCTGTTTGTAGGCCCCGCCGGAGCCTGGACCCTCGGGAGCTTGCGGGCTGTTAATCACTGGTCTCCCTGGCTGAGGCCTTGAAGCGCCCACGCGGCCTTTAGTGGCCCTCCGCATGTGGCGTTCAAGATGGGCGACGGCGCTTTGGGTGGCTGGCGCATTCCCCAGGGGCCTGCGACTGGTCCCAAACACGCGGGCGGCCTCCCCACTGGTGAGAACAGGCTCTCGCGACTCAGAAACCTGGTGCCAAAGCCTGCCGGCCTTGCGCGGCTCCGCAGAGTGGGAAAACGCCCCGGCGGCAGGCTCTTCATGCGCTCCTGCGAGCGGTGGCAATTAGCGCTGTTTAAAAGAAAGCTCCCGAAGCTGCACTTCAGAGCCCGTCACCCCTGCTGGCCCGGGGATAGGGAGAAGAGCTCCAGGCCCACGGAGATGGAGTGGCAATGCCCCACGGGGCTCTCCCTGACTGCACGGGGCAGAATTAATGTCCCTTGGGCCACAGCAGAAATTTGGAAATTTATAATATTTCTAGAGTGTCCAATAGGATCGAATTTACAATTCTCCAATTAATAAAAAGTCGATAAGTTAAAATCTACCTACTATCTCAACAATGCTTGGACCAAAAGACTGAGAGGTAACTGGGAGATAAGGAGAAGGAAGGAGTATTTAAGAAGTTTTCTCTCAGTCTTTGGACCAATCAGGCTTTGAGAATGCCCACACGTGACCCCTCCCTCTCTTCCACTGGAAAACTGTTTGGTAGAAACACAACTCGTCATGTTTGGAGGAGAGAGAATGCTGAGTTGCATCCAAAGAACACCATACCTACTGTGAAACATGGGGGTGGCAACATCATGCTTTGGGGTTGTTTCTCTGCAAAGGAACCAGGATGACTCATCCGTGTACAGGACAGAATGAATGGGACCATGTATCGTGAGATTTTGAGTGCAAACCTCCTTCCATCAGCAAGGGCATTGAAGATGAAACGTGGCTGGGTCTTTCAACATGACAATGATCCCAAACATACCACCCGGGCAACGAAGGAGTGGCTTCGTAAGAAGCATTTCAAGGTCCTGGAGTGGCCTAGCCAGTCTTCAGATCTCAACCCCATAGAAAATCTTTGGAAGGAGTTGAAAGTTTGTGTTGCCCAGCGACAGCCCCAAAACATCACTGCTCTAGAGGAGATCTGCATGGAGGAATGGGCCAACATACCAGCAACAGTGTGTGCCAAACTTGTGAAGACTTACAGGAAACATTTGACCTCTGTCATTGCCAACAAAGGATATATTACAAAGTATTGCGATGAACTTTTGATATTGACCAAATACTTATTTTCCACCATAATTTGCAAATAAATTCTTTCCAAATCAGCCAATGTGATTGTTTGGTGGTTTTTTTTTACATTTTGTCTCTCATAGTTGAGGTCTACCTATGATGCCAATTACAGGCCTCTCTCATCTTTTTAAGTGGGAGAACTTGCACAATTGGTGGCTGACTAACTCCTTTTTTGCCCCACTGTACATTATACTAAGCCATAGTGCATTTCGTTCAATTTTGACTTTGTTGTGACTTTGTTTGACTATTTATGTTATGAATAGTGTTTTCTTCAAAAACTTAGGAAACAGTTAATTCAAATAGCAAGTCTAAAAGAGATCTGATAATGATGTTTATTAGAAAGAACAATAAGGCTACAACTCAATAAATTCCTGCAATTGTTTTACTTTCAAACAAGATATTTGTAGATATTATGACAGCAATGGCAGTGGTGGCGATGGTGGCTGGCAATGGGTTAGGATGTTTGCTGCTATTTTAAGGGCTGGGCAGGCTGCATTTCCTAATTGTTTTGTGAGAACTGACTAGCAGTATAATATATAAAATTTTAATTTGTTCAACAATTCTATTAAAATTGGGATCCAAGTCCTGTGATGAAATTAAACATTATCAGAATTTTTTAAATTTATAGTGAACTATTTCTGCTGTCTAAATAGAGCAATGTTATCTTCTAATAAATTGTGAAATGGCATAAAAACGGAACTAGAGAAACTGGAAACCACTGATTCTTAAGTCAAGTAGAAACAATATATAAACACTGAACAAGTATCTCTTATTCTCAAGACTGGGAAGAAGGCGGCCTAGAATTTTAATCCCAAGAACGACACATATTTACTGGTTTTGATTTCTATATTCAACAACGGGCAATACATATAGGCAATCGGGTTACAATAGCAATGGGGACTAAATTTCTGTCACTAAATCATGGGGTTATAAAACACAATGCCATTGCTATTGTTAACTGAAGCCCACCAATCATTAGCTTAGGACCCAACTCAATCCAAGCCATTCCCTCCCAAGCTTCAGTTCTTCCAAGGTAAGGAACTGCCTCTCTCCCATTCTCCCAGTTCTCCTCCAGCCCTACCCTTCTGGCCATCCTGCCCCCTTACTGACATTCAGAGGAAGGGACCAACAATGAGTAGTCACTTCCAGAATTACTGGATGAACTACTGTATGAGCAGGTGCTGGCAGAGGCAGTAGGGCTGTCCAGTAATCATCTAAAGATGAAGAAATTGATCTGCCATCCTTTCCCAGCACAAGGACTTGCCACATGGAGGGGCTAAGTAACAAAGGAGCTCTCTGAGCCTCACCCTTCCAAATGATAAGTACATTGGAGCTTGCTTCTGTTAAAGAGCCTCTGCTTTGTCAATAACTGTCCCTAAACTCCTACTCCATGAACCTTCATTGCACCTGCAATCCTCCTGACCTTGATTATCGATCTGGACTGGCTGATAAACCTTCTACAAAGTTTTGACTCTTGGATGTAGCTGGACCATTTTTCTGTCCAGCGTTTTGGATTGGAACTTTTTAAAAGGAAACGGGCTAACTTTGGGAGACTTGTTTCTCTACCAGTGGGCCTGTGTGTTTGCACTGACGTATTTCTTGCTGCTCATTTATTTTACCATTCAGTAAAGTTTTGTTAACTACCTCTGTGTGTGCTTCTCCTAGGACAGGACACTTATACAGCTATGTGCTGCACCCTCCCAAAGTTAGCACCTGTTGTTGTTTTTTGGCATGCTACCCAAGGAACCGCAGCCTGGCTTAGTGGCTCCACTCCCAACTGTCCTGAAGACCCTCCGCTCCACCTCAGAAGCCTTCCAAAACCTTATGGGAAGGCCAATTTGCTTAAAGGCAGGGTGACCTCAGCAAGAAAACCTGGCTCAGTCAGGAGCTGCTTCGCGGAAGGGTCGGGCCAGGTGTGCTGGGTCAGCAGTGGGAGCATGAAGACAAAAGATCAGCTGAGATGAGAGAGAGGGGAGTTGCCCAATCTCTAAGTCCTCTGAGATCCTAAGTGCAGGTGGGCTACCAAGCACCTGACTTTTGATCATATGACCACGTAGGTGCTGCTGTCGCTGTAATTTTTGGTGCAGGGGTAAGTACAATTTGTTCAGCACTGCTATAATGTCAAACAGTCACTGAGGAAATGGTTATAAAATGAGAAGTCCCCGTATATGGCTGGCCTGCTATAAAAAGGCTTATCAGTTGGTGTCATGTGGTGAAATTTCTGTTGCGAACCAATTCCTAAAGAGAAATCTAAGTTTTCTTTCTGTGTTGTGCCGAATGTGAAAGTGCAGGTGGAAAATGCACCAACACTTCTGAGAAGTTGCTTCCAGTAAAGCAAAAAAGCAATTTTAGAAATAAAAGAATCAACTTGGAAACAATACAAGATTACTTCACAGTTGGGAACAGGAGCCAACAGAGTGGTCATTTGCTGTAGCAGCACCCTTAGCATTGAGGGAGTTGTTACAGTAACACTTTAAACAAGCAGAAAATAAACTGTGTCTGCATGAACAGCAAGCATAAATTTGGAACCATGAAGCCTGTTAATGATTCATTTATATGTTGATTGCAATGTAGAGTAAAGGCAATGCATGCAAAGGAACTAAAACTTTACTGCTCATAAAAGGATATTCAGGTGTCAACGTTTCTATATGGTTTTAGGGATTCATAAAATATTAGGTAAGAAAATATCTCTTTAATTTTCAAAAATAGCTTATAACAAACTAAATTTCAAGATAAAATGAGACCAACTGCAGTGTAGTACTATATACCAAATCTATTCAAATGGCATTTGAAAGCATCATTAAATTGTGCAGTCAAAATTTTTTTTAGAAGTTTCAGGCAAGATATCACTTGATATATTTGAAGAAGATGCAAGATTCAGATAACCGGGAATAAGGGAATAAGGGTGCATTCTACACATGGAAACTGCCACAAAGGATGTGTGTGTGTGTGTGTGTGTGTGTGTGTGTGTGTGTGTGTGTGTGAACTTATTTTCCAAAGCACCAGAAGACAAGACAAGAAACAATGGATGGAAACTAATCAAGGAGAAAAGCAACCTGGAATTAAGGCAAAACTTCCAAACAGTGAGGACTATTAACCAGTTTGCCGCCAGAATCTGTGGGTCCATCATCACTGGAGGTTTTTAAGAAGAGACAGGATAGTCTCTTGTCTGAAATGGATCTCCTGCTTGAGCAGAGGGTTGAACTAGAAGACCTCCAAGGTCTCTTCCAACTCTATTCTGATTGACTGAAAGCCCAATCTTAAAATATTCTTTTACTGCCTAAATTATGGCAATTAGCAAAGGCACTTAGTGAAGAAGCCTCACCAAGGGGGAGGTAGGAAGACAATTCTGAGTTTAAAAAAAAAGACACAGGAGAGAAAGAACTACTCTGTGCCATGCCCAATTTTCACCTCATTAACTTTGAGTGAAACTGGAAGTATATTTGGATGTGAACCTGAAATGAAGATAATTGTGCTTTGGGAGCTCTGCTGAACCATCCCAAGGAAAAGCTGCAGTTCAGCAGAACCAAACATAGAACATTTTGATTCTACCTTATGGAGAGCATAGGGAAGGACTGGCATTCTCCTTCGTATGGCATGTGAATTGATAAACCCATCTTTCCAGTGTCTCCCTTTCTCTAGCTCCCCTTAGCTGATGGCCCCCGTGATGTCTTTGGCTTTTCTTGCTGTCTGTCACTTTCAGGTACAACTGGAACAACATTAATATCTGATCTAGACCTGGACCAGCTACAACTAGTTGAACCATGTTCAAAATCCTTTGTGCACAGAATGTTTTTTCCTTATCACTGTAATCAACCCACAATGCAAGTAAAACCATTCTTGGGATTCTCCCCTCCTATCCAATACAGCAACCTAATGATAAATATAGGTGTGTGTGTGTGTGTGTGTGTAAATAGCAAAAGGCCCCCCAAAAGTACCGTATTTTTCAGAGTATGAGGCGCACCTTCCCCTCTGAAAGTGGGTGAAAATTTAGGTGCGTCTTATAGACCGAATACAGGCGTTTTTGGCCTCTCAAACACTCAGTGTGTCATGCTTTTGCCCTCTCTGGCCACCAGAAGCACTCTGCAGTGTTTCACACAGCTCGTTTTCACCAAAAATGGCCCCATTTTTGCTAAAAACCCTAGTTTTTGGCCTGCAGAGTGCTTCTGGGGGCGGGGGAGGGGAAAGTGACACACGGAGGACAAAAACTATATATTTTTTGTTTTCCTCCTGTAAATTTGAATGCGTCTTATAGTCCGAAAAATACAGTATTCATAGAGTTAACAGAT
Organism: Natrix helvetica; assembly: GCF_964273705.1. NCBI lineage: Eukaryota > Metazoa > Chordata > Lepidosauria > Squamata > Natricidae > Natrix > Natrix helvetica. The sequence continues at coordinate 65,892,693 of NC_138558.1, read as the reverse complement.
ATGTTAAAATAAATTAACTGAAAAATAAGGCATCCTGCTTCCTAATTAATTGACCCAATCTCTTTCTATAAATAATTTCCTTATATAAATACATACACAAGCACAAATTAAAACAAAACTGACAGAAAGGGAGTATGTAAAAAGAAAGGGAAGGGGGATAAAAGAGGAAAAAGCCTTATTTGTTTCAATAAGGGTCAAATTCAACAAATGAACAGCCCCTTGGAAGCAACAATCAATTTTAAATTAATCTTCAAGGTATTCTTGCTATACTGCAATTTGTATCTCTTGTCTATTTATTTTGTAAGATTTATCACTTCATACGTTATTATTTTAAGATGAAATTAGTGGTAATAACTTTCATGGAATACTAGCAGAAGAATTTGAATTTGGTATCATTTGCCTTCACACAGTTAAAATTTACAATCAGTCTTGTATCTTCAGCCTATGCAATATATATTCACCAGACACCATTATTATATTCTACAGGGATATTTACTTATGAAAATAAATTTCTGTACGTTACACAATTCTGGAAGAACACACTTCATTATTTCATGTATTGTTCTGGTTCATGCGCATTCATCACATAGGTTTATATTTAACTTAATTTTTCAAGGGCATGATGTAACATTGCTGTGGCTAATCTGGTATGTGCCTAGAAACATGATCACCTGAGAACCCTGGATATAAAGTTTTGAATTTTTTCTGTAGCTGGTCTAAGAATGAAGAAAGAATTAAATTTAAAAATAGGAATAAAAGCATTAGTAATTTTTTTTTAAAAAAAGATCAATATCATTTGTTTTGTTCTAAATGAATAAAAGAATCACAAGAAAATGATATGTCACTATTCTTCATGGACTCTCGGTATTATATATATGGGATAATAGCAGATGGTTTTGCACTGATGATCTTTAATACAACGGAGAACAATTGTTTCACCAAAGATTATGCTTCCCTGAGCATGGATGCATGAATCAGCCACAGACGCTCAATGGAGGATTTTGGGCCTGTCACACCCTCTCAGCCCAACCTACCTCACTGGATTGTTGTTGTAGGCAAAAAAAATGGGAACCACTTTCAACCCCTGAATGAAAAAGTGGAATATAAATCCCTTCCCCTTCTATAGCCCTAAATTCAACTTCCAGATTGATTGATTAATTCATTCTTCAAATGGTTTTAGAGTTTCTCATAGGTAGAGATACTGCTATGCAGCAAATATAAAGGCTGTATTAATTCACATGATCCTTACAGGATATTTTAAAACATTCAGTATCTGAAAAAAAAGCAGAAGGCAGCCTCTTAAGGGTCTCATAGTTTTATAACTGGTTGCCTGGAAAAGCTGGCAGATGTCATGTCCTGAAATTTGGTTGGGAAATCTAGGGAGCTGCCAAATGGACGCTGTTAGGAGGACTATACAAATTTTCCTAGATTGGCCTACTGTTCACAACAAAAAGCATGCTCTGCCTTAGTGTTTTTCTATCCATCTCCTGGCTTGTTAATGTTGCTTGGACCATCCATTTGCTTTCTCTCTCCCATTCCATTATCTGATAATTATTATTCTGACTATCCGTTGCAAATCTCAGGTTTTCTTGGGCTTAACAGATGCTGACTTTTCAGCTTGGCCGCATCCTGTTTTGCACAAGTGCAGGATCACATTACTCCCAGGAGTCAGCAATGAATCAAGCCCAGGATGCACCAATTTAATGCTGATACACGATCAACATCAACATCAAGCAAAGGCTGGTACAAAAATTCTCACCAACATTTCATTTTTGATAAAGTTACAATAAAAATTAGTAAGATGCCACCCTCTTTCAATTTTATGAATGAAATAAAGGGCTAGCTTAACTGCCCAAATAGCCTCAATACTCAGCTTGTTTAACAGAATGTTCCCGACTCGATGCAAAAAGAATTGTTGGCAGAGACACAGCATCCTGAATCTAGGCCTTATGAATACCACCCCATTGTTATAAGTGAAAGAAAAAAGTGCAACTACAATCAAACCCTAGCCTAGCCTGGCCACAAAGTTCTGCCAGCTAAGCAAACTTTTTTTTTTTAAGTGATGGAACAATGCTACTGAGTTTATACCTTCAGTCATTTCAGCATATATAATTATAGAATCTGTACAAATTTATATAGTGCCTTTACATTTACAATATAACAGAAATTACTGAGAAATTCTGGAAAGACTAAGATGATAAAGTCATAAAGGTATACAAGTTAAAATTAAAACAATGTCTCATTTCGTACAACACTGATCAGTGCTGTTTCTTAGCAAATAAAGCTTCAATAAATAGTATAGCTGCTTATAGTTATACTTCTCCAGTAACAAGACAAAACTAATATTTTGTTTATGGTAGATAGATACAGGGAAAACACTTTTGTTTAATGTATACACTTTTAAGTTAAATGCATAACCAATGGTCAACTGTTGATGTTTTTTTTTAAATTTAAAATTAGTAGCTTAGAATACAATAATGCAAGGTGTTCATTAATCTATCTCTGGCAGGAAAACTGTACAAACGTCTTTCTTTTTGAGAAAACAGCAATTATTCTTTTTAACTGCAGACACAACAGAGTAGACACTATTAGCTATTCAAACCTCCTTGAGACCAATTTTATATTAAGGATTGGTAAATATTCTTATCCTAAATACTAAATGTTAAATTGCTAGTGCTCCTATTAATCACAACTCTTTGCAAAAAAGGATAGCACATGGTTGTAACTCTGATTTTGGATTATATCAAAAACCTAGTCACCTTGGCCTTTGTTTCATCCCAACTGTAAGTCATACATGGTAAAGAATTTTGGGTTTTCATAAAGTTTGTATTACTTTTTAAAAATTACTTTTAAGAAAAGGCCATTATAAATAGCTCTCCCACCAGCTGGCATGGCAATCTAAAATATATCTAAAAGTTATATCATCAATATTAAACGTTAGATTCAAAAATTGAATGAACTGAATTTGTGATATGAAGAGCATTTAGCGTAAAATTAGAACAGGGTTTATCTAGTCATGAGCAACTTAAGAGACAAATCAGAAAATCAAAACCTCGAGTTCTGACAACGCTACTTTTTTGTCTATGACTATTTTGGTTTAGTGAATGTAAATCTATTTAGATGCTGACTAGAAAGGATGGTACATTCCACTTTCTCTTCTAGAGTTCCAATTTTTATCTAGGGTATCTATGCTCCTCAAAGCCAAGAGATCAAGAGGGGTTTTTAAGATCAAGAGGGGTTTTTCTCCCCTTCCATTACTTGATTTAGACAAATGCATCACAAGAATTGGGATAGAACTGTTCTTTGGAAAACATAAACATCAATTATATAATTATACATACATTTTAACATTTAAAAACAGTGCAGTTGATTTTGCTACAAAGCATATTTTGTCCTGAACTGAACTATGGAATAGCATTAGACAAGAAACAGAACCCTGCAGAGCCTGGGATTTAAACTGTCACTTTCCTTTTAAAGAAACTGCTGCATTTTTTTAAACACATAAATATATACAGAAATTGCAGGGTTATTTTTTTAAAAGAAGAATATGCTGCAATTGACTGTATCTCTCATTTGCCTCTCACTACAGTCAGCCTTTCCACAACACAACATTCAAAAATTAGCATGCAGGGAACTCTCATGATGTGGATGCCTCATCCAAAGCAATATACTTACAGCTGCTGTTCCACAACTTTAGTAGGGATTTAATGTTAATTTCAAAAAGCACAGAGTCTTGTAGGCTCAACATCATGTTTCAGAGCTGCTGCAGCTGTAATTTTGTTGGTGTATCTTGTCTACCAGTCATCCCTTTTTTGCTCACAGACCAACAGAGTTTTGGCCCATAGCATCAGTATTTCATTACCATGCAGCCTCCGAGTGACGCACCACTATAGTAGAAATGCTGCTGAATGCAGATGACCTTCAGTAAGAAAAATTAAGTTCCCATGCTTGTCACAAAAGGACATCTTTCAGGATACTCATATTTCTTGATGACATACATTGGTCCCCAGATAAGACAAAATAAATAAAAATAAAAAAATGAAATGCAGCTGAAGCCAAAGCTTTTAGTCACGTTGCTGTTGAGAACTTCAAATGGCAACCTACTGTAATAGCTCTTATTGCTACTCTGTTTGCAAATTGCAAACAAAACATTTTCACATTATGTGATCCCAACTTTAGAATCACTATTCTTCCATTTATCAAGTCCAAAATTCTATGCCACCAGTCAATAAGTAGGAATTTCTGCCTCTTCTTCAATTATCCCCACCCACCTATCTCCCCATCTCTGTCCTTTTTAGTGCCCTACACAGCACCATTCTCTCAAGTGTTTCAGATGCAATTTGGAGGATGGCATAAGCGGCCTTGGAAAGAAGGCCTGGCATGGCTAGCAGCTGCCTCAGATAGGATCAGGTCAGGAATGCCTCCTCAGCAGTGGGAAGAAGATAGGTAAAAGCCATCTGGGCCTAGGAGGCGCTGCAGAGTATAGGGATGTGGGGATTACTGCAGCCTTACTTTATGGAAGCTGACTGCAGTGTGGGGCTTGAGGCAGCGCTCCTCAGGAATAGTGCTGGAGCTGAAGTTAGAGGCACAGGCCCTTCAACAGTCTCAGCCAGCCACCCCTGCCCCTCTACTAAAAATGGAAGGGGAGGTGACTAATTTTTAAGACCAAATCCCAAGCATAAACTCCAAGGCAACAAATCAGACAATGAGGAAGGGAGCAGTGAGAAGGAAGATCTTGGGTATAAAACAGGAGACGTAGGAAGCTATTGCAGGATAAGAGCTCAGATGCCTACTAACCAATGCTGAGAGTTTGGAGGATAAGCAAGGAGAACTTGAAAGTCCTACGTAGGACATAGGGGCAGGTACGATATTGTTGCCATTACAGAAACTTGTTGGGTGGGATGGAACCCATGACTGGAATGTACTGCTAGAAGGATATATAAATTGTTCATTAAAAAACCCCAGACTGTTGTGGCCCACCAGCAGAGCTGGCAGTAGATTTGGACAGTGAGGAGGTTGGGGAGGAACATGGGCCAGTCCTGGAGTCTGGGGAAGGCTCTGATGAGGGCTCTGTGTCGGAGGCAGAGAGGGGGCTAGAGCCGTATGTCAGTTATCAGCTGCCTTCAGAGTCAGACATCAGTGAGGCAGACGAACAGCTGGAGCCTGTTCCCAGTGTGAGCATGTGCAGAGTTGCCAGACGAAGGGAACAGCTAAAGAACAGGGGTCGACTTGGGAGTAAGGCCACAGAGGGACAACAAATATCCCCTCCCATAGGGAATAAAAGAGGAGCGAAAGGGGAGTGGAGTTTGCAGGAGACAATTAGTTACCTTAATTGGTTCATGACTCTGAGACTCCTTGCCAAGTTTTGCAGATATCAGTCCGTCAGCTCTCCAAGCCAGATAAGGTCTGGGACTAGACTAAGTTAGAAATCTTAGAGGAAAAAAACAGTTCAGGATGTTTGGTAAACGAGATAATAAAGGGAAAAAAACAATTCCACAGAGAAAGAAAATCAAAGACTCCAGATGAATCCAGCATGTTTGCACAAAGAGCTCTCTGCAAATTGAGAGTTAAAAAGGGTTTTAAAATGTATGAAGGTATAAAAAAATTGGAAAGGAGGACATATAACTAGAACAAAATACAAGCAAATAACCCAAATCTGCAAGGACCGAGTCAGGAAGGCTAAGACTCAGAATGAACTAAGAGTTGCAACAAATGCCAAATATAATAACAAAATTCCTTCAATATGTAAACAAACAAGAAAAAAGCGAAAGAAATGGTCAGTTCACTAATGGAAGAAGATGGCAGGAAAATGACAGGCAGCAGGGAGAAAAGTTGACATGCTTAATTCCATCTTTGCCTCTTTTAGAGCTCTAGGGGCACAAGGGAACTGCCAAAGGACTGGAAAAGAGCTGATGGGGTTCCAGTCTTCAAAAAGGGGGGAAACGGGGGGCGGGGGTGTTGTCCACAAAACAACAGACCAATCAACTTGACATCAATACCTGGAGAAATATAATCAAGCACTTGGAATGAACGAGATGATTACTAGAAACCAGCATGGGTTTGTTAAAGACAGATCTTGCTAGGTAAAACTTACTGCCTTCTTTGATAAAGTGACTAAATTAGTGCATCAGTGAAATAGGGCGTTGGTACTTACCTGATATGCCTCTTCTCATAATGGGGGAGGAGTATCCAGGATGGGTTGACCCTGTCCTCTCTTGATTGGACTGAGTCAGATAAGCTCTTTGGGCCACGCCCTGGCCACCAGGTTCTACCCTGTTATCGGCGAAGAACTCTATCCGACTCGCTATGTCATCTACTCTAGACTTCATTTTTAGTTTCAAACCTTTATTATTCCTTCAACAGAACAGTTCAACAACCAGCATAACGAATTGCTACATAACCATATCAGGGAGGGGTTGGATACTCCTCCCCCACTATGAGAAGAGGCGTATCAGGTAAGTACCAACGCCTTTTCTCCATAGTGAGGGGGAGGAGTATCCAGACTTGATAGGCATCAGCAATACAGGTTCATAACCACCTGCCTATAGTGGTGGATGTTACCTTGTTCCCCAGGGACCCCGGCTGGAAGGAGACAAATAGGGTTTCCGATCTCCTGTGCGGCCTGGTTCTTCTGAGGTAAATCCGTAGAGCCCTCCTCACGTCCAAGGTGTGCCACTTCCTCTCCAACAGGTGAGAAGGGTCCGGACAGAAATTGGGCAATATCAGCTCCTGCGAGCGATGGAAGCAAGAGCACACCTTGGGTACAAAGGAGGGGTCCAACCTTAGCACCACCCTGTCCTGGTGGAACACACAGAGATCTTCCCTGGTAGACAGAGCCTGCAGCTCAGATATCCTCCTGGCAGATGTGATCGCCAACAAAAAGGCCACCTTAAGTGTCCAAAACCTAAGAGAAACAGTTCGTAAAAGTTTGAACGGTGGTTCTGTCAGAGCGTCCAACACCTTGTGTAAATCCCAGAAAGGCTACCTGTGTACCGTGGGCGGTTTAAGGTTGGAGGCCCCCTTGAGGAACCGCCTGACCATGGGGTGGTGAGTCAGTGTTAGAGATCTACCGCTCAGCAGTACCAATGAGATGGCTGAGACCTGTCTCCTAATCATGTTGGGAGCCAACCCTGTGTCCAAACCCACCTGAAGGAAGTCCAGAACTTGTGCAACAGTAGCTCGAACCAGATCGTGGCCCTTGGATATGCACCATGTTGAAAAGGCCCACCATGTAGTGCCGTAAATGCGCTCCGTGGAAGGTTTGCGAGCTGCCTGGATCATCTGAATAACCCTGGGGGAGAAATGGCCTTCCCGCAGGATGCTCCGCTCAAGTGTCAAGCAGTCAACTGGAGCCACTGAAGGTCCAGGTGTTCCAGCGACTCCTGACTGAGGGAGATCCTCTCCAGGGGAATCCTCAAGGGTCTGTTCACTGAGAAGGATTGTAGATCTGCAAACCAAGGTCTCCGGGGCCAGTGTGGAGCAATCAGAACCCTCTGCCCCCTCCCGTAGGATTTGTTGTATGACCCTGGGGATCAGGGGCAAGGGTGGATAGGCATAGAGGAGCCCCCGAGGCCATGGGAAGTGGAGAGCATCTACCCCCTCCACCCCCTGTGTCTGGCATCTGGAGTAAAACCTCGGGAGCTGAGCATTGAGGGGAGTAGCGAACAGGTCGAACTCTGGGTGTCCGAAGCGCTTTGCCATCTCTTTGAAGATTGCTGGCTGCAGTTTCCACTCCGAATTGTCCACCTCAGTCTGGCTGAGCCAGTCGGATCTGGTGTTGTCCATCCCTGCTATATGTTCTGCAGTCAGAGAAAGAAGATGTCTTTCGGCCCAACGCCCCAGTCTTTTGGCCTCCAGCATGAGGGCCTTTGATTTGGTCCCCCTCTGCCTGTTTATGTGCGCCTTGGTGGTGATGTTGTGAGGACTAGAATATGGTTGCCTCTGACAGAGTGATGAAACTGCAGCAAGGCTCGGCGGACCGCCCTGAGCTCCAACCAGTTTATGTTGTGAGTCAGTTCCGCCCGGCTCCATTGTCCCTGTGGCATCTGAGCTCGCAGATGGGTGACCCATCTGAACAGTTACTGTCACCCTGTCTGGTGTTCTGAAGACTTCGCCCCTGGTTATTGCCGGGGACATCCACCAAATCAGTGAGCGGGATACTTCTGCTGGTAGAAGGACTTTTATCTGGGAGCAGCTCATGCACCTTCGCTGGAAAGGCAAAAGGAACCATTGGAGGTCTCTGGTGTGGAACCGAGCGCAGGGAATGATGCCAATGGTGGACACCATGGTGCCTAGCAACTTGGACAGTTTGGCTAAGGACACCCTGCGCTCCCTGGCTACCTGGGCAGCTAGCTGCCTAAGAGAGAGCTGCCTTTCTGATGACAGAGAGACCGTCCCTGCCTCTGTATCTATCAGGGTTCCTAGATGGATCAGACTAGTGGAGGGATAAAGGTGGCTTTTGGCAAGGTTCACCGAAACCCATCATCTCTCAGGACTGACATAGTGATGTCGAGATCCTGTAGGGCACCCTTAAAGGAGGATGACTGTAACAGCAAGTCATCTAAATAACATTGAATTCGCACCGGTACCTGCCTCTGATGCGCTGCCAGTGCTGCCATTACCTTAGTGAAAACTCGAGGGGCCGAAGACGGCCTAAAAGCTAAGGCTCTATACTGAAAGTGGTGCCCTGGGTAGCAGAACCTGAGATATTGACGGTGTTCTAGGCTGATAGGTATATGTAGGTAGGCCTCCGTGAGGTCTATGAAGGTGAGGAAATCTCCCTGCCTAACCCCCTCCAAGATGGAATGCAGTGAATGGATCTTAAAACTCCGATAGCGTATGAATCGGTTCAGGCGTTTCAGGTCAAGAATCGCTCTCCAGTCGCCCGAGGCCTTGGGGATTACAAACAGAATGGAATAATATCGCCGGCCTAATTGTTCTAGAGGTACTGGTTGGATAGCCCTGATGTCCAAGAGGTGTTGGATGGCCTCTTGCATTAACAACCTGAGGGTCGGGTTGTTTGAGACAGGGCAGATCCGAAAGGAGCTCGGGGGGCTGGAGAGAAACTTGAGTGAGAGGCCATAGTGAATGATGTTCTGAACCCACTTATTGGAGGATGATAGGTCCCAATGGTCAGCAAAGTATGCCAAGCAACCCCCCAATGGGGGGGTGAGCTAGGTCTAGGTCTAGTTTTTGCAGAAGGAGTGCCCACCGCTGCCTCCTCCGCCCCTCAAAAGGGCTGCTTCTGCTTGTCTGCCCTTCTGCTGTCTAACTGGGAATCTCTGCCTGGAATGGAAGCCTCCCTGGTACTGCTTGGGAACTGAGTACCCAAAATCTGACCCCTGGAAGGAATCCTGACCCCAGAAGGAGGACCTGAAGCCTTGTCCCCGAGGGTAGGAGCGTCTGGGGTATGGAGCCGTCATGTCCTTGTCCATGTTGAAAAAGATCTTGTCCATAGAGGAGGGCATGGGGCCTGCCATGGGGGATGTCCATTGCCGCTTGACCAATTCCAGAAAGGACTTGGGTGTGGGCACCGTGTCGGCCTCGATGGGCTGCTCTTCAAAGATGTTCTCAGCTGAGAAGCCCTGGGGGTGCATCGGTGTTTCTGCTGATCTGTTGCCAAGTTCGGCAGCTGCCTTGGCCTTGAACAGCAGAGATTTATACAGGGAGGGCTGGAACAATCCAGAAAAGATTGTTTAGGAGGAGGCATACCTTCATCTTCCGAGAGTTTGTCCTCTCTGATTTTGCCCTCTTCGTATTCTGAGTTGTCTTCCTGGGAAGAGGCCTGGGGAGTTAGAGGGTCCTCCACCTGGGGCTCCAGCCCCACAGGGACCTCTGGCCAGGGCGTCACCTGAGGCTGCACCTGTCTCTCCTCAGGTTCCCAGCCAGGGGGTGCCTTTTTATTGCTGGCTTTGTGGCAGATGCGCTCCAATGCTTGGTACCTCTGCTTTCCGTACTTGGGGCTAGACTTGGGAGGTTTGGATCCACAGCCTGCTTCCTTGGTCCCCCTGGTGGAGATGTGTTTCTTTTGGGGCTTTGCCTTGCCTCACCTGCCCCTGGCTGAAGCCTCCAAGAGGATTTCTGACCTGCTTAAGGGCTCCTTAGCACCTCCGATGGGGTTGATGGTGTCAGGGCTGGGTGCTTGAGTCCTGCCGGCATCCTCAGAGCTGCTGGGGACCACCATCTTGGACCACATGATTTCAAAATGGTGCCCGGCTCCAAATTCAAAAAGCTCCTCTTCCTGGGAGCACGTGGAAGCGGCTTGTGTCTTTGCAGGCTGCCGCGCGGCTTCCGTTGCCGCTGGGGACTCTCTCTCACCTCCCCCTGCCTCCTGCAGTTCAATCCGAGCCTCTCCGGCTCTGCCTCTTGATCCCGACAATCTCTGCTGGCGCGGACACTCTGCAGTGCTTTAAAATGCCACAGTTTGTCCCTCAGCCCCTGAGGGGAGTGACGGAGCGTTCCGGCGCCCTTAGAGCCTCCTTGGGTGTTCTTTGCTGCAGAGGCTTCTGCGGAGCTCGCTTGCCTGCTTTCCGGTGAGGGTCCTCACTTAGTGCCCTGGGTCTCACTCTATGACCTGGGCTGCGCGCCGCCTTAGCGGTTGCTGCACGAGCTTTCTACCCCCACCAGGGATTTCCTCAGCCTCTAGTGGTTGCTCAGGCAACGTTGAGGCAATTGCGATCGAGTAAGTAGATATTTCTTGTTGATGGACTGAGTCGATAACTGGGTAGTACCTGGTGGTCAGGGCATGGTCCAAAGAGCTTATCTGACTTAGTCCAATCAAGAGAGGACAAGGTCAACCCATCCTGGATCCTTCTCCCCCTCACTATGGAGAAGCTGTAGATGTAATTTATTTGGATTTCAGTATCGATTTTTTATTGTAATTGTGAAGTTTCTGTACAAAACACTCAATTTTTCTTACTTGTTCCCATGAAAAGAAAGCTATAAATGAAACTGTTATGGCTGTAGTATATAACAAAACTGGTGCAATTATACATTTTAGTTGACTCACCAACTGGCAATGGCATCTGTTCTGACCTCCCTCTCCACACCTGTGAAGAAACCCAGAACACAGGCTTGGCTGTTTGCCACTAATTAATTTGCCGAGATAACAAATCCTTTGGCTGAGGGCCCAGACAACTCACGTTCAAGAAAAACAACCCAGATAGTCCCAAGAGCAGACACGGCTAGAATACATGGATTTTCTTCACTGCTAATTCGAACGGTTGTTTCCTGCAAATATCCCCTCCCAACGCCTCACTTATAAGCTCTCTTGGAAGTGGCCAATCCACAACCACCTATGCTGAATCATTTTCGGTGAGTCTGCCTACGTAGTTGCTGCTTCCGTTTCTCAGCCCTTCTTAATCTAGCATCAGGGACAAACTGCCTTTGATCCTCCCTAGTGCTCCATGCCTCAAGGGCCTCCTGGTGGCCAACCAGGCCCTCTGGTCCCTGCTCTGAATCTGAACCCTGCACAGGGTCCTCCACATCGTCCGGGCAGACTCAAATGATCCCTCGGTATTAGAGTCCATCAGCAGCTCTACCAGATCCTGCTGGGCCACAACAGGCATCTATATTTTCTTTCTTTATTCTGCTACTACGCAGGATATAGCTAAGCATCAGTTTTGAAATGTAGAAAATCAGATTTCTCTTGTTTCTACTTATCTAAGGCAGCACAAATGCAAGGGAATAGGGGAAAAAGGAAAGAAAAATGCCAGCTGAATTTTCACCCTTCCGGAGGTCTGGTTTAGCCATTGTGGCTGTTTTGTTGCCCTCCCCAGGATTCAGGAAGGCTGGGGAGGGTGAAAACCGGCTCCAACGGGCCAACCATAAGTACATTTCCGAACTTCCGGTTGGCTGTTGGGGCTGTTTTTCGCCCTCCCCAGGCTTCAGAAAAGCCTCTGGAGGTTTTCCTGAAGCCAGGGGAGGGCGAAAACGGCCTCCCCCCCCCGGAGGCCCTCTGGAAGCCAGAAATGGATCATTTACGAACTTTCGGTTGGCCCGTTGGGCCCATTTTTTGCCCTCACCAGCCTCCGGAAGCTTTCCTAATGCCTGGGTTGGGTGAAAAATGGCTCCAACAGCCTAACTGGAAGTTCAAAAATGATACGTTTCCAGTTTCTGGTGGGTGGGAGAGACTGTTTTGGCCCTCCCCTGGCTTTAGGAAAGCCTCCGAAGCCTAGGGAGCAGTCGTGCATGCATGCATGGGGGGGTCGCGTGCATGCACAGGTGGGCAGGGAGTATTCATTGGGCACACGCGCGCAATTTTGGCATGCCATAAGAAAAAGGTTCACCATCACTGACGTATGTTGCCAGATTTATCACTGGTTATGAGGATCTCAGTGACCGAAACAGATTTCAATCTCATTAATCAAGTCTCTCTCCTAGAGAAGCAACCTAGGCCAGTAACAATTATTTGTATGGCTTGCATTGGAATTCATTTGCAATGTGGGCACGTTTCAACTATATACCCTTTACCAAAACGGACAATGAGTAACTATTAGTAGGTAGAATTTCTCCACTGCATTTCAAATGTATCCCACCAAAACAAACTCTTCATACCACTGCAAGGTTTCAACACAATTCTGTGCAGGCGCATCATCCAGATTGGCCAGGCCGGGCCCAGGTCATCAGAAATTCTTTCCTGTTCTAGACAATTCTAGACACGCTGAGAATAGCTGGAGGGAAAATGATTTCATCCCCAGAAAAGGCCATTTTATAAAAACGAAATCAGATACCTAAAAATGGCTGTTTACTTTCTTTATCTAGGGGCTTTTTTTCTTGAGCAGTTATTATGGTTCATTTAAAGGTTTACTTTCTTGAATAACCCATTGTTAAAACAAAGCTTTCCTTAATGCTGTATGCAAAATATTTGCAATATACTTTATAATTAATGATTTATCTACCAAATAGATTATCACCATGGAAAAATCCCCAAGGCACTTCTTTATTTACTATCTTTAAATATATACATACATACATACATACATACATACATACATACATACATACATACATATATATATATATGCATACTGCTTTGAACTTTTTGCACATTGCTGCCTCAATTTTGAAGACAATTCTCATTCGTAATTATTCTTTTAGACATCTATGTGAAAGAAAAACACATAGAGAACACAAAGACATTTATCTATAACATAGATAAATATTATATACGTATACTATTAATTTATAAGCAATATTAATTTATAGGGTTTGCAAAACTTTATTATATCCATATCCAATATTTCATTCTTATAAAGAAACCAAAACATACAATTGCAATTACAATTTGCAATTAGATACAACTGTTTTTTCTATTTTAGAGAAGTCAAAACTATCATTTATAATTTCATGTGTTAAAAATATTTTGTTTCTCTAAATATAAAAAAAAAATAGTTAAAAGCTAGCTAGATACTGTAAAACTGAAGTTGGTGAGGCAAAAGTTACAATACCTAGTCCAAGCAGGGCGATTATGTACACATGGCCAGATGTCTACAGTATTCAAGGATGGAAAAGAACAGCCATCCCATCTGCTGCCATGAAAAGGAACATGTTACGCCGATGATTTGCATTCTGCATTGGTTCCCTATCAGCTTCCAAGGGCAATCTAAAATGCTGGTTTTGACTTACAAAAAGCCCTTTGTGGCTTGATGCTCAAATACCTGCAGAATTATCCTCTTCGGCACATTTGATCTGCTAACTGGCTCTTCTTAATAGAAAGTGCCTTGAATTCTCCATTACTACAAAGGGGGGCTGAGAGCTGCAGGGACTGTTTTTTCAGGAGAGATGCCTGTGCTATGGAACCACCTTGTTCTGGAAATTAGATTGTTCTCTACGTTATTGGCCTTCTGCAATTTTAAAAAATGAATTATTTTGGAAAGTGAATGAATTGTTTATTGTTGCCTAAATTTATTCTTCACATAAAAATATTGAATGTTTTATTGTATTATTATATTTTTATTTGACTATTAAAATATGAACATAGAGCTTGATTCATAGGTAGATTTCTGCAGAATAACTTCCTCCTGCAATAAAACAACTAGTCTATTTGAGTTAAGACCTTACTGAGTTACAAAATCTGTGGTAACTTCCAATGAGCTGAAATTATTGTTATGTCCCAAAGAGAAATTTGACAAAAATGTTACTTTTTTCATTGTTGCTATTCTACATTCAAAACCGTGCTTGATTTTTTTCTCTCCACTATTTCAATAAATGTAAACGGCATATTCAAAAGTAAAGATAGTATTTTTCATTGCTTATCAGTACTCCATTCACACATAAAAGCAATAATTACATTCTCACATTTAAAACATTATTACAAAAGATTCTGTGTTCAATTTTATTCGTTACCTGTCTCAAGTCCCCATCTTCTAGCAACATTTCACTAGTAATTCAGCAGTTTATGACTGTATGCCTCAGGAACATTTCATTGCATTATCAGAATACGAAAATAGAAATAAGCAGATAATTTAAAGAGGATTCAGCTTCTGTCTACTATTCTAAAAAGCAGGATTGTAGACTACAATAAATCTATGTTTCATAAGTTCACATAACTTCTGGCTAGCAATAATGCAAACTGAATTGGACAAATTCTAATGACACAAGAGTTTGGCAGCTTTTAGACAGTTCAAATACAGGATTAATCTTCAACCAAGCAATTAGAATACTTTATGTTTTTTATCTCAATTGCTCAACCAGGAAGATTACATCCTATATAAACGTTAAAAACCTTTGGTTTCCTTTATTGCTTAAGATTGCCACCTGCAGTTTTGCTATCCTACCATACATATAATATTTCAGCCTGAAAATCAGAAATACCAACTATAAGATTCAAAAAGTGGAAAAAAATTCCACTTTCCCCCCAGTTTTCTTGATTCTAAATTCGCTACGGCTCAAAAATATTATGAAAAAGCTCTGCACAAATCACTATTCTCTTCACAAATGTGCAATAGGCACTTAGAACCAAACTAAAAGATTTTTCAGATTAACACTAACAATACATGCACATTAAACACAGCCATTTGCGTCATGGTTAATCTACAGCAATGCAACACTGAAATGGTGGGGAGGGAATTAAGACTTTATGTCCATGGTATTTTCCCAGACGAAAATATTACCCTTCCTCTTCCTAAATATCATGTCCTACAGAAGATTGCTACTGGCTCCACCAGTAATAGGTGGCTTCCTTTCTGAGCAACAATTCAGAAGCTATTCTTTTGGGAAATCATAGAGATAAAATATAAAAAATGGAAATTGGAATCACCTAGTCAAGCCCACTGTAGGAATCCTCTACTAAAGCATCCCCAACAGATGGCCATCCAGATTTTGCTTGGATGCCTCAAGCAAAAGAGAATCAACATAGCCTGTTCTGCTGTTGAACTCTACATATTTTGAAATATTTTGATATAAAATCTGCTTCATTGCAATCCACTGTTCCCTGTTCTGCTTTCTGGAATAGCTCTGAACAATTCTATTCTGCCTAAAAAAAATTTAAAAAGAAAAGATAGTTTATTGCATGCTCAAATGCCTGGATTTCAATACTCCTGGCCCCTGGGGTCTGGCTAGTTCTTTTAGCTAAATCCCTGCATTCCATTCAAATGTTTTGTCCCAACAAGTTATGAAAAGCTCAAATGAAGACATCAAAATGCATTCTGGATGGGGCAAAACGGACTGTGACTCAACCCTAGCAAGATGAAGTGTCTGTGGGTATTTGGACCTCCCTGGAGATCAAGATTTTCCGTCTCTGGTTCTGGATGGGGTGGCACTACCCCAAACAGACTCGGTGTGCAATCTGGAGGTCCTCCTACACTTGTGGCTTCGAAGAGCTGGCGGCAGCTGTGGCCAGGAGGGCCATTGCACACCTTCAGGCGGTACATCTGTTGTGCCCTGCTCACAGTAACTCAAGCCTTGTAACCTGCAAATTAGACTACTGCAATATGCTCTACATAGGACTGCCCTTGAAGACCATTTGGAAATTTCAACAGGTGCGGAATGCTGCCATGTGTCTAGTAACTGATGACAGATATATGGCAAATGTAACACCATTCCTGTGTGAGTTACACTGATTACCAGTGTGTTTGCAGGTACAATTCAAGGTGTTATCACCCATCTCCTCCCACCTATGACTGCAGGACTGTAACTTTGTTGCTTGCATCCTTACTATTTATATTGATATTGTTTCCTGATTGCTTATTTGTATCCTATGACTATCATTAAATATTGTACCTGATGATTCTTGACGAATGTATCTTGTCTTTTTATGTACACTGAGAGCATCTGCACCAAAGACAAATTCCTTGTGCATCCAATCACACTTGGCCAATAAAGAATTCAATTCTATTCTATTCTGAAATAGAATAGAATAGGCATGCTGCAGATCCCATCAGTCAAAGAATGTCATTTGGTGGGAACTAGAAGGTGAGCTTTTTCTGCAGCGGCCCCCTGCTCAATGGAACATCCTTCCTTCACAGATTAGAATGGCCTCTACAAAGCTCATTAGGCTCCAAGTCTCAGGTGT
Source organism: Natrix helvetica (assembly GCF_964273705.1). NCBI lineage: Eukaryota > Metazoa > Chordata > Lepidosauria > Squamata > Natricidae > Natrix > Natrix helvetica. Next base: position 65,876,180 of record NC_138558.1, on the reverse strand, counting down.
CACATGTGCCAAGGGCTCCACTTCCTGGCTATAATATTAATGGGCCAAATATCTTGCTCTCGTGTGTACTTTGAATTAAATGTTTTAATGTTTTCTACTGTTTTACTATAATTATTGTTTTAAATGTTTTTTTTTAAATTTAATAGTAATATATGTTTTGACTTGTAAGCCACCCAGAATCATTTACTAAGGGGAATGGTTATAGAAATCAATCAATCAAACAAACAAAATCTCCATAAAGGAGAATATTTGCAACTCATTAAAACGACGGGTCCTTGGTGCTCTCTGACCTTGGTTGTTTTCTTGAGACATTCCATTATCCAAACTATGTAACATTATCAGTGCTAGTGCTGATGATGTTACCTAGTTTGGGTAATGTAATGAAATATCTGCAAGGAAATAACAAAGCTCGGAGAGCACAAAGGACTCCTCATTACATCTCTTCATATGTAGCATCAATCACCTATCACTTTTTAACAAGACAGAAGAAAGGCCTGGGGAAAAGAGTGAAGTATTTAATTAGGGTATGCTGTACCCATATAATGTGTATTTCATGGAGTAAAAAAAATGCACCTGAAGGAATTATATTTAAAATTCCAATCCAATTTCAGATTTCTGTGAATGGGTGAGTGAGTGAGTAAGTAGGTAATAAGTATGTTAGTTAGTTAGTTAGTTAGTTAGTTAGTTAGTTAGTTAGTTAGTTAGTTGAAGTGCAGGAAAAGTTAAAGTAATTGTCAAAAAGTTCCTGAAGTTCTACTTTTTGATTGTGGGGACAGTGCTCAGAACATAATAGCTATATTTCTGTTAAAATGCCTACTACTATTTCTTTTATAATTAAAAAGAAATTATACAACCACCTCAACAATCTAACTCAAGAGTGGCTATTTGGAGAATGCATTACACTAGAATTAAGTATACATTAATGTTATCAACAGACAGTTCAAACCACAATGTTTCTTTCTAGCTAGTCATTTAAATCAAGAACTGTACTGAACCTATTTTAATGCTCAATAATTCATCATTTCCAACATTTATAATATGTATGACTGGAACATTTAATTTTAAATCCAAGCATGTTCGTTTCACCAAGTTACAAAATTAAAACTAGCCTGGGAACTTTAAGTCCTCAATTCAAATATTACTTTGGATCAGTTTCTATATTTTAGTGCTATTAGAATTACCATAGGAGAATGTCAAGTGACTGTATGTAAGGAAAATTTGCCAAAATAGTATAGTTTGGATGATTCATGGCTTAGTCAGTTTTGTTGGACAGCTCTTCCTTAGGAAAGAGCTCAAATATAATAATTAGATTAACAGAATGGAAATTACATTAACAATATTACTTGGCATAATCTCGTTTAAGAAGGAAAAACATAATCCACACACTTTCAGAGCTAGACTCTATTTGCAATTCCAGAATCAGATAAAACACCAGGAAATAGCTATTCAATGTGTATTATTTACAAAATGAAAAAGAAATTGAAGATATACTAATTGAAATAAATCAATTAGAATAGAGCTGAAAGTGATCTTGGAGGTCTTCTAGTCCAACCTCCTTCTGAAACAGGAGACCTTATACCATTTCAGACAAGTGACTGTCCAGTCTCTTAAAAACCTCCAGTGATGAAGCACGCACAACTTCTGAAGGAAAGCTGTTCCACTGGTTAATTGTTCTCACTGTTAGGAAGTTTCTCCTTAATTCCAAGTTGCTTTGCTCTCTTCTTGATTAGTTTCCATCCATTGTTTGTCTTGGTTTTGGTGCTTTGGAAAATAAGTTGTACCCCTCTTCTTTGTGGCAGCCACTCAAATACTGGAATACGGCTAGTATACTGCTAACATGTTATCCCTTCTTTTCTCTAGACTGGCCATAGCCAATTCCTGCAACCATTCTTCATGTGTTGTTGTCTCCAGGCCCTTAATCATCTTACTTGCTCTTCTTTGCACGTTTTCCAAAGTGTCAACATCTTTTTCGTAATGTGGTAACCAAAGCTGGATGCAACGTTCCAGATGTGGTCTTACTTAGGATTTATAAATTGATACTAACATTTCTCTACTGCCTATCACTTCCTTGCCATTTTTATCCATGATTTTTTCTTAGGCTCTTTGTGAATTTGTTAAAATCAGCTCTTTTACAGTTTAAAACACAGGTTGGATTATATTCTATTGCTTGTGTTAGCATTATACTGAGTTTCAATATGCCATGGTTACTCTTGCCCAAGGTTCCAGCAACTTCAACTCCTATCATTTCTTCTCTATTAGTAAGAATTAGGTCCAATATAGCTTTTCCTCTAGTTCCCTCATCTACCTTTGAATGACAAAATTGACAGCTAAGTCAAATCTCCTACTTCCTGTGGAGTTTGTCTCTCATTTGTATCAGAGTAGTTAAAGTCTCCCATTACTACATACATTTGTTAATTGATTAGCAAAGAGTTCATCTATTTCTTCTGCTTGGTTGGGTGGCCTAGCAATGTCTTTTTTCCCCTCTTTTATATTGACTCATATGGATTCTAGGAGATTTTCATCCTTGGTTTTGTGTACTTCTGTAGAGATGTGGTGATCTTTTATATATAATGCAACTCCACCTCCTCTTTTGTTAGGTGTGTTTCTTCTGAATAGTTTGTTTCCTTCCATAAATACATTCCAGTCATAAGTTTCATCCCACCAAGTTTCAGTAATAGCAACTATATCATACCTGCTTTCATGTAGTAATACTTCATGTTCACCTTGTTTGTTCCCTAATCTTATGAGAAACATGTTTCAGGTTAAATCGTGCAAGCATCCTTACCCTGTTTCCCCCAAAATAAGACCTCCGCAGATAATAAGCCCAATCGGGCTTTTGAGTGCATGCACTAAAATAAGCCCTTCCCTGAAAATAAGCCCTCCCCAAAAATATTGCAACACAGCAGTAGCCATGAGGTGACCATGCTCACCACCTCCTGCACCTCAAAAATAATAAGACCTCCCCGAAAATAAGACCAAGCGCTTATTTCGGGGGTCAAAAGAAAATAAGACCCTGTCTTATTTTCGGGGAAACACGGTAGAATAAGAAAAGGGGGATTATATTTACCAACCTCTTCCTTCTACTATAGCTCTCACTGCTTTAGTAAATTGTTCTCTCTTCCCCAAAATATTGACAAATAATACAAATGTAAATTTTTTCTTGTATTTACTTCAGTAATCCTTTCAGTTGACTTTCATTTTCTTGTACAAAAGACGTTTTGAAAGTTATGAAACATTTATTCTTAAAAACTATATGGACATCTTAATCAAATAACTCTGGGCAGCTAACGAAGCATAAAATAAAAAATACACAGAAATAGATTAAAAATATATTCCAAATAAAAATAATTAACTCTTTGATTGGCACAGAACAAATGCATAAACTGGGCTTTAATATTATCTTAGACCCTAAAGCCCATGGAAACAAAACAAAAACAGAAAAAGAATACTATATTCAGTATCAATACTGAATACACTTTCCACATTACATCTTGTAATTTGCAAACTGCAGCCCAATACCCTTCACAGAAGGATGTATGATTTGAGTACCATTTAAATAAATGAGTTCTTCAGCAAATGGTACACAAATTCATGTTCAAGGCAAGAAAACTGCCATAGCTCAAATAATAGCACTATCTTTTAAAAATTACACTAGCTCTCAAATTTCCCATAATCAAGGCACATCAATACATACTGTAATTGGAATGCAGAAAATGAATGCCATCTTCATCTAAAGTCTGTCCTAACGAAAACAAACTGATGCGCCTCATTTTCAATAGTTTCGGAGAATTTTCAGAGACGGTATTTCCAACATCTGACATGACAGAAGGCACAATTTTTTTAAAGAAGTCCATGTTTGAGTTTTACCATTCCTAGCACATTGATTAAAGTCTTCTGTTTAATGGCCACAAGTAGAAGTCCAGATAATTGTGCAAACTTCCTTGAAGAACTTTTACAAGCCGGTCTGTGCTACTTTACATAATGATGTCATACTAAACATGGGTGGTGCGCAGTTCAAACACCAGCAAGCTAACAACTAACTGAGAAAAGTTTTAAAGATGTACATTTTAACAAACTAAAGCAACCCAGTCATTAGAAATACTCTGAGACTGTGAACTGTGAACATAAACCAATAAAAATAACGGAATGATAATTTAAAGAACATAAAACATACAAATGCATACATATAAAGTATATTTCTATCTAATTAGCTGGAAGTTTTAGTTTTATCTTGTAAGGGAGGAGTATACTTCTGCACTCGAAAGATAAGAGTTATCACTGTGAAATGTTTGTGGCCCTTGTGAATATAGTTACCAATGTTTCCAATACCCTGTGCTAAGTATCCATTCAGTTTATAACACAAATAAAGTTGTAATTACTTTTTTAAAAAAGACCATTTTCCCTTAAAAGGGCTGTCAATAAATGGCAATTTAAGTCACAGCATTTTATACAAGGTATTTCCTGTAATACTGCATCCTTTATATTTTATTCATAGAGAAAATTAGAAAGCATGTCTGTAACTTTTCAAAAGAATGTGCAAAGCAATGTTTACTACTGTATATAACCTATTTTTCAAATTAATAAGACAGGTGTCTTTGAAGAATTTTAGCCTATATGTATTTAAGGAGTGGTTCAGACCAGTTTTAGGTAGGTAGGTAGGTAGAATTTTCAAGCTATTATATTTACCATAGTTCAGCCAAAAACCATTTATTTTCAGTTTATTTATAAAAATTTGAATGAGCTGAATTCTGACATACGTACCATCACAGGAGGGTCAAATCTTAGCTGAGAACACTAATAACCACTAGTCAGACATAGTTGTATGAATATGTCACTTATTTTCTTTCCAGATAAATCTTTAAGCTTACATTTAACTCTTTTCATGAGTAAAAGTAACATGGGACATAGCAAGATAGAAGTGGGTAGTTCATATTTTTGTTCTTCATGAGTCTTTAGGATGTGAGAAAAACAGTTTATTGTATGACTGCTTGTACTGAAAAAGCATATGACAAAAGTTAATTAGTTTTCATTGTGGAATGTTTTGTACAAATATGTTGAAGATATGTTGCTGAATGAAACAAAAATAGTACGTGATGAAAATAAACTTCATAGAAAATAAAAAGAAAGTTCAGGAAATGGTTCAACATTAAGCAGAGAACTGTGATGTTACCTTGTGATTAATGTATTTATGGATAAATTTATAGGGGCAGCTTGTGCTGAAATCAGAGATATGATGGTGAGGTCATGCGCTTTTGTGTGCAGTTAATTTGTGCTGCAAAGGATTCAAATGATTTGCAATGACTATGAAGTTGCACAATGGAACAAGGAGTTTGGCTTAAAATTAAAGTGTCAAGATTAAGGTAGTTGTTGTGTTTGTGAAGTCACAAAGTGAATTGTTCCAAGTTATTCCTAAATGGAAAAACCTAGACCAAGCACATGAATGGAAACATTTAAAGGTGTGCAAATGCTGGTAGAAATATGAAGGGATAATACATAACCTTCTTCAAGGAATCAATATTTGTGAAAACATATGAAAATGGGAGAGAACATGCTTCTGCTCATTTTGTGAAGAAAGTGATAGTTAGGTATGGCAAGAAAAAAAAGAAGCTGACTGCAATGGGAATGAATTGCTTAAGAAGTATAACAAGAAGAAATAGATCAAGAACAGGAAATGAATGTGGACTGGATGCTAGAGTGACCACCACAAATGTCACATACACAAAATGAATAACACAATCTTTGGGCAAACTAGATTTAACTACATGTCTCTCATATCTTTAATTTCTGTGACTTATTATTTCTTATATATTTGCTTTTATTTGTTTACAGGTCTTATAGGCCTTGTTTTCTGAATTTACTCCAGTGCAGTGTAGTGGTTATGAATGCACTGTATTTTTCGGAGTATAAGACGCACCCTTTTCCCTCAAAAAGAGGGTAAAAAATCTGGGTGTGTCTTATACACTGAGTACAGCATTTTTGGCCTGCCGAAACCCCGCCCCCTTTGCAAAAAATGGACATGTAGAGGGTTTGGGAGGCTTGCAAAATGCTTCTGGGGACTGGGGAGGGCAAAAACAAGCAAAAAATGGGCCATTTTTTCTCCCTCCCAGCCCCCAGGAGCACTCTACAAGCCTTTCAAAGCTCTGCATCCCCCCACCCCTTTTGTGCAAAAAACCCTACGCCTGCAGAGGGCTCGGGAGGCCTGCAGATTGCAAAAACTTTTTTTTTATTTGCCTCTTCAAAATCATGGTGCGTCTTATACTCCGAAAAATACGGTAAGTATGCCAACTTCAAAATTTAAGTAAAACATTTTCAGAACAAGAATTTGTTGAAAATAAACCTGATTATTATGCTTAAAGGTACATGTCTTTCTGCACTTTATCAGGACAGAAATTCACAACGATATTCAAAATCTCTAATGAAGTCAGGAATTGTACATATACTGGTATTTAGGAGGAGGAAAAAGACATCTGACTTTGGGTTTATATACTTGAATCTAGTTACTCCAACTAAAAGATGCAGGTGGAAAACTGTTTTAGGATTGAGTTTATTCACAGATCATCAACCGTTTGTCTATGAAAAATTCAGCAATACAAGTAAGCTATATGCTATATAATGGATTCAGTAAAATGTGACAAGAGATTGTTTCTTAGGTAAGGACTGAGGGAGAGGTGGGAACTAGCATAGCTAGAGCCAGAGAGAATGACTGTGGGAACACGGAGCATGTACATTTGAACCTCAAGGTTAGGGAGGGGAAAGCCAAAAAGCTTTTGATTTGAAAAGACAAGGAACAGACTCAAACATTAAAACCTGGAGATGACATATATAGACAGTTTCTGTGTTATGCAGTAGGAGGGTCATCTGTACAGTACCTGTACAGCTGTATGGCTTCTTATGTGCAATAAAGGAGCTTATCTAGCAATGTCAGGTATGCCAGCTCCTCGCTCAGGGCAGGTTTCTGGAAAAACAGAGATTTATAGTTGCTCCCAACCTGAGGTCTTGCCCGCTGGTACTTATAAAAAGCACAGTCCTGTTTAGGCAATAATAGGCAAAGATAAAGGTTTCCCTGCACATACGTGCTAGTCGTTTCCGGCTCTAGGGACGGTGCTTATCTCCATTTCTAAGCCAAAGAGGCAGTGCTGTCTGTGGCCATGTGGGTGGCATGACTAAATGCCGAAGGTGCATGGAACGCTGTTACCTTCCCACCAAAGGTGGTTCTTATTTTTCTACTTGCATTTTTACATGCTTTCAAACTGCTAGGTTGGAAGAAGCTGGGACAAATAACGGGAGCTCACTCTGTTATGTAGCGCTAGGGATTCGAACCTCTGAACCTCTGATCGACAAGCTCAGCGTCTTAGCCACTGAACCACCACATCCCTAGGCAACACTGAGGCTTCATAGTATACCGGAACTATGGCTTTCTCAAAACAAGTAGACAGAATGGAAGTCCTACTATAAATGCTAGCAACAATTTCCTGGTTCTTGCCAACCACAGTTCTGACAATAGCTGAATATATGCATCTATACATTCAGCAGCACCGTTCACATCCTATCAATATATAATGATAAGATGAAGTCCCAAAACTTAGCATGTAATATTTTTATTGAATAAGATTACTCATTTACTGTAATCTCCTCTGGAAATCTTTCTCTATGGCAGTGATGGCGAACCTATGGCACGCGTGCCACAAGTGGCACGCAGAGCCATTTGTCAGGGCACGCAAGGTGCTGCCCTGTCAGCTGGCCAGCGCACATGCACGTGCTGGCCAGCTGAGTTCACCTTTTTAAAAGCTATTTTTCGCCTTCCCCAGGCTCCAGAGGCTTTATAGGAGCCTGGGGAGGGTGAAAAGAGCCTCCCCCCCCCCGAGGCTTCAGGGACCGTCCGGAGGCTTCCCTGAAGTCTTCGGAACACTTAAAACCACCCTCCGAGCAAACCGGAAGTGACTTCCAGGTGCTCGGAGGGTCGTTTTAAACATTCCGAAGGCTTCAGGGAGCGTCCGGAGGCTTCGCTGATGCCTTTGGAACGCTTAAAACCACCCTCCGAGCAAACCGGAGTGACTTCCGGGTTGCTCGGAGGGTCGTTTTAAACGTTCCGAAGGCTTCAGAGACCATCCGGAGGATTCCTTGACGCCTTCGGAGCGCTTAAAACGACCCTCCGAGCAACCCGGAAGTCACTCCGGTTTGCTCGGAGGGTGGTTTTAAGCGTTCCGAAGGCTTCAGGGACCGTCCGGAGGCTTCCCTGACACCTTCGGAGCGCTTAAAACGACCCTCCAAGCAACCTAGAAGTCACTTCCGGTTTGCTCGGAGGGTGGTTTTAAGCGTTCCGAAGGCTTCAGGGACCGTCCGGAGGCTTCCCTGACACCTTCGGAGCGCTTAAAACGACCCTCCAAGCAACCTAGAAGTCACTTCCGGTTTGCTCGGAGGGTGGATTTAAGTGTTTCGAAGGCTTCAGGGAAGGCTCCGGACGGTCCCTGAAGCCTCCGGAGGGCCTCCGGGGGGCCGGGGGAGGCTCTTTTCGCCCTCCCCAGGCTCCTATAAAGCCTCTGGAGCCTGGGGAGGGCGAAAAAAGCATGTAAAAATGGGGGAGGTCGCGCGTTGTGCACGCATGCGCACTGGGAGAGGGGTCGCGCGTTGCATTATGGGTGCGGCACGCCCGCACACGACCCCCCTGCGCTCCCCCCACTTGTGGCACGCGAGCCAAAAAAGGTTCGCCATTGCTGCTCTATGGCTAATTTGCACATTATTGCAGGCTATTCTCTTGAATTTGTAATAAATACAAAAATGGCAGATTATTGATCATTGTAGAACTTTGCAAAGTTACTTAAAGATTGGGTTTATAAAAATGGATCAGAATAGCAAATAATGCAGTTTCAAAACACTGCAAAATTTTTGAATCAAGAAAAAAAGCTATCATACATAGTAATATCTTCATTTTAAAACTTATATTGTTGGAAAGAAGAGGGAGGGTCCTGTAACACACAGCTGACTACTGAAGTTATCTGTGCTCTTTTACATTGCCCTTCCAGAATAAACTATTTTTGGTAAATCTCAAATTGACAAATAAGAACTGGATGATAACAGAATAACAGAATTGGAAGGGAGATCGTCCAGTCCAACACTCTGCACAATTAGGAGACCCTGTTACAACATAAAAGGATACCTGAGAAAAGGTATCTACCTACATTGCAACATATTGAGAATGCTAAGGCCATATTTTACAATAAATTCCAAGACAGTAATTCCATGTTACAGCATCTTTGAAATTCTATTAAATTTTTTACCAATTGCTAAAAAAGGCTATATATACTACTGAAATGTAACGTCACCTGAGTTTAACCTGATAAAAATTTGTATTTTTGTGCTGATAAAGCAATGTCCTTACTTAGCACTACATCTAATGGCATTGTGCTGAGTGCACACTTTAAAAAAGAAACACAAGCTGTTTCAGCGAACCTAAGATACCGCAAAGTTTCCATTCAAGAATTAAGAAAATGCCGTATTATGAAGCTTAGTAAACAAGTCAATAGCAAAACAAATACAACATAGATATGATATTTTGTTACAGAAACTTAAGTCACAAATCCAAACAGACTCTACCTAAATTTAGGAATATATGCAAATTAATAGCTACTTTTTCAAACTTAAAAGAGAAACCCTTCATACATGCCGGTAATGCTAGTTTCTATTTCTTAGTATTTTATTATACATATTACCAAATCATTCCTCAGTTTTGTAATACTGTTCACTAAAATAATATCCTGCAATAATAATAATAGGTCCAAATATTTCCCTTGCCTGATGGTAAATCCCTTGATAAGAAAACTGATGCAAACAATACTGGAACTGTAAAACTGGTAAGTTCTTTTTTCCTTCCTCAGAACATAATCTTTTGGTTTTAATGGTCCTGATTCCCTCCAAATACTAATACACTACTTCACAAATGATCTATTCCTTAAAATTAGCCACTCTTTACTGCTACAAACTTTGTCCAACAATCTGTCTTTTTCATCAAGGCTGGAGACACATCTGGTCTATGAAAATGGTGTTTACTCCTTGAAATTACAGTCTAAAATGAGACGATTTTCATTTTTGTGTTAATCGTGTCCCGCCACCTTTGCTTTGGTTTTCTGTGTGGGCATTTGCCATAAGTGTTAGTTACGTTGCTGGAAACATCTAGCCTGGTAGGGAGAAGGGATCAAGTGCATGGCTAGTCTAGAGTCCCTGTACAACCACAAAAGGCTGAAACCCACCCAACCCCTGACTTTCTTGGAAGCATATTGAATTGTTCCCAGAAGTAGGCTGCCAGACTGGAGAGATTCCTGCATTATAGGCAGAAGATAATACAGTTCTTTCAAACTCTGCACATCTGGATTTGATTTATTAATACTTGACATTCGCAGTACAGGTAAAGATGGTCATAGAAAATAGCCATACCATTGTATGCATTTTTCTCACATTTTCTATTACTGGTGCAATGTCCATCTGTGTGTCACTGTTATCACTGTTGACATGGTCAAGAAAGTTTAAAAAAACTAATGACTAAACAAGCATCCACATCTCCATGGCATGTAAAGAAGATGTAACGTAGCCTCCCACCGTCCAGTACGATCCCACAGAGTTGGCCTCCTCAGGGTGCCGTCGGCCAGTGTCGGCTGGTGACCCCCAGGGGGAGAGCCTTCTCTGTGGGAGTGCCTTCCCTCTGGAATGAGCTGCCCCCGGAGCTTCGCACAATCCCTGACCTCCGGTCCTTCTGACGCGCCCTAAAAAGTTGGCTTTTCGAGCAAGCCGGCCTGGCCTGTTAATTTTATCTTATTTTTTAAATGTATTGTCCTATAAATTGGGTTTGTTTTTTTGGATATGTATTTAATTTATTTTTAACTTTCGGGATGTGTGTTTTTTAATGTTGTATGCCCTGAGTCCTTTGGGAGAAGGGCGGCACATAAATCCAATAAAAATAATAATAAAGGGTACTCAGCACTTTTGGTGGGTGGCCTGCATTCAGCTCCATACAGTGCTACTGGTTGGATTATTAATTTAGGTGAATTGGCATGCACCTCCAAATACCCATGCGCCATTTCACCGCTCCGCGGCTCACCCACAGCCTCAATTAACTCTTCGCGCTCTTGCAAGTGCTCCGTTGTTGCCGTGGCTCGATTCCAGCCGCCGAAGCCCTTTGCAAGCCAGTCGGAGCGACGGAGGGCTATGGTGCTGGAAATCCCGAGGCTGCAATCCCCCCCCCCCCCCGATCGCCCAGGAGCCGGGGGCTGCCTCCATGTGGCTGGCGGAGCTCAAAATGGCTGCCGCAATGGCGACTGAGCCTTTCCAGCCCCCAGCAACTAAATCACTCTCCCTGGTGGTCAGAATGGAAACCACAGTAGGTGACTTACTGGCAGAAGACGGGAGCTGCTTTCAAGGAGGCTGCAGATGGCAAGGAGGATCCAGTAAAAGTATTATCAGGAGAAAAAAAAAGTTTAAGTCTCAATTCTGGCTGGACTGAGATAGAACTGGAAATCAAGGGTGGAGCACAGAGGCGTGGCTTCAGCTTCATCCCAGTCTCGTGGCCAATTGGGCGTGATAGTACCACTACTGGAGCCTCCTGCCCCTCACTCCGGAAAATAACAGAAGCAGTTTGTCTTCATTAGAACTTCACAGCTGACCTGGATGCTGTAGGTACTGGGACTCTTAGAAACTCAAATCTTCTTGATATTGTCATGCAGATTAGATTGGCTAATGTGGTCATTCCGTGTCTGGGTGTAGTGCTGCAGTTCTTCTCTGGTACTAGCCATAAGCAGGATATCACCAGTGTAGAGCAGGATGCACTGTGATGCAGACATTTGCATGACGGTATCCATGAAGAGAATGAAGAGCAAGAGTGATAACACAAAGCCAACCTTTGCAGGAAAGCTGTCAGAAAGATGGTGGTGGGTTTCTACTGGTTCGGACTGGTTCTCCCGAACTGGTACTGCTGCCTTCAAACAGAGAGCGAACTGGTTCTCTTATTTTTTTTAAAGTGGGCCCGCCCACCCCTGGGTTTTACTTACCTTTATTCTAGCTTCCGAAGCCCAGCCGATCCGGGGCGGCAGATTTAATTGCCGCTCTTGTTTTCCTTTTTTTCGAAGTAATTTTTGTTCAATTGTGCATGCGTACGTGCTCAGCGAACCAGTAGTAAACCAGTTAGGAACCCTCTACTGGGCTGGTGGCACATAATACTCAGCAGATATTAAAATCCAGATTCATGTTTCGATTAGCTTGGGAATACCATGGTCACATAGCATACCTTATCAGGTTATATGAAACACAGTCAAAATCATTTTCTAGGTTGAGGAAAGCCAGGTTTGATTACTTCTTTTCTCTATGCTTCCCCATGAGTAGGCAAGCTGCAAAAATGCGTTGGAAGTATTCAAACCTTTGACAAAACTGCACTGGTTAATACTGATTTCAATGATTAAACATTTTAATTGTGTGTGACAAGAGGATTGTTTGGAGTTGTCTCTGGATCACTTCTGTTCTTAAAGAAGATAACTGTCATACAAGCAGCAGGGGTCTGGCCTGAGTCCACAATGCCAAATAAGTGAAATGTAAACCACACAACCAAAATATTTTGTTCATTTTTGACTTTGCTTCCATGCTTGAATTAAATCCACATAATTTAAGAGATCTTGACAACTCAAAACATTGTCTTGTTGCTAATAAAGATTTTTACCTGTTTGGGGGTAGGGGATGGGAATGCATATGGAGATAATCAAACAAGAAAACTAATGTCTCCATTGTTGAACACATCATCCATCTCCCTTAAATACTTTCCATGCTATATATTAGAGGAGAGACTACCTGGAATTCCATTTTCCATCTCCATTCTGCTACTGCTATTTTACACAAGAGGTTAAAGATATAACTTTATGCTAGGAACATAAAAGGATTAAAGCCGTTCCCTTTTGGGATGGTGACGGCTCATGTTTCTCTTTTTCTGCTTTGGCCTGGCTTTTATTCCAGTTTAACTCTGTTGTGAACTTTGCTAATGTTTAATAAATAAACAACTAGCTGTAATTTTTTTAGCTGCATTGAGTGGCATGTGTGTTTGCTCTGATCTGGATATAAAGATTGACTGGAAATGTTATGTACTAGGCACAAACTAAACTAGAAATTTCCTATTATGGTTTTCCAACAAGGAGTTTGTGTGCCCATCAGGAAGCCACGGTCAAGCTCTGAGCACCTATAACATTGCAGTCAAAAACGGAACTGCTGTTAAAACTGTTCAGAAAACTATAAATATATTGTAGAGAGAATCAAACTTCATGATGGAAGTTTATCTTGAGAATATAATTGTCACACCAGCCTGATCCGAAAAATAAAGGGAATTTTCTAAACAAATTTAAAAGGGAGAAATATAATCTGTCATTACTTCAACAGAAAGGGGCATATAATTAAAGTATAATGTAGTTTACAGACGTAAGGCCCATACAATAAACAGAGATTAGATCAATGTATTAAAAAAATACGTCTGCACAGGAATTGCCAAACCAACAAAATACAGGCAAAGAAAACAGTGTTTTTGTTAGCAAATAAATTCTTACTTAATATTGGACATGATTTTGAATTTGAAAAGAAACAATTTCTTGCTGGATAGCGATGCATCAACATATCAGTAAAAAAAAGATGTGTTTATAAATCTTAATGAACATTACCAGGAAAAAGTTAATTTAGTTATTGGATATTGAATGACATGCAAGGAAAAGGCAGCAGTGAAGTAAAATACCTGATAAATCATAATGAAAACAGAAATATATTTCAAAAAGTGACTCATCTATCCAAATTGGAGGCAAATTACCTAAGTTTATGTTACCTTAAGCATTGTGTTGTATGCTATTACTATTGAAAAATGAACTTTGGACTGTTGGAAAGGAACATGTAATAAAATTAATGGAAAAACACAATGAATCTAATTTGCTGGAGCTTATGCAATCTAAAGCAAACAAGGTAGCAGGATGCATGCATAATAATCCTATAAATGGCAAGATTTTATCACAGATGTCATGTCATGAAAATAAAAAATGAGGCCTTAGCAATTGGTCTGAAAGTCTGTCCTTGCAAGACATGAAGGGAATTAAAATATGATTGTTATTGTTGTCCCCAAGATGTTCCAGCCAGGCAGTTCAGTAAATTGTTGCATCTTTTCAATTTTGCAGCTGCTTTTCCCAGGTGTTGTCAGAAGGTTAGTGGTCTGTTCAATGTTACCCTCAGATACTTCAGAGAGTTATTGCACAGTAAAACATGACTCCAGAACCTCGGCGAGGGCTAGTAATTTGCATATCTATGGCTGACTTAGAATAATAGCTACCTCTGTTTTTGTTAAGCTTAGTTGAAGGCACTTTTTGAACTAATCATCCAGCACCTAAAGATTTTGAAAAAGGATGTCATCTGCACCACTGAAGTTGAATCTTTGGGCTGTGAGATTGACATCATTGGCATAAATAAATTTCTGATATTTGTGGTAGTCCATTATTCAACTTATCAACGTATCTGCTTTTGTCAAGTTCTGTGAAAACTTGAAATAGCCTGTAATTCAGCATGTTGTCAATCAAGAGAATGATGATGTGACAAAGTATAACCTTGATTAGTTTCAGGAGAAGTCCTTCTCTCCAGAGAAAGCCGCTGAGAGGTCATGAAAGAGACATTTTTTCATTTTCTTTTGGGATCCATTCTCCAGGCAGGAAGTTAATGCAAGAACTTCATCACTACAATCAGAGTCCAGCTTGTTCTACTTAAATTGCAGATTTCTAGGGCTATTCTGTTGGGTGAAACACACGGTTTTTAAGCAAATCAGGTTTCCCCCATTGACTTTGCTTGTCAGAAGTTCACAAATGGTAATCACATGATGCCAAGATGCAGCAGCAACACACATACATGTTGATTGCCAAGTGCCCAAATCAAGATCACATGACTTAACAGGGTGCTATAATGGTCATATGTGTGAGGAACAGTCTTAAGTCACTTTTTTCAACACCACGGTAACTTGGAATGGTTACTAAAGGAATGGTCATAAATTGAGGACCATCTGTATTAGGATGCACGGAATATACATTTTTTGACAAAAATTGTTGCTGTATGTTAAGATGCTAGACTGACATCTTCTGGTAATAGGTTGTAACACCTCAGAGTGAAAGAGAAATTTTAAAGAAGATAATTTACAAGTGCCAATTCTAATGTGGTAATTAGGCCTGTATAAGGGCTGCCTCTCACATTTTGCTATCAATTGCCCATCTTGTCTATGGCCTGGCAATAATTTGTTCCATCAGATGCCCAATTCTAGAAATTCAAAGCTTCATTTTTGCATTATCTAGCTTAGAAATATTTTAATAGATATAATATTTTAATTGGTTTAAAATCAGACTGGGGGAAAATCCATCAAAATGATATTATATTCATTTATATTACTGAACTATGCCTTTAATTTTCTTTTAAGAGCACAAGAATTTTATTTTTCATCAGAACAATGATAACACTGGAAGGCTTTGAAAAAGATACTGAATGTTAGCCAACTTTTTGTCCTGCTTTTAAGTTCAAAAGCATCCTGAACAGCCTCATTCCAATCAGGACTCATGCTGAGATCAAAGCAAAGATCTACTAGGTAGCCATTGGAATTGTGCAGGGCTTCATATAATAATGGATGTGTGCGCAGATAGGGCTTATTGACATCTTAAATCAAATGCATCTTTCCCAGGGAATATGCTGTTGCACAGGGAATTCAAATAGTTCTTTACAGCATGAAGCTGCTTTAAGGAGCTGCTGACAGGTGCTATCCAAACATTTCAGCCACACCTTTGCCCCACCAAGTACCTTTTTGCTTTCACTCTGATGTGGTGAACAGTATGTACAGAGATACAACATGAAAAGTAAGCATATTGCATGGCAAAGTAATCAAGTAAGGCCATTTCGCAGATCTTGTGGTATACAATAAAAGAAACACAGATAAAGTCTTGGTACATGAATAAAGAGGTCTACAGTGTAAATTAAGCATACAATAATTACATCTAAGTATTCATTACTTCCAGTTATGTGCAAATTTTTAAAGATATGTCATATTTGCTTTCCTTTCAATTAATCTGTTTTGTTTAGTGGTGGGATGCAACCCAAATGAGGGTTGTCACAATCCTGTGGGTAAATTTTGTCCAAGCAAGATGCAGGACATGATGAATTGAAGCAAATTGATTTGACATCAAGGAGCGAATAGGGCGTTGGTACTTACCTGATACGCCTCTTCTCATAGTGAGGGAAGAAACAATAAAAACATAACATCTAAAACACAATTAGTGGCACAGTAAAGTAAAACTCTTCAATAATTAAACAATCCCTTAGCCTCACTTTAGTTCAATGCCTGGAGGAAAGCCAGTTTCTAAACCTGCTACATGAGGTGGGGTGAGGGTTTTCCACAGGGCATAAAGGCATGCTCCCCAGGTCCTGCAACATTTAACAGAAAGGGGCCTGAACCATGTCCGTCCTATCCAACTTAGTAGGGAGGACTGAACCCTCAGGGAGAGATGGTTGCCTGGACGACCTGGCCTCATGCCAGGATTTAAAAGTGATAACCAGCATTTTGAATTGTACCTGGAAAGAAATGGGAAGCCAGGGTAGTTTGCACAGCAGTGGTGTAATATGGACAGCACTTTTTTCACTCAATACTAATGCATTAATTGTAATACAAAGATCCAACCCTGGATTTCCTGTTTTTGTTTTTAAAGAACTAAAGGGAAAGGAATGTAATCAGATAACAGTGTTCAATGAAGAAAATGACTTCATCTCTCAAATGATGTCACTGCTAAACAAATATTGAATTGTTGAGAAACATTGAAGGACAAAAAAAAGCCATGTTTCCGAATCAAAGTGTTTTAACAGCAGATGAAAGGGAGCAAGTTCAAATAAGAAAAAGTGAATAACTCTACTACCTTGACAAAGCTGCATCAATTTCTCATTTCTTTTTAAGGCACAAATAGCTTGGCACTGAGAATGCAACAAAAACAAGTATTCTTGTATCTTACATATTCCTACATCCTACATCACCCTGGATTCATTAGGAAAATTCTAAATAAGTACTTACAATTACTAAAATCTGTTACTCATTAACTTTCTAAAGCCTCATACTTGCTGATGACATTAACTACTGCTGAAAATAAACTGTACCCGGAGGAGGCCAGTTCTCATGTTACGATCCTGTCTTATTGCAGCTCCATTCTGGCAAGAAATAGAGCAGCAATTAAAGCTACGATCCTTCACACATTTGTGCTTCATTGAAACTAGACACATTCTTTAATAGACTAGCATCCGTTTACATCATAGTTTTCCTCTTGATTGAAAGCATTTCCAATCTATTGTTGGGATTAGAGATACATACAAGGTATATTAGATTTTTAAAAGCAAAATAAGTTTAGATGAATTGAGCCCGTAGTGCCGGGATGGCGAACCTATGGCACGTGGAGCCATTTGGCAGGGCACGCAAGACGTTGTCCTGTTAAGTGGCCAGTCAGCATGCATGCGCTGGCCAGCTGAGTTCATCATTTTTAAAGGCATTTTTCGCGAAAAATGGGCAAAAAGAGCCTCCACCCCCCGAGGCTCTCCGGAGGCTTTAGGAGCTTCCCTGAAGCCTCCAGAGTGCAAAAAAATGGCCCTATTGGCAAACTGGAAGTTCGGGAATGTACTTCCGGTTTGCTCGTAGGGTCGTTTTAAGCCCTCCGAAGGCTTCAGGGACCTTTAGGCGGCTTCCTTGAAGTCTCCAGAGGACTAAAAAGGACCCTACGAGCAAACCGGAAGTCACTTCCTGTTTGCTCATAGGGTCGGTTTAAGCCCTAGGTCCCTGAAGCCTCCGGAGGGCTTAAACCGACTCTATGAGCAAACTGGAAGTGACTGGGGGAGCACCTCTCATGCGCGCATGCGCCCTGGGGTGTCGCAAGTTGCATTATGGGTGCAGCACGCCCATGCCTGCCCCCCCTGCACTTCCTCCCATTATGGCATATGAGCCAAAAAAGGTTCGCCATCGCTGCTATAGTGCAAGTATAAAAACTGGGGAAGGACATTCTAGGTTCTACATTTTTATTATGGTTTTGAGCTTTAGAGACTGTGAGGGCCATAGTTAGTGACATCATGATAAAAAAATTTCAGGATCCTTTTCCCCTTTCTGATGGCATGTTTATAGAAAATAGATTCATTAAACAATACTGAGACTTCTACATCTGTTTAACAAGAGCAAGCAACTGAATTTCACCGCCATAATCTGGAGCTATTCTGATAGTTGCAAAATAGGGTCTGAGACTGCATGCAAATTTAGGTTCACAATCCTGCTATCACATTTTAAAAATCTGTATTTAACATATGTAACACTAGTACCATATTCAATTTCATTTAGATTCTTAATACTCTTTTAGACAGGCAATTCCAAATCTCTCTCTTAAAAGATATTCTCCCTACCCATTCCTGATAGTTTGCATTATAAAAGGGATTATAGCCAAAGAAAACTTACAATGCTTAAGAGTTTGCTTTTCTAATATTAAATATTACATTTCAGAAATAATTTACTTCGATATTCCTTACTATGGGTTTGCTATAGTTTTAAAAAAATCTTACAGCTTCCTTTCTCTTCAGAACAATAAACAATTAACTAGCAAACTATGTTGACAGCCTTTTACAAAGCTCAACATGTAGGACAGATTCATCTATAGTATTAATTCATCTCTGTTCCACGGAACTTTCAGAAAGAACTCCTCATACACAGTTCATTTTCTTGCATAAGACTGCAACAAATCAGGGTGAACAGAAATAATTTTCATCCATTACCAATGTGCCTCGAAGCAACGGCAACTGGATTCAAGACAAACAGGATTAGAGAGAGATAGGTATTTAAGATTTCTGGGTAATGTTTCTAAGATAAAAGCTTGCCTTTTACAGACATTTGTTTTTAAGTTCTTTCATTTCTCCAAAGTAAACAGTGCTGGGATCAAGACCTCATAAGGAGACTTCCAATTTTTCTTTCTCATCCATCCTTCCTATTAAGGACAGTTTTCTACCCTGTTATGCATTCTAATGTTTTTGCCAGGAAACACAGAAGCTGAATGTTCTCTCTTTTCAAAATCAAAGAAAGAATTACAAAAAGCAAAACACTCTGAAATCAATTCATAGAAGCAGACTCGGAATGCAAAACTTTTCATTTTTCTTCAAGTTCAACTACAATCCAATGTAGTCTTAAATGGTTTTCTCAATAGTGCATATATTTAAGTCCGCAGCTAATACTATAAGCAGTATCACAAATTAAAACTTGGCTTGCCTTGTTCTTCAGGTGAATAATTCTAGTTAGATTTTGAGCAAACAACAACTCTGGCTGTTTTTCACAGCTGAAGCAAAACCTAATTCTCAACGAAGAGGACTATTATCTATCTCAAAAAAGACTTGAAAGAAATCTATCCACAAAATTGCTGGCCACAACATATACTAAGGCTGTCCATGCTTCTGGTTCAGTTTCAGAAAATGTTCTTTGGAATATAACACCTATCTGTAATTCTTTAAAGCAGTCATATCTTTTCCAGGAATTGCATGACAGATGGAGAAAAGGTATATTTTCAAGCATATTAAAAAGATACCCTGAACTCTTCCTAAAGTTGGCCTTAAACATCAGTCTTTACAAAGGCTACTTTCCTGAGTCTCAAAAAATAACCCTCTACCCCTGTAAGTATTGCCTCTGTTTTCCTCCATGGATGACACAGTATTTGATAAATGCTTTCTCAATATTAATTTAAAACTCAGAAGCTTTTTCTGAAGGCAAACTTTTAACAAACTAATGCAGAAACCTTTAGGTAAACACTGAGGTAACAACATATGATAGTCTTAAAATCCACCAACAAATCTGCATTTTGTGGCTCTATGTTCCATAGCGATGATGTTAGGGGATGTGAAATGAGGCCTATAGAATTTGTAATTAAGAAGACGGTAACTTTTGTCTTCACCAAGGTTTTGAATTTTTGGATTCCAGGTTTACAGCCATGGCCAGCAATTCTTTATTCTATATACTTCTTGAGGATGGTTGAGAAAGAACGTTGGTCTTACCTGAACGTTTCTTTTAAGGAGAGTAGAGGGAGGGGTCACACGAGGGTTTAACACAGCCTGATTGGTCCATTAGACTGAGAGAAAGCTTCTTAAGCTCTGCTTCTCCTATTGGTGCCCAGTTTCCTTGAAGTCGGACGTCTGCATCTGAAATTCACAAACAAAGGACAAGCCCCGGGGCCACCCGGCCCTCCCCCACCCAGTCCCTGTCTACCTAACCAAAAAAACAGGGTGGGAACGTGACCCCTCCCTCTACTCTCCTTAAAAGAAACGTTCAGGTAAGACCAACGTTCTTTTTCCAGTAGAGTAGAGGGAGGGGTCAGGCGAGGGACATACCTAAGCTACGTCCCAGGGAGGGAAGACTGGGCCCCAGGGAGAGGATCGTTCGCTACCCTCTGCAGGACCCTCCGGCCAAAGGACGCCTCAGCCGAGGCGTAAGTATCTAACCTATAATGACAAATTAAAGGGGTAGGCGAGGCCCAAGTGGCCGCCCTACAGATCTCCTCAAACGGAGCACTGGTCGCCCAAGCTGCCATGACCGCGGCACTACGAGTGGAGTGAGCAGTAATGCCCGCAGGAGGGACCCGATCCGCGGCCTCGTAAGCTGCCACTATTGCCTGTCGTAGCCACCTGCCAATGGTGGACGAGGACACCTTTTTCCCCAGGGACCCTGGTTGGAAAGACACAAAAAGTGCCTCCGTCTTACGCATCCCTGCCGTCCTTTTGAGGTAGACACGGAGGGCGTGCCTGACATCTAACCTGTGCCAAAGTCTCTCCCGCTCGTGAGACGGGCTCGGGCAAAAATTTGGCAACACAATCTCCTGGGCCCTGTGAAAAATGGTATTCACCTTTGGAAGAAAGGCGGGGTCGAGAAGGAGGATCACCCTATCCTGTCGAATGAGGCACAAATCTTCCCGGGATGAGAGTGCGCCCAACTCCGAAATACGTCTGGCCGAGGTTACGGCCACCAAAAATGCCACCTTAAAGGTAAAGAGACGAAGGCTGACAGTACGGAGTGGTTCAAATGGAGACCCCGTGAGAGCCCTGAGAACCAGTGGGAGGTCCCAAGTCAGGAATCTATGTACCGGAGGGGGCCTGAGATTTGCTGCCCGTTTAAGGAATCGCTTTATAAGGGGTGAATGGGATAAGGTGTGGGACCCCTCCCCCCTAACACCGTGGCTAGAGCCGCCACCTGTCACCGAAGCGTGTTATGAGACAGCCCGTCCACCAGCCCTTTCTGGAGGAATTCCAACACATCAGGGACCGTGGCCTAGAGGGATTCAGACCCAGTGAAGAACACCACCTGACAAAAACCGACCAGGTAGCATTGTATATCCTGGTTGTCGAGGGCCTCCTGGACGCCTCATTGGTCGCAATAACCCCCGAGGAGAGCCTAGCTCCCTTCAAAAGCTCCCTTTCAATAGCCAGGCTGTCAAGTGGAGCCACTGCGGCTCCGGATGCACTAGGACCCCCTGTCGCAAGGACACCTCCCCTTGGGGAATCCGCCATGGTTCTGCCACCGACAGCTGCACCAGGTCCGCGAACCAAGGTCTCCTGGGCCAATGGGGGGGCGATCAAGATGACGAGGGCCCCTTCTGCCACTACCTTTCTGACTGTCCCCGGGATGAGAGGGATGGGAGGGAAAGCGTAAAGGAGGCCCGGGGGCCATCTGCTCCTCAGGGCATCTGTGCCCTCCGCTGCGTACATCTGGAAACGGGAAAAGAAGCGAGGCAGCTGCGAATTGCTGGGTGTGGCAAACAAGTCCACCAGAGGGTTGCCGAACTTCCGACAGATCTTCTGGAGCAGTTCGGGCGCCAGCTGCCACTCGCCATTGTCCAGAGTCGCTCGGCTCAACCAGTCCGCCTGATGGTTGGACACTCCTGAGATGTGATCCGCCGCCAAGGACGCTAAGTGTTTCTCCGCCCACAAGCCGAGAATCTGGGCTTCCCGCCAGAGGGCCCGGGAGTGAGTTCCGCCCTGACGGTTCACGTGTGCTTTCGTGGCCACATTGTCTGTCAGGAGAAGGACGTGCCGGCCCCGCAAGAGGTGCTTGAAGTGACGTAAGGGCAACCTCGCCGCCTTGAGTTCCAGCCAATTTATATTGTGACTGAGGTCCAAGGCCGACCATCGCCCTTGCGCCATGTTGGTGGTCAATACGGCTCCCCAGCCGAAGTGGCTCGCATCTGTCGTCACCGTCATTCTGTCCGGTTCCCAAAAGGAGCCTCCCCGCTGTACCGCTGGGGACAGCCACCATCCGAAGGACACTCGTACATCCGCTGGAAGGCGAATGGGCCACGGGGAGTTGCTCATTCTCGTCTTCTGGTACGGTATCAGCGCCCACTGGAGCGGTCGCAGATGGAGCTGGGCCCAAGGAACTATCCCTATACAGGACACCATCTTGCCTAGAAGCTGTGATAAGGTCAGGATGGAAACTGACCGTCTTGCCCTGACCTTGGTGACAAGCTGACGAAGACTGGATAGGCGGTCCGGGGAAAGCTTCACTACCCCTGTCACTGAGTCTATGACCGTCCCTAGGTGAAGGATCTGAGTGGAAGGGGACAAGTGACTCTTGGGGAAATTGACTGAGAACCCCACGGACTGGAGACAACTGATGGTAAGGTGAAGGTCCGAGACTGCCCTGGATGGGGAATCTGCCTGAACTAGGATGTCATCCAGGTAGCATTGGAGTCTCACCGGCACCGAGAGCAGGTGAGCTGCCAATGCCGCCAGGACCTTGGTAAAGGTGCGGGGAGCTGAGGCCAGGCTGAAGGGAAGGGCCCAGTACTGGTAATGATTCTCCCCGTGAGAGAACCAAAGGAATCTGCGGTGGGACTGGAGAATAGGGATGTGGAGATACGCTTCCGTGAGGTCCACGGAGGCAAGGAAGTTTCCCCGCCGGATGCCCTGAAGGATGGACTTCAGGGAGGACATTTTGAAGCACCGGTAAACGAGGAACCGGTTCAGGCATTTGAGATCCAGGATTGCCCTCCAGCCCCCGAGCTCTTTGGCACTACGAAGAGGTTCAAGTAATGACCCTCCCCGCGCTCCGAGGCCGGAACCTCCTCGGATCTCAAGAAGGTGTTTTACGGCAAGATCCATGAGGCAGCGGTGCTCCGGGTTCCTGGATGGGGGGAAGGTCCTGAAGAAGTTCGGGGGAGAGGACAGAAACTCTAGCCTCAGGCCGAGCCTGACTGTGGCCCTGACCCAGGCGTCTGTGGTTATCTCGGCCCACTGATCCGCAAACAGAGCGAGACGGCCGCCGATGGGAGGGCTCGGGTTTGAGTCATTTCCCCCTGCGGAAGGGGCGGCTGGCCCCCCGCGAAAGAGTTGTTTGGACTGGGACTGGAACCTATTTCGGTCCTGATAGGGAGGTCGGGAGAAGTTCCTGTCTTGCCTGTACGGTTGATAACGCTGGTGTTGATTGTCATAATCCGGAGCTATGTAAGAGGACCTACGGTAAGGATGGGGCTGGAAATCCTGTTTCATAATGGTGGAAGGCATGACTTTCTTTTTATCTTTGTTTTCCACCAATATTGGATCCAGGGCCGCACCAAAGAGATTTGTCCATCTGCCAACTGCGTAGCCACAGGAGGTGACGGGAAGAAACGGAAGTGGCTAGGGCGCTGGAGCCGAACTTAATCGCGTCCAGAGTAGCGTCAGCGGAAAACTGAAAAGCCGCTAAAATCTTAGTAATATCCTGATGAATACGGTCGTCCTGGATCGGAATCCGATCCTGGAGCTGGCGGAGCCACATTACCGTGGTACGGTTAAAATACGATGCTGCGGCTGCCGCTCTGACCGCCCATGCAGTAGCGTTAAAATTCTTGCGGAGGATAAGCTCCGCACGCTTATCCTCCGGCTTCATCTTGTCCGCCGCGTCTCCAGAGACCACGGAAGAGGAAGTGACGAGAGCTGCTATAGGCTTGTAAATGCTAGGGAGCTGGAGTTCCTGGGCAAAGGCCTTCTCCACATTATAGGCGCGACGGTCGTTGCTGCCTGGGGTGGAGAAGTTAGAGGGACGGGCCCACTGATTCTTCAACACCTCCAGGAACAACGGGGGAGCAGGAATCTCCTCCTTGTTTATGGCCGTGTTGGAGAACATTGCCATGTCTGGGTCCCAAGGAGGCGGGACCGAGGGATCCCCAGTGCCAATCTTGGTGGTCTTTCTGGCCTTGCGCAAAAGGGCTTGAACATAGCCGGGGGCATTAACACTGAAGAGGAAGGGGAGTCCGGGGGAGCATCCTCATCCTCCGAAAATCCCAGGTTGTTACGACTGTCCTCTCCCCGGGTGGAAACCTCACTCACCAGGGAAGGGGAGGAGGCCCTAGATCTAGATCTGTGATATGAAGAGGTCCTGCTGTGGTAGGGGGCTCTATCCCTCTGTGCAATGCCACGGGAGATGGCTGCTGAGATGAGTCTCTTAATATTCTTGGGGAGATGTTCCAAATCCCCTTGATACTGATCAGGCTCCCGGGGGCCCCGACCCCTGGAAGACTGGAAATGCCGGGAAGATCCCTCCATAGGATCCATTGACTCTGCCTCAGGAGGCTCCGGAGACCCCAGAGGGGAAGGGGAATTTTCCCCCCCTGGACTCTGGCTCGATCTGTGGGAAGCCCCCGAGGAAGACGAAGGACTAAAGCCCCTTTGAGGAGAAGGGGAGGTATCCCGGGTAGGCCTCACCAGAGACCTGGACCTGGACTTGGGCCTAGCTGCCATGGCCTGCTTTTCTGCCCTGGCAATGGTTTTCTCTAACGCCCTCTGGCGCCCCTGTTCGTCTCTCACTGTTGCTCTGGATGGTCTCTGGGCTGCCAGAGGCCTAGCTGAGGAAGGTCTAGCCCTAGCTGGGTCAGGTTGGGCCTCCCTTTCCTCCTGGGGCTGGGTAGGAACGGCTTGCGCCAGATCTGTTCTTGCCGCCGTCGCCCCACTCACGTGCCTCAGTAGATCTTGTCTGGCTTGTAAAGCTGGGCCCACTGCTGCTCGAGGCCACGTGCACCGGCCTTTACCGTCTGCCTCCGAAACTCCGTCCACGTCGCGGCTCCCAAAATGGCCACCGGAGCCCGCTCGCCCGATCTCCACTCTTCGGGCGGCCGCGTTCAATCAGTTCAGCCTCCGCGGACCGCCTCTCGCCTCCTCTTCGAACGTTCGGCTTTGACGAGCGCGCGCAGCTCCGAAAAGGAGGCTGGCGCGAAGATTGCTCGCTGGAGGGAGCGCTTGAAGCCGCACGGCTTTTAGGTGTGTCCCAATGGCGCCGCGGCTTTAAATCAGCCCGATTTTTGAGGAGGACGTTGCGGGCGGTGGATTCGGGCTCCTGAGGCTGCAGGGGACGCCCCGGCACGTCCGCAGTACTCGGGAATATGTCCGGAGCCCCAGGCCCGCAGAGGGAGAGAGAGAGATCGCCCCACAGGGCTCTCCCCGTCCGCAAAGTACAGGCACTAAGCCTCCCTTTTGGGCGCAGCCGACAATTTACAATTTAAAATAGCCAATTGATGAATTAATCTCAAGATTTACCTTGTCTAGAAGAATTTGTAAAAAAATAGCCAAATATTCCTGTCTAGAGAATCAAAAAATACTGTTGCTTGGACCAAAAGACTGAGAGGAAACTGGGCACGAATAGGAGAAGCAGAGCTTAAGAAGCTTTCTCTCAGTCTAATGGACCAATCAGGCTGTGTTAAACCCTCACGTGACCCCTCCCTCTACTCTACTGGAAAATAGTCCCCAAAACAGACCAAAAACATCAGATCTCTTACTGAATTCCTATCTTCTTATCAAGATTATAATATACAAATATGGAATATTTTAATACGTTTACATCATACCAATTAAAAAGAAATTAAAAGTAATAATTGGAAAACAAATTAACTATTAAATCCTGACAGAAGAAATTTTTACTATCTTCCAAAACTCAGGAAAACAATGTGTCAAATGTGACTCCCTAAAAGTACATGCCATAGCCTGAGAGTCAAATGATAGAAGGCCTGTTCCGATGTACTCTAGAATTACACTGTAATGTTCATGTAATATTGAAATTGGGGTCACTGTAAGTAGATATCCAACTGTACTTTTTTGGAACAGTGCCCTATACCCAGGACAATCTTGATTGCTACTATAAGTCTATTTTCTGTCAAGCTCAGAAGCTTTGGTTCTCATTTGGTTTATTTCAAAAAAAGATAATTAACATAAGCTCAGAGTAAGCCATACTCTTTATTTCAGTTGGCTAGAAGAGCTAAAATTAGGTTCCTTATTTCCTTCTTTTCATGGGCACAAATTGGGAAATTACATTCTAAATTTATTACCTCCAGGGATCTTCAGTAATGCATTTGTAACATACCAAGTGATAGGGAAGCAACTTCAAAGTAAAATAACTGCTTGCTCCCTTAGAAAGTGGAATTCAGAGACATTTAAAGCAGGCAGGAAAACAAAGTTCTATACTGAACAATTTTGGGCAAGCTGAGGACCACAAAAGGGGTGAGGTCATATCATGTAATCAGGCCTAAGTGTGAGGGAGGTGTTCTGAAATTCTACAGGTGTAGAATTTCTGGACCACCCAAGATGAATCTATAATTGAATTATGACCTCAGAAGTCAGGTTTATATAAGAATGCAATAAAACTGACAAATGAAGTTTTCATAGTAATCTGGGCAAAGATTAAATTGAATTTATTTAGAGAAGTGTAAAAAAAGTATTAATTAAAACCTATTTTTATTATCTTAAAGGTAGTTTTAATTTAATTAATCAGAATAGTCATTTTATTTTATTGATAGATCAAATTTATATAGCCATGACACAGGAAGTCATTCTGAGGGGCTGACATTTTCTTAAAAAACAAGTAATCTGTCCTCAAATCCTACTTAATGCAATGTAGCAATTCTATTTAGCAAAGGGCTCATCTGCTTTCTTTCTATTTAGGCAGTACAGAAAGAACACAAAACTGCAACAGGCCTCCTTAGATTTTCAGACTTTCTTGTGGGATTACTCTAGGGATCATTTAATTCATCATTTCACATACTACAGAATATTATTTATTTTGCATTCAAACAGTGCAAGATGTATGTATGTATGTATGTATGTATGTATGTATGTATGTATGTATGTATGTATGTAAGTAATACAGCCCAGGTTCAAATCCCAGTAAGGGTATGGCTAGCTGATGAGAACTAAATAGCTTGAAATAGATCTATAGTAGTCTCCCTTTATTTATTTATCAGCACAAATACACACACACACACACACACACACACACACACACACACATATAAAATTTTTATTTTCAAAATGTGCTAACAGTGATCAATGAGAAAGATACACTGCATCACAGTTCAAATTCCATGGCATACATGTTTATTTGAACTGTGTCTATACACACACACACAGTATTTGTAGTACTTGTTTTAATTACTTAAACTGCAAAGAACCTCCTTCTCTTTTCTATTAGGAGATAAAATCACATTCATATTTAAAGCATAGCAATTTCACCCTGGAGGCCCCTCAAGCATTTTGACTGTTTGTAACAATTCAGGTTCCAACATGCAACAACAGGATTTACATCTTATTTAGTTTTAAGGAAACAAAACCAGAATACTGTTATTATAAAAAGGCGAAGATATAAACAAAACTATACTCAAAACACTTTTACAAGCATTATGATATAAGAAATAACTGATTTCCTTTTGGCAGTAAACAATGGGAAAACGCTAAACATGGGAAACTGACTCCCTCTTAATCATCCTCCACATTTTATGCACAATTGATTTTACTTCCTGATTGGGAATATTCAGAAACAAGATAAAAATCTGTTTCAGAACATAGAATGGGCAAAAACTGAGGGAGCCCAAAGATTTA
The DNA here is from genome assembly GCF_964273705.1 of Natrix helvetica. Classification (NCBI taxonomy): domain Eukaryota; kingdom Metazoa; phylum Chordata; class Lepidosauria; order Squamata; family Natricidae; genus Natrix; species Natrix helvetica. Next base: position 65,848,259 of record NC_138558.1, on the reverse strand, counting down.
TTGTATGTGATCCTGTAGTATTAACAGCTTTAAACTATTACTGTTGAATATAAAAATGCCAGAAAACATCCAAAATAAAGCATGAGAATGCCTTCAGTTACAGGTGGTACCGAACAGAAAATCAGATTTGACCAATATTCTTCAGATTAACTTTGATATAAAGTCACAGACTTTATACTAATTCCATCCACCAAACCATTCTAGAAATATTAAAGGATCCAATAGTATCACCAACCTCATTACTGGAAATAAATCTCATTCTTGGGCTTACAGGAAGAAATGGTGAGGACTGTGACAGAATAACGTGGACTGGCTCTTTGCGATTCCTCTCCAAACAAGGAAAGGACTTGGATTACCCACAAATGTTCCAGAGTTGCTCTTAGGAGGAGACGGCAAGACAACAGTCTCCAGTGGGTTTAGATTTCTGGGAGATAAGGGAACAACATTTTAGCCCAGACAGAGCTTTCAAAGACCATTGGGTTCACACACTTTCTTTTCTAATCAACTTTGGAAATGGCTTATTACCGCTTTACAGCTATTTTAGGAACCCTGGCTAGATAGGTTTTACAATAGAGATAAGCCTATTTTAATCTATAGCAAAAGACTTTCTAACTGTAAATTTTAGGACTTAGATTTTTTTTTATAAACAGGATTAGAATGTTTATTTTAGAAAGTTATAAAGGAAGGAAGGATCCAGGTGGATTTTTGAAATTTTAAGAATCCTTTTCGTGGGAAAATGGTTTTATTTTGAATTCTTAAAAGAAATACTATAAGATGGGACTTTGAAGATTGGGCTGTGGGGAAATTAGAAGGAACTAAGATTGCAATTAAAGAAAAAGAATGCTTGGATAATGGAGCAAAACACTTTTAACACTGGATGGTAGTTTAAAAGTGTCTGCCCTTGTAAGATAGCCTGTTTAAACATTAAAATGTTAATGTTTAAACGTTAAACGATATTATGGAAGAGGAGCAAGATGTACTGGTCAAGACTGAGACTGCTCTGAAAGTAGATTTAAAAATGACAGTTTACAAGAATAATATGAAAATGCTACACTGGACATGCAAATGAAACTGATAGATGTCTTAATAATTAAAAGGGAAATGCAAATAATAAAGAGTGATTTGAATAACTTTCTTATATTGGATTTACAAAACAGACTTGTTATATCTTTAAAGAATTCTGTGAAAAAGTATGAAGAAAAACTCCCTGGGACATTATTTGATGAGACTTTAAGGAATTGTTTATAAAAAGATGAAATATAATAAGAAGTGATCATTTGTTACATTGTAAGACAAGGCAATTTATTACTAAAACTCTTGGTGTTTGTTTATACCTTAAACTGGGCAAAATGGTATATCATAGGGCAACAAAGTAGCTCAAATGGGCTGACTTACAGAATGTGTCCAAAAGGAGCCATGATTCCCATGGTATTGAAATTTTGCAAAGTTGTAGCCACTTCATTACTACCGTGCTCACATGATTGTTATTATCAATGGTCCCTTATCAGAAAAATAAATGGGGAAGCCGGAAGTCACTCTGCTCCCACTGTTCCTTACTACCTGTGATAAGGAATTATCTCTAAAATAAATTACCCAATGGTCATGGATTGTCTAGCAAGTTACTAAAATCGTTTATATGTGTTGTGATGAACAGGAAGCCATTTCTTCTTCTTTTTAACTATATTCTTAATGTTTCTTTAGTATTTTAGTTTGTATTAGTTTTATAACTTTTTAATTGTAAAGTCTAATAAAGTACTATTAAAGAAAGAAATGAATCTCATCCTTCGGTGTGTTTATCTATGCTACACTTTACCAGCAACCAATCTCTATGCAAAATAATAAATGATTGCAAACTCAATGGGAAAACATTTCAATTTCTAAAGATTTTTACAAAAACTTATCAGGAAGTAGTTATACTAGAATTCAGTACTGTAAGAAATGTATTAAAATTTCTCATGAATTAAACATAGATCAAATTTAATGTACTCAATGAAAGAATGCCAGTATCATAACTATTGCTTTAATTATAGTAAATTTCATTAGTTATATATAGTTCATAGCTATAAAGGTTGCCAAGTGATCAAAATGTGCTCATGTGACCATGGGTATACTGCTGCTATTGGAGCTGCAGAACAACATCATATGTAGCTTTTGGAGGGGTCTGTTGTACCTTTGAATGGTCACTAAATGGCCAATTGCTGAGTGAGGAGTACTTGTATGTTCCATAAATGAATTCCTTGTTTTATATAATTATCTTATCTTATCGTGCCACAAAGGCAGATGTGACTTGCATAGCTACAGTATTGCATTATATGTAGTATAAACTGTTTTATAGGCTTCCAATTGATATTCCCATCTGTGCAATTCCAGCAAAACTAGCATTATGATGTTTAATGGGATTTAAGTATTCTTCAAGTGTTGGTTCTTTGATCATTTAACTTTCTCTGATACAAGTTGTATACATTCTTACAAGAATCTGTGCATGTTTGAAAACAACGAAGAGTGTTGTAAGATGAACTTTATTAATGTTTTTATGGATCATGGACATAGCCATTTCTGGAGGGAGGGTAATAGAATAATGGATTCACTGAACCACCACTGCTTTCATTTTAACAATCTCATTTGCTTAAAAAAAAGATATAAAATTGGAATTTGGTGGAAATTCCTGGCTCTATTACAGTTGTAAGTTGAGGACTACCTACCTATCTATACAGTGATCCTAAGCAGTTCACAACCTCCAGACCATACAGCTTCCTAGCTCAACCTCACCCCTCAACTCTTATTCAACCACAGTATTAATTCTCTCTGTCTAGACTAGAGACAACTTCGGGCTTTTTACTCAGGACCTCTGTTTCTATTTGGCAAGACAATTTCCGATTGCCAGACAGAAACAGGAAGTAATACTACTTTTCCTTCGGACTGTATGGCAAAATTGTTCAGAGTTTGCATATACAGGTGAAACTCGAAAAATTAAAATATCGTGCAAAAGTTCATTTATTTCAGTAATGCAACTTAAAAGGTGAAACTAATATATGAGATAAGACTCATTACATGCAAAGCAAGATAGTTCAAGCCGTGATTTGTCATAATTGTGATGATTATGGCGTACAGCTCATGAAAACCCCAAATCCACCATCTCAGAAAATTAGAATATTATATGCAATCAATAAAACAAGGATTGTACATAGAACAATATCAGACCTCTGGAAAGTATAAGCATGCATATGTACTCAGTACTTGGTTTGGGCCCCTTTTGTAGCAATTACTGCCTTAATGTGGCGTGGCATGGATGCTATCAGCCTGTGGCACTGCTGAGGTGTTATGGAAGACCAGAATGCTTCAATAGCGGCCTTCAACTCTTCTGCATTGTTCAGTCTCATGTCTCTCATCTTTATCTTGGTAATACCCTATAGATTCTCTATGGGGTTCAGGTCAGGCGAGTTTGCTGGCCAATCAAGCACAGTAATCCCACAGTCATTGAACCAGGTTTTGGTGCTTTTGGCAGTGTGGGCAGATGGAAAATGAAGTCAGCATCCCAATAAAGCTCCTCTGAGGAAGGAAGCATGAAGTGGTCCTAAATCTCCTGGTAGACAGCTGCGTTGACCCTGGTCTTAATGAAGCACAGTGGTCCAAAGTCCTCTTTTCTGATGAGAGCAACTTTTGCATCCAATTGGAAACCAAGGATCCAGAGTATGAAGGAAGAATGGAGAGGACAATCAAGCACAGTAATCCCACGGTCACTGAACCAGGTTTTAGTGCTTTTGGCAAAAAATGGAAAAGTTGTGCTCTAAAAGTGGGAGACAATATGACCTCCCCCCAATACAAAATTTAAACTACAGTACTAATCATTTTCTTTAGACAGTTAGAATAAAAATCCAAAGTAACTATGGTAGGTTACTTACTTAAAGTAACCAGATCCTCGTACTATACTTGCACCTGGATAATATTAAATGGGATAAAGATTATGATTGTGATGTCTATACAGTCAGACATTTTTAAGCACAATTCATGCATTTTTCTATATATCAGATTAATAGCATTAGCAATAGCATGAAGACTTATGTGTTGCTCCACAGTGCTTTACAGCACTCTTTGGGCAGTTTACTAATGTCAGCAGATTGCCCCCAAGAATCTGGGTTCTCATTTTACTGATCTTGGAAGGATGGAAGGCTGAGTTAACCTTGAGCCTCTCAGGATCAAACCCCTGGCTACAGGCAGAGTTAGTCTGGCCTGCAATATTGCATTCTAAGTACTGTGACACCATGGCTCCTAATCATATAATTAAATGAAAAATCTGAAAATAAACAGCTCCACAAACTACAAGCAAACCATGTAAGAATTTTGTATACAAACCAAGTTCATTTTGATAAATATGATGTAAGCGAACTCAAACTATTTTCCAGTGAAAACAATGTTCAAAGGAGATACTCATTTCCAATGGAAAATGATAAACAAATTAGGTATTTTGCTTATATTTGCCTAGGAACTATAATTCCGTGGGAACCATTGAATTAACATAGTTAATTTTTGCATTAATTTTGCATTGCAAATTATTATTGAACAGCATTTCCTGAAATAGAGCATTCTTCCATGCACGCTAATGCCTTATCAAATGCCTTATTTCTCTAAATTTGTCCATTGAATACCATTGAATACCATAGAGTATTATGATGGAATTAGCTTGGCATTTCTTAATTTTGTGAATATGGTAGGAATATACGAAGCATTATACAATCAAATACTCTGTTGATCTCACATTGTTGCCTTCAATCACTTTTAAACAGAGAAAAAGGAACCCTGCTATAAGTAGACATAGTGATTTATCATTTGTAATGATTTTATAAATAATTGCACCAACATGAATACAGGAAAATATGTAAGCAAAAGTTAATGCTAATATCTAGAGCAGACTCAAAATTTAGAACTGTTAAAGGATATGAGACAAATATTAGGAAAGTAAATAGCAGGAAAATAGGAAACAAGTAAGTTCTTCATTTATATTCATTCATTTTGTGATTGTTTGAAGTTACAATGGCAATGAAAAAAGTGACTTATGACTGGTTTTCACACTCAACTGTTGTAGCATCCCATGATCAAAATTCAGGTGCTTGGCAACTGGCTCATATTTATGATGGTTATGGAGTTGGGTCCTGGGGTGATTTGATGTTCCAATAAGAAATATAAAATAGAGTTAATTTGAAAATAACTGTCAAGTTATATGTATGGCAACATGCTTGAAAGTAGTATATATCACTTTATGATGGCATACTAAATTAATAAGTTATTATGACAATAGCTGAAAGACTATTTAAATGCAATAAATAGGTAGCACTCAAGTTGATGATGGTGATTAGAACTTGATTTTTTATTGCTAAGTAACACAGCCGTAAAACGTGACATCACGTCACCACATTGTTTAGCAACAGCACTCCCATTTGTCATCCTTAAGCAAAGATGTTAAGTGTGATGACATGTGGTCACCATTTGTGACCTCCTGCCAGCTTTCCCATTGTCTTTGTTAGAAACCAACAATGAGGGTCACAAATGGCAATCACATGACTGTGGGACACTGCATTGTAATTGTGAGCCAGTCACTGAGAACCTAGATCATAATCACGTGATTGCAAGGCCGCTGCAATTGTTGTAACTACCAGACTGTCTGAAGTAACACACATTTAGAGCCATTGCTAAGTTTAAATGTCATTGAACAAGTGGTTGTTAAGTGACGAACAGCTGTACAAACAATACAAAAAGGTTTATTCGCCCTACTTCCATTTTCCTTTTTGAAACTATATTGTTCACATTGTTTTTTGTCAACTAAAAATAACTCCTCATATATTGGTAAGTATCACCCTAAAAACCAGAATGTCTTACTATAAATGTAATGTCTGTATCATTTCATAGCTATAAAAACACTGTATCAATTAGTGTTAACAATATCCAACCAATGCATCTCTGGATTTGATCCTTGCTATTGTTTTTAGTACTTCTGTTACTTTTTGAGATTCTGGAAGGCTATTTTATAGCTTACTGTAGTTACAACTGCAGTAAGAGCGCTGTAATATAGTAACATAATGTGGAAAGGAAAATTTGCTCAGTCCAAATAAATTGTCTATAACACCACCTCTGTGTGTGTGTGTGTGTGTATTATATACCAATCCACTTTAAAACAATTATCTAATGTGCAGTCTCCAGATCTTACTGTACTAGAATTCCAATCTTTCTTCCCATAAGAAATAAAAGCAAAACATCAGGGCATCATTAAACTGAAGGCAAGGTAGGGTGGGGGACAGAAGACATCATATTTCTTCTCATAAGAAATACACCATACAAGAGCTGTCAGAGAAAATATGCCAGCAACTCCTATCCTAAGCAAATCTATGAAGAAATATAAAGCACCAACAATTTCAAACATTTTCTTCTCTAGGTGAAAGAAGCAAAGACTTCAAGAAAATAAACCCGAATTTAATAATAGAACTAATATGCTGATTATAATCAATTATATACTAATGCATTATATATAAATGTATGCTATGGGTATGGAGGGAGGGGTGCCTCTCACATTTTGCAACTGCCAAAATTTGTATACCTGTCCATTTACCCTTTTCCCTATAAATTTTGAAAAACCAATAAAAATTTTATTACAAAAAAAAATAAAAAAAAATAAACCCCACCTCTTATTACAATTTGTTCATATATTACTACCCATACATCATTTCAATATCAAAACAAGAACTGTAATGCCAGTAATAGACATCTTAAAGTTTCTAACTGTGAATAAGTTCTACAGAGAGAACAGCATTTCCACTAAATGGTAGCATCACAGATGAGAAACAAACAATCTGGAACCAAGCTTTGAGTCCATATTTGGAAATCTTCAAGTCTCTCCTACAGGTGAGTTGCAGACAGCTGCCAGTTTATTAGAACATATATTTCCTATAAAATTTGCTCTGAGTGTCTATTTATGCAATAACTGCAATAAATGTCTATTTACTGAGGAAGGAATAAACTCAGTTGAGGGGGAGGAATAGAGGAGTGTTTGCTAAAACATTTCATTTCCACTTGTCACAATTAGCATCTTCTGTATCCTTGTACTACACACCAAGACCCAAAACAAATCGCACCCAAACCCTAAAGATTGCCGGGTCTTTTTTTAGAATGAGTCATGCCTTGTCCCTGCAGCTTTAACAAAAAATTTTTTTAAAAAGAATCAATAGACACATAGACATTAACAACATCTATAGACAATGCAAAAGAGACAATCAATCAGCCCAAAAGAGAACAAAGAATACCCCAGCACCTCTCCACCAGTCATCAGAACCCAGATCATCATAGATTAACTCCAAGGTTAACTTGGACCAACAATCAAGTAAGCGATACCCCAGTCAAGAAACTGCCAAAGATCCATCAGTAAACAGCCCAAGCAAAGAATCCCTAAAACCGCCCCCACCCAGGCATGACACTAAAATATAAATTGATAGCAAACAGCCCTCCTTACTAGCCCTGATGACTGCTACCTAGTTAGGGTAATAAAATATCCTATTGACAAGGACCCCTGATGTCAATCCTGAGTTACAAATATTCTCCTTTATTGGAACTTCCAAGACCATCCCCACTGACAGGGGAAGCCACCAGAATATGAATTGACAGAAAACCCCATTCCTTACTATAACTCATGACTGTTGCCTAGTTAGGGTAATGAAATGTCTGCAAAAAGACAAGCAAGCTCAGAGCGCACCAAGGACCCTTCACTATAAACATTCTCCTTTATTGGAATCTCTAAGACCAATACTGGCAGGGGAAGCCACCAGGCTATGAACTACAGCAAATCCCATTCCTTGCTAGCCCTGATGATCTTACCTACTCAGGGTAATGAAACCTCTGCAAGAACCAGAAGTTGTGGATGCTTCATCACTGGAGGTTTTTAAGAAGAGATTAGGCAGCCATTTGTCCAGAATGGTATAATGTCTCCTGCTTCAGCAGGTGGTTGGCCTAGAAGACCTCCAAGGTCCCTTCCAACTCTGTTATCCTGTTACCTGTTAAGACAAGCAAGCTGGGAGAGAGAGAACCAAGGACCTCTCCAAAAGAAAAAGACTCTTCGCTAGACAGGCCTGTGGAAGAAGAGCCGGCTGACGTTAAGAAAGACCCATTGTCTCCGCCGTTCCCGTTCGCCCTCCACAGAGAGCCCTTGTTCTCCCCGCCACACGTGTCGCGCAGTACCCACGCTCCCAACGCCAGGCGGTCAAACCTGCCCTTCTCTTCTCGGACGCTCCTTTCCACCCACCCACCGCAGTCCCACGGGAAAGGGGGAGGGGGGGCTGCCGCCGTTCCGCTCCGGAAAGAAGAAGAAAAAAGACACCGTTTTGGGAGTGGCCGGCAATCGAGGCGATTTGCGACCGCAGCCGGATCGACGGGCCAGCGAGGAAAGGTCACGCCCACATCCTCACACGCGTGTCTTCGGGCGCGCGGGGGTTGGGTTGAGCGGAGGGTATTGGGAAGGAACCCAGCTGGGAGGAGAGAGAAAGTCGTCTCGTGGATCCAAACCACCACCACCCTGCCCTTCACCCCTCCGGGAGGAGAAAGTTCGCGGGCGGCATCTGCCTCCCGGTCTAAGAAGCAGCGAAAGGGATCGGCCCGGGGGCGTCCTCACACGCTCGCGCCGACCCGTCACAGAGGGACCTGCACGCGCCCTGCAGAGCGAAGTCGCCGTGAGGCGGGAGGGGGGGGTCAGCTGGCCTGACTGAAGGGGAGAGCTTCTCCCTATCCCCCTCCCGTTTCTAGGGGCAACGGAGGGGCGGGGCAAAATAACGGCCTCAAGGCAACCTTTCGTTCCCCCCCCCACCCCTCCCCGCAATCCCTCTCCGCCGGCCCTGTGAACAAAAGCCGCGCAGCAGGAGGAGGAGGAAGAGGCGGACTGCAGCTGAGGGAGACGATGTTTTCCCGGCTCCTACGGGGTGATTCTCTCTCTCTTTCTCTCTCTCCTCAGCAGGTGTGGGCCGACTTTCCCCATCGCGGCGCCGTTTCCCCTCAAACACCACGGCCGCCCCCTTTGGAAGGTGCTCTCCGCTGAGGTGGCGCCTTACCTGGCGGCGGTGGCGGCGGTCCTCCTGCGAGCTAAAGAAGGCGCTTTCTTCTCCTCCTCCTCCTCCTCCAGGGGTGGTTGGATGCTTCGGTGATTTAGCCCAGAGACTCCCCCTCCATGCCGGCGACCAGCAAGGCCGCCACCCCCCTCGCGCCGCCTGTTGCTGCGGTGGGTCCTTTGCGGGTCCGAGAGCGACGGGAAGGCTCGCGGGGGCTTTTTTTTTTATCCTCCTCGCTCCTTTCCTCTCTCTTTCTCTCGGCAGCCCAGCACCGTTTCCCCGCCCCGGCGCCTCCCCGATTGGCGGGCTTCTCTCAAACAGGAATAAACATCGCGCTCGCTCATTCGCCGGAAGACGCGCTACTCCTCCGTCGCCGCGTTCCGATTGGCTGGTGGTGGGGACCGAGCGAGTCTCGACAGCCCAGAGCCGCAGACAAAAGGCGGGGACGCCCGGACGCCCAATCGTATCGGAAGGGATTGGCAATGTTCGTCGCCATTGGTGATTTCGGCGCGTTTCGTTTCCCTGCCATTGGTCAATAGGGAAGCCACTCCTAAGCTTCACCAGCCTGTCCACGGGCTCGTGAAACAGTGAAGGGACCCCCGAGCTCCTGTTGTAAAGGGAGTCTTTTTTCAACCTTGCCGAGTTTAAGGCGGGCGCACCTGAAAGTTCCAGAATTCCCTGGTGAGCAGGCCGGCTAGAGGATTCTGGGAGTTGTAGTCCAATACGTCATAAATTTGCCAAGATTGAGAAACTGATGTTAAAAAAAAATAGAGATGTCTTAACTGATTTGCAGCTAAACAATAGTTCTTGCTGATAGGCAAAGTGTAAATTATCTTGGTTTTCATTCTTTTTTTACAGATATTTATCTCCTCTTTGGCCGAATTCTGCAGGGCAGTTGCAGTATTACACTTTTGCAGCAAAACAAAAAACAAAAAACCCCACTACAATATACATACTTTCTTACCTACCTATTTATCCAACAGAGCAATTTTATGCAAAACTCTGAAAGAAATCAAAGGCAAGAAAGGAAATATAAACAAGTTTCATTAAACTCTTCATATTTTCTTGCAAATTATCATGACTTCTATTAGGTTTACGCACAGAACCTTATTTGTTCTGTTCAATTACACCTTGCCCGGCTTCCCCCTCTCTCAGGATCTCTTGTTCTTCAGATACCTGTTTTGCTCATTAATTCATCCTTGACTAAGCCACTTCAGCATACTTTTGTATTCAGTCCATATTTAATGAGCACCTATTATTCTCCTAGCACACAAAATTCTTAACCAAATTTCCATTGTATTGAACTTTTAAATAGCTTTCTTGATGAGTCATATCCCACTTTGATAGTTGTTTTTGTTTTGCATTGCATCAAAGAATTTGAGTATTGGACTGTCTATCTATCATCTATCTATCTATCTATCTATCTATCTATCTATCTATCTATCTATCTATCTATCATCTATCTATCTCTATTCATCCATCCATCTATAAATGGATGTGTGTGTGTGTGTGTGTGTGTGTGTGTGTGTGTGTTCCAGCATAACTCTGGAACGCCTTGGGCAATTTCAAGCAAATGTTTTACACAGATGACTTACCCTCTGGAAAAAAAAATACTGTGGGTGTAAGACACCCCTAACACCCCTGGGGGGTGTTTTGTTAAGATACAGCCTGTTGTACCTTAAAATGGATTCTACTGTACAGCGCAGTGGAGTTGTCATGGTAATGGCTTCACATAATCGCAAGGGGGCTTCCTCTAGTAAGGGGGAAAATCCAACTTTACAAATTATGTTTGGTCCGGACATTTTCCGCCTATAAGTAAATACCCGGACCACATCGGGTTATCAGCTAGTAACCAAAATAAAAATGGAACTGTGTATATTTTATGAAGAATAGTCTACTGTCACAATTAGAATAAGTAGTATTCCATTCTGAGTTTCTAGTTCTACTTTCTAATGGAAGGTTCACATGTCACTCTCAGTAAACTAAAACCAAAGCAAGTAATTAATGTGAAAGGTGAACCAAGGTGCCCTATCTTGTAAATCATGATTTATGTATTAGGGTTTTGAGCTGGCCAGCCAACTGTGGCATCTTTATTAAATAATTGTTCATCAGCAGCTTAATGTCATGTGCAAACTAAGTTGGACTTTGTACATAAGTTTTATAGCTGCCTCCCAAAATGATAATAACCTTTAAATATATACAAGAGTCAGAGAGGAGTAAAGAGCTAGGCAATCAAGGCAGTGAGACAAGCAGGGCAGATTAGACTAGCTAGCACCTAATAATTTATTTCACTGAGCACCCAAGGAAATTACTATCAATTTATTGGATACATTAGGGTAAATGAAATAAATGCTACATGATTCTAGGACGTGGGTCAGCAACCTTAAGCATTCAAAGAGCCATTCATTGGTGGTTGTGACACATATTTTGAGCGACAGGAAGCCACGGCAGAGGGGTGAAAAAGCCACATGTGGCTCCAGAGACGCAGGTTGCCGACCCCTGTTCTAGGACATAGGAAAGTTTTGTCACAAAACTTTTGTCAGTTCATTCGTAAGTATAGACAATTTGCCCACTTGCACTTAAGTATAGTCCCAACATGACCTGGCAATATTTTTTTCTCTGTGTCCCCATAATGTTGCGTTTATTTCATACTTGGTCTACGAATGAGACTGGTATAAATTAGCTATACTGTATGGAAGTAGTCATCCCTGGATAGCTGCAAGACTGTTAGCCTCTGCCTTGCATTATCTTTAGGGAGGGAACAGATGAACAGAAACAATTGGTGGAAGAACTGGGATCAACAATGGGTACAGCTTGCCTCGGTGTCTTGGAACAGTGAAAGAGAATTAACTCTTCACTTTCGGATTTGCCTGCCTCCTTGGACTGGCACAGCTGCGCAATCCGCCAATGCCATTTTCTTTGTAAAGGACTTATATACATCTCTGAACTTAGACAAATGGGGCCTAAGAAACCACCAACGGGCAAGTCATTTTCGGCTCCTCCGTCTGCCACCTCCAGTCCAAGCATGCAGCAAACGAAAATTACCTCATTGTTACAACAAGAAGGGTCTGGAGAGAGCCCGAAAGAGCTATCTGTTACCCAAATGTTTCAAGAAATTATGAGGGGTCAAAATGAGTTGAAAAAAGAGGTGACAGATCTTAAAGATGAACTCAGAGGTGTTCAACATCATATTTCAGAAAACAAACAGAGAATTATGGTGTTGGAGGAGGGGCCAGCTGGGCTAGGGGAGGAGGTTAAAGCAGTCCAGAAGGGAAATGTAGAATTAGAAAACTTCATGGCAAAAATAGAATTTGAACGAATGTCCTTTTTTCTCAGATTCCAGAACCTACCAGAGACAGAAAATGAAGATCTTAAGGATATTATGAGTACAATTTTAGCAGAATATATTAAGAGAGACAAAGAACAGTTGTGGTGGGATATGGACCTGGTTTATAGGATTAATTCAGCATATGCTAGAAGTCCTAATGTTCCAAGGGAGGTACATGTTAAATTTCTCAGGAGGACCACAAGGGATGAGGAGCTTGGGGCCCAAAGGTAGAGACCACTAAAATATAAAGATGAAGAAATCACCATTCTTAAGCAGATTCCGAAAAAGGTAAGAGAAAGAAGGAGGAAGTATTCCTCCTTATCAAAGAAATTATACAATAAAGGAGTTTGGTTTAGATGGTTATTGCCAGAGGGAATGTTGATCTTTTGGGAGGGAAATAGGATTAGAATTAATACAGTGCAGGAGGCTGAAGCCTTCATTAAAAAACATTTCTCTCTCCTAGAGGACGAACACAGGGAAGGTAGTGAAAAGGGTAGCAAGGTATAAGATATGAAGGAGAGGGGGGGTGTGGCTCCACCTGGGGACAGGGAGGAAGGAGCAATATCGAAAAGGCTCAGGTCACAAAAATAAAAGTATTTGAAATATTTGTAATTGTTGATATACTAGAAAGTGACAAAGGAAAAATGATTGAACACATGGTGATACAATGTAGAATAAGATTCTGTTTTTTGCTTATCTTTTATATCTTGTTTTTAATATTGTAAAAATTGTGAGATTTGGAGGGATTTCTACCACTAGCGTGGGAGCTGCCAAAATTTTCTATGCACCCCTTTGCATTTTCCAATAAATGTTTAAAAACCAATAAAATTCTTTAAACAAACAAACAAACAAACAATGGGTACAGCTATTTATCTGTCACTAGAATTTTCTGTCAATGAATGAAATGGTTTGTTTGTTTGTTTGGATTTATATGCCACCCTTCTCCAAAAGGACTCAGGGCGGCGTACAACATTAAAAAAAAATACATCCCAAAAGTTAAAAAAAAAATTAAATACATATCCAAAAAAACAAACCGAATTTAAAAGACAATACATTTAAAATAAGTTAAAATTAACAGGCCAGGCCGGCTTTCTGGAAAAGCCAACTTTTTAGGGCGCGTCGGAAAGACCGGAGGTCAGGGATTATGCGAAGCTCCAGGGGCAGCTCATTCCAGAGGGAAGGCGCTCCCACAGAGAAGGCTCTCCCCCTGGGGGCCACCAGCCGACACTGTCTGGCCGACGGCACCCTAAGGAGGCCAACTCTGTGGGATCATACTGGACGGTGGGAGGCTACTGGTGGCAGTAGGTGGTCTCGCAGGTACCCTGGGTCTAAGCCATGGAGCGCTTTAAATGTCATAATTAATACCTTGAATCGCACCGGAAAACAACCGGCAACCAGTGCAGGCCGCCTAAAAGGGGTGTAACATGGGAGCACCTAGGTACCCCCATGACAACCCGCGCGGCCGCATTCTGGACCAGCTGAAGCCTCCGGGTGCTCTTCAAGGGCAGCCCCATCTAGAGAGCATTGCAGTAGTCCAGGCGAGAAAGGACAAGGGCATGAGTGACTGTGCACAGAGCATCCCGATCCAGGAAGGGGCGCAACTGACGTACCAGGCGAACCTGGTAAAAGGCCCCCCTGGTCACAGCCATCAGGTGTTCTTCTAAACTAAGCCGCGTATCCAGGAGGACTCCCAGATTGCGAGCCTTCTCTGAGGGGGCTAAAATTTCTCCCCCTATCGTCAAAGATGGGACAAGATGTACAAATTGGAATGACGGAAACCACAGCCACTCAGTCTTGGAGGGTTTGAGCTTGAGCCTGTTCCTCCCCATCCAGATCCGCAAAGCCTCCAGGCATTGAGACATCACGTCGAGGGCATCGTTTGGGTGGTTTGGGGTAGAGATGAAAAGTTGGGTATCATCAGCATATTGATGATACCGTACCCCAAAACCACTGTGACTGTTTCATTAGCAGTGCAGAAATTCCTGTCATGGTAACTCCCATATTTCACTTATAAGTTATAGAAGCAGAATAAATAAATAAATTGAAGAATTAAAATAAAAAGAAATAATCAGAATAAGAATATTAAAATATGGAAATAGTTTTTTGAAAATAAAAGTGAAAATAGAAGAAACCAACAAATACTATTTTTAAAAAAGAAAGTATTTTCTCTATGCAAAGAAACACAGATAGTAATAATGCTACAGCTCACAAACGTGTATGCATTTTAATAAAATGTGTTAGTGGCCAAAGGTTGCTACCAGATTCCTTCTGATTTTTTTACCTTTTTGACGTGAGATAGGCCTTCTAAAACAGCTATTGGAAGAACTTGCCAACAATTTTATATTGCTTCCTTCATCTTACTATGCTCTCATACCTAAAGCATGTAGTTTGTCTCATTTATTCATTAGATTATTTATATAGCTACCTTAGCTATAGCTCTATAGCAATTCAGATTTAAACAGCAAATTTGGTTGGGTAAAGGGTAAAGGGTTGGACTGGATTACCTACAAGGTCCCTTCCAACTCTGTTAATCTTTATCCAAAAAATCAAAGTGCATTTACCTATTACATAATAAAACATATTGCTCTAGAGGCCACTTCAAAACCTAAAAAATCAAAAACAGTCCATAGAGTCATAAAACCTTCCAACCCAATGCCCTGGGGGGAACAATCAGTTCTTCAGGGTATTTTGATAATAGTATGGCTTAAAATGCCTTACTGTATGCAACTTCAAGGGAACAAATGTACCAAAGCAAATGAAATAAACAAATCAGGTGATTTGGTAAATTAAATTTAGGGGAAATTGCTGGTAGTAATATTTTGAGGCGAGCAGCAAAAAATTTCAACTGAAAAATCTCGGGATACGAATCTCATAATTAGCATGGTGAATCCACTATTGGAAAAGGACATTCCTTACTCATATCAGCCACATCTGCCTGCAGCTTTGTTTTTTCATACTATTTATAGATATTCTGGAAAGTACGTCACTAACTGGTTCCTTATTAGATTTGTATTTATATTTGGAATTTCATGTAATTCCAGTAGTTTAAATGGCTTGAATTATGCTTCTTTTGCAATAGTTCATAAATAGTGAGCAGCTTTACTCATCACCTAAGTACATCTGGGTGTACCTGTCAAAGTGTATCCTTTTGATTTATTTGAAAAGTGAGGTGACTATATTACATTTATGTTTACACTATAATAATAGCATTGTGTAGGTTTGACACAGCTATAAGGATCTCTATTGGACCAACATAAAGAGGGATATTATACTCTCGGGAATTAACAAGAAGCTTTGATGGATTCTGGCTGTATAATTTGGTTCTTATTCTCTCATTTTTAAAAAAATACATTGGAGCAAAGAACTGTCAATCACTTCTGTTAGGGATGTAACCCTAATCTTGGTTTGGCAATGTATATAAGCCATGATTGTAACAAATGTATCTGTTACTTTAAATGCTAGAGAGATGTAATTGGTTGCTGTGAATTAATTAACAATTGTTAATACAACAACTGGTGAATTAATATAACAACTGGTGCATATTCCCTCACAAGTAAGACTGAAGGGATAACATAGAGCTAGGCAGTTATTTTTCATAGGTTACGAAGCCAATCATAGATCGTTTAGATTCTGGGAAAAAGGCACTATGAAAGTATACTGTAGCGCTAGTGCTCGATTTATTGAATCCGTTGGTTGGGATAAATTGGAATATAACAACGACGTAGTTATAGACACCCAGGTATTTCCTAGTGATGAAATAGAAAGACCAGCTATAAAAATTAAAGAGGAAGTGCAAAGTCAGGAGGAGTTAGAAGAACCTGAGCAGACGCAACAGGAGAGTCCACTGGTGAGCCCTGAGTTGCCTAGGTGTTCTACCCTTGTAACACGAATACCTGACAGATATCAAGCTAGTATAGCGTGTCAAGTAGATAAAGTTCCTGCTACGTATCATGAACTATCAACGTATCCTAAAGAGGAGCAAATAGTTTGGAAAGCAGCAATGAACAGGGAACTGAAATCTTTACAAGATCTGGAGGTATATGAGAATGTAAGGTTACCACCAGGTAAAAATGTAATAGGATGTAAATGGATTTACAAGATTAAAACTAGTGTAGATGGGACTGTTACCCATAAAGATAGATTAGTAGCTCAAGGTTTCAACCAGTCAGCAAATGACTATGATGAAGTATTTGCACCTAGTTCAAAAGCTACAACATTAAGTGCATCATTAGTTTGGGCAGCTAAGCATGGATATGTAGTCCAATCAATCATTTAGATGTTGAGACAGCATATCTCCATGCACCATTGCAACATACTATATATTTAAAGAAACCTGAAGGGTTAAACACTGATAGCAACACTAATTGTTGGAAGCTAAAAAAGAGTCTGTATAGTTTAAAACAGTCAGGCTACGAATGGAATCAATGCATAGTGAAGGATTTAGCAAGGATAGGTTTTAAAGCTGGAATGGCTGATCCTTGTTTATTTAAGCAAAAAAGCGATGGTATGATTTCATTATTGCTATTGTTTACAGATGATATAGCATTGATTACTAAAACAGAGCAAAAGGCTATTGAGATTATTACACTATTAAAAAAGCGGTTTAAAATAAAATACCTTGGTGAAATAAAGAAATATCTTGGTTTAAAGATAGGTAAGACTAGGGGAGGATATAAAATATCACAAACTGAAAAGATCAACCAGTTACTCAGGACTTTCAAAATGGAACTGTGTAAACCGGCTAAAACTCCGATGAGTCAAGAATTTAGACATGATGATATCAAAAGCCCAGTTTTTGATAAGGGTATTTATCAATCCCTAATTGGCAGTTTATCTTATCTTTGCAATTGGTCTAGGCCAGATATTGCATATAGTGTTAATCAATTGGCCAGGTTTAATGTCGAACCCACTGAACAGCACTGGAAAGCTGCTAAACGTGTATTGAGATATCTGAAACGGACAATACACTATGCCTTATATTTAGAGCCTAAGGACGAACTGATATTAACTGCATACGCTGAAGCAAGTTTTGCAACTGACGTGTCTACACGTAAATCTACATCAGGTATTGCGATATTCTTAGGAAAGGCGTTAATTGGATGGCGGTCTATTCGTCAAAAACATTTAAGTTTATCAACAATGGAGGCTGAATTTTCATGTTTATCTTTGTTATGTACCGATTTAATTTGTTACAAGCAACTTCTGATAGATATGGGAATTAATGTACGGGAGCCTATTGTTGTATACGAAGACAACCAAGCAGCGATCCAGATGGCATCAAATATTGCTGTAAAGACAAGGACAAAGCCTACTGACTTAAGATATATGAATGTACGGCAAAGTGTTAGTAGTAAAATGATTACACTAGAGTATTGTATGTCTGAAGAAAACATTGCTGATCATTTTACCAAAGCTCAAGGTACGGTAAAACATAAACATTGTTGTGATGATTATGGATTGAGAATGTGAAGTTGTGTGTAAATACACTAACAACCCAAGAGGGGAGAATGTTAGGGATGTAATCCTAATCTTGGCTTGGCAATGCATATAAGCCATGATTGTAACAAATGTATCTGTTACTTTAAGTGCTAGAGAGATATAATTGGTTGCTGTTATCTCAAGCAGCCATAAGAGGGAGCCAGAATGACTGTTAGCTCTCTGTTTGTTAGACGCTGATCGGTGTATTGTGAGGTACTGTGTTTTGCTACTGTTAGCTACTTTGTGTGTTAAACTGAGAATATTGATAACTGACTGACTGAACCGTGTATGACTTGGACTGCAAATTGAACTCTGAATACTTCTATATTTCCACATAGTAAACTACTATATTTTATACTATTCAGTGTCCCTGTATGCTGGTTTATGTGTGTTCTTGCATACCACTCTCATTACGCTTCTCTGCACACTCGCTCTCCTAACGGGGAGCTTGCTTACTTAACAACTTCTTTCCATACAAATTGGCTAATTATACACTATGTGTGATTTTTCCTAAGATCCGAATGACCAATGCTTGAAAAGAACTTTTCTGCAATAAACCCTGATTAGTAGAAAAGGTTATTCTGTTCCCTGTTTGTTTATTTAAAACATTTATATTTTATACCCAACTCTGGGAAGCTCCCTATTACAATAGTATTAATAATAAACCAACATAATGCATAAATATATTAAAATAATCAATATTAAAAGGTATCTGGCATCAAAGTTAATAATACCACTCTAATGGCAGAAAGTGAAGAGGAAGTAAAGAGCCTCTTGATTCAGGTGAAGAAGGAGATGCAAAAGTTGGCTTGAAACTCAACATTAAGAAAACTAAGATCATGGCATCCGGCCCTCTCAATTCCTGGCAAATAGATGGTGAAGAAATGGTGGTAGTGACAGGTTTTATTTTTCTGGAATCCAAAATCACCGCAGATGGGGACTGCAGCCAAGAAATTAATTTCCTGCTCTTGGGCAGGAAAGCTATGGCAAATCTAGACAGCAGACTAAAAAGCAGAGACACCACCCTGCCAACAAAAGTGTGCCTGGTCAAGGCTGTGGTTTTCCCAGTTGCAATGTATGACTGTGAAAGTTGGACCATAAGGAAGGCTGAGCACCAAAGAATGGAGGCCTTTGAACTCTGGTGCTGGAGAAGACTCCTGCGAGTCCCTTGGACTGCAAGGCGATCAAACCAGTCAATGCTAGAGGAGATCAACCCTGACTGCTCTTTAGAAGGCCAGATCCTGAAGAGGAAACTCAAATACTTCGGCCACCTCATGAGAAGGAAGGACTCACTGGAGAAGAGCCTCATGCTGGGAACGATGGAGGCCAAAAGAAGGGGACGACAAGAGAATGAGGTGGCTGGATGGAGTCACCGGTGTGAGCTCAAATGGACTCCAGAGGATGGTAGAGGACAGGAAGGCCTGGAGGAGTGTTGTCCATGAGGTCGCGATGGATCGGACACCACTTCGCAATTAAGAACAACAAACAAGACCTGGTTCGGATAGAGAGCTTGTGGCCCTTGGTGTGTAGTAGAGTCTACATCAGTGTTTCTCAAACTTGGCGACTTTAAGTCCTGTGGACTTCAACTCCCAGAATCCCCCAGCCAGCACAGCTGGCTGGGGAATTCTGGGAGTTGAAGTCCACAGGACTTAAAGTCGCCAAGTTTGAGAAACACTGGTCTACATCATGGTTGTATCATAGTGTTGGTTGGGTTTCTTTAAGTCTCACTTATATACATGTACTTTCTTAGCCTGTTCATATTTTAATCTTGATTTCAATCAATCTTAGCTGACCAGAGTCATGTACTTGAGATGAGTGGCTGAATAAGTTTAATAGCTAAATGGGTTAGCAAGCTGTCTGAAAGTCTACGTACATTGAAGATCGAATTCAGAAGTGTCCCACTTTAACAAAGTAGATGGCAGCTGTGCTGGGACCCTGTGTGTTCAATCTTACTATTAGTTAACAGAAAGCAACATAAATATTTAGAAAAATAGAATATTATTTTAATGAAATAATTTTTTATTAAATAATTTTAATCAATTTACAATTGCAGACTACAGAAGTTTGAAGAATGTTTAGGTTTCATTTGTTCATTTGTCATTTTTCCCCTGACAGTGCTTAAAATTGATGGTACAATAAAGCGAATAAAAAAACCTGTCTGCCCTCCCTCCCATCCTTACACCTTGTCAAAATCATCAAGCTGTTCATTCTGGCAATCAAGGATCAATGAGTGGCATTCCAAAGTGGTAATCAAGAATCAAAAGAATCAGAAGTAGTGCAGTTCACTCTGCAATTATATTCAATGGTACCCTATCTTGCTAATTTTGGCACCAATTATCTCATTAACTGTTTCTAAAGGAATAATAGTGCCCTCAGGATGTGGCCTTCTGTCCTCATGATGTGGCCTTTGATTCATTTACAGGCACAGAGGCATCCTCAAGTTGTATTAGATGTCCAAGTATTAATGGGTTTTTTTTCCTGTGAAAGGGGCTAGGATCTGTTCAATTTTTGTTCGCTGGTTTAGAAGTTATAGGATGCCCCATCAAGTCCCGCCACCTTGTGACAATTTTAGCTTTAAGACCAGACATTTAACTTCCATACACTTATTTTTAAATCATATTCACCCATCTATTTTTCAAGCCAGCAGAAACTAATTTTAATTTTAACTAATTTTAAACACAGATATTGCCTGTTTTGAAAAAAAACCACCAGATTCACTGGGGTTGGCTTTAAAAAAAAAGATATTCCCCCCTCCCCCATCTGTTGTCCTTTTTAAAGTCATTTTGAGTTGAGAGGTAGGAAGCAGGGAAAGGTATTTTCCAATGCTGATATTGGTTTTGCAAAGACTGCACAATCTGTATTTAAGTGTTAGAAACTCTGGGGTGGCTTTATTGGGCAAAATTGGTCACACAGATAAGATTACAACAGCAATTAATCTGCAGTTCGATGGTCTGCCTAGTTTAATCTGCTTGGTTTACATGTTAATTTTGGACCAGATTTAGACAGGGGTGTTAGTGACTTGTCAAAACCTGCCTCCTACTTTTATAGCAATTTTATTAAAATATTACAGCGATTACCACGCCTCCACCACAAATCCGTATTTCTCTTTCGGTAACCATTAAGGGATTAAATGTCTATGGAGATTCTGTCATCCAGGTCAAGGCTGTCCCAAACAAAGGTACTTTTTCAAGAGGCAACTCGACTTTCTTCTGCAAATGACCAGCTGTCTGCAGGGAGTATCAATCCTTCCATTCCCCACCTTCCAGTCAGCGCTGAAGAAGCTTCTTGGATGAGAAGCGAAACGTCTTCAAAGAAAATCCAGAAAGTTCAGCTGCCTCTTGAAAGAAAAACAAAAAGCACCTTTGGAACCACTATGACCTGGATTGACTGAGAATCTCCATAGGCATTTAGCAATGCACTGCAGCGCTGAAGAAGCTTCTTGGATGAGAAGCGAAACGTCTTCAAAGAAAAGCCAGATAGTACAGTTGGCTCTTGCGGATGGGGAGGGAAACAAATTTGGGACATTAAGGGATTAAATCGTGCACCGCCCCACCGCCCCCAAAGCAACCATTTGGAGTGGACCGTGCGCTGGATTGAAAGCCCTTCGGCCTCAGCAGTTATCATATAATAGTAACCTAAACTCGGCTCCATAAGCTTTACGGTGAGATTCCGCAGCGCCTCTCTCGCCCCACCTCTCTCTTCCCTAGGTCCTTCTAGCCACCTTGTGTCTATGGAAAGCACACTTTTGCCCGGAATGCGTACTTTCTAGAGTCCTTCCGGTTTCGGAGCTGAACTTCCGGCTTGTGGGTGTTCTGCCCTCTGGCTTCAGAGTCCCCTGAGTGGGACTGGTTGGGGGAAGGTGCATTTTGTTTTTCTCCCGTCCCCGGTGCTTCTGCGCCACAGAGAACGACCCATGGAGCCGCCTGGTCAGCCGCGAGGTCCCGGATCATACGGTCCCATGGACGGGATGGTTAACGAGGTAGCTTTGGTCTTTCTCAATGCCGGAGGAGGCGGTGGGGGAAGCGAAGGATCGAACGTGTGTGTTGTTCTCCCGCCTGGTTCTTCCATATCGGACGAGCAATTGGAAGATAAGGTCCGCTGACCTTGAGGTTCTCCCCCCCCCCTCCTATTATAATGCGGATCCAGAAGATTAGATTAGGAATCAGGGCAATCCCAGCCTTCCTAGGTTTGGAGCAGAGTCTTCAAACTTGGCAACTTTAAGACTTGTGGACTTCAACTCCCAGAATTCTCCAGCTGGCTGGAGAATTCTGGGAGTTGAAGTCCACAAGTCTTAAAGTTGCCAAGTTTGGGGACCTCTGGTTTAGAGCAAGTAGTCCCAAAGGGTTTTTTGGGAGCATAGCTGGCTGGAGAATTCTGGGAGTTGAAGTCCACAAGTCTTAAAGTTGCCATGTTTGGGGACCTCTAGTTTAGAGCAAGTAGTCCCAAAGGTGGTTTTTCCAAGGAGCAACTGGACTTTCTGGTTTTCCTTTGAAGATGTTTCGCTTGTCATCCAAGTGACTTCTTCAACTCTGTAGTTTATAGCTAACTGTCTATGGAGATTCTCAATCATCCAGGTCATGGTTGTCCCAAAGGTGCTTTTTTCTTTTTTCAAGAGGCAACTGGACTTTCTGGTTTTTTCCTTGAAGACGTTTCGCTTCTCATCCAAGAAGCTTCTTCAGCTCTGACTGCGATGGTGGGGAATGGAAGGATTTATACTCCTTCCAGACAGCTAGTCATTTGCATCCTTTTAGAGAGTCATTGCGGCTACTTGGAGGTTTGTCTGTTTGTCTTGGGGTTTGCAAATGGTACTCTGCACTTTTTCTGAAAATCCATTTCTACTCCCACACCATTGGAAAGGTGTTCATCCCAATATTTATAGCTAAATGTCACGCGAGCCATTGCCCAGCTCAGCTCCACCGTGCAGGTGCATGTGCCTCCTGCCAGCCAGCTGATTTTTAGTCTGCTGTGCATGTGGGAGATGCGCGTGCGCGGGGGGTCGTGCACGCATGGGAGGGGGGACTGCGGGGTGATACGGTTCACCCACCACGCTCCGTTTTTGGTTCAGGAGTCTGCAGGGAGGCCTGCTAGGCCCAAAACGGGGTGCAGAGAGGAGTGCGCACATGGGACGGGGAAGCTTGGGGGTGGTTGCACACATGTGCAGGGAGAGCGCGAAGGGATCATGCATGCATGCACAAGTGGGCGGGCCGCATTGCATTATGGGTGTGGACATACACGTGATTTTGACACGCGAAGAGAAAAGGGTTAGCCATCCCTGTTAAAATGTTTATAACCACAGCAATTGCATTTACGGTTGATATATTGAAGAGTGAGATCGGGCCGCACAGAATAAACCCAATGAAACAGAATGGCTTGAAATAAATAACCATCAGATCAAACAACCGTTTACGTGAGAATCACTTTACCGGAGCAGGTAAAGTGCTATTTTATACATTTTAATGGAGCAATAAAATCAATAAAATGAAATACTTTAAAGAGAGCCAGTTTGGTTTAGTGGTTAAGGCAGGGGTGTCCAAACTTGGGAACTTTAAGACTTATGGACTTCAACTCCCAGAATTCCCAGCTGGGAAGTCCACAAGTCTTAAAGTTCCCAAGTTTGAACACCCCTGGGTTAAGGCACCAGACTAGAAAGCAAAGAGACAGCGAGTCTCTTGCCTTAGCCATGAAAGCCAACTAGGTGACCTTGGGCTAGTCTCTCTCAGGCCAACTCACCTCACAGGTTTTTGTGAGTAAACCAGGGGTGGGTTCCTGCCAGTTCTAACCTCTGCCAATATTTTGGTTGCTAAGCAAGAGCGTTGTTAAGTGAGCTTCACCACATTTTACAAGTTGGCCACGCCCACCCGGTCACATGGCTGGCAAGCCACTCCCATCCGGTCACATGGCCACTCGCACAAAGCAGGCCACACCTACAGAAGAGGTTCTAAACAATTTTGAAACCCACCACTGGAGTAAACTAATTTCTGGAGATGACCACATGATTGCTAAACTATGTAAAATGTTACTTAAGATGAAACTGGAAGAATATATCCAGGATTGTATGATAAAATGGCAAAAAACTTTAAGTATAACGTAACGCTAGATAAATGAGAGAATGTATGGGCCAATGTTTTAAAATGTACTTTGAGTTACAGATTTCAAAATTTTCTTCGTTAGTTTGTAAGGATAATGGTGGCAGGATGTAAATTTATTTATTTTATTTATTTAATTAGCGCTTATAGACCGCCCCCTCTCCCAAAAGGGACTCGGGGCGGTGTACAGTCCATATCAAAAACATCATAAATAACTCTAAAATTTAAACAATTAAAATTATTAAATGGATAAATACATAAATAAGAGGAGGTTAAAAATAGACAGAACTGTAATTGCTAAGTAAATAATTTAAAATGTACAGAATTTAAAATCCCAGTGTCCTATAAAATTAAGTCCCCTAGAAAACCAGTAGGAAATATATATGCCAGGAGGTAGACGTTAAAAATTATGCCAGGTCAGCCAGCCGGAACAGGTGAGTCTTCAGTTTCTGCCAGAAGGAGCGGAAGTCAGTGGTGGTTCTAATGTCGGGGGGGAGGTCATTCCAGAGGGTTGGGCCCATCACAGAGAAGGCCCTACTCCTTGGTGTCGCCCGTTGGCACTGCCTAGTGGACGGCACCAGGAGAAGCCCCTCCCTGTGAGAGCGAATTGGCCGCAGGGATGTTTGTGGGAGGATGCGATCCCGCAGGTAACTAGGCCCTATGCCATGGAGCGCTTTAAAGATGGTAGTCAAAACCTTGAAACGCACCCGAAAGACCACAGGTAGCCAGTGCAGCTCGCGCAGGAGCGGTGTTACGTGGGAGTACCTAGTACTCCCCATGACTGCCCGCGCGGCTGCGTTCTGGACTAGCTGCAGTCTTCGTGCGCGTCCCAAGGGAAGCCCCATGTAGAGAGCATTACAGTAGTCCAGGCGAGACGTCACCAGTGCATGAGTGACCGGGCGTAGGGCATCCCGGTCCAGAAGGGGGCGCAATTGGCGCACCAGGCGAACCTGGTGGAACGCCCCCCTTGCCACGGCTGCCACATGGTCGTCCATTGACAGCCGGGCATCTAGGAGGACGCCCAAATTGTGCGCCCGTTCCACAGGGGGCAGTTGTTCGCCCTCTATGGCCAGCGTTGGAGTCAGCTGACTGAACCGAGGTGCCGGTAGCCACAGCCACTCAGCCTTGGAGGGGTTGAGTTTGAGTCTGTTGTCTCCCATCCAGACCCCAACGGCTTCCAAACACCGGGACATCACTTCGACAGCCTCGCTGGGGTGATTTGGGGTTGAAACGTACAGCTGAGTATCATCAGCGTACAGATGGTATTCAACCCCAAAACCACGGATGATCTCCCCCAGTGGCTTCACATATGCGTTGAACAGAAGGGGCGAGAGGACCGACCCCTGCGGCACCTCACAAGTGAGTGACATCAGGGTCGACCTCTGCCCCCCTGTCAACACACATTGCGACCGGTCAGAGAGGTAGGAGCCGAACCACCGTAAAACGGTGCCTCCGACTCCCATCCCCTCCAGCCGGCGCAATAGGATACCATGGTCGATGGTATCAAAAGCCGCTGAGAGGTCAATAGGACCAGGATAGAGGAACAACCTCTATCTCTGGCCCTCCAGAGATCATCAACCAGCGCGACCAAGGCTGTCTCTGTGCTGTCCCCGGGTCGGAAGCCGGACTGGCGTGGGTCTAGATATTCGGATTCGTCAAGGTGTCGTGGAAATTGCTGTGCCACCACATTCTCAACAACCTTCGCTAAAAAGGGAAGGTTGGAGACTGGACGATAATTAGCCAGCTCCATTGGGTCCAGTGAAGGCCTCTTGAGTAAGGGCCTCACCACCGCCTCTTTCAAGGCAGTTGGCAAGGATCCCTCACCCAATGAGGCGTTCACCAGGCCCAGAAGCCAGCCTCGTGTCACCTCCCAGGATGCCAGTACCAGCCAGGAGGGACACAGGTCCATTAAACATGTGGTGGGTCGCAGCCGTCCACGCAACCTGTCCAAATCCTCGGGGGCAATAGAGTCAAACTCCTCCCAGAATGGTCTCACAAGACTCACTGTTGACGGCTCGTCCGGGCCACTGGAGGGGGCCCATCCGCTCCGGATCTGAGCAACTTTGTCCTGCAGATATTCCCCAAACTCCTCTGCTCTACCCTGCAAGGGTGCCCCCCGCGTCCCCTGTGACAGGAGAGAACGGGTCACCCTAAACAGGGCGGCAGGGCGGTTATCC
Organism: Natrix helvetica; assembly: GCF_964273705.1. Lineage (NCBI taxonomy): Eukaryota > Metazoa > Chordata > Lepidosauria > Squamata > Natricidae > Natrix > Natrix helvetica. Next base: position 65,822,110 of record NC_138558.1, on the reverse strand, counting down.
GCGGACGCAATAAGAGCGGCACAATGTCTACGTTTGGCCGCTCTCAATGCCACAAGGTAGGTCTGTAAATAGGCTCTTACCTGTGTTCGATCAGACTCGGAGCGTGAGGATCTCCACCTGCTCTCTAGACGTCTCCTATGGCGCTTCATCACCCTCAGCTCCTCGGTGTACCAAGGAGCTCAGGTGGATCGCTGCCGCAGGAGAGGTCGCAAAGGCGCAACCCGGTCCAAGGCCCCAGCCGCCGCCGTATTCCAGGCGGCCACTAGGTCCTCCGACCGAGCGCGGGTCAGGGCTACAGGTAGTGGCCCAAGCTCCGTCTGGAACCTATCCGGTTCCATCAGGTGCTTGGGGCGGTACCAGCTTGGACAGGCTGGCTCCGCCTCCTCGCGGTGGGGGGTAGCGGCAGGGAAGTCGAGCCGGAGACATGAGTGATCTGACCATGACAGGGGAGTAATGACTAAATCCCCTATTCCCAGATCACTTGTCCACTGTTCAGATACAAAAATAAGGTCCAGTGTGTGACCGCCCTCGTGTGTGGGGCCCTGAATTAATTGGGTCAGGCCCATGGCTGTCATGGAAGCCATGAACTCCCGAGCCACCTCAGATGCTGCTCCCGTCGACGGTAGGTTGAAGTCCCCCATGACCAAGAGCCTGGGGATCTCAACCGCCGTCTCTGAGATCAGCTCGAGGAGCTCGGGCAGGGCCGCTGATGTATAGCGAGGAGCCAAGTATACAATCAGCAAGCCCAACTGCCTCCCTGGGCCCCATTTCACACCTAGGGATTCACAACCGGGTATCTGAGGAACAGTGAACTCTCTCGGTTCTAGACCATCCCGTATAACTACCGCCACCCCACCACCCTTACCCAGGGCCCGAGGCTGATGGAATGCACGGAAACCCGGTGGGCACATTTCCACGAGGGGTAAACCACCCTCGTGGCCCAACCAGGTCTCCGTTATCCCTGCAAGGTCCAGCTCCCCCTCGGAGATCAACTCGCTAATGAGGGGGGCCTTGTTGGTTACGGACCTTACATTGCAAAGCATCAGCCGCAGGCCCTGGCTCTGTAGTTCCTGACCACCTAGGCTGCGGGGGTTGGTACAAACGACCGGGCGTAGCCAACAGCCACGGTCTCCCAACCGACCTTGTGATCTTCTCTTGTCCTCGCATCCCCCCCTCCCCGTGACTGATGTAATAAAACAACCCTCTACTGGAATAATTTGTTCCCTCTCCCCCCCCACCCCGCTCACTTCCCTCCTGGACTCACCTGTTCGTCTGGCGCTGGCTTCCCTCCCGGCCTGGTTAACCCACCCCCCCTCCCTGGAACCCCCTAAAAACAATGTAAAACATTTGGCTAAAAATCCCCTCAGCTTCCGTTTCTTCCACCTCTCGGGGTTCGCAAACCCGTCATCAAGGCAGGCCCTTGTAAGAGCCAAGGACCATACCTGCGAGAGAGGGGCCTCCCGCAGGCGGAGCAGGTCTAACCTTGAATAAATTGATACAATATTAAAGCCCAATTGGGTAAGGGTGCTGGTGATAAAAGTCAATAGCCGGAGGGCTAAGGTCTTAATGGGGAGCTGGAGGCTTTAGTATCCAGATAGTACTTGGAAAGAAGGCGGGGGGGAAATGTTCAAATATTCCCAAATAGTGAAGCAAGGCAGAGATGTCATAAAAAATGGGAGACAGTCCAAGGTGGTTGAAGATGGATATAGTTACAGATGTGGGTTCCTTAGTGGGTGGGTGAGGGCATTCTAGGCCCAGCTGTTCTTAATCCAGAATAATAATCAGAGAAATATAAATAAATGTGTATAACTATTGCAAGCAATTAAAAGTGCTATCTGATCAGCTGCAGGGGTGTTTTGATTATCCAAAGAATACTGAACTATTACAAAGTGAGAAATGCCTTTCCATGGGCTTTATGAATTTCTTTGTGATCGACAATTGCAATGTCATAGAATATTTATTTATTTATTTGGAAATTTATATTGCTGCCTATTTTCACATGGCAACTCAAGGCGGCTTACAAGAATGAATACACACACACACAGACACAAAATAAAACTATTAAAACAGAATCAATAATAAATTAATAAAATAACATAATAAAATACCCCCCCACACACACACACAGACGGCGGCAACATATCACACAAACCATTTAATGGGCTCCAACCCACTCTGGGTTCCCCAGGCCCGCTGACAGAACCAGGTCTCCAGCGCCTTCTGGAAGAGTGTTAGAATGGATGCACATCATTGGGGAATGATGTTCCAGAGAGAGGGAGCCACCACGGTGGAGGTCCTTCTTCTGGGTCCCACCAGGTATATCTCCCTAGGGGATGGGACCCACAGCATTCCCTGCCTCCCCACTCTGGAGGGTCGGGTAGATGTGACCGGCAAGAGACGGTCCCTCAGATAACCTGGTCCCAAGCCATGAAAGGCTGTAAAGGTGACAACTGGCACCTTGAATTATAATGTCCCCGGTATGTAGATTGTGTTAAAGTGCTACTCTTGGATATTCCCTATTATTTTTCATTATAGTAGTGAAAAGTCTGGCTAAAACAGTGTTATAGCAAGGATGGTTGCAGCTTCTGTGGCTTGCTGTAAGTGAAGAGCAGGCTGAGGTAGAAGGTGGAGTTAAATGAGTCATCAGTTTGGAGTAATTGTTTTACCACAGGAGACCCAGGTCCTGCCTCCCATGAATTCCGTTGATCCTTATCTAGTGCCAATTTAGCTCTGACCATTAATTGACTAGAGTCTTGTACAGAGGTAGCAATAATAAACTCTTCTGTGCTTTGAACTCAGTGAATACTTCTGATTATTTGCACCTAACACTTACTAACACATTGATCACAGCATGTATCTGAAAGTATACGTGTGCCATAGGGTGTTTTACGTACAAAGCAAACGGTGAGAAAAAGAAATTGTGTCATAATTCCACACTCCTGTTTTCTCTAGGACCGTGATGGTAAACCTCTGGCATGCATGCCACAGGTGGCAGGTGGAGCCAAATCTTCCAACACACGCACTGGCCAGCTGATTTTCAGCATTCCGGAGGGCTGGGGGAGGCTGTTTTCGCCCTCCCCAGGCTTCAGGAAAGCCTCCGGAGCCTGGGGAGGGCGAAAAATGGGCCCAATGGGCCTATCGGAAGTTTTGAAAGGTCGTTGGGCACTTTTTTCTCCTTCCCCAGGCTCCCGAGACTTTCCTGAAGTCTGGGGAAGGTGAAAAAGGCCTCCCCAGGCCCCCGGAAGAAATACCAAGCTTAGCTTAGTGCAGCGCGCGTGGGGGGAGCATGGGTGGTGGGGCATGCTTTGCATTATGGGTGCCGGCACGCTATTGCACACACGCTTGCATTTTTGGAGCCGCATGTGGCTCTTTCCTCCTCCTCCTGCTGCTCCGTCACCGGTCGGCACCACAATTTTGAGAGGAGCTTCCGGTGGGGGAGGGGGGAGAAGTACAGTGCGCCAGGAGAAGACTCTATGGCAAGGGGAGGGTTTCCAGTTGGGTTTCCACAATTGATAGGGCTTTCTGTTATGACAGGCAGAGGAAAAAGTATGCCGCGCTAGAAGGAGACTCTATGGTGGGGGAACTGAACTTCCGGTCAGCTCCAGGATTGAACAGGGGGCTTCCGGTTAGGACCTTTGTGTCTCCCGGTGTTTTCTTTTCTGTGGGAAAAGGGTCCAAATGGCTCTTTTGAGTGTTTAAGTTTGCCGACCCCTGTATAGGGGATACAGAGATATCTACCATGAACGTGGTTTTAAATTTTTTAAAATTTTATATACACTGTTAAAATCATAGGAAAAACATACTTCTTGGTGCTGATATATATTACAGTTGAGATACTTAGAACGCTAATGCTTAGTGTTTTCTTTTTGTTTTCTTTTTAATAAAAGCACAAGCTGGATCATACATATGAACTGACACCAGAAGAATACAGAGTAAGCCGAGAATGCATTAAAGAGAGCTTCCTCTACAGATGTAAGTAAAATGTTCCTTGCTTGTGCTTTTTGTGGTTGAGCTATGTCCTCTTTTGCCAAATGCTCAACAATTAAATTTATAAGCAACTAGCTGATAAGTAGGCGTTGCCTGGGTATTTAATTCATACATTTGTCCTCACAAATAATCCCGGACCAAACGTAATTTCTAATATTGGATTTTCCCCCTTACCAGAGAGAGTCCCCTTGTAGAGTATCATTACCACGGCAACTCCACTGTGCTGTACAGTAGAAGCCATTTTACGGCAGTATGATAGAAGCCATTTTAAGGCACAACAAGTTGTATCTCATTAGGTGGCCAAAGTATTTGAGTTTCATCTTCAGGATCTGGCCTTCTAAAGAGCAGTCAGGGTTGAACTCCTCTAGGTTTGATCGCCTTGCAGTCCAAAGGACTCACAGGAGTCTTCTCCAGCATCATACTTCAAAGGCCTCAATTTTTTGGTGCTCAGCCTTCCTTATGCTCCAAATTTCTCAGCCATCCACTGCAACTGGGAAAACCATAGCCTTGACTATACGCACTTTTGTTGGCAGGGTGATGTCTCTGCTTTTTAGTATGTTGTCTAGATTCTAGTCTATATCTCCTATTCCATACTTTGTGCCAATATGTACATTGTGCTGAGCATAGACTCTCATTGTTAGATTACAGCGACTGGATTCCCACAACATGATAACCTGAATTAAGTCACATTATGGCTTAGCAAGTATATCAACCCAGTTTGTGTGTTGTGTTTTTCTTTTGTCTTTTCTTCTGGAAACTAAGAAGAAGGTAGACGTTTCCAGAAGCTTAGATTTAACAACTAGGATTCTTACTGTAACTCTGTGAAATAATGTGATTGAGTGAGAAGTCATCTAACGGTCAGAGAAATTATTGGTACTTGGGTTCCCATTTGTACTGTCTTAAACATATTTACAGATTTAGTGGTTGTTGCTCGGGATGTACTGAAATTTCACTTGCCTACAAATGTTCATTTCCCTCCCCTTTTCTTAGGTTTGCCCTTCTCAAGTTTTGCCATAATGGTCACCCATATATTAGTCCGTAGAGGTATGTTCCGAATACCTTTAAATTTGAAAGTCTGCCGTTTTTCATTTTTCCTTTGCATTCTTTTGCCTTCATGTACTGCTCTTGATTGTAGCATTGTTTAAGATAATATTCTTTTCAACAAGCTGGTGAATGAAAGACTCTACTGTTATTGAACGGTACCTCAGAAGTTATGGTGATGATGAGCTGTTAAAGTAGTGTCTGAATATATATATAGGCAGTTCCGAGGAAGGTGTATTTTTGCCAAGTCAGGATACTCAGGTCTAATATGATGATCCATGATCTAGGCAGCCCTTTGGGTATTGCTCCAAAGGTTCCTGTTACTATTGGTGCAACCATAGATTTCTTCCTCCACAATAGCTCCACTTCAATTTGCAGATAGTGATATTGTGTTATTTTTTTCCAGCTGTTTTTATTGTTGGTGTTGTCTATTGTTATTGTCACAAATACACTGACTGGTGCTAATGGTTGATATGGGTTGCTGCCAGCGTCCAAGGTATCCTTAAGATGTACGATGTTCCGAATAGGGCAGTTTCTTCCAGTTCCGCTGGTGTTATTACAGGAAGCTGCAATTTCTTGATGTGTTTATAAAATTCTTGGACATGGTACCAAATGCCCCGGTGACAATGGGTATCACTGGTTTTTTTTTAAAAAAATTATTATTATTATACTTTATTCTTTAAACATGAAACTCAAGTCAATTGAATATTCAAAAATGCTTCACGAATGCCATCATCACCACCTTGCAATCTGTATACTGTATCTTAACTCAGTGGTTCTCCACCTGTTGTCTGCAGACCCCTGGGCTGATTTCATCACGGGGTCCACGAAGGATTGAAGAAACGCTAGAATAGATTTGTGACAGGCCTATAAATACATTAAATATATTAAATATATTGCAATATTGTTGGGATGTACAGCTTCCTATATGGATCTACTACACCAGACATTGGGCAGCATGTTTGGGGTTTACTTGTTTTTGGAGACACAAAAAGGATACTGACATCGAAATATATTTTTTTTAAATGACAAGTCTGCATTATAAAACTTCTTAGGCCACTTTGAGTTAAGCCTTGGGCTTTAAACTTTGAGTTAAGCCTTGAGCATCTGTGGGCGCAAAAGGTATTTAAAGGCAGTCTGTGGTGAAAAAAGGTTGAGAACCGCTGTCTTAACTGATATATGGTGTTTAGAAATTCGGGGTGGGTGGGGAATCCATTCTTAGGTTGACATATTTTGCAAATCTTTATTGATGACTTTTTTTATTATTATATGTCTAATTTGGGGTGGGGTGGGGAAAATGAACCTAAGTGATATCGACATGCTGAAAATGAAATAATGGGTACTTTTTACTTAATAGCTTCATATAATAACTTTTCTTTTCCCCCTCTTAATGTCGATTATCAGGAGTCCTTACATCTCATCCAAAGTTCGGCGCGATACCCAAAATGGCATGTGAGTTTTCATTCCTATCAGACTTCCGTTGTACTTAATGGCTCAGAGTTGAGGGTGAGGATTCTCATTAGCACTTAATAGGAGAAAATATTTTGCACCTCTTAGCAAATGCTGTAAGAATCAGGTCAATGTAATAGGACAATAATATCAAAGTTCAAAATTTGGATGCCGGTGGCCTGTGGAGGGACAGATAGATTTATTTCTCATCTTCTTTTAACTTCCGGAAAAAATAGAAATACAAATAGGATAAATAGGAAGCCATAATATAACCCTGTCCACATAGACCAGGGGCGTCCAAACTTGGCAACTTTAAGACTTGTGGACTTCAACTCCCAGAATTCCCCAGCCAGCAGAGCTGGCTGGGGAATTCTGGGAGTTGAAGTCCACAAGTCTTAAAGTTGCCAAGTTTGGACACCCCTGGCGTAGACTTATCTATACACCTAAACCTGTGATGGCAAACCTATGGCATGGGTGCCAGAGGTGGCATGCAGAACCCTCTGCTGGCATGCGTGCCGTCGCCCCAGGTCAGATCTTCGTGGCGTTTATTTTGCGAGCTTCTGTTTCCCTGCAAACAACAAAACAGAAGCTCGCAAAAGAAACAGATCTTGCCGTGCTGCCGGTTTTGGGATGCCTGCCTCCCGCCAGCCACCCGGTCTTTGGCTCTCTGCTGCGCATGCGTGCACGGACCTTTCCGTTTGGGAATGCACGTGGGCGCCATTTGGGCACTCGACGTCTAAAAGGTTTGCCATCTAAACTCTAGCAAGGTTTTTGGCTCTAGACTTGTAAGAGGGATCTCGTCAGGAATTTATCATCACAAAAGAGAGAGAATACTGTAGAAGTGTTTGCTTAAAAGTCGTTTGTATTGAAATAGATGTGAATGTTTTGTTGCTGATCTCTTTACTTAGCAGTTTTATAAGTGCTCTGTGCGTTGTCATGAAGAAATGGAGGGGAAATGCTTAGAAGATTAAAAGCATGTTTTAAGGAAGAGATTGTTTTTGTGTGTGTGACTTTTCATGGATTCCATTTTAACTGTATTATTTTGTTTAAAATATCATTTTGTCAAAGACCTAAAAAGAATATTTGCCTTCCTTTGTAAATAAGTTGCAGGAATCTGTGGATGGTTTGCTGGCAAGATATCTTATATAAATGTATGCAAAGAGAAGTTCATGAACCTAAAGGATTCACCTTTGGGAGAAATGTTGAAGAATGAATCACAGTAAGAATTGTTATTTCCTTCCTTCCTTCCTTCTCTCCTTCCTTCCTTCCTCCCTCCCTCCCTTCCTTCCTCCCTTTCCCTTCCTTTCATCCCTCCCTCCCTCCCTCCCTCCCTCCCTTTTTCTTCCTTCCTTCTGTCCCTCTGTCCCTCCCTTCCTTTTCCTTTCCTCCCTCCCTTCTTTTCCTTGCTCCCTCCCTCACTTTCTTCCTTTCCTTCCTTCTTTTCTCTTCCCTCCCTCCCTCCCTCCCTCACTTTCTTCCCTTCCTTCCTTCCTTTCCTCCCTCACAGTGAGGGTCATAAATATGAATCGGTTGCCATACCTCTGAATTTTGATCATGGGCAAGCTGCAAAGACCATCACTGAAAAGCAGTTGTCACATTTTTCAGGGCCGTTTTAACTTTGAACGGTCACTAAATGAACTGTTGTAAGTCAAGGACTACCCGTACATATCAACGCTGTGATTTTTTAAAAAAAAAAACCGCAAAGCACTCACCATCCCTCTTTCTCCACAGATCCAAAAGCCCGCGCTTTGCAACTTCGAAAGCGGCAAACTTTAAGGAGAAGGCTCCAGCCACGGACACAGCGTCCGCTCCCAGCAAACTGGTCTACAAACCAGTTCCATTTAGCTCTGCCATGAATGAATCTACTCCAACCGGAATTACAGACAGCATCCCTCAAGGTTAGACCCCTGCAGTTATTTCAATGCCCGAGCCCTCTTTAGGTTATCCAGATATGAAACCTCAGTGCATGTTATGTAGCAACACTAAAGCGTTGTACAAGTATGGAGACGGAGTGGAGCAAGCGGCCAGTTTTAAGTTTCTAGGTGTTATCATAAAAGAGGACCTGACCTGGACCACTCACATTGCAGCGCTGGTCAAAAGGGCCCGGCAGAAATTATACTAACTGAGACTTCTCAGGAAGCAACAACTGAATGAAACACTGTTGGTCGCCTTCTACTGCTGCACCATAGAGAATATTTTAACTGCACCTGTGTCTGATTTGCCAATTGCACAGTGGCAGACAGGACAGCGCTCCAGAGGGTCAACGTCATTGCCCAGAGGATCATTGGTTGCCCTCTCCCCTCTTTGGAAGAGCTTTATAGCTCCCGCTGCCTTAAGAAAGTTCAAAACATTCTCAAAGATCCATCTGGGCTCCCTTTTTTTTAACTATTACCATATGGCATTTAACTATTACCATATGACGGTACAGGTTTCAGCGTTCCAAATATCATGCAGAATTAAATCAGAATCAAAGGCAAAACTTTCCTTAAAGTTCCAATTTAATAAGACAGACATGTTGGCATTGTGCTATGGAATTCCAACTCTGAGTTTCTTCCTGGAATTCCACCCAGTTGAAAGTTCATGATCTTATCCCCACACCCATAAACCATCACATGGTCCAATCCTTTTCTTCCACGCTGGCATCTACACCCCTCTGCTTCCAGTCAGGTGTCGAGGTGCGGAGACAAAAGATGACCTTGAGCTTCTAGAAAAGAATGAGAACAATACATTCCACAATCCTGCTCCTTTCTATTCCCCTCTCCCAACTACTACACTAATGAAACAGCATAGGAAAATAATAGAAAGTGTGGCAGGCCAAAGATCCTAAAAGGAACATAACTACAGGCCTGACAACAGGACAATAAAAACAAGGACAAATAGGCTGAAAAACAGCTTCTATCCCAGGGCAATAACCATATTGAATTCTACGGTATAGGGCAATATTAATGCAATATCAGGGGTTTTCAATTTCAATTATATAGCATGTGAAGGGTGTGTGTGTTTTTATTTTTATGATTATAATGTACACCGAAGACGACATTTAATTTCGTTGTTCCATGTGCAGTGACAATAAAAGTAAACTAACTAACTAGGTCAGGGGTGTCCAAACTTGGCAACTTTAAGACTTGTGGACTTCAACTCCCAGAATTCATGAGGAAATCATAAAGGCTGCTAAATATTTTTTTTTTCAACCTACACCTGCTATCCATGTGCAACAATGTCTGGGGTGAGTTCCTGCCAGTTCTAACGTCTTCTATAGAAGAGGTTCCATAAATCTACTGTGCCGTTTAGAACCGGTTCCAGCTCCCTCCCCCTGCCTGTCCGCACCACACTTGCCCCGCCCACCGCTCACTGATTGGCTGGCTCACCAATCACCCCGCCCACCTCTAAGAGTCCAACTAAACCTTAAAGTCTTAAAGCTGTCAAGTTTGAACACCCCTGGGGGTTTTTTTCTAAAGGGTTGGGAGTGCGAGGGTCTTGTAACTTGACAGCTTTAAGACTTGCACACTTCAATGCCAGAGTTCCTGAGCCAACATGACTGGAGGAGGAATTCTGGGAGTTGAAGTCCACAAGTCTTAAAGATGTCAAGTTTGAACACCCATGGGTTTTTTTTTTTTCTAAAGGGTTAGGGGTGCAAGGGTCTTGTAACTTGACAGCTTTAAGACTTGCGTGCTTCAAATGCCAGAGTTCCTGAGCCAACATTTTGGTTGCTAAGCAAGAGCATTGTTAAGTGGGTTTCACCACATTTTACAAGTTTGCCACGCCCACCCAGTAACATGACTGCAAGCCACTCCCACTCAGTCACATGGCTGGCAAGCCGCTCCCACTTGGTCACATGGCTGGCAAGCCACTCCCACAAAGCAGGCCACACCTACAGAAGAGGTTCTAAAAATTTTTGAAACCCACCAGTGAACCACACCCTATTAATTATTTGGTGGGGTGGGGGATGGGGTGGTGTTTCTTCCCTTTAAGAACCTGAGGCTCTGGAACAAGTTCCTAAACAGAGAAGAGTCACGTATGAAGAACTCAGAAACAGAAACAGAGAAGGACACGAGGCGGGAACAATGCAGAAATCTGAAGTTCGAACAAACCCATTTCCAATAAAGGAGAGAGGTAAATATTCAGTGGGGAACGTATTGGGGAATTGGAAACCTTTAAAGGATTGGAGGGAAAAAAAAGGTAAAATGAGCAAAGGAGGAATAACTAGATCAGGGGTGTCCAAACTTGGGAACTTTAAGACTTGTGGACTTCAACTCCCAGAATTCCCCAGCCAGCCACTGGGGAATTCTGGGAGTTGAAGTCCACAAGTCTTAAAGTTCCCAAGTTTGGACACCCCTGAACTAGATGTTCCAACCTACAAGAAAATTAAAAAAAAAAAAGAAGGCTTTAGCACTAATAAATCAAGTGTTTGGGTTGGGAGAGATGAATGCCCCTCACTTGGGCTAGGAAAGGAGGAAAAAGATTAAAGATTAAAAAGATGGGTCAACCAGTAAAAGAAAATAAGCCCTCTGTTTTAAGGGGGGGGGGGAGTCATTTTGCAATCTGCCGGTGATCTTTTTCTTTCAATCCTATATTTGAAACCAACTTTTAAAGAAAAATGCACGAATGCAGAGACTGGTTTTGTTCTGTTCTGTTTATTGTTATGCTGGAAGGAAATTGAACTGGGTGCCAGTCTTGAGGCGGATTTTCTCATTAGATACGATACTTTATAAAGAAACTAGCTGATAACTCGGCATTGCCTGGGTATTTACTTGTCCCAGTCCTGTATTAGACAGGAATGGCAATATCAAGAGGCAACGTACGTTGTCTTTCCATTAACGTTGCCGCAATTCCCAAAGAGGCGATGGCTAAAGTAACTTCTCCCTGAGCCCTAATTGTGGTGACAATTACATTAGTTAAAAATATTTTCCCCGTGTTCCAAGAATCGTAATTTCTAATGTTGGATTTTCTCCCTTGACCCTTTGTGGAGTACTGTGAAGCCGTTACCATGACAACTCCACTGCGCTGTACACTAGAAGCAATCTTGAGGCAGTACAGTAGAAGCCATTTTAAGGCACAACAAGCTGTATCTTAACAGAACACCCCTCCAAGGGGTGTTAGGGGTGTCTTACCCCCGCAGTATTTGTTTCCAAAGAGTAGGTCATCTGTGTACCAAGTTTAGTTGAAATTGCTCCAGGCGTTCCAGAGTTATGCTGAAACACACACACAGGGAGAGGGAGGGGGAGGGAGAGAGAGATAATTTTACTAGTTTGTCTGTTTCGTGTCTGTGTGTGTGTGTGTGTGTGTGTGTGTATGTATGTGTGTATTGTGTCACAACCCCTGGTATGCCCAAATATGGGAGGGAGCATACTGCTTCCCTTTTCTGTCTATCGGCTCACCCTAAGGAGCCATCCAGGCAGAAAGCCATTTTTTTATGTTGCCTTGTTACATTTGTGTTCAGCACAAATGTAAAACACACACACACACACACACACACACACACAATGAAACAGACAAGCTAGTAAAATTATCCCTGCTTCAAAGAAAATGTGATTGATGGAGGGGAAATGTAGAAATTGAGAATCGTCTGCCTTTTTATACATACTTTAAGGCAGGGGTATCAAAGTGGCAGCCCACAGGGCAGATGCGTCACGCGCATGTCACGCCCACCCCACCTCTGCAGAGGAGAAAAACGTGATGGCAACGTGACACCGCAAGCTTGGCATCCATGCTTTAAGGCATTATTCTTTCATTCAGGAAAGAGCTACTATGAAACAAGATGGAGGGAGGAATGTATTAGTGAACTGATGGAGCAGTACCTTTTGTAGAATATTCCTTTAAGTTAATGGCAATCATCATAATCATCTTCATTTAACCACCCCATAATCCCTTGCGGGGTTAAGTCTGAAAAATTGAATGAAGCTAGCGTTTTAATGGCCAGATGCCCTTCCTGTCGCCAATACTGAGTTTTGTTCAGCAGGTATATTCTCAGCGTGCCCAGAGAGAGAAATTTCTGCCTCTATCTAAGACAGGGGTGTCCAAACTTGGCAACTTTAAGACTTGTGGACTTCAACTCCTAGAATTCCCCAGCCATTCTGGGGAATTCTGGGAGTTGAAGTCCACAAGTCTTAAAGTTGCCAAGTTTGGACACCCCTGATCTAAGATCTAACTCACAGCCTCATGATTGTGAGGCGAGAGCTCCACTTCTAGGCCACCTCATCACTCTCTTTAACTTAATGGCTATGTTTTACCAAATTCAACCGCACAGATACATAGGGAACATCTAGAGAAGCAAGCAGAACAGTTTTATAGCATCAGATTCTGATACTCGCCCCCAGGATGAGAACCAGCAATTCACACCTCTCAAATATGACACAACAGAGTTAGTCCTCACTTTACCAATGGCAACTCAGACCTGGAGCACCATTGCTAAGTGAGGCAGTCATAAAGTGAAAAATTGTCTGATTCTGCCCAGCTTAAGACAGCGATGTGTTAGTTCCAGCTCTGGTTATTAAGCAAATCTCCCAGGGTTGTTAAGCACAATGTCACGTGGCCATAACCTGTAACTTCCTGCAGGTTTCCCGTTTACTACGTTGGAAGCTGGTGGTGAAGGCCGCAAATGGTGGTTACACGACTGCGGGATACTGCAACAGTCGTAAATGCATCCTGGTTGCCAACTGTCCAAAGCACAATGATGTGATCTGAGGGATACAATGACAGCTACAACTTCAAGAGCTATTTAATAAACTCTCATTATTTAGCCTTGTTGTAGCTTCAAACTAAATAATTAGCTATCGGTAGTAAGTGAGGGTACTTGCAGTGATGCTTTAAACCAGGGGTGTCAAACTCGATTTCACTGAGGGCCACATCGGGGTTGTGTTTGACCTCAGGGGGCCGGGGTGGGCATGGCCAGCTCGATGTCACTTGTGTCAGGGGCACTTGTGGCCTGAGTGCTCTGCTAGCGAGAAGAGGCTGCTGAGCTCCGTTTTCAGCTGCAACAGCCTCCTGCAGCCCTCTTCCAGTGAAAATGGAGCTCAGGAGTGCTGCACGCGGCCCTTGCAGGCTCTGTTTTTGGCTGCGACAGCCTCCTACAACCTTCTGCCAGCAAAAACAGAAGTCCGTTTTCACTGGCAGAGGCACCGCAGGCCAGTCCATTGCTGTTTCCAGGGTGGCCCTGTGGGCCAGATCTAAGCAGCCAGATTCGGCCCCCGAGTTTGACACCCCTGCTTTAAACCTAGTGAAAACAATGACTATACCAGGGGTCGGAAACCTTAAACATTCAAAAGAGCCACAAAGGTCCTAACCGGAAGCCTCCCATTCATTTCTGGAGCCAAATAGAGTTCCTGTTCCCCCATCATAGAGTCTCCTCTTAGCACGGTGTCCTTTTTCCTCTGCCAACTAGAAGCCCAGTTCCACCACCAGAGTCTCCTCCTAGCGCGGTGTCCTTTTTCCCGCACATGTCCTAAGCAAAAGCCCTATCGATTGTGGAGCCAACCGGGACAGGGAGCTGCAGTAGAGGGATGAAATGCGGCTCCAGAGCCACAGGTTCCTGACCCCTTGGCTATACAGTAGAACCATACAATAGCATTGGTATGTTGGCCAATAGAGTGTTAGATCCTGCTCCTTCAGCAAGCAGTCCCCCAGGTTCTTACATTTGTTGGTAAAGTGGGAGACAAGCTTAGATCTTATGTACATGACTCTCTTCTTTCTTTTCCCACCTCTTTTTAGCCAAGTTGAATAAGTATGGAGATGTTTGGGAAGAGTGAAAACCTTGAACTTCCTGAAGACCTGTCTTTGCTTCATTATTTCAGCTCAATCACTGTTGGTCAAATAGCTGAATGTTCTACCGTGAAATGAATATGTAATACATCTGCAATAAAGATACATTTGTTTTCCATTTTCACTCATTTTTACCCCCAGAAAGAGTTTGTTCCACGAAGGAGGTGTGTGTAAAATGGAAAGTGTCTTTTGCTTTGGACCCAGAACAGAAGTTCTGATGAACTTATCTGGAATGTCAGCAGTTAAGCCATAATAACATCTGGAATCTTTTTGTTGCTCCAGTTTTCAGTTAAAGGAAAACATACAGAAAGCCAGGAATACTTTTACCGGTGCACATCCCCGCTGCCTTTCCCCCGTCTTTCCAATATGGCCTATATCTCCAGTCCAGTGTTTCCTCAATATTGGCAACTTTTAAGATGTGTGAAATTCAACTCCCAGATTCCCCCAGCCAGCATGCTCTCCCAGTTGAGAAATACTGCTTTACAACAGGAGTTGGGCAGTCCCAACACTTGTTCGACTTCTGGCCGGTGCGCCCCGGTATAGGTGTACCCGTGGTAGCTGGGAGCAGCGGTCACCATACTGGAACAGTGCTTTGGAGGGCTCACCTGCCTGCCCTCGTTCCTTACCTGTATTTAAGCCAACCGGGCCATTTGCGCGCATGCGCGCAGCATACAACACCTGCGTGACCTCCAAGCAGCTGGCGCGTCATAGGGCAGTGGGTTCCCATGCATGCGCAATGCGCATGCCCGTGGTGGACACCCGGCCCCGTCACAGCGTACCAGTTGTGATAGGATCCGGAACTCACCACTGGTTACTACCCTATTTTTCAGAGTATAAGACACACCTTTTCCCCTCCTAAAAGAGCGTGGAAATGTTGGTGCGTCTTATACACTGAATACAGCCATTTTTGGCCTCCCGGAGCCCCGCCTCCGCATCCCATTTTTGTGAAAAACAAGCGAAAACTGTTTTTGCAAAAATGGGGTTTTTTTTTGCCTTGTCCCAGCCCTGCTGAAGCTTGCAGAGTGCTCCTGGGGGACAGGGAGGACAACAACTTTTTTTTCTTACTTACCTCTTCGAAATCTTGGTGTGTCTTTATACACTGGTGCGTCTTATAGTCCCAAAAATACGGGAAGTGAACCATTGTAAATTGAGGCCTATGTGTAAGCAAATTTCATACTCGCCAAAATTAGTTACCACAAATTCAACACTCACAATGCTTATACACTTCTTTACAGACGTGCAGAGCAGCAAATCATTTGAATCACCTGATACACAGCTGTTCCCAGCTGAGGTTTCAGCATTTTTTAATTCAGTATTCACGGCAATTTTACAGAACATGAACAAGTAATGTGAATTCTCTGTATTTAGAGAAAATAACCAGATTTACTAATACACAAAAATAATCATTTTATTCCAGTATTCATAATTCTGTACAGTGTCTTCACGTGAAGTGGGGATACATTAATGTGAGTAAAATATTAATTTTGGCAATGGGTGCTTTAAGAAACAGGAGTATCTGTTTTTTCCATTTGAGGATTTGCTTTGCCTTCATCTGTAGGAGAATGTTTCCTAAAAGCATTAGGAGCAGATAAAAAGATTGAATCAAAGTGTTAATAAAATTACAAAATCATAATTTTATTTCTAGAATTACAAAAAGTGTGCCTTAAACAGAAAATTTATGGAGCAGTAATAGGTAAGCGGCTGTCACTCACTCATTACATAAGTTTCTATTACATTGAATCTGTTCATTCTGAATAGTTTTATCAAATCAGTACTATGATTAGAGTTGAAAACATACAATCCAGCACGGAAATAACCCTGAGCTCATCTCCACTCTGGCATGATGGGATTTTGCCAGGATAATAGTCACTAGTCAATTTTCCATTCCTTCTCCACCAACCCTCCTAAAGAGCCACTGTATCTACGCTTATCAATTTTCTGAATACAATGCAGTACTATATGACACAAAATGTCACACTAGGGAAGTCACTGCAGGCTCAAGTAAGTCAAAAGTGTAATAGTTATTCTCAAAAATATAAAATAAGATGTAAGATAGACTTGAGATTCAGAAGGGATCTTGACAGACTTGAACAAGAGGTGCTGTGGCCTGTCAGCGGCCAGCTGAACTGCCGGCAGAGTCGGATAAGTGAGGAGGTTGGGGAGGAACATGGATCAGTCCTGGAGGCTGGGGAAGGCTCTGATGAGGGCTCTGCATCGGAGGCAGAGATGGGGCCAAGGCCGTCTGGCAGTTTCAGCTGCCTTCGGAGCTAGACAGCAGTGAGGCAGAGGAACAGCTGGAGCCTGTTCCCAGTGTGCGCATGTGCAGAGCTGCCAGAAGAAAAGAACAACTGAGAAATCAGGGTCGACTTGGGAGTAAAGCCACAGGTGAATGGTGAATGGCCCCTCCCATAGGAAATAAAAGAGGATAATAAATGAAAGGGAAGTGGGCTTTTGCAGGAAACCATTTTGTTCGTTTGTTTCAGGAGTGTGAAGATCTGTCCGTGAATCTCAGAAACTGTGCCAAATCTTTCCTTGCACAGCACTGAGTTTGGAAAATATTTACATGGCAGCTTTCCCAGCTAGATGAGGTCTGTGGTCACAACGTCACCTTTGAAAAACTGTTTACCAGACCTTTGCTGAATGTGAATGAGAGGAATTCACATTCGTTTAATAAAAGGGTTTTTGTCGGGACCAGGAATCTGTTTCATGCTTTTGGGGGAAGCCTAGGTCAGAACAAAAGGCCCTAGCCTACAAGATGCATTCCAGTGAGTAAGGTCCTGCAGTTAGGCAGGAAAAACTAAATGCCCAGGTATAGAATAGGAGGTACCTGGCTGAACAGCAGTAACTGAGGGATCTAGGTGTCCTGGTAGATCATTGCTTAAGCACAAGGCAGCTGTGTGTTGTGTCTACCAAAAAAGCCAATGCAGTCCTACGCTGCATCAAGAGAAGGATAGCATCAAGTGAGAGTACCACTCTATACTGCACTATTAAGGCCACATTTGAAATACTGGATCCAATTCTCTGGTCACGACGATACAAAAAAGATGCCGAGACCCAAAAAAGAGTGCAGAGAAGAGCATCGAAGATAAGAGGTCTGGAGGCTAAGCCTACAATATATGAAGAATGGTTAAGGGAACTAGATAGGTTTAGTCTAATGAAGAGAAAGCTTGTGGGGGGCCCACGATAGCCATCCACCAATACTTAAAGGGTGGCACAGAGAAGAGGAAGCAGGAGGCAGCCGCTGGCCCATTTCTTCTGCGGCCACTTGCTACCGCTCATGCGTAGCACCCCCGGCCTCTGTTTCGCCATCAGTGGCCTTTTTTCTGATGGAGACCAGGGGGTACCACGTGCATCAATTCGGAGCTCATTTCTCAGCTGCAGAGGCATTTCCTGAAGGCCTCTGACAGCAAAACAGAGGCCGGGGGCAACTCCCGTAAGGGGCGGCAAGCGACCGCAGAGGAAGTGCGCTGGCAAGACGAGGCAGGCCTGGCTGCAACTGTCTGAAGGCAAGTAGGGAAGCTCAACCGCACGATCCCCACCCCAGTTTGATTTTTACCTGTGCGCCTCGCCCTACCCCGTATATCCTGGAGTGGGCGAGGTCGTAACTAGGGCTTATTTTTTGGGTAGGGCTTATATTGGGCGCATGTCTAAAAAGCAATCTAGGGCTTATTTCCAGGATAAGTCTTATTTTCAGGGAAACATGGTAGGTACAGAGTTCCCCAAACTTTCTGGGTTGGCGGCATGAAGGGGGGGGAAGCGAACGGGGCCAGAAGAGCGAACACGGCCGTGAGCAATTCAAATGGGGCTGCGAATGCCTATGTGACGCAGTGAAACTAGCGCCTATGATGCTCACAGCGACACTAGTGCAAGGAGGGTGCATGTATGCATATGGGCACACACTGGCCAGCCACTCATGCGGGGCAATGGCCCAGAGGTTGGGGATGCATGGATTAGGAGACCTCTAAGGTGCCTGCCAGTTTTATGATTCTGACTGCTCTCTTCTCAATCCTGAAAAAAGTATTCAAACTAGGAACATAACCTGAGAGGAACTGAGTCGGATTCATCTTAATTCTCCCTCAATAGTTCCACTTTTTTATCTACATAAAGCAGGGGTGTCCAAACTTGGCAACTTTTAAGACTTGTGGACTTCAACTCCCAGAATTCCCCAGCCAGCCATGCTGGCTGGGGAATTCTGGGAGTTGAAGTCCACAAGTCTTAAAGTTGCCAAGTTTGGACACCCCTGACTTAAGTATTATAGCAATTTTCTGTTGTAAATATTTATTTATATTTCATATTTATAAACTGTCCATCTCCCTCAAAGATGGATTGTACGTAATATGCATGCTGGGGAATTCTGGGAGTTGAAGTCCACAAGTCTTAAAGTTGCCAAGTTTGGACACCCCTGACTTAAGTATTATAGCAATTTTCTGTTGTAAATATTTATTTATATTTCATATTTATAAACTGTCCATCTCCCTCAAAGATGGATTGTACGTAATATGCATGCTGGGGAATTCTGGGAGTTGAAGTCCACAAGTCTTAAAGTTGCCAAGTTTGGACACCCCTGACTTAAGTATTATAGCAATTTTCTGTTGTAAATATTTATTTATATTTCATATTTATAAACTGTCCATCTCCCTCAAAGATGGATTGTACGTAATATGCATGCTGGGGAATTCTGGGAGTTGAAGTCCACAAGTCTTAAAGTTCCCATGTTTGGACACCCCTGACATAAAGTAACATTTGAAAAATCCTTTGAAAACTATGGTATATTCCGATGCAATGCCAAACCACATTTTCACAATACAAGTGCTAGCCCGAAGCTTGGATTCATTCACCGTTTCCTCCTTTCACGCACAATGGCACAAATCATAAAATATGAGTTCAAAATCCCCTACGACTTGTTCATAAAATAGGAAAAGGAAGAAGAGAGAGCAAGGGAGATGATGAAGACTCTTGGACACAGGAGATTGGTGGCACAATGGTTAGAATGCAGGATTGCAGGCTAGCACTGCGGACTGCCAGCAGTTCGATTCTGACTGGCTCAAGGTTGACTCAGCCTTCCATCTTTGGGTGGGTAAAATGAGGACCCAGCTTGTTGGGGGCAATAGGCGGATTCTGCATACCGCTTAAAGAGGGCTGTAAAGTCTGCATCACTAAGACTGCATTACTCTTAGGCTTCTCATCATTCCTATCACCCATCTCCTCCCACTTATGACTGTATGACTGCAACTTTCTTGCTGGTATCCTTACAATTTATATTGTTTCCTAGTATGATTTGATTGCTTATTTGTACCTAGACTTTGGGCTTATTTGTACCTATGACTATCACTAAGTGTTGTACCTTACTACACTTGGCCAATAAAGAATTCAATTCAATTCTACTTCTATTTCTCCTTTTCCTATTCCATTCCATTCTATTCTATTCTATTGCACTTTGAAGCGGTATACAAGTCTAAGTGCTATTGCTATGCTCTTCCAATTTTACCGAAAGACCAAAAGGCAACACGTAATCCACATAAATATCTGAACTATCTCATTGCTGTAAGGCAGAGTTTCCCAGCCTCAGCAACTTTAAAACGTGGGACTTCAACAGAGCATGCTGGCTGTGAGGAATTCTGGAAATTGAACCATGCATCTTAAAGCTGCTAAGATTGAGAAACACTTCTCTTAAAAAAAAACCCTCAAATTATCATTGTAAGTATGGATTCCAAACAAACCTGCTCTGTTCCGGTCCAAACGGCACAAGAAAATTTCCAAAACTCTGCGTACATTTTTCAATATATAACATTTTTCCAGCAAAAAATGCCACAGCACCAACCACTATAAAGGAAAAGCAACGGCATCAGTAACCTCTGATGAATTTTCCACAGATTGGTCTTTTTTTTTTTTGTCCTGCATTGACCTATAATGTGAGAAATCTGCTTTAACAGTGTTTCATTGATGGGCGTTTTGAGAGTGGGCGTTAGAAATGCCTTGGCCCATTTGTCTTTTAATGTTAAAGTTGAATTCTGCTCACAATTAAAACCTCATTGCACGAAGCAACAGGCCTCACAGTGCAGCGGCTATACATATTTTAAATGAAATAGGCAAGAAGCATGGGCTACGGAGTCTTAATTTATAAAAATAGCAATTATTTTAAAATTTGCAGGTGGTTCTTGGCTTCCAACAGCTTGTTTAGTGACCGTTCAGTTACACAACGGCACTGAAAAAGGTGACTGAAAAAGTGTTTTTCACACTCAGCATCCCCAGAGTAAATGTGTTAACAGCGGCTAGAATTGTGTTTGCTAAAAACTGGAAAAATGAGAAAATACCAACGCAGGAGGAAGTTATTCATAAAATAATGGAATGTGCTGAAATGAGTAAATTGACATTTGAAATTAGAGATCAAGAAGATAAACAATTTTATAAGATATGGGATTTATTTTACCAATGGTTAAGACAAAAAAATATGGAAATGAAAGATGACTGAAAAATTTACAATGCAAGGACAATGGAATGACACAGAATATAATATAAAGATATACTATTATTGGAGGGTTTTAGGAGGATGTAATGAATTGTTATAATATAAATTAAATCAAAATTTAGACTCGTATAAAGTGAAGGAATAATAGTTATAATCAAATAAAAGATTAATAATGATAATAATGTGTACATATATATTAGATTCACAGTATGAGACTTTATATAAACTGTAAGTGAGGACTATGGAGAGGATGCACAAAAGTTTAGTAACCAACCGACACGCTGGATGTAACTGGAAGATGTTTTTATGTTTTATGTTTTGTATGTGCAAGTTTATCTTTAAAAAAATAAAAATTCTTTTAATTAAAAAAAAACAAAAACAAAATTCAGATACTTGGCAACTGACTCATATTTATGACATTGAAGTGTCCCAGGCTCATGTGATCTCCATTTGCAACCTTCCGATCAACGAAGTCAATGGGAAAGCCAGATTCACTTAACAACTGTGTTGCTAACTGAACAACTGCAATGTTCAGATTCAACAACTGTGGCAGGAAAAGCCATAAAGTGGGACAAAGCTTTTTTAACAACTGTCTTACTTAGCAACAGAAACTTGTGGCTCAATTGTGGTTGTAAGTTGAGGACTGCCTGTATACCAGGGGTGTCCAAACTTGGCAACTTTAAGACTTGTGGACTTCAATTCCCAGAATTCTGGGAGTTGAAGTCCACAAGTCTTAAAGTTGCCAAGTTTGGACACCCTGCTGTATACAATCTGCTAAAATTGAAATGTTTTTAAGTTGTCTTGGGATCATAAAGGAATATAAAACTTGAAGAAAGCATGCAGGAATGGTTGGGCAAAGAAAAGACAATTCAGTGGGTGGGAAGGAAAAGGTATGAGAAAGTAATTCGAAATAATCCTGTCTTGATTCGGTTTGCTGTAAGACAGAGAGAGGGAAAACTTGCTCAGGACCTGGTCAGTTTTCAAGCTTCTGTTACCATATCCTACAACAACGATGGCATTTCTGGAATCTTTGATCTGTTTCCTGTCTAGGCCTTTCCTGAAGGGCTGATATGTGCATTCTCCACATGCCCAATGTTCAAGTGCAAATATAGGAACAGTGTTTCTCAAGCTCAGCAACTTTTAAGACTTCAACTCCCAGAATTCGCCAGCCAGCCATAGTCATCTTAAAGTTGCCAAGGTTGGATAACACTGTATAAGACAGATACCACATTTCCCCGAAAATAAGACAGGGTCTTATTTTCTTTTGCCTCCTGAAATAAGCACTTGGCCTTATTTTCGGGGAGGTCTTATTATTTTTGAGGTGCAAGAGGCAGCGAGAGTGGTCACCTCATGGCTGCTGCTGTGTTGCAATATTTTCAGGGAGGGCTTATTTTAGTGCATGTGCTCAAAAGCCATATTGGGCTTATTACCTGGGGAGGTCTTATTTTCAGAGAAACAGGGTAGATGTTCATTTTGCTAATTATAGATTAAACCCTTTTCCTTTTTTCCTTCTGTAACTTCACAGTCTTTCAAAACTTACCCACTACTGTATTCAAAGAAGCAGTCTTGAGAATCCCTAGAAAAAGAAATCCTTTTTAAGAAATGGTTTTTAGGCCAAGAGGAAATATATAATAGACCAGGTTTGCGCATTTTATTAGAGAGAAATCTTGATCTGGTTCACGGATCAACTATGTTTGTATCATCAGGTTTTGTTGGTTTCTGGCAAAAAACATCCATTGGATAAGAATGGGTTTGCTTAATGATCGTCAGGAAAGGTCATAAAATCAGATGCAGTCACACGGTGACTTCCTGAATGACAGCAACAACTTACAACCATAATTTCTCTCAATTAGGTCATAAGTCAAGGAGTATCTGTTGGTCACTTTAAAAATCAAAACTGCTCTAAACTAAAACTGAAAAAATCAAAATTGCTCTAAGTCTAAACCAAAACCAACCTTGCTTGACTAATGCATTAAAAAAAGGATATTTTGCCTCTTCTAGTTGCAATAGCTGTCACAATTGATCAAAAGTCAAGGCATGAGAAATATTGCCACTTAAACACATTTATTAAGCTGGAAGTCCAACTGTAATGTGCATTTGCAAGAAAGAAAACAAAAGTTTAGATTGTTAATGACTAACATAATGAAACATTTTTCACGGAAAAGATAAAAGGAAATATTTCAAACTAACATTACAATGATTCCTGTAGACAAACATTGAAGGGATGGTACTTAAATTGTTACTTTACAACACACTTTTTTTCCCCAGATTAAACATGGACATGAAATAAAAAATAAAAAATGGCATATATTTTATTCCTGAAAAACCTCTTCTGCTTCCTTTACATGTTGAAGGCAATATTACAGGCAATTGGAAATCTTAAGTGATAGATTCACTGCAGAAGTCATTATTTCACGACTGATATTAAGAAGTGCTTCCGAAAGACATGAAGTTCTCAATCACGAGACAAATATGCACAGATTTCACATATTCTGTACATAAAATTTGTATGTGTCTAGTTCTTTAGTTCCATTGTTATATAGATTAGGCATTTTCTCCTAATACTTATTCTAAGGAAATGGTCAGCAGCTGAGCATTTTTCAAAATTCACCGCATATTTTTAATTTTAAAAAATCTACTTACCCTTACTAATTAGTCCTTGAGCAATCAGCATACTTCCAAGAGAAAGAGGAAGAGCTGTAAACAAACATTGCAACAAACAGTTTCAATCTGGGTCTTCATTCCCATGAGCCTCCACTCCCAGGGAAGCAGATGAAAGTTCATAATATTGTGGCTTTTTCTGAATCTGCTAATGATAGGTGCCCAGTTTATAAAAGTAATTTAGTAAACTAATATTAGAAGTTTTCATCTGGTTGTTTGCATCCAGTGGTGGCACAGTGGTTAGAAAGCAGTATTGCAGGCTAATTCTGCCAACTGCCAGGAGTTCGATCCTGACCGGCTCAAGATTAACTCAGCTTTCCCTCCCTCTGAGGTGGGTAAAATGAGGCCCCAGACTGTTGGGAGCAGTATGCTGGACTCTGTAAACCACTTAGAGAGGGCTGTAAAGCATCGTGAAGTGGTATATAAGTCTAAGTGCTATTGCTATTATGAAGGGAGGATTTGGTAAGCATCCGGAAGCAATATCTCCCTCTGATTCAATGTTCCTGAAAGTTAGGAACTTCTAGATGTGGGAACTTCATGCAAGCTGGGGAATTGTGGGACTTGAAGCCCATATGTCTTAAATTTGCCAAAGCTGAGAAATACTGCTCTTCTTAGAAAAATGACCAAAAAACCCCATCCAAATTCATCACTGATTTCATTGGGGATAGCATTTACAACTTCTTTTTATGGAAATGAGTTAGATAAGACCCCGAGTCATCTTTTTCTTCTACAAATATGACCGCAAAGAGATTCAAGACATTTCCTTCCCGTTTGGTTTTTTGTAATGTTTATATCTGAACCGAGACTAGTCTTAGCCTGCTGAAACAAATCAACTGCAATCTTTAGATCAGGGGTGTCCAAACTTGGGAACTTTAAGACTTGTGGACTTCAACTCCCAGAATTCCAGGGGTGTCCAAACTTGGGAACTTTAAGACTTGTGGACTTCAACTCCCAGAATTCCCCAGCCAGCCATGCTGGCTGGGGAATTCTGGGAGTTGAAGTCCACAAGTCTTAAAGTTCCCAAGTTTGGACACCCCTGCTTTAGATAATGAAAAATAGTTTAAATAAATTACCTTTTAAAGTAAGAATAAACTATGGTTAATTAAAAATTGAAACAAATGTTTCTAATCTTGTGGTCCCACTGGTGTTGTGAAAAAGTAGGGGGAGGTGGGAGCACATTTTCTGATTAACAAATTTAATTAAAAAGCCTATATTTGTGTGGGTTGCAACTCATTTCATCAGATGTACAGAGAAGCTAGACTGATGTAGGATTTAAACTGGGTGAGGTGGTGGGAAGTGGGGTAGAATAGATTGCTTAAATCTAACATAATTTCTTATAATGATAATGATAATATGTCTCCAAATGCAGTCACTGAAAATATCATTACTGGAATGTAATCTTGGTTTGGGATTTAAATCCTGTGAAATATGGAAGGACACTCATATTACTGGGAGTCAGAGATTCGAAAGGGACAATGCTGGAAGACAGATGTTTATCCAGGAATACGGATGTGGAGAGGAAGAATAACTGCATGCATACCTGTATGTAATTATTATGGTTGAGTATAGTAAACTAAAGTTATTATTCATCCCATTTTGGGTTTTCAAATTGTTTTCAGGGAGTAATTTTGGTTGTTTCCATTTTTTAAAAAGTGCAAAGGATATTTTTATTGCTTGCAAATTACTGAGAGTCTTACAGACTGTAGCAGTTATCTATGAAATAAATAAATAAATAAAAGGCATGAAAATTTACAGCCCCTCTCAAGTAAGAATATGGTCTTTGAAGGGAACATGTTCTTAATTCCAAATATTAGCAATCCTTAGGTGGACTTGACAATAGTAGAACAAAGGAATGCAGGCAAAAATACAATTATATTTCTTTTTGTATCCAGAACAAAAGAATATACCTCTGTACCAGAAGCTTTCTTCTTTACACCGTTGACTGATATTTTCAATCTGTTCCCCAGTGAGTCTTCTGGGATAACTGGGTAGATTCTGGAAATAAAAACCTAAATAAATAATAGTATGAGAACAGCATGTTGAACTACAAAAAATAAAATATTGAGTGTTTTTTTTTTCCTATGCCAAAACAGGAAATTCTTGAATGTGCAGAACATTATGATCTATGATTTAGTTGATCATTTCTTCAGTTGAATATTATTAAAATCTCATAAAACAAGTAAATTTTAAAAAGTTAAAGTTTGGGGAAAAAATAGTTCGATTTAGAGCAGGGGTCTTCCTCTGGAGCTGCATGTGGCTCTTTCATCCCTCTGCTGCAGCTCCCTGTTGCCAGTCGGCTCTACAATTGATGGGTCATTCAGTTAGGATAGGTAGAGGAAAAAGGACGCCGTGCTAGGAGGAGACTCTGTGGTGGGGGAACAGGACCTCCGGTTGGCTCCAGAATTGAACGGGGGGAGCTCTTTAAGTGTTTAAGGTTGCCGACCCCTGATTTAGAGTTAAGATAATAATCATGTATTATTATTATATTGCTGATAAAATACAATTACAATTGTGTGACACAACATAGCAAGAAAGATTGATTAACCTTTGACCCACAGCAGAAACGAATCTTTGCAGAGAAGAAAGGACCAACCTGAGTCTTATTTTCTGTTGAAGAGGCCAAAGTATCTACTGGAGTAGAATCCATGTTTCGTCCGTGGTTCTAGCAAACCTCAAAACTCACAAGTGCGAGTATCCTACCAAAAAAATAAATCAATCAATCACAAAATAACCGAATGTGCATTTTAACAAAACTTCAATTTCCATTTTTTTACTATACGTTTAGTATAATCCTGACTTTGAAGACCATCCAGAGGCTTCTATTGGTCACCCAACGACGGGCATAACTCAGGGAGCTCTGCTTTGTGAGCTGCAGTCTGTTTCCAGGTGCCATTCAAGATGCATGTTGCTACCTGACATGTAACCTGGTTACCTGTGGGACCACCTGTATCCCCCTATTAGCTGCCTGGCCAATTCCACCTTGTAGGGCTCCTCTAATTAAATAATGCCACCTATCAAGGCCTGTCCTCTGGAATGGGGTTGCCCTCAAGGTAGAAGGGTAGAAACCATCCGGGTCTTATGGCTGGTGTAGCCATGGTGGAATCAGGAGAACCTCTGGAGGAAGGGCGGGGGGGATGTGTCTGCTTTTTTTAAAGAATTTTTATTTATTTTTTTATTCTCTTACATAGCATTTTAAGTATACATTCACATCATTGTTATTCTTCTTTACATTTATCATTCTTGTACATTTATTATTTCATTTAATAGGTTATAATATACAGTTTGGGTTTTGTTTACCATCCCTTCCTCCTATTGTAACACCACCTTATTTTCCCTTTCTTTTCCCCCCCTCTCCCTTCTCTACTTTCTTCCTTCCTCCTCTCCTTTCCCTTCTTCCCTTACCTTTCTCCTACTCTTACTCTTCCTCTTCCTACCCTCTCCCCTTCTCTTCCTCTCACTTCCATCCTCTTCTCCTTACGTCTTACTTCTTTCCCCCTTCTTCCTTTCATTCTCTCTTCCTCTCTCTCTTTTTCTATTATTGTAGGTGTATATTTCAAAACTCAGTTTGTGTTTCCTTGGGATGGTATTTCCACAAACCCAAATATAATTTGATATCATTTATTCCCTTACCTTCACTAATCTATCCTAACTATATTTCTGGGGTCCGTGGGTCCTGCCTAGAAAGCCCCAGGGGCTGTTTAAATAAATCATGCTGTTCAGGCCACGAGATGTCATGGCTTTGGTTATTTTTGCTGTGACACATTCACATGGCCAAAGCTCTTGTAGTAGAACAGAGGACAGTAGAGTAGAAAATAGAAAAGAAAAGAATAGAATAGAACAGAATAGAATTCTTTATTGGTCAAGTGTGATTGGACACACAAGGAATTTGTCTTTGGTGCAGATGCTCTCAGTGTACATAAAAGACAAGATGCACAAAAGTAAAAAATAACAACAACAAAAAAGCTTCTCCCAGCATGTTAAAAACGAAAAAGGTTAAGGAAACAATTGGTCCATTGCTGGGAGAAAGTGGCAAGAAGGTGACAAGCAACAGGGAGAAAGCAGAACTATTTAACTCATGTTTTGCATCTGTCTTTACACAAAGGGATAAAACAGTCCAACCTATCAAAAACAGCACCACAAAAATCAGATTAGGAACACAAATTGAAATAGGGAAGAAAATGGTAAGTGAGCACCTGTCTAGCCTAGATGAGTTCAAATCACCAGGACCGGACAGATTACACCCCAGGGTTCTGAAGGAACTGGCAGATGAGATCTCAGAACCACTGAACTATGTCTTTCAGAGATCCTGGAGAACCGGGGAACTGCCAGAAGACTGGAAAAGAGCTGATGTGGTTCCCATCTTCAAAAAAGGGGAAAAAAATAGATCCAGGAAACTATAGACCTATCAGTCTGATCTCAATACCAGGAAAGATTCTGGAAAAGATAATCAAGCAACGAATTAGCGAACACTTAGAACAGCAATGGCGAAACTTTTTTGGCTTGCGTGCCATAAGTGGGGGGAGCGCAGGGGGGGTCGTGTGCGGGCGTGCCGCACCCACAATGCAATGCGCGACCCCAGTGCACAAGCGCGCACTACAGGCGCTCCCCCTCCCATTTTTACGTGCTTTTTTCACCCTCCCCAGGCTCCAGAGGCTTTATAGGAGCCTGGGGAGGGCGAAAACAGCCTACCCCGCCCCTCCGGAAGCCCTCCGGAGGTGTCAGGGAAGCCACTTCCGGTTTGCTCGGAGGGTCGTTTTAAGCGTTCCGAAGGCTTCAGGGACCGTCTGGAGGCTTCCCTGACGCCTCCGGAGCGCTCAAAACGACCCTCCGAGCAAACCGGAAGCCACGCGTGCCATAGGTTCGCCATCACTGACCTAGAAGCAAACAAAGTAATAGCCAAAAGCTAACATGGGTTTGTCAAAAACAGATCATGCCAGACTAATCTTATTACATTCTTTGACAAAGTGACAAAATTAGTGGACCAGAGGAATGCCGTCAATATAGTTTACTTCGACTTTAGTAAGGCATTTGATAAGGTAGACCATAACCTACTACTAGATAAAGTAGAAGAATGTGGGTTGGACAGCATCACCACCAGATGGATTCGTAACTGGCTGACCAACCGCACTCAACGTGTAGTCCTCAATGGAACTGCACCTACATGGAGGGAAGTATGCAGTGGAGGACCCCAAGGCTCTGTTTTAAGCCCAGTACTCTTCAACATCTTCATCAATGATTTGGATGAGGGAATAAACGGGGAACTCATCAAATTTGCAGATGACACCAAGCTGGCAGGAATAGCCAACACTCCAGAAGATAGGCTAAAGATACAGAAGGATCTTGACAAACTTGAACATTGGGCACTAATAAAATGAAATTCAATGGTGAAAAGAGTAAGGTTCTACATTTAGGCAAGAAAAATGAAATGCACAGGTACAGTATAGGTGGTACCTTGCTCAATAGTAGTAACTGTGAGAGGGATCTTGGATTTAACCATTTAAACATGAGCCAGCAGTGTGCAGCAGCTGCCAAAAAAGCCAACACAGTTCTAGGCTGCATAAACAGAGGGATAGAATCAAGATCACGTGAAGTGTTAATACCACTTTATAATGCCTTGGTAAGGCCACACTTGGAATACTGCATTCAGTTCTGGTCGCCACGATGTAGAAAAGATGTGGAGACTCTGGAAAGAGTGCAGAGAAGAGCAACAAGGATGATTAGGGGACTGGAGGCTAAAACATATGAAGAACGGTTGCTGGAATTGTGTATGTCTAATGCAGCGGTTCTCAAATAGTGGGGCGCGCCCCCCTGGGGGGGCGCGAGGCTCCGTAAAGGGGGGCGCGAAGGCTCCCTTTCCATCTGGGTGCAACGGCGGCGGCGTGGGCGAGGCATAATATATCCCGGCTTGAAGTGGCAGCGCTGGGGACTGCTCAGAGACTCATCAGAGCCGCGGGCTGGATCTGTGCAAGAAGCCTGCTCGGGCGGGGGTGGGAGGGAGGGAAGCATGGCTGTCCCAGGCTTCCCTCCCTCCCCCCCCCAGCCCAAGCAGACTTTTTGCACAGCTCCAGCCCGCGGCTCTGATGAGTCTCTGAGCAGTCCCCAGCGCTGCCACTTCAAGCCGGGATATATTCTGCCATGCCCTCGGCGGCGTCTTTATGCAGGTAGCTCGCCTCCCCGCCAGCAGCTCCACCGCCAACATTCCGTCTGGAAGCGGAAGCGCAACAGCCGCTGTTGGGGAAGGGACAAAGGGGCGGCGGTCGCCCGATCTTGCCACCCCCACCCCTTCGCCCCTGGTAACGGCGACTGTTGTGCTGCTGCTTCCAGCTGGGATGCTGGAGGAGCTGCTGGCAGGGAGGGAGGGAAGAAAGGGAGGAGGGAGTAAGGATAGACAAGCAAGAGGGAAAGAGGAAAGAAGGCAAGCAGGCAGGAAGGAGGCAGAAGGAAGGAGGGAAGAATGGAACTGGAAGGGAGGGAGGGAAGGAGGGAGGGAGAAAGGAAGGATAGGAGGATAGGGAAAGAGGAAAGAAGGCAGGCAGGCAGGCAGGGGGAAAGAGGAAGGAGGGAACTGGAAGGGAGGCAGGAAGGAAGGGAAGGAGGAAGGGAGGGTGGAAGGAAGGATAGACAAGTAAGAGGGAAAGAGGAAAGAAAGCATGTGACTACGGTGGGAGTCGAGGAAAGACCGGTGTGCTATGTTATGCAGAGGTGTACTTATAACAATTTTATAGACAAATTAGACTATTTACAGTCGCGTGGGGGGGGGGGGCGTGAAATGTTTTCTTCTTCCTAGGGGGGGCATGACAGAAAATAATTGAGAAGCACTGGTCTAATGTAATGAAAAGAAGGACTAGGGGAGACATGATAGCATTGTTCCAATATCTCAGGGGTTGCCACAAAGAAGAGGGAATCAACCTGTTCTCCAAGGCACCTGAGGGTAGAACAAGAAGCAATGGGTGGAAACTAATCAAGGAGAGAAGCAACTTAGAACTGAAGAGAAACTTCCTGACAGTTAGAACAATTAATCAGTGGAACAGCTTGCCTCCAGAAGTTCTGAATGCCCCAACACTGGAAGTCTTTAAGAAGATGTTGTGTAGCCATTTGTCTGGAATGGCATAGGGTTTCCTGCCTAGGCAGGGGGTTGGACTAGAAGACCTCCAAGGTCCCTTCCAACTCTGCTATTGTATTGTATTATTGTATTGTTTTGTAATAGTAATAGTAATGCAGTCTTAGTGAATAGTTTGAAAGTGTTGAGGGAATTATTTATTTAGCAGAGTAATAGTTCCTGGGCCCAATTTTAACTCAACAGCAGCGTCCCACAACTTTGCTCTACACAGCAGAGGTGGGGAAGGCTACCCCCCCCATATTTTTTTTATTTCTGGACTTCAACTCCCAGAATTCCCGAGCCCGCGGGAATAGCTGGGGCTCAGTAAGAATGGCCGGGTGAGGAATTCTGGGAGTTGCAGTCCGCAGGTCGTTCCCCGCAATCCCTGCTCTACAGGAATATATGATATGCGTCCTACATATTGGCACGCTGGGAAGAAGCAGGTGCCACTTTCGAGGAGGCTCGCTCCACTCAGCCCACTCCTCGCCTCAAAGGAGGCGGCAGGAAGGGCGCTCTTGCGGGTTAAGGGCAAGGCTTATCAGGGCAACCCCTCGCTGTCTCTGTCTCTCTCTCGGCTCCCCTACCTTTCTCCCGGGTGCCCGCTAGCTTTTCCCCGCCTCTTCCGTCGTCGCTTTCCTCCACCCCCGGGGTCGCCTCGACCAGCAGCGGGACCTGCCTGTGGAGAAGAGGCGCCTTTACCGCTAGGCCAGGCCCCTCAGGGGGTTTTGCTCCGCTCGGAGGGCGCCCAAGGAGACGGGGCTGAAAAGCTGCGCCTCTCTGATTGGCTAAAGAGGAGGGTCGTTTGCAGCGTCTTAGTGAAGGGGCGGGGCCCTGCTCGGAGGGTGCCCCAGGGGCGGGGCGGATAAGCTGCGCCTCTCGGATTGGTTGAGAGGAGCGTCGTTTGCAGCATCTCTTCGTGAAGGGGCGGGCAGAGGTTGGCACAGGGAGGGGAGAACGGACTGAGGGGGTGGGGTGCACCCGCTTTGCGTCGGGGCGGTTATGAAAATATGCAGCTACCCACCTAGGTCTGGTAGCTGGTCTTGAGCATGGGGTTGGGCTAGAAGACCTCCAGGTTCCCTTTCCATCTCTGATGGTGTTGTGTGCTCTATGAGGTCTAATCCAGGGGTGGGGAACGACTTTTATGACTAGTGGACTTCAACTCCCAGAATTCCTGTGCCAGCCATGCTGCCTCTGGAATTCTGGGAGTTGAAGCCCACAAGTTATAAAAGGCTCATCATTCCCCACATCTGATCTAATCTCTCCCATTTGGTTTAAGTTGACAGGACAGATAGCCAAATGTCTATGGAGCTCCTCAGTCATCCAGGTCATGGTTGTCTCAAAGGTGCTTTTTTTTCAAGAGGCAACTGGACTTCGCTTTTTCTTTGAGGATGTTTCGCTTCTCATCGAAGAAGCTTCTGCTGGTTGCCTCCTGAACAAAAAGCCCATTTGGGGTATTACAGTACAGATAATCCTTGACTTACAACCACAACTGGGCCCAGAATTTCTGATACTTAAGTGACACATTGGTTAAGTGAATTTTGCCCCATTTTACCACCTTTGTTGCCACAGTTGTTAAGAGAAACACTGCAGCTGTTAGTAACACAGTTGTGAAGTGAATCTGGCTTCCTCATTACTTTGCTTGTCTCAAGGTTAGAAAAGGTAATCACATGACCCTGGGACACTGCGACCGTCAGAAGTATGGATCAGTTGTCAACAGCCTGAATTTTGATCCCATGACCATTGGGATGTTGCAATGGTCTTAAGTGTGAAAAACGGTCATATGTCACTTTCCCCCCTGTTTGAATGGTCAATAAATGAAATACCAATTGAGGATTACGTTTAATTGACTCATCCTGATTTCCTCATCCACACTTTAATCTAAAATCATTAAGTCTCACATGAAGTCCCAAGCAGGGGGGGGGGGGCGCAAAATTATCAGAATGGTGACTGTGCAAGTGTGCCATTCATGCTTTGATCATCTCTCATAGTCCCCATCCTGACTATTCTTGACTTCTCCCCTCTGTGGATGCCTCCAGAGATACTTCAAAGTGTGTTGCATTTTTCTGCACAGTTAGGTAACCTCTAATCCTGGTTCATTGCTGGTGGAGGATTACAGGAGTTGAAGCCCAACAACATCTCTGGAGCACTTCTGCATTTGGGAATGCTCTCAAGAGCCTCCCAAAGGTGCTTTTTCAGAAGTCAACATTTCGCTTCTCATCAGAAGAAGCTTCAACTCTGACAGGACAGCGAGGAATGGAAGGATTGGAAGTTTAGATTGAGAGCCTGTCACTCAATCTAATGGATTTTATGTACAACAAACTTGAAATCAAGTTTGACAGCCCTGTCCTAGACCCCGTGGGACTATAGGATGCAGAATACAATGTATTTCTGTACTTAGAAATTGGTTGCATACTTCAGAAGCCAGATCATAAGCTTTGGCTGCAATGACTAGGAGTGGGGCCAGCTCTCTTCACAAGTCCTTTGCTGTAAGAAGAACATTTTGTTTGCTGTTTTCTGTTTTACTTCGTTTATGCTGGTAAAAGCAAGACATTGGTGCTATGAGTGTGCAGCTGAATCTCCAAAGATCTTCTGAAGACATTCCAGCTGGCAGTGGTCTTAGGGAATTGTGTGCCAGCTCAACTATTCACTAACTGTTTAGATCATGTCCTAAAATGCCCTCTTCGGTCCCAGCACAACCACAGCAACAACAGTTAAAGGCACGAAATCTTTTTCTTCTGGCTGCACAGAAGATTCTAAACATTTGCCCTCTGCTCTAATCATACATGGTATGCAATACAACTACATCTAAGCTCAGAAATTCTTTTTTTCTAAGCATTTATCTTTACTGTCATTGCTATTACATAAAGGTAAAGGTTCCCCTTGCGCATATAGTCCCGTGATGGCGAACCTATGGCACAGGTGGCATGCGGAGCCATTTGTTAGGGCACGCGAGGCATCGCCCTCTCAACTCCAGCGCGCATGCACATGCTGGCCAGCTGACTTTGGCCTTCTTTTAAGGTTGTTTTTCGCGCTCCAGAGGTTTCAACTGGCCCTACGGGCAAACCGGAAGTTTGGTAACAGACTTTTGGTTTGCTCGTAGAACCGTTTTTTGCCCCCTGAAGCCTGCAGCAGCCTTCAGGAGGCTTCCCTGGAGGCTCCAGAGGGCAGAAAATGGCCCAACGAGCAAACCAGAAGTGACTTGAGTTCCCCAGGCCTGCTGGCAGAACCAGGACTTCAGCGCCTTCCGGAAGAGTATTAGAGTAGGGGCCGTTCTAATCTCTGGGGGAATGATGTTCCAGAGACAGGGAGCCACCATGGAGAAGGCCCTTCTTCTGGGTCCCACCAAGTATAACTCCCATGGGGATGGGACCCACAACATTCCCTACCTCCCCGCTCTGATGGGTCGGGTAGATGTGACTGGCAAGAGACGGTCCATGAAGGTCTTTAAAGGTGACAACCAGCACTTTTAATTGCACCCAGAAGCAAATCTGCAACCAATGCAGCTCCCACAGGAGAGGTGATACATGTGCACACTGGGGTCTGCACATTATACAAGAAGTAAACAAAGAAAGTGGCTCAATGTCGTCATATTATAATTCAGTACTGTCTGCTGCTGAAGGTCAAAATCTGCAAAATGCTTGGTGAGATGCTGCAATCCCAGATTGTCCCTTTTATATAAGCATATGCTTTTAATAACATCTGTCAGAAAATGTGCTATCTTGTATGGGTTTTAATTATAAGTCTCTTTGCAAGCGTAGTGAACTTTTGATTGATTAACCATGTACCATCAAGTCAACATTGACTCTCTCTAGATACATTTTCTCCATGAGAATCTGTCCCTCACTCGGAGCTTCAGTGCCACATTCCTCACCCCTGTGAGTCCATCCACTTTACAGCTGGTCATCTTCTTGCTCTCTTTTCTTATACAATGATTTATTGTACTTTTAAAAAAGATCTGACAACTGCCATGTTACATTTTTTAAAACTAAAGGATTAGATATGAGGCTTGGTTTGTCAATAGTTAATGTTAATACTTGGAATAAATTATAAACCATTTATCAAAAGACCGCACCTTCAATTACCTTATTTCTCTCCCATCCTAACAATAAACTGAAGTGCAGTTTATTTGGTTGGTAAAGAATGTACAATAGATTTGAATCAGCAAAGAGACTGGCTAATTTATGAATCCATGTCAACAGAATACACCCTGCTTGGAAGATTTTCTTGGAGATAAATGAAATACACTGTTTTATTCCCTCCACAATATAGCTCATACATGAATAAATTGACCTCACTACATGTAATGCACAGTATTTCTATTCCAAATGATATTTTACATTAGAATTCTTTATTGGCCAAGTGTGATTAGACACACAAGCAATTTGGCTCTGATGTATAAAGCTCTCAGTGTAGCGGTACATACAACAATAGTGATAGATCATTATCATAGTATTACATAGAAAGGATTTGAGCATCTTCAATTTATGGAGTGAGAAGATATGACCTCACTCAGTCAAAGACCTAGGAGTAGTCATCTCCTAAGTGCCAGAGCTCACTTTAACAGCATTGCCAAAAAGGCATTAAGAGTTGTTAACCTAATCTTGTGAAGCTGCATACAAAACCAGACCAATTCTTTTTTTTATTAAAGAATTTTATTGGTTTTTAAACATTTATAGGAAAAGGTAAGAGGATATATTAAAAAATATTGGCAGCTCCCACACTAGTGATAGAAATCCATCCAAATCTCACAATTTTTACAATCTTAAAAACAAAAGATAAAAGATAAGCAGAAAACAGAGTCTTATTCCATGTTGTCAATTATGTGTTCTATCATTTTCCTTTGTCACTTTCTAGAATATCAACAATTACTGTTATTTCAACTACTTTTATTTTTGTGACCTGAGCCTGTTTGGTTATTGCTCCTTCCTCCCTGTCCCCAGAGAGAGCCACAGCCCCCCCTCCTTCTTGTCTTGTACCTTGCTGTCCTTTTCACTACCTTCCCTGTGTTCGTCCTCTAGGAGAGAGAAATGTTTTTTAATGAAGGCTTCAGCCTCCTGCACTGTATTAATTCTAATCCTATTTCCCTCCCAGAAGATCAACATTCCCTCTGGCAATAACCATCTAAACCAAATTCCTTTATTGTATAATTTCTTTGATAAGGAGGAATACTTCCTCCTTCTCTCTCTTACCTTTTTCGGAATCTGTTTAAGAATGGTAATTTCTTGGAGACGACTTCCGGCAGCCAAAGGTGATGGTCGCGTGTGTCCGCCTTCTTGCTGTTTTGGTGGGCTACCCTGAATCCTAGGGGGAGCACAGGGTGCCTTGGAGGGGTGCCCTGCTGTAAGGGCGGCTTGCTGGAACCACCTGGAGTGGCAGCGGCCGCGGGTGTGTGTGTGTCTCCAGCTTTGCCCCAGGAGCCGGAAAGCGTAGGGAGCGTGCGGAATGCCACCGCGCGCTTCGCCAAACGCAGCCTGGAAGGAAATGATCAATCTGAATGAAACAGCTGAAGTGCGGTGAGGTGGGGGGTCTCCCCAGGTCTTTTACTGTCTTTACTCTATTGATTGATCTGCAGTTTTTTTGGGGGGGGGGGACTTTGTTTCAACCCTTGGAGGAGTTAAGATTGGAGGGGGGGGGAATTTCCACCCCCTTGGAAAAGCGACACTTGGAAAATCTCTCCCTTGTATGGGAGAGAGAGAAAGTTTTAAATCTACTTTCACTTCCCTTAAATAATGGGGAAATTATTTTTCTTTTTTCTCTTTTGATCACAACTGCAAGAGAAAGGATGGTTGAACTGATTCTTCTCTAAACTATGCATGGGAACTTTGACTTTGTTGTTTCCTGACCACCTGTACTGGCTGAGCCAATATGGCCAACTTCCTCCTTCTTCTTTGTCTTTATGAATGAGACTCCTCCCTTGGAAAACTTTATGGCTTTGAACTAATTTCCACCCCAGAGACCTCCAGGGGCCTCTTCAAATATGTTCTTCCCCTGGATTTGGAATATTTTGATCCACCTATCTGCTCTAGTTTTGCATTAGACGATTTATTCTCCTTTGGACTTGCTTGTCTGGTGATCCCTACCAGCTGTGCTTTCCCACAGACACCATTTCTTTGTACAGAACAATAACTATCTCCAAGCTTCATGATGAGCCCAAAGAAGTTACCGCCTGGAAAGGCCTCATCGGCCCCAACATCTTCTACATCCAGCCCCATTGCTCACCAGTCACAACTGGGATCTTTTTTACAACCTAAAGCCCCTGAAGAGAGTTCAAAGGATTTGTCCATTCATCAGATGCTTCAATCCATCTTAAAGGGACAGGATGAGATGAAAAAACAACTGCAGGACTTAAATGATCAGCTCAGAGAAACGAAACAACAAACCACACGGAATGAACAGAGGATAGGTGTACTGGAGGAGGGTGCGGTTGGGATGAGAGACGACCTGAAGACAATCCAAAGGGGGAATGTAGAATTTGAGAATCATGTGATAAAAATGGAATTTGAAAGGATGTCTTTTTTCCTTAGGTTCCAAAACTTGCCAGAAGTTGAGAACAAAGATCTTAAGGAGATTATGACCACAATGTTAGCAGAATATATTAACAGAGATAAACAACAGCTTTGGTGAGATATTGACCAGATCTATAGGATTAATTCAGCCTATGCAAGAACACACAATGTTCTAAGGGAAGTTCATGTTAAACTTCTTAGAAAAACCACAAGAGATGAGGTTCTAGGAGCTCAAAGGGGAGGACCATTAAAATATAAGGATAAGGAAATAACCATTCTTAAACAGATCCCAAAGAAAGTAAGAGATAAGAGAAGGAAATATTCCTTCTTAGCAAAAAAATTATACAATAATGGGGTTTGGTTTAGGTGGTTGTTACCAGAAGGCATGTTGATTTTTTGGGAGGGCAGTAGAATTAGAATTAACACAGTTGTGGAAGCAGAGGCTTTCACTAAAAAACACAGTGCTCTCTTAGGTGACATGGGGGATGTTACACAAGAAACAAAGGAGGGAGGGGCTGAAGCTCTGCCAGTGGACGGGGGGGGGGGAAGGATGCAACAACTAGAAGACTCAGATCACAAAAGTGATTTGAAACATTATTGCAAATGTTGTTACAATGTACCTTTATGGAAGTGATACAAAACAAAATGATTGAAACATACTGATGATGTGGTGTTAAACTTAAAACTGCTAATACCTATGTAAATGTTGATAATTTTCTATTTTTTTGTAAAAGTTGCAAGACCTGGGGGGGCTTCTCCCCCCCGCATGATGTAGCTGTCAAAATGTTCTATAACCTTTCAACCCTTTTTCCCTGTAAAACTTTTAAAATCAATAAAATTTGGACAAAAAAAAAGAATGGTAATTTCTTCATTTTTATATTTTAATGGTCTCTCCCTTTGGGTCCCAAGCACCTCGTCCCTTGTGGACCTCCTGAGGAATTTAACATGCACCTCCCTTGGAACATTATGACTTCTAGCATATGCTGAATTTATCCTATAAACTAGATTCATATCCCACCACAGCTGTTTTTTATCTCTCTTGATATAATCTGCTATAAGAGAGAGATAGTTCAAATGCCGCTTAATCTGAGGGGGGTAGAAAGAATAAACACCCCCCTCTAATCTCCATTCAAGTAAGTTGAACACGAACTTACAGGAATCTGCTGCTTTTCCTTTAATGACGATTGAAGAGATCAGGATGAATCCCCCACCACCAGGATCCAGCCGCGCTTCTCCAGATAAACTCCTTCCTCCGGAGCCATTCGGCAAAAGGGTGGACAGCCCAAAGCTGTCCTGTGCCCCCCCCCCCGCTCCCCGGCTCCTAGGCGAAGCTGAAAAGCACCCCCGCCGGCTGCCGCCTATTCCGGGGGGCTTCAGCAAGCCGCCCTTCGACAGAGGACCCCTCCAAGGCCCCCTGTGCTCCTTATGGAGCCAACCGGGGAGACGAGCGGCGAACAACACGTCCGTCGCCAGCAGGAACCGGAAGTGATCAAAACCA
Source organism: Natrix helvetica (assembly GCF_964273705.1). NCBI lineage: Eukaryota > Metazoa > Chordata > Lepidosauria > Squamata > Natricidae > Natrix > Natrix helvetica. Next base: position 65,783,642 of record NC_138558.1, on the reverse strand, counting down.
GACCAATTCTTGAATACAGCTCATCTGCCTGGAATCCACACTGTGGCTTTAGGCATTCACACAATTGAGCAAGTCCAGGGGTATTTAATGAGAAGAGTCCTCCATTCCTCTATGCCACCAGGCTCGAAATATTGGGCTTGGACAACCTAGAACAGTGATGGCTAACCTTTTTCACCTTGGGTGCCAAAAGCATATGTGCGCACTTTTGAGCATGCTCGTATGCCCACCCCATAATTTAAACCCCCTTACCCCCTGCGCATATGCATGTAACCCCCTCCCCTGCTGCCCTGCGCATGCACGCACAGCTTTCTTGGAGCCTGGGGAGGGCGAAATCTCCCCAGAGGCTCTCCCGAGGCTGGAAACGGTTTATTTTTTGACTTATGTCATGACTGCAGAAGACCTTTTCTCATTTTGAGCTTTCTCTATCCTTGTCTTTATTTCACTGATCATGTCCCAGCTGTCGTGTAAATTAAATGTGATCCTTTCAACTTTTTCTAGTATGGCATTTACTTGCTTACTTAAATACTTAAGTAATACTTAACCATTCAATACCGTACTATACTATCACATTGGTTTTTCCATATCTTTCATGGTCTGGACTGGAAAAAAACCCAGACAACTATGACCTGATGACTGAGAATCTCCATGGGCATTATCTTTCAATTTTTTTTCTAAAAGAAAAATATTCTAAATTACCTTAAAACGCAGCAAAATCTTCCCAACTAAAAAGCGATCCCTGTCAATTGAGCCCCATACGCCTCTTAATTCCATCCATGGTCCGCGCTCCCTTCGTTTTCGCCAACCAATCCGCGGATGGGGGCGTGACCTCCATGTCCTTTCCCCCTGTCCAATCAAAAGCCAGACCTCCCTTTTTTCTCCCGTGTTACGGTTCCACTCCCCCTCTCCCCCCTCCGCACTCGCTTGCTCCGCTGATTGGCGGGGACGCGGTTGCCCGCCCGCCCCTAACAACGGGTGAGGCGGGACCGTAAGAGACCAAAGGCACGTGGAGCGTCCGACCAATCGGGAGACGCGAAGACCACACGGTGGGCGGGGCCGCGTGGCTAAGAGGAGGGGCAGTCGAGAGAAATCCCGTCGGGGACGGCGGGGGGGGGAGGAAGAGGCGGAGCGAAGGGGAGCATGCATCCAATAACAGCTGGCGAGGGGCGGGGCGCACGGGGCTGGCCTCTCTGCCTTAGGGGGGGCTGCGGGGGGGGAACGAGTGAGAGAGAGAGAGAGAGAGAGAGAGAGAGGGAGAAGAGCCGAGCTGAGGCGAGAGCGAGAGGCGGTTGGAGCGCCCGCGCGGGGCAAGCTGTGTGGGTGCGCACACGCGCTACGGCCGCTGCCCAAAAATGCACTCGGATGCCGCGGCTGTCAGTAAGTGGGTCGCGGCCTGGTCAAGCGGCGGAAGGAGAACGGCGGCCGCGACGAAGGGAGGAAGCGCCCGGTGCCGCCGGAGAGTTCGGAGAGATATGCATTGAACCGGGGGGGGAAGGAGAGGGGGGGTCTTCCTTGTGACGCACTTTGACCGAGGAGGCTTTCGGCGGCGGCCGGCCCCTTTAGTGCTCCGTTCCCCTTCTCAACGGCGAACGGGTTGAGGCGAGCGAGGGGTGGGTGAGGGAGGAATCCAGGGCCGCCGGTGAGGGGGAAGAAAGGAACACCCCCTCCCCAACTCGCCTTCTCCTCACTCTCGTTGCATGGTGGGAGTTGGAGTTCTCGCCCGCCGTGGCTTCGCGGCCCGGCTTGTCCTCGCGGACTACAGCTCCCAGAATGCATCCCGCGGACAGCTGTCTGCCTCTTTCTCTCACCCCTCCTTTCTCCACCATTCGCCCCTCTTTGGGTCAGGGGGGGTGCAACCGGAGCGCCAACCCGGGCACCTGCCCCCCTCTGCAGGTAGGAGTGGGGTGAGGTGGGGGTGTCTGCATTCACTCCCCTTGAAGATTTGTGGGGCAGTTGCATGGGCTTAGGGAGGGGAGGTTTCCCCCTTTTTTGAGAGGGGAAAGGAAGCTGGGGAGGAGACCCCTCCTAAACGTGTTTTTTCCTCTGTGCTTTTGCCTCTTTGTCTCGTTTATTAAGCCTGGACGTTTCTTAGGGTTTGGTTTTGCCCTGGACAAACTTCCCCATGGTTTTTTTATTTAACATTTTTTAAAAATTGAGTTGTTGTAAGATAAAATAAGTCTAGTGAAGAGAAGGACCAGGGGAGACATGATAGCAATGTTCCAATATTTGAGGGGCTGCCAGAGAGAGGAGGGGGTCAAGCTATTTTCCAAAGCATCCGAAGGCCAGACAAGGAATAGTGGATGGAAACGGAACAAGGAGAGATCCAACCTGGAAATGAGGAATTTTCTGACAGTGAGAACAATCAATCCATGGAACAGAAGTTGTGGGAGCATCATCACTGGAAGCTTTCAAGAAGTGATTGGACTGCCATTTGTCAGAAATGGTGTAGGGTTTCCTGCTAGAGGTGGGGGGGTGGACTAGATGCCCTGTAAGGTCCCTTTCAACTCTGTTAATCTGTATGGTACAAAATACAAAAATAAATTGGAAAGCAATGGGGGAGGAAGAGGGAAAAGGAAGGAAAAAGAAAAAAGTGTTGATTTCGGATACTCTCTGCTGCAGTAAAAATAAGGCATTAACATCAAACCACAACTTTTTGGTTTTTTTTCATAATAATATAAAGTACCCATTTCTATGAGGATCGATCGAATCTGTAAAACCCAAAATCAAAGAGTCATTCTTTTCCACTTCAATCGCAAAATTCAGAAGTGGTCTCCAATGTCGAAACAAAAATACTTATATTCTTTTCTTTAATCAAAATAGTCCATTTTGCCATTTCAACCAACTCCCATCAGCTTCTGCAGCCATTTGTCCATGGTAGGAATCGAAGTGTCCTTCCATTTTTGTGTGTATAATAATCTTGCTGCTGTCAACATATGTAGTGTCCAAACATTGACATTGATTAAAGAAAAAAAAAGGGGGAGGGTGGAAACTGGAGAACGCATTATTTCCCCTGTCCCTTAATGCCTTTCTTTGTCAACAGAAGCCAGTGATTTATTTCAGGATAAAACTTACTTGAAAGTTGCTGTTGCAATTTAATTTGTTGCTGGACATCCCTTCCAAAAGAGAAATCCTATTGGATTGTTCATTGATCAGGGCCGTTCTAATAGTTGGATAGATTTTTCTAGGTCATTGTAGAGGTTTTTTAAAAAAAAAATCCTGATTTTGCTTGGCTTTGTAAATGGAAAACTTACATTCTTGATTTTATAAAGAGGCTTATCTGAATATGCATAGTAACCATAGAGCAAAGGGGTTTCTCTGTAGCTGGAACAGAATAACAACTGGTTGTTGAAGGTTAGTAAAAAGAAGAGCCTTCCATTTAACAGTGATGGAGAAGAGGCTAGAGTGGCAGAGAAGAGCCAAATCACTCTACTCCTCTCTGGCCTCTTGTCACCTGCATGTATTTCTTGTCTATGGTGACCAGTGAGTTTTTAAACACAAGGCTATTACTTGCATCAAGCTTGTCCATGCACAGTACAGGACATCAATATTCTTCTTTAGCATTATGGCAAGTAATGGATAGTCCATGCTGTAGCCCATAATGTATTTTTCATTGTATGTAAAATTAACAATTCTCTTTCGTTTTTTCTGGGCTGAAAACTCTGTATTTAACTTACTTTAAAGCTAAGAATATAATTAGGCTAGTCAATTTGGTGTTGATAAAAATAGGATCGCCAACGTCCAATGACAGATATGGCTCAAGAAAAAGTAGCCAGTTGGTGGCTCCTATAGATAAATGTTAAATTCTACAAAATCTCCCTAATGCTTATTCAGAAATAATATATTTCTCCATGATATTGGTCAGGTTATTTTTATAAATATTCTGTAGTCATCTTTTTTAAAAGTATCGAATGACCCCCCAAAAAAACCTTGGAAGAATGTCCTGTAAGAACTAGCTGTTTCTGAAAAATGTGTGATTTAGTTACACTTTAGAAAATAGAGAACTTTGACCTACTCAAAAAAATAACTTCTTAAATTTTGTGTGTGTGATGTAATTATGTACTACTAGTAAGCAAAATTATCCACCCCTTATTCCACGTTATTAATACATTGTAGATTTATATCAAGTTTCTTTAGTTTTTTTAACCTAGGCCCAATACTTTCAACAATAAGTTGCAGTGAACTAATTTAGCTGGCATCCATTGAACGGTTGAAGAATAAACGTCGAGTGCAGGAGGGACATCTGAGGTTCTTCTGACCTGGTCTCTTGAGCAGGTTATTGCTGAATGCCTTGAATGCTTGGAAATTGAAAGGAAAGTGGGTCTGTTGTAAGATTAGAACACAGAATGCTTATCCGGAATTAAGACTCACTAAAAAAACAGATTACATCCAAATAAATTCTCTTAAGAATTCAAGGTGCAGCATTACAGTTTTTATAACCCCTTCTGAACTTCAAGGGCAGACTGGAAGTAATTGTATTGCTTGATGGTATTTTCTTCTGAGTGGGCCTATGCTGTATAGAAATGCATTCTCATAGTAACATGTAAAATCACACTTCAGCGTGCTTATTAAGAAATATTGGACTTAAGTATGGCTAGAAATAAAGTACTCTGTTTCGCCTTGCTGATCTTTAATTTGAGGTGCCATTTTAACACACCACATTTAAATATTTTAAGCTAATGTGTTCATTTTGTTTTCTATTAAAAGAAATAAGTTGAAAACCACTTCTGCAAAATATCTCAAGGGGAAACTTGTTTCAGAGGGCAGGCACTGCTCTAGAGAAGGCTCACTTCCAATTCCATTAAGCAATGGCATCCCAACTGATGTCATTGCTTAATGAAAGGGAAAAAATAGGTGGCTTAAACTTATTGTAGGCCTATCATGTAAGTGTGAAAATATCCTGCAAAGAACCAATTTCTTCCCAAAAAGTTCCCTGGTTATCTGGAGACTTAGCATATCTAGTACGTGAATAGTTCAGTTTCTATAACAAGCTTCATGTAAAATAACGCAATGGCAACAACTTCATCATAATTTACATTAATCATTTTAGCCTCAAGGTTGACTCAGCCTTCCATCCTTCCGAAGTCGGCAAAATGAGGAGCCAAATTGTTGGAGGCAATACTGTATATTGATCTTTCTGTCTGTCTGTCTGTCTGTCTGTCTGTCTGTCTGTCTGTCTGTCTGTCTGTCTGTCTGTCTGTCTGTCTGTCTGTCTGTCTGTCTGTCTGTCTGTCTGTCTGTCTGTCTGTCTATCTATCTATCTTTCTATCTATCTTTCTTTCTATCTTTCTATCTATCTATCTATCATCTATCTATCTCTATCTATCTATCTATCTATCTATCTATCTATCTATCTATCTATCTATCTATCATCTATCTATCTATCTATCTATCTATCTATCTATCTATCTATCTATCTATCCCTGTGTGTGTGTGTGTGTGTGTGTGTGTGTGTTCACAGTAAAAAGTGATAATAAAGGTTATCTTATATGTGACCTGTAAAAGTTGGGAACTGGTTATTTTAAAGTCTACCCCTCGTAGTGGCTACTCTCGGTTTCATTTCAAGAATTTTCAGAAGCCGCATTTCTTAAACATATAGGTTTAAGTTTGAAGCTTCTGAGAGCTTTGGCTACTCCTAGGTTCTCAAATTGCTTGGCACAGGATGCCAGATTATTTCCTCATTTGGCATCTTTTAGCCCTTCAATTTTGCTGCAAATGGGTTTGAAATGAATACTTTTTCTTACTGGTACTTTTTGAGCCTATCTGCTATTTCATCATGTTCTTGTATTTTAACGCTATTTTACTGTAATATGGTGTTTTAATGGTAACATCTTGAGCACTGCTTGTACTGGAGCACCCGGCCATAAATACATTAAAAGTAAAATTAATAAGTGGAGATAAAGCTTTTTGAGCAGATAGCAGGGGTTGGTTGGTATCGTTGGCTCTGAAACTAATTATGGTTTAACCGTGTTGTTATTTGGATAGGAGTTCTCCAGGTAATACCAATGCTGATGTTCGAAGTTGACAAAAATACCCTAGAAGAGTGGTTCTCAACCTGTGGGTCGGGACCCCTTTGGGGGTCGAACGACCCTTTCACAGGGGTCGCCTAAGACCATCGGAAAACACATATTTTTGAACAAGTACGGAAAACAAAAAATAATTTTATGGTTAGGGGTCACCACAACATGAGGAACTATATTAAAGGGTCGCGGCATTAAGAAGGTTGAGACTCACTGCCCTAGAAGAAGGCAGTGGAACACCATTTTAATAATATCAGGAAATTACACAGATCTATCGAGATAGTCACCAGCTCAACTGAAAGTTTTCTTTTTGTGCCTTCCTGATGCACGGGCTTGACTTTGAGCTTGGGAACTAAGCAGCACCTTTTCTGATTCATATTTAGATTCCAGGGCTTGTGAGGTGAAGGAATGCCAATAGCAAACCAATTTGGCTGACACAAAAATATCATGAACAAATCCATGAATCATCAGGGCCATGCTCCATTTGAAGGAGATACGTGGAAGGCTGGTTGAAATAAAAACACATTCCAAGCAGACAGGGTTAGGCAAGTACAGATGGATATAGGCAGCATTTTCAGAGCATGTTTCAGAACTTCGATGCAAGTTAAAAAAAAATCTTTTCATGAACCTTTGTTGCATGTCAGTGAATGAAAGCACCCTTAAGCTTAAGTTAAGCAGGCTGGAACCAGATGGTAATATCAAGCAATGGCCTTCGCAGAAACACTATCCCCACCCCCACCCCCAAAAAGGAAATACCAACTTGCTTTTGGCTTCTTTAGGGAACTCCTGAGTCACAGGTGGGGTGCCGGGAGGCCAGGTGTAATTGATGCAGGGGTCTCCAACCTTGGCTACTGTAAGACTTGTGGACTTCCACGAGTCTTAAAGTTGCCAAGGTTGGAGATCCCTGGTATAATGCATCTGTTGCCTAAGGAAAATTAGGAAAATTTGAGTTTTAGGCTGCAGCCGTCTGATCACAGAATGAAAGCAGGGAAAATAGCCCAGTTTTGGAGGGACTAATATAACACTGAATTATTTTTTCTATGCCCCATGGAAATAACTGCAGCTCTCCCTCATTCTAAAGCTTTGGTTTTCAGGAGAGGAAGAAAGGGAAGTCATTGAATGTGAAGTATTCAAAGGCTTCTCTCATGTGAGCCCATCCTTTCACAAAATGTAAATCTGTTCCTGAGGTGCTGAAGTATTTCTGTCCCGTTGCTTGCAATTGTCTTTCCATCCTCATTTCTGCCCAGGTGGCCTCATGGAGAAACCATTAAAATGCTGAAGCACTTCGATGGGATGGGATATAGAATATTCTTTATTGGCCTAGCGTGATTGGACATACAAGGAATTTGTCTCTGGTGCATAAGCTCTTGGTATACATACAAGCAACAGAGTGACAAATAGTTAATCGTAAGATTTAATCACAAATCATAAGATACAACCAACAAAGTGATGTCATAAAATACCAACAATAATAGGAAAGATAAAAAAGATAATAAGAATGTAGTCCTTCTACATAGTTAGATATCCTTTGACGTAAGGCAGTGCTGTGGGAATTATGTGTTTAGCAGAGTGATGGCATGGGGGGAAATTGTCTCTAGTTGTTTTGGCATGCAATGTTCTATAGTGGCGTTCTGAGGGGAGAAGTTGAAATATATTATGTCCAGGATGTGAGGGTCTGTAGATATTTCCTCAACCCCCTTTCTAGCTGGTACAGTATTCAGATCCTCAACGGAAGGAAGGCTGTTTGCAGTTGCTTCTTCTGCAGTCCTAACTATCTGTTGACGTCTGTACCTGTCCTGTTTTAGTGGCTGCACAGACACAAACCAGTCTTAGTTACCCAAATCTAATTCCTGTTATAGTTGACAATTTAACCACACAAGGAATCCTGTGTATAAACATTGACAACTTCTGCTCCTGTTTTGGGGAAACGTTTGTTTTCAGATGCCCACAGCAACCATTTTAAAACATGCAGCATATTCAGGATACTTCCGGTACCTAGAACAGTGGTGGGGAAAAATGTCCTTGGCTCTGGCACTACCTGCATTTAAAATGGAGCCATGTGTTAGTCTAATTGAAATAGATTGTGCTAAGCCAACAGTTTGTTTGTTTGATTCACACATCTTGTTAATCAAAATAGTCTGTTTCAAATTAGAATTACAATGAACTAAGAACATTTTGCTTTATTCAGTAAATTGTAGTAAAAATCCTGAATTAAACTGTATGAACATAGACGTATTAAAGAAATGTTTAGTTGTGGCATCAAATCTCTAGTCTGTCATATCCTTATAGTGTAATCTGTTTTGGCATAATCAAAATGTCCTTACTGGCAGAATAAATTAACCCAAGTCTTGTTTTGATTTAGTCTTCCATTTTTGCATTGAACTTGATGAAAAGATCTAAAGTGCGAAGCCCTTGATGTATGTATGTGTGTGTGTGAGTGTGCGCGCATGCGCGCGCGCACACACACACACACACACACACATATATATAGGTAGTGCTTGAGTTACAACCACAATTAAGCCCAACATTTATATTGCTAAGTGAATATTGTTAAGTGAGTTTGTCCCATTTTACGACTTTTCTTGCCTCATTTGTTAAGTGAATCACATCAGTAGTTAAATTAGTAACACGGCTGTTATAAGTGAATCTGGCTTCCCTATTGACTTTGCTTGTCAGAAGGTTGCAAAAGGGGATCCCATGACTCCATGACACTGCAACTGTTGTAAATGGGAGTCAGTTGTCAAGCATCTGAATGTAAAACACACGTGACCCGTGGGGAATGCTACAAGGGTCATAAATGTGCAAAAATTGTCATGCCATTTTTTCCCAGTACCGTTGTAACTTTGAACGGTCACTAAATGAATTATTGTAAGTTGAGGACTACTTGTATAGCTTAGGTTGAATTGTGAGCCCTTGGTGATCTCTGACCTTGATTGTTTGCTTGCTGACATTACTCAAGTAGACAACATCATTTATGTACAGTAATTTGTCCTGCCAACGTTGGTGGGTTGACCTGAAGTTCTGCATAGCGAAATATATCAAGGAATATAAAAACGTTCAGTCATTCAAAAAGCTCCTTAGATTTACTTTTTGGAAACATTGTCCTTGTTTGAATAAAGATTGCATTTGCATAGTACTAGAATTCATTTTTTTAATGTTTCATTTTTTACAAATGTTTTTATTGCACTCTATGCATTTATTATAGTTTTTACTTACAAATATTTTTCTAGGGTAGTAAAATCGTAGGCTGTCTGCATATGCAACCTCTAAGAACATATATTTGGGGATATGCATATGGGCCACTATATAAACACATCATGTGTATTTCCTAATAATGGTTTTAACAGGTAACAGTCTCTGCTTCTTGGTGCCAAGGTATCTTGAGGGACCACTTTTTCCAATCTGAATTGACCCATCCAATCAATACCTTCTTCACAGGAGATGGTCATGGTCACCACACATTTCTAGGAGATAACAGGTAGCCCTCAACTTACAACAGTTTGTTTAGTGACCATTCAAAGTTGCAACAGCGTTGAAAGAAGTGATTTGTGATTTTCAGACTTATCACCATGGCAACATCCCCCTGGTCATGTGATCAAAATTCAGAAGCTTGGCAACTGACTCATATTTATGATGGTCGCAGTGTCCCGGGGTCACATGATCCCCTTTTGCAACCTTCTGACAAGCAAAGTCAATGGAGAAGTCAGATTTGTTAGTAACTTACAAATGCAGTGATTAATGTAACAACTGTGGCAACAAAGGTCATAAAATGGGGCAAAACTCAACAAATGTCTCACTTAACAACAGAAATGTTGGATTCAATTGTGACTGTAAGTCAAGGACTATCTGTGTAGGGGCTGAAACCAAGAAACATTGGTCCTTAACCTAATGGAACTGCTTCTCTTTGGACATTAGATGGACCTCCATCGTAATGAACTTCTGGAAAAAGAGAATTATTTGGAGGGATTCTAATGGTTTAATGTTTTCTTATAATTTTGGATGGTAAACACTGGAAGTGTTAATATGTTGTTTTTAAAAGAACATTTACAGGTAACGATTATATAACCTGTTGAAATATTGTTTTGCTTTGTCTCTTACTTTTCTTGCCACTTACTTTATTTTATGTTCTTACTGTGGACATTTAATTATTTATTTTGTGTCATGAGCGCTATGGTTTTTATTGCCTTGTAATTTGCCATGAGTCTAAATTGACGATATCATCATCATCATCATCATCCCTTTATAGATAGGCACACATACATTTTTGTTTTTATTCATTTTTTAAAATCTAATTTGTGTTGCCCAAATTGCTTTGGATAAGAAGGGTGTTTATATAAATGCGATTAATAAATAAATGACTCTAAACTCTGGCTAGTGTAAACCGTGAATGAGAGTTCAACCCAAAGTTGTCATAACATATAACATAGGCATCATGGCAGTATGCAAATAGAACAAAAAAAAGTGCTTTTTTGATTTAACCAGTTTCAGATAACAAGCTACATCCTGGTTAAGGTAAACTAATAATGCTTCTGCCTTAACCATGATTTAATATTACATATTAGAGTGTGAACTCAATGCATAGCATATTTTGTCTTCCAAATCTGTATTTGACATAAAAATTGTTTCTAAGTAGCACAATAGAGCTCTTTCTCAACATTGCTGATAATTAGGAAGTTTAATCTCTCTTGTGAATGCTTGTCATATTTTTACCCAGCTGTGTCTTAGGGTTGATTGCTGGGAGATATTTTAATATTTTATACTGTTTTGTACTATAAGACTATTTATTGTGCTTAGTTTTAATTTATCTTAAAAGAATGTGAAACAGACTGTTGCTGAGTTAAATTAAAAGTCTTCTCTCTGTGGTTTTTAAGAGTGCTTATTTTTATAATACTGTATTACTTTGAAAATGCTTGTTTGTACTACCTGAAGTTCCTCCATATCTACAATTAATAAATTGAGTGGTGTAGCCTTAATTTATTTTGACACAGTATGTTAAATTTTGCCTGCCTTTAATAAACAGTTCAACTTTGGATAAACTTAATGTGTTATGTGAAATGTTAATTTGTTGGTCTTGTTTTGAGAACAGACTATGAGAATTTTTTCTCTTCAAGATGATATTTTCTTGTTCAGGAAACCTCTTTGGGACTGAAAAGTATTCAGGCTAGCAAAACACTTATAAAAAGTCAAGCATGGCTGTTGTTCAGTCTACATAATGCAAGCTTCAGAATGCTGGAGGAAAAGAATGTATGTTGCAAAAAAAAAAACCACCTTGCTTTGGCGATTTTTTTCCTACTGTTTACTTGCAATTAAATTGTTTATTCAGATTAACATTTTTTTTGGTACCCGACAACTTCGATTTTCTTATTTTGTATAATGAGGCCATGTTTTGCTTTGCTAGGGGAATCTATTCAAGGCATAACTAGCTATTTAGAGGAGACCATGTTGGGATTAGGAGTCTTTTTGGAAATGATTCAATTGAATTTAGGAATATTTCTTGGAGCTACAGTGGCGGGGGGTTTGCGGGGGGAGATGATTTGGGGAATTACTCCAAATGTATTAATGGTTGCTTTTAATGTTGAGGATGTATCAAAAATCGGTTTTGCTCCCAAGTTCATACTTGGCTCTAGAGCTTCCTGGCTAAAGACACCAATGCTTCTGCAGGTCAAATCAGGTCAGAATCTTATGACACTTTTTGTTTATGACATCAACAGTAATTTGACCATTCTCTTCAATTCTAGCTAGCCTATACATTTAAAATAGCTGTGCAGAGATAAAAAAATATTCCTTTTTTTTTTTTTTTTTTTGCAGAACTAACATAATATACATTTTATGTTTTTTTCCCCCATTCCTAGATTTCCAGCTGAACTCTCATCTATCAACACTGGCAAATATTCACAAGATTTACCATACTCTTAATAGGCTGGTAATTGCTTACATTTTTGAAAAATCGTAGTTATTTAATGTTAAATGGATGTTTAAATATTCTTCCGTTATTATTTTGCAATTGGCAACAAAGACCCATGTAAATTCAACTGTGCGTACTTTCATTTGAGCTAATCCTTTCTTCAATATTCATCTTTAGATTAATATTCAAACTTTAGATGCGCACCTGGTATGTTCATTCATTCTTCCATTAAACAAATACCCCTCCGAGTCTAGATATCTTAGGATTCTTATCCTGCTATTCCTATTACCCTACGTAGTCTTGCCCACTTGTAGGTTGCATATTAGAATAATAAGCATGCTGTAGGATTATCAGAAAAGAATGAAGCCAGAGCCAAAGTTTTCCTTAGTAAGTTTTAATACTTTGCGGTTTTAGTTATATTTAGTTATATTATTTAGATATATACTTGTTTGTGTATTTTAATATAACAATTGAATTTCTGATCATAAGGATTCTTAGGTTATTCAGAGCGGCTTATTTCTTTCAAAATACATGTATAATGTATCGAATATAAATAAGACATTAAAACACATATCAAGCTATTACTCTGCCCCTTTCTTTCTGGACGCATTAGGAAGCTTGCCTATCACAATGAAGCATTTACAGCAGGAACTGAGAATTAGCAAAGTGTTGATTTTTGTGGTGGTTTCACAGATGGAGAAATGAAGCTAATTCACTAATTACTAATGGGAGAAGATGGCAAGGAAGTGAGGATCCACAGGCAGAAAGCAGAGCTACTTAATTTATTCTTTGCATCTGTCTTCAAGCCAGAGGGAAAAAATAGCACAAACTGCAAAAACCAGAACCATAAAAGAACTAGGAATACAATTTAAAATAGGCAAGAAAATGGTAAGCGAATACCTGTCACTTTAGATGAATTTAAATCACCAGGGCCGGATGTATTTCCCAGAGGTCTGAAGGGGTGATCTTGGAACTTTTGAACCAGTTCTTTCAACGATCCTGGAGCATTGAAGAACTACCAGAAAATTGGAAAAGAGCTGATGTGGTTCCCAACTTGAAAATGGGGGGGGGGGGGGGGGAATTGATCTAGGAAACTACAGACCAATCAACCTGAAATCAATACTTGGGAAGATCCTGGAAAAGATAATAAACAATTGATCTGTGAACACTTAGAAGTAAGTGAAATTTATAATCAGAAGCCAGTATGGGTTTGTCAAAAACGGATCATGCCAAGCAAATTTTATTTCGTTCTTTGACAAAGTGACTAAATTAGTGGACCATTGAAATGATGTGGACGTAGTATACTTAGATTTCAGTTAGGCATTTGGCAAAGTATACCACCACCTACTTCTTAGTAAGTTAGAAAAGAGAGCATCGCCATCAGATGGATTTGTAACTGGCTTACAGATCTCACTCAAAGTGTACTCCTTAATGGAACTACATCTATATGGAAAGAAATGAGTGGGGTACCCCAAGTTCTGTCTTAGGCCCAGTACTCTTCAATATCTTCAGAATGATTTAGATGAGTGAATAAAAGGGAATTCATTGTGCTGTACCCATAAAGGTCAATGCAATCCTAGGCTGCATTAATGAGGATAGAATCAACATCATGTGAGATGTTAGTATCACTTTATAAAACCTTAGTATGATCATACCTGGAATATCGGGTCCAGTTTTGGACTCCACAATATTTTAAAAAATGTAGAGACTTTGGAAAAAGTGCAGAGAAGAGGAACAAAGATGATTGGGGGTGGGTGGGGGTGCTAAAACATGAAGAACAGTTGCAGGAATTGGCTATGTCTAGTCTAGTGAAAAGTAGGCCTATGGGTGACATAGCAGTGTTCTAATATATGAGAGGCTGCCACAAAGAAGAGAGGACCAGCCTATTCTCTAAAGCACGTGAAGGCAAGATAAGAAAAAATGGATGGAAATTAATCAAGGAGAGAACCAACCTAGACCTAAGCAGAAATTTCCTCGCAGTGAGAATAATTAACCAGTGGAATGGGTTGCCTTCAGAGGTTGTGGGCACTCTATCACTGAAGGTTTTTAAGAAAAGATTCGGCAGCCAGAATGATCTAGGGTGCAAGGGCTTGTATTAGAAAATCTCCGAAGCCCTTCCAACTCTATTATTCTGTTAAAATGCTTTTCTCACTCTCTGTTCTTTGGCTAAACCAGCACCAGCAATCTTTTTCCCACATGCTTCCTGCTAATAGTAATAACCTCCTTGGACATACTCCATCTGGCTTCCAATGGGTGAACCAAGAAAAGGAGATAGGTTTAAAATCATGCACACAGGTCTTTGAGGGAAGTAAAACTCCAACATTGCCTTTGTTCATTTGGTGGATCTCATATCTTACAATCGAGAGATTTTCATTCCATCTTTTCAAACAGTCTAAAATAGACTTGTAGCACATGCTTGAGCTTGTTCTGGACCTTCCTTTACTTTATATAATTCAAAACATCTGGAGGGCACTTGGTTGCTCCAAGTCTAGACCTTTTATATCCAATTCCTCTTATTTTAATCCAAAGGAACATTTAATCCCACTGTTAATATCAATTACAATCAGACTGCATTTATCTTGCTGACTTTGGGGGGAAAATCAGGCTATAATGTATTATTCATTACCGTATTGTTTGGAGAATAAGACACACCTTCCTCCCCCTCCCCCCTCCCCCCAAAGAGGGAGAAAATATGGGTGCGTCTTATACACTGAATGCAGCATTTTTGGCCTCCCAAAACTCTGCCCCCTTCACAAAAATGGACGTGCATAGGCTTTGGGAGGCCTACAAAGTGCTCCTGGGGGCTGGGGAGGGAAAAAATGAGCGAAAAATGGGCAATTTTTTGCTCGTTTTTGCCCCCCAACCCCCAGGAGCACTCTACAAGCCTCCCTAAACCTATGCATGCCCTGTTTTCTTTGCAAAAAGCAGGCTGTTTTTTGCTCGCTTTTGCCCCTGTTCCCAGTCCCCAGGAGCACTTTACAGGCCTCTCAAACACTCTGCATGCCCCATTTTTCACAAAAAATGAGGCATGCAAAGGGTTTGGGAGGCCTGCAAAAACTTTTTAAAAAACTTTACTTCTTCAAAATCTTGGTGTGTGTTATACTTTGAAAAATACGGTATTTGTTTATATGGGTAAGTTGTTTGAAATTCTTAGAAGTGAGATGAAAACTAGAACTTTGTTGAACCCATGCATTTTGCAGTAATTAAAGGAAAATAACAAAACAAGAATATAAATGACAATTTTTATGATAAAACACTTAAGAAATTTGATCCAGAATAATTTATAGCAGAAAGTTCAGATGTTTCCCCTCAGATAAGAGAGTCAGTCGTAACTGATTGTAATCTTTGATGTTTAAATCTGATGAGAGAAAGACTGAGAAAGGCCAGAATAAGACTGCTGTCAATATTTGAACCTACAATTCAATATCCAAACTCCCAGTTAATTAATTTTTTTTCCAGAATTTGACAGAAGATACTAGTCAAGACGCTCACCAAACAGGTAAAGTTCTTATGTTTATATGCATCACAGAATTTTTAAGAATGTTGAGTGAAAAGGAAACCTTATTAAGTTTTTATTTGTTAGGCAAATATATATCTAATTTCTATCAACATGGAGGAGAGATTCTTCCCAGGATTTATAAAATGATGTGATCAATTGTTTTAAAGATGTGATAATGTCTATTCAGTTATTTAATATTGTTATATCAGTTACTTTTTATATCTAGTAAATGTACTATTAACACAGTAGATTGCTGTAGGCTATGCTAAAAACATTTGATTAATCATGGTTTGTTTAATTATCTTCAGTGAATAGATCAGAGTGGCTGAGTTCGCACAACGTAACATGTAAATCATAACCACCAGTACACCAATTGTTGTAACTGAGTTTGCAAAACATGCTACAAAATCCCCGAACAATTCCCATTACAGATGCTAATATATTATACATTTGTATATTATATTAGGCCTTTAGGAGCATTGCACATCTGAATTTTCTCTGCTGATGTTTCAGTGTGGTCTAAAAAGTCTGATTGATAAGCTGCCTCAAAATTTTGTGAGAAAGTATAACTTGATGAAATAAGATAATTAAATAACATCTACCTATGTCATATTTGTCTCTTTTTTCTACATTCCCTTGCAGGAAACCTGAGATCTTGCAGTTCATCAGACAGCTTTAGCAAAGTGATGCCTCCAAGAAAAAAAAGGCGACCTACAACGGGAGATGATCTGACAGCTAAAAAAAGTAGACACGATGGGTACCTAACCTTTCCTATTCGGTCATTACTCAATTAAGAAACATGACATTTGGAAGGGCAGCAAAGCAGGAGAAGATGGTTGAACTCCATCAGTAACTTATTTAAATGAGATTTCTAGGCTTTCTTACGCTCTGCAGACCTGGCACAATATACTCTCATTATTTTAAGAGTTATCGTCAATGCTACCTATTCTTCCATAAGAAATTATTTCGGAGGACAGATTTCTCCATAGATTTTATAATTTGACCTATGTCTACACACGTTGATTATTGTGAGCGAGTGGCAAAATGATTAAAGAACCCTACAAAACAGAAATCTCATAACAGTGAGCTTAATTTGTAGTAAGTAAGTGAAGTAAGATTTGGTAAGCAAGATTTGTTTCCTGCTTCTGGTTGTACAGGAAAATAGTTGGGAAGAAATGGTTTGGATCTCAATTCAGCACACAGCATTTCTATTCATTGAAGCAGCCTAATTTTTTTCCCTTGGCTTCAGAGCAAATAAGAAAAAAAATCCTTGTGCTGTAAGAGTTGCAGCTGATTTTATAAAGCAGCCGCTTCTTTTTCCAGGATCAGGCCATCTGTTGCATCTGTTTTAAGGCCTGTCTTGAAAGTGCTTTACATTTCAGTATAGAATTTGGAAGTTTGTGCAAATGACCTTATAAAATTTATTCACAGTGTCAGAACTCTGAAAGTGAGTGGGTTGACCAGGGATAAGAAGTTACTTCAAAGGCTTGCAATCGTAAGCTTTTTCTCTTTTTATTTCAGCGTGTACAGAAAATATGATTCTACCAGAATAAGGTCAGAAGATGATATGTTTTCAAGTAAAAGGTGTTTAGAATGGTTCTATGAATATGCAGGCAAGTATTCACATCTGCACATTTCTTAAATATTTCTAAGCAAGAATTTGAGAGGAAAAATCAAATTGAAGTATTAAAATATCAACTTATTAATTAAATTAAATGAGAATGACTTCACATAATTCTACCTTTCTCCAAAAGTGCAGCTTTAGTTTTGACTTGAAATTATAGTCAGTTTTGCAGATACTTAATAGATCCATTTTTGAAAATTCAAAGGCGGTGTATTTTAAACACTTAAGAGTATCTCTTTTTGGTTAATTGGAGCGGTGGATGTGAATCTGCAATAAAGTAAATAATAACATTTGATTCTGTTTTGAGGAACCTTTGGGCTCTTTGAATATTTGCATGTTGTGACAGCTGTATCTTGTGGGATTGAGATAGAGAAAGGAGTTTTTGATCTTTGGACCTGCACTTCCTGCTGTGTGCCTAAGCAGTGTTCAAGAAATCTCATCCTTGTAAGAGCTGCTCTTTTTGTATGGTCCAGTCATTTGGACTTTAATAATCAAGTGATTGTAACTTTTGAGTAGAAAATAATCTTTGTCATTTACTTGTAGGAACAGATGATGTTGTGGGTCCTGAAGGAATGGAGAAGTTCTGTGAGGACATAGGTGTTGAGCCAGAAAACGTATGTTCAAATTCATTTATTGGTAGTAGGGAACCAGTTTGTGCTTCACCCATTTCCATTTTTTAACAAAAGAACCTTGTGATTTATTCGTTCTGTCGCTCTATCCTAAACCTGATGAGGAACCTAGCTCATTGATAGTGCTGGCGCAGTGTGTTTATCCATTGTGTAATTAAATGGCAAATATGGTTCTGTCTATAAATCCTGAAAATAAAATAATAAATAATACCCTCTAGCATGTGGGCAGCTCTAGCGCACAACATCCATTTGTGACTAGATAATTGTAGCAAATGGTTCCATATGTCCATGCATGCAAGGTGTATGTAATAGTGTATGAATGTATATTTTCCAGTTTCCTTAGGAATACATACATCCAGAAACATTGCTGACTTGCATTTGGATGGCATACTTAAAAATTTGCTCTGTTAACAAGCTATCACAAGAAAGTCACTTCTTTACCTACCAATGAGACGGAACATTGGGCATATATGGGGCAGAAATTAGATGCATTTACTATTTGACTGCTTTACGCTGATCATGATATGAAAGTGGCCCATTGAAATGATTCGATATTATATTTATTATGTTTTGCTGAACGGAAGAAATACACTTCTGGCAGTCATCTTTCTTTTTTATGGTTCAGATATTTTTGTCTTTCCACTCATCCCTTGAATGCCAGCACTGGAATATTCCCTGCACTTTTTGAAGTCTAAATAGTTGGAAAAAATGGAGCTGTGTATCCCTTCTGCCCTATCACTGGTTGCAAGGCTTTGAAAACGAGATGCATTAAGAAAAGCATTGAAGAAATCAAAATTCTTATGTAAACTTTGGGATCTTTTGTTTATTTTTAAACCAGGTAGCCATGCTTGTGTTGGCTTGGAAATTGGATGCTCAGAACATGGGCTATTTTACATTGCAAGAATGGCTAAAAGGAATGACATCCTTGCAGTAAGTATTATTTCTATTAACAAATGTGAAATAGCGATCATTGTCTGCTTGTAAAGTTGATCTTGCATGTCTGTATAAAGTAAAAAAACAAACTGTACTGTCTTATCCAATAATTTTGTGAAGATGCATGTAACATCTAGGAGCTGTGGTGCAGTGGTTAGAATGCAGTTAGAACTGCAGGTCAACTCTGCCCACTGCCAGGAGTTCGATCCTGACCTGCTCAAGGTTGACTCAATCTTCCATCCTTCCCAGGTCGGGTAAAATGAGGACCCAGATTGTTGGGGGAAAGATGCAGACATTTGTAAACATCTCAGAGAATGCTATGAAGCAATGTGAAGCAGTATATAAGTCTTAAGTGCTATTGCTAACTTTTTCTGAATATTTATGTGATTTTACTTACTGTTCATTCCACAAGACTTGAGGCAGATGACAAAGAAGAATAGAAATATAGTTAATAAAATTGGGAGCATTCAGTATTTAAAAGCTTATCTTAACAGGAATACTTTGGGGCCTAAAACATTGTGGAACAACTGGTTTTTAAGGACTTACTGTTGTAGTCAGAGTCTCAAGAATAGCCATCGCCATGCCCCCCCCCCCTCTTGTCCACTTGCCATTTGTCTCTATTGCACTCACTTATACACTGTCTGCTTCCAGAACCTATACCAGCTAATGATCACTCTGTTCCCTGAAATCCTTCTCCCACTAGGTCCCAAGTAATGGGTGTTGAAGCCCATCTCCTCCTTCTGGGTGGAGCAATTTACTATGCCCCACATGTCTTAGGAGACTGCCCTAGCCCTTCCCCTCATGTGCAGTAGATGGGTTTCTCTCACACGCTAAGTGAAGAAAGGCTGCTGTGGAATGTAATTTTGTGGGAGTTGTTTTGGAAAGAGATGTTTCACATTTTAAAAACAAGGGATTTACAACTGGTGGGCTGATTGCAGCAATCTATCTCTCATAACATTTTAATCGCTATTCATGACCATTATTAATTTTACAGGTGTGACACAACAGAGAAGCTAAGAAATTCTTTGGATTACCTGAGATCTTTATTAAACGAGCCTATGAATTTTAAGCTTATTTATAGATATGCATTTGACTTCGCACGTGTGAGTAGCCTGAAATTCTGTTAAGTCTTCCAGTAAATCCTGGCCAGAATGAGGAAACCATAAGGGTGCTTTATTTTCTCTCCTAGATTGTTTGCTTTAAAAGAAATACTCTTGATTGGCAACGGAGGGAAGAAATTAACCTTGCTTACCTGAAGGGCAAAATACATTACATTCTAGTTTGAAGCATAGAGTGAGGAGGAACCCAAGTATTGGCTCCGCCTCTGTTTCTGACCCTTTGCAAACTATTAGGACTTGGAAAATACAACCCATCCAAACCATGCATGTTGCCCCAGAAACTTCCCTTACCCAAATTGTATTTTTTGCTCTGTTTCCCCGAAAATAAGACCTCCCCGGATAATAAGCTCAATTGGGCTTTTGAGCGCATGCACTAAAATACCATATTTTTTAGAGTATAAGAGGCACCTTTTCCCCTCAAAAAAGAGGCTGAAAATCTGGGTGGATCTTATTTGAACTGAATACAGCATTTTTTGCCTCCCGAAACCCCACCCCTTCACCAAAATGGCTGTGCATAGCTTTTAGGAGGCTTTCAGAGAGCTCTTGGGGGCTGGGAGGGCAGAAATGAGTGAAAAACGGGTCATTTTTTGCTCAGCCCCCCCCCCCCCCCCAGCCTCCAGGAGTACTCTATAAGCCTCCTAAAGGCTATGCATTCCATTTTGTTTGACAAAAAACGGGCCTCTTTTCGCAAAATATGGGCCATGTTTTGCTTGCTTTGGAGGGCCCACCCTCAGGAGCACTCTGCAAAAGGCTATTCATGCCTTTTGGGGGGGGGGGGAATGGGCCCGTTTTTGCAAAAAACGGGCCATTTTTGGGAAGTTTGCAGAGTGCAAAACCTTTGTTTTTAATTTGCCTCTTAAAACCTTGGTGCGTTTTATACTCCGGTGCGTCTTATACTCCAAAAAATATGGTAATCCCTCCCTCGAAAATAAGCCCACCTCAAAAATATTGCAACACAGCAGCAGCCATGAGGTGACCACGCTCGCCGCCTCCTTCACCTCAAAAATAATAAGACTCCCCGAAAATAAGACCAAGGGTCAAAATTAAATAAGACCCTGCCTTATTTTTGGGGAAACATAGTAAAAATCATGTTAATAATGTTATAGAATGTTCTACCCGTGGTTTTTGCCCTCAAATCAATCTTGTATGTCATGAAGGGATGCTATTTTGAAATATTTTCATATATCCAATATTTAATGGGACAGGAAGGGAAGTATCAAATAGATGGGAAGTTGCCATAAGATGTGTTAAATGAAAATTAAAATACATGTTAATTTTTTAAATGCTTTCTCTTGACTCTTCTTGCTTCTGAGATTGTGGAGTCCAGAAGAGGCATTCAGTCTAAGACATTATATATCCCTGGTCTTTGAAGTTGATTATTGTAACAATAAAAAGTCAATATTCCTTTGTATTATCTTAATCATAGAATGGAATGGTATAATTCATGCACATAGAAATGTGTCTCTTAGTATGTGAACAGGTCACTTTCTGGGTTTGGAAGTATGTCTTCATACTGAAGGGAACATTAAATAGTTTAACAAAACCAGTATCATTAGGTATGCTTAATCAAATAAAGAGAAGGATTAGGTAGCTATCTTCTGGTACTTGAGGGCCTATCACAGGAAGGAGAGGATCTACTTATTCTCCAAAATACAGATTGCAGGACAAGAAGCAATGGATGGAAGAGATCTGGGACAAAGGAGGAATTTCCTGAAGTAAGAACAATTAAAATCTTTAGGAAGTCTAGCTTGACTGCACATCCATTGATAAAAACAAAAAGCAAAGGAATGCTAGATAAAGATAAGAGCTGGATTATACTTTTTTGAGGAATAAATTGATGTGGGTCTTAGCACA
This sequence comes from Natrix helvetica, assembly GCF_964273705.1. Taxonomy (NCBI): domain Eukaryota; kingdom Metazoa; phylum Chordata; class Lepidosauria; order Squamata; family Natricidae; genus Natrix; species Natrix helvetica. The sequence goes on along the minus strand of NC_138558.1, from coordinate 65,762,066 downwards.
ACTAATCAATATTACAAGTATATATTTTTTGTTCCTTCTGACAGGAAAAAGATCAGCGAAGCCTAGATATGAATACTGCCAAGTGTATGCTAGGACTCCTCTTAGGAAAAACATGGCCTCTCTTCCCAGTATTTCATCAGTTCTTAGAGGTACAAGTAGAAAATAACTTTTTATTGTGTTTTTTAAATGCAGTACTAAAATTGAGAATTCACAGTGAATTAATTGAAAATATTGCTATCTAATAATTATATTTACAATTACAGTTAGCACAAATACTTATATATAAAAATATAATTTATTTATTTTGCTTGGCATTTTTGCCCCGAGTAATGTCCATTAACTCAATGTTTCCTTCTTAAATTGTGTTTTTATTGTAATGATGTCTTTTACATCAGTTAGGTAATTATGCAAATGCAGTAGATGTAAACGATGGACATCTGGATGTAATAGACACTCCATTCTCTAAAGCAGGGGTGTCAAACTTGTGGCGTCATGGCAGTGTCATGACGTATTGTGACTTTTTTCCCCTTAAAAAAACTGGGCGTGGGCGTGACCAGTGCATGATGCATCAGTGCGTGATGCCTTAAATGTTATGGCTACAATATTTATATTATAGACTATCACACCTTCTATTACATTTGCAAAGTTAGCTTTTGCATTTTTTAGTTCCCAGCGACTTTGTTCCAAAGGTGTTTTGAATAACTGCTATTTTTGTTTTAAGTAGCAATCGAAGTACAAAGTTATCAACAAGGACCAATGGTGCAATGTTCTGGAATTCAGCCGATCCATTAATCTTGACCTCAGCAATTATGACGAAGACGGAGCATGTACGTATATATGTTCAGGAAAGACAAAGAATCATTTCACATCATATCTGTGATCTCTCTCTGCCTTTTTGTGTTCTTGTAATACATATATATTTCTTTACAAAAATGTTTCCTTCTTTCTTTAAAGGGCCAGTGTTGCTGGATGAATTTGTGGAGTGGTATAAAGAGAAACAAATGACATAGGAATTTTAACTATGCACAGCTGCTCAAGAGCCTTTGTACTACAGTTAATGTCAACCATTAGCCATAAACTTCTCTTTGTATATAAAGCGCATGAGGCTTTTCCTGCACTGTATCCCATTTTCAGGGATTTTTTTGGGGGGTGTTTGCTGTTTAACAGGCCAGCTCTGCTTGCTGTGTACCATTGTTCTCTCTGGAAGGCTGCTTTGCATTTTGTCTCTACACTACAGATGGTGAAACTGCCAGCATCCTCACTGTGACTAATGTGAATATTGCTGTCTAAACTTTGTATATGTGTATAAAAAAAAAGCTTCATCTAGGAATGATTTCAGCAGGAAAGGTGTTATAAAAATTTTGTTGCATTCAAGTAACCATGTAACTTAATTTTTAATTGGTCTCAGGCATAGCCCGAGTATGGGGAGGGGTTTGCCTAGATGGAACTATTGCTTGTTTAGTAATAGTTGTTTTAGGATGCCAGTTTTTGAAGGAAAATCTTGCAGAATGGTTTCCTTGCCAGTTGCCCAACTTCATTTTTATTTAATAAGCAATTATTGGCTACCATTTTAATTGAAGCTCTTAAAGAAATTGTTACAGCTTCAACAGAGTTGTACATGCCATAGTAACTTCCCTTTGGTGATAATGCTGATTTCCTAATAGTCAGATGCTGTAGTTTGGGAAGAGGTACAGGTGATCGAATTAAACATCTGATTAAAAAGGGTTTTAGACTTGCAACATGGCATATTCTTTTATTTTACTGTTATTCTTGTTCCCAGAGTGTTTTGATGATCTGGATAAAGACAGAATGAAGTCTTGTTTCAAAACACAGCCTAAATGTATGAATGTATTTCAGAGACTGGAATCAAAGCTTAGCCTGAAAATTTCGCATGGCTGCATTTATGTTCCAGGGATTGAATTTCCTGGCAAAATGCCAATTACAAGCAACATCTACTCTTAATCAAGCAGCATCACTATTTATTTTATCATTTTATCTGTTTGGACTGGAAAGTTCAAAGAAGTAGATGAATGAAGTAACTTCCTGTGTCACCTTTTCATCAATCTTCATAATACAGTTCAATGTACATTTCTTTTTTTTTTAAACTAAGGTAGTTTATAGACTTATTGAAAATGCATTCAAAAATCCATTAGTCTTTGTTCAATCATCCAAGAGTTCATTGTGAAATTTGCAATAAAACATGAGCTTGTCTTTTCTTTTACAGAAAGTTAAAGCTACATGAACATTCAGAATTTAGGAATATAAATTAGCAATAGCACTTTGACTTATATACTGCTTTACAGCCCTCTCTAAGCGGTTTACAGAGTCAGCATATTGCCCCAACAGTCTGGGTCCTTATTTTACCCACTTTGGAAGGATAGAAGGCTGAGGAGTCAACCTTGAGCATGGTGAGATTTGAATTGCCAAATTGCAGGCCGCCGGCAGATAGCAGAAGTAGCCTGCAGTACTTCACTCTAACACGCCACCACGGCTCATCCAAATTAAGCTTCAATAACAAATTAGTACAAACCACTTATTTTTATTTTCAAAATACTGAAGGTTTTTGTAAAGAAAAAAAAAACATGTATATCATAAACACACATAGCTTCTTTGGATTGGATGCTTCTAAAGAAGTAAAATCAGAAAAATAAAGGACTGGGATCCAAAGAGATCCACATGAAAATGTGAATTCTGCCTAGAACAGGAGCTGTAGGAATGGAGCTTTTTTTTTATGCCTTCCTGAGCTTCAGGCGGCTTGGGAGCAGGGATTGAATGGGGCAGAGCTACACAAGATGCTGACCAGGTAGTAAGACTGGCAATGGACGCAGTTACAGTACTTAGATGGACTTTTCACAGGCTATCACTTCTGTTGTCCATTTCCCCCCCCCTCCCAAGGTAAGAGCTAGAAGTTGGCTGTGCAGTCCCCTTTAGTCAATCTCTGTTGAGAACAGGCAAGCCATGAGCCAGTTCGTGCTCCCTCCAATACCTCCTGACCTACGTATTATTTAGTATAGCCATAGTCAAAACCTGATAACTGTCCAACTGGGAAGATACAAATACTAGATTACAGGTGAATTTTGTTGAGACATAAAGGTAGCAGCCAAAGAACTTTATGCGATCTGATTTTGATAAAAGTATAACGTTAACAAATTTGTGTCTAGTTCATTCTTGGGACTGAGTCTCACTTTTTCTATTTGCATGTGAATATTAATATACAAAGCAAAAACACCTGATCAAGTGGTAGAGAGCAAGAGAGGACACATTTCAAAATTGTACTGTCTTCCATTTAAAAATGAAGTATCAATTGAATTCAGTTAAATAATGGCCAAAGGGTAGAAACTGCAATCTGTTTTCCTTTGTCCATGACAGGCCTCTTCTGTTTATCTGTTTATGGCTTCTATTACAAAGTTGATCAAGAGACTTGTGTGTCTTATGTTTTGCTCTCAACAATTTCACAAACACACGCAGAGAATTGGCCTTAAATGTAAAAGCAGGTTAATCTAAAATGTAATTATTAGGGACACTGTGCTCACAACTTTTGTGATATACAAAGGAAAATGAGAGAAAGGTCCACATGGTATGTGGGTCAGAATTGTATTTTCTTTGTGTGTTTTTGAAATTCTGACCACCTTATTTAACCAATCATGCTCAGAATGATCCTGATTCCTTGGGGGGGGGGCATTTTCTGGAAAACTCTTATGTAATGCTGTCCAAATAAAGTTAATCAAAGTTGTTCATTTTTCATACATTTTGAATTTTTAGCATTTTTAAAATAGTATGATTGATTTTGTTGTTGTTAAAGAAAAAAAGGCTGTACACTGAATTGGTTAAAGCTGAAAATATCTTTTCTACAGAAATGCTAGCAAGATGTGTGTGCATTATTCTAATGTGAAATCCTTAAACAATAAGCTTTTTAAATGACCAAGTGAATAAAAATACATGAATGGTCAAATGGCCCATAAGACTGTCTGTATTGTCCAGTACCAAAGACTGATGAATCTTTTATGCTTTTTACCTTTCAGGATCAGAAATGGTATTATCAATTCTAATACCTACTATTATTTTTACCATTTTCGTTTTGGGGTCGGGTCAGATAAATTCAAATTGAATACTGAAAATGTAACCTTCATCTGAAAAATTTTTGGTTTGTATAAAACCAAATGATCTGTGCTTTTTGTAAATGTGAGGAACCAAATTGTGAAAGCGTTCCATAAATTTACTATAGTATAAATTTACATAAAGCATTTAATTAAATGTGAATAGTTTCCTGCTTTCCTTTTTAAACAATTCGTATCAGTCTTGTGCGGAGACTTCGCAGGTACAATTTACTACATAAAACACATTGTTTTAATTCTGTGCTTGTAGTTAATATTTTCTCCTCCTGTCTAAATATTGGCAACTCCCCCTCCCTTACTGCTTTTAGAGAAACCAGCATATAATAATGTTGTTGAATTCAAAATGGCAGAACTGCTAACAATACTTAAAATTTGGTAATATTTAATTACTGATTAAGTGCTTCATAATAATAAAGATTTGGTTTGTGTCTTGAGTAAATGGCAAGTATTAAATACCTACTGATAGCCTTACACTTTGTCCTTCTCATATGGTTGTGTAAATGTGTAGTTACTTCACCAATTTACACTGACTTTCTGGGAAACTAAAAAAAAAAGTGTTCTGTAACACACTGTTGTGACAGAAACAGTTTACCAGCTTTTTTTGTCTTTAAAGTTTCCATATGGCACTTTGGCTTACTGCAGTTGGGTCACCTCCTTGGAATTTTGATAGTGTAGTTGCATATTAAATTATACTATCTCACTAATAAAAATCTGATTCAGTCTTGACAACCTGCATTAAAAAAATAAAAATTCTAGAGCAGTGTTTTTGAAACTTTTGGCAACTGTAAAGTCCTGATGTGGACTTCAGTTTTCCCAGAGTTCCCATTTCCAGGAGTTGAAGCCCACACATCTTAAACCAGGGGTGTCCAAACTTGGCAACTTTAAGACTTGTGGACTTCAACTCCCAGAATTCCCCAGCCAGCTGCTGGCTGGGGAATTCTGGGAGTTGAAGTCCACAAGTCTTAAAGTTGCCAAGTTTGGACACCCCTGTCTTAAACCTTCCAAGTTTGAAAAACAGATATTGTTTTAGTCTAGAGATATGTGTGTTGTGCCTACAACTGTCTATGCCAGCCCATTTTTCCCAAGGATAGAGCAGGAATTGGGTCAATCCCAAAGTACCTATATAGGATGTTATTTGTTCTAATTTGAAGATCACAAGTGAAGCCTACTTCATGTTCCCAATGCTTCTGATTCGTGCTGAGTAATGTTTCAGCAGCTATTTAACAGAACAGTTATTACACAGAACATGGGCAGTTGGAAGAGAGAATCATTTTAGATACGTACATCCCCATGTACCACAACTTTGGGGACAATTCAGAGATAAGAAACGAAACAGATTGATTTATATTGTTTATTTAAATGGACATTTTACAAATATACATGATGACTTCCTTTGGCACTTGGAAATCCAAACTCCATAGTGGCGTAATGAAATCTAAGGCATTAAATGCAGTCTTTAAAAACCCTGCTTTAAAACATACACAACATAGCACAGTTTAACAATTAAATACTCCATTTTATATAAATTATTAGTAGCAAACCTCAAATAAGAGCAGCACCACAGTAGAAAAATAAATTGGTAAGTGATCATTCAGTTTAATTTTTAGCTGAATATTATTAAATACTATTAATCAGATCTAAAAAGATTCTGAATTTTGTTCTGTTAGCTATTGTGTGCCTATAGATGATTTGAGTAAGTCCAGAAGTTTTAAGTTAATTGGAATATCATTCTAAGCTGTCAGTATAACGCTGCAAAACAGCAAAATATTACTCTACAATACACTCCAATATTTAAAATGAATAGGTTGTAGCAATAAGTACAATAATATTTTAATTTCAGTATTTCATTAAAAAAGCTGATCCCATTAATGCCTGGTCAATGTCCTCCCGCAAAAGGATGAGGAAGAATTTGTCCTATAAGGCTAGTGCTTCAGATTAAATTTAGAAGTGTTACCTCAGAATTTAATAGAATTCATAGGAGTGTGAAAGCAGCTATATCTGATTCCTGGTTTACTCACCTGCAGTGGGGGAGGCTTCTGCAATTGCCTAAAATCTGGGAACAGACACAGTTGCTTAATGAGACTCAGACAAATGCAGTTGTTACACTCTTCATTCTGAAACACTGCACATTCCTATTCATCCAATCTTCACAACAGTACCAATACCCTGCTGAGAACATGTTCAATATATGTATGGGCTTTTTATTAGTACTGCACACTGGTTTATTAAGGAGATTATATGTCTTATGAATCCAGTATTAAATATTGGAACCAGGCACAGCAAACCAGTCACTTAATTTTTCCTTTGTAAATATCTGGGAGCCAAAAGTTTCCTTGCAAGTCTTACTGCAATTCTTTTTTCTTTCATATGGCCTGTTGAAGCCATAAGACAATAATAATAATAATACAAATAAAAATTACCCTAACCCTAACCTTGGCATGTTTATTATGTATATCCTGTGAATTTTGATGAGAAGTATATCCCACTGCTGAGCTAAATATTCCAAACCCTTCATATACAGGTAGTCTTCAACTTAACTATTCGTTTAGTGACTGTTCAATGTCACAACAGCATTGAAAAAAGGGGCTTATGACTATTTTTCACATTTAACAACCACTGCAGAGTCCCAATGGTCATGTGATCAAAATTTGGATGCTTGACAACTCATGACAGTTGCCGAGTCCCGGGATCACATGATCCCCTTTTGTGACCTTCTGACAAGCAACATCAATGTGGAGGTCAGATTCACTTAACAGCTGTGTTACTAATTTACCAACCAGTGATTCATTTAACAACCGTGGCAAGAAAGATCGTAAAATGGAGCAAAGCTCATTTAACAACTGTCTCTAAGCAATAGAAATTTTGGGCTCAAGTGTGGGCATAATTCAAGGACTATCTACTCATATTTGAAAGCACCCTTGGAAGGAAAATCATTATCTACAAGTATAATTGTAATTATGAACAATTAAATATAAAACAATTAAGATAACCAACATCAAATATTAGAATTTGTCAAAGTAGTCGTCAAAGCCTAGTGGCAGATACCATTTTTGTTGTTAACATTTTTGTTGTTAAATTTAAATTTTCATTGTGACATTAAAGCAATGTTTCTTAACCTTGGCAACTTTAAGATGTCTGGACTTCAACTCCCAGAATCCCCCAGTCAGCTGAGAAACCCTGCATTAAAGCATGTACATAACAAAATACTCCTCCAAATACATTTTTTTTCATATGTTAAGAAATGGAACAATAAACTTGCATTTAAAATGTTTTGCAACTACTATCTAAACGCTGTATTTTGAATAAGTCTTAAACATCATGAGGCTTTCAACTTTTCTTCTTTTAATATTGTCTACTTTTAGCCTCCGAGATGCCTTTAAATTCTTCCACAGATAAAAAATGATTGCAAATCATAGAACAGAAGCACCTCTAGTGTTACGTGGGTTTGAGGATTTTTTTATTTTTTTTATTTTAGCAGTTCTCATACCAATTTCTGCAATTTTATGAAACATTTAAACAGGATATAGCTTTAAGGCATGGATGAGGACTGTGGATCGAGAAGAAATGAACATTAATTCAAGAGTTTGTGTAACATTGGAATACTAATTTTTGTCTCTTCCCTGGGCTGTATTATATATTAGGCAGGAGTCTTAGCCACTAAGCCACAGGGTCTCCTCCTTATCAGTTGAGCCAGGGAAATAGGTATGTATTTGTGTTACAACCCCTGGTATGCCTAAATATGGGAGGAAGCTCACTACTAGAGCTTCAACAAATATAAAAAGGCAACATTAAAAATAAAAATATGGTTTTCTGCCTGCATGGTCTTCTGTGATGAGCCGAAGGACAGAAAGAGGGAATAGTGACCTTCCTCCCACATTTAGGCATACCAGGGGTTGTAACACAAATACATACACACACACATACATAGATATACAGATATATATATACATACATATACATACATATACATATATATATACATACATATACATATATACATACTGTATATGCTGGTATTGTTGTATTCGGGTCTTTTCCAGCATACCTACACCCGTGAAAATCTACGAAAACATATATATTACAATTTCTATTCTGTACTGCCCTTCTGGAGGAGCCCAGCAGGGTGGCTTACAATTAAATTAGGGTTAAATCAAACTGCAACAGTAGAACATAGCAGATGTGGTGCTCAATAAATTTATTTGCCCGGGTTAATGCCTATTCACTCTCAATGACTCTGTGTGTATTAAGACTGCTGCATAACAATAGGACCACAGAGCTAAGAATAGGACAGAGAATTGCTCACAAGATTTAATTCCACACCACAAAATATGTGAGGCTATGAATTAAACATTTTCTGTGAATTCCCATTAAAACTGCAAATTGTCTAGCATCATTTTATTGCACCACATTTCCATTTATCGCTTCTCCCCTGCTTCAAGCTAACCATAATTCCCTGCATACTATTACCCTCACCAACTTCTCACTTCAAGTAGCATTCAGGCATTGGACAGTCTAGCAGCAATCCGATTTCCATGATAATTGGTTCCAAATGACCATTTCTTCAGTACCAAAGTCTGGATCTCTAGTATTCATTACTTTACCAACAACTTTCAACGTATTCTCTGCATAGAAATTGATTGGGGAAAAGGAATCTTTTAAGATTTAACAAAATGTACTAAAAGAACCAAGGTTTTTTCTCTACCATCTGTGAAACATGATAAACAAATATAGTAGTAGTAGAACCTCTGGTCACGAACGCTTCTAACCATGACCAAATCGGGTTCCAACCAAACTTTGGTTTGCGACCAAAGTTACGGAATAAATTATGGTCGTGACCAGAGTTTCTACTGTAGAGGTCTGACCCCTTCAGAAATGCATATATAGATAACAGTACGAATACTTGAATTCTACTGCTTGCTAAGATATCCTGCTATATTTAGCTTTGGTCTAGCAGTTTAAAATATCCCACATTCCTTAGAAGGATCAGGGCCTTGATGCACCCCTTTTGCTTGTGCATTCAGCTACATCTCCTCTCTCTGTTCCTGCAGCAGCGGCACTCAGTGCTTCTAAAGCAAAATTGCAGCCACTGGTTCCATCAGCCCATATCTGATAGTGTCAGGTAGGTTGCCTATTAAGCATACTGTCAAAGTTGCAGGTGATGCTTTGTAGCTAGCTTCTCATTCATGATCTTCCATTGACAATATCCCATTTCAAAACTGAAGCTGGGGATGGAAAGTCCGAGTGAAGGAGGACACAACATAAGCAGAGAAGATACCTTCAAACTGCTTGATCTCAATGAGCAAAAAAGCAGAATTTTATTTGCCGTAAACCAGTGTGTTTTCATGCACTCTCACAAGGCAGGCTTAAATGTTTTTAATTGGTTTGGTTTTCATGGGACCTTGCCAGAAGCATTTTCAAATGCCATGCCTAACAAACTGACAAACCAAAGACTTAAAACATTCTAAACCAGTGTTTCTCAAACTTGGCGACTTTAAGTCCTGTGGACTTCAACTCCCAGAATTCCCCAGCCAGCTATGCTGGCTGGGGGATTCTGGGAGTTGAAGTCCACAGGACTTAAAGTCGCCAAGTTTGAGAAACACTGTTCTAAACTGTGGAATATTTTCCAAAATGAACAAACAGCTGTTTGGGCAGAAGCAGAGGTTAATAATCCTATTATGAGTTTTGCCAAAGTCAAATTATTCAAAGTACTACTTGGGAAAAAAACATTTTTTTAACTTGGTAGAAGAAGAGCAATAGCAATAGAACTTAAACGTATATACTGCTTCACTTTTACAGCCCTCTCTAAGATGTTTATAGAGTCAGCATATTGCTCCCAACCAATCTGGGTCCTCATTTTACCCACCTCAGAAGGATGGAAGGCTGAGTCAACCTTGAGCCAGTGGGAATCGAACCGCCAAACTGCTGGCAGTTATCAGAATTAGCCTGCAGTAATGCATTCTAACCACTGCATCACCAGAATTCTGGTAGTCCAACAACCTGCAGCTGCTGAACCACAGACATAGTCTATTTCCATAATCAGTTTCCATAATGACTTGAATTCCCCAGACAATATTAGAACATGGAATTCAGTGCGTCTAAATTCCAGATGCTTCAACACAGTAGCACCAAATAAAGGTCTAAGTATAATGTCTGAGAAATACACATTTGCAAAGGCAAAAATACCAGAAACAAAAATGAATTAATGTATTAATGTCACAGGGGATCTTTGCCAACAGCTCTGGGGGCCATATGAACAAATCAATGGAAGGATGCTTCCCTCGGCAAACTCCCAAACAATTCTTCCAAATTATTTTTGAAACATACATAGGCCTATTTGGTAATTTTTATTCAACAATACCCTGAAGTACATTCTGTGTTTCTGTTTAACTGCCTTACTAAAATGCCTTTCTACGCAGCAAGGACCGTACCTTAAAACATGATTGGCCTAATCAACAGTGCTACATGTGGAGATCAGTGTGCGAGAAGTGCTTCATTTAATATTTCTACAAATAACTAAAAACATCCTTCCAAACATGCAGTGGCTTGAACTTAAATATAGTGATTTTCTTTGCATAGTAACCACATTTGCTTTCAATACGTATTACATGGGTTGGTAGAGGTTTGACAACCCATATTACGGCTCTTCACTGGAATACGGAATAATGTCCCATCCGAACACATGCAAAGCTTGTAACGTTCCCAGTCACCATTGTTAAATTGTTCCTTGTGAGAAGAATTTGGCAGTCGGGATACATTGATCATCACACTTCCATTTAGGATAATGGAGTTGTCCTAGGAAAAGAATATGTCTAAATCAATGAACATGTAACAGTCTTCATAGTCTTCTTTTAATATTATCTACTTTTAGCCTCCGAGTTGCCTTTAAATGCTTGCACAGACGAAAATGTATGCAAACCATAGAACCGAAGCAACTACAGTGTTATGTGGATTTGAGGATTTTTTTAAATTTTATTTTAGCAGCTTTCATACCAATTTCTGTCACTTTTATGAAACATTTAAAGAGAATGTAGCTTTTAATGCATGGATGAGGACTGTGGATCGAGAAGAACTGAACATTAATTCAAGTGCTTGCACAACATTGTCGAAACTTTTAGATCATATCATCCTTTTTCGATTTGCATCAATGGAAGATTTCATCTACTTCTAGTCTTAAGAGTAGAAACACTTTCCTAACTTACTACACAATATCCAAATATTAGTGGTGGGATCCTACTGGTTTAACAACCAGTTCAGTGATCACGCACTTCCTTTTGAGAAAAAGTACCTTCCACAGTACCTGCTGGGGAGAAAAACAGCTGAGGTGCAGCAATCCAATCTGCTGCGCAACTCAGCTGAGAGGATACAGGTGAGTTAAGCGCAGGGGCGGGCAGGTGGGCTCACTTCATCTTTGGAGTGAAGAGGTTCGCTCCCAGCTGATGGTCAGAGCTACCGGTTCGCCTGAACCGGTCCAAACTGGTAGAATCCCACCTCTGTTTAATATTAAACAGCAATGAAGGGAGAGAGCATAAGATCTAATCATTGGATTGTAATCTTTCTGCTTGTTTATACAGTTGGGATGCTTGAAGAATACGTCCATAATATAGTCTGGCACAATTTGGCCTGCTCTGGATTTCCTGGATTAATGTGTGCAAGAGAATTATCAGTCTTCGTGCTTTCTGAATACTATAAGGGTGTTCACAGTTTAAAATACAGGTAGTCCTTGCTTAAAGACTACCCTTGAGCCCAGAATTGCTTTCATAATTCATTGCAGTCATTAAGTAGGTTACTATGTGACCTTACTGTGTAACAACCAGTTTTACTATGGATGTATAACTGGTCACCAGGTAATTAAGTAACACAGTTGTTAAATTGTGGGAAGCTGATAAAATCCCACCAGAAACTAACTAAAAAATGATGGAAATTGCAGTCATAAATTATATCCATTGCCAGGCACCAAAAATATCTGGAAAGGAGACACCAATCATAACTTTGAGGATGGATCCTAAGTTTCTTTTTGGGGTGTGTTGAATTTTTGAACAATTATCAAGCAACCAGCAAGGTAGTAGTATCAAAATTATGCATTGTAGTATCAAAATTATGCATTGTAAGAGACAATATTTAAAATATTTTATAGAAATAATATGAACCACTTTTAATTTTTTAAGTAAGAAGCAATACTATAAAACGTAATTTTCCATTATTTGTATGCAGTTGTTGTGCAATTATTAAGCGACCATGAATGTAAAAATAAGAATGGTTTACCAGTAAACACAAGGAAAATAAAGACATTCATCCTTATTCAAAATGGATTTTTAAAGCAGCTTACTGTCTAGTAGTTGTCTATTTTTTACTCATCAGGAGAGAAATATGAGTTACCACTAAATATAGAAACAAACATGTCTCCAATCTTTCTTTTCTTTTTTTGAAAGTGTTCAAGTGGAAACGACCATCTGGGGCGACTAATTTGGACTCCTGAAAATTAAAGAGGCTTGGACTTCATGGTCTAAATGAGCCAATCCGATGTTATGTTTTTGTTGCAGCCCGCCAGTGGCCAGCAAAGCTTTCAGCAGATTCGGACAGTGAGGAGGTTGGGGAGGAAGATAGGCCAGTCCTGGAGTCTGAGGAAGGCTCTGATGAGGGCTCTGTGTTGGAGGCAGAGAGGGGGCCAGAGCCGTATGCCAGTTACCAGCTGCCTTCAGACTCAGACATCAGTGAGGCAGATGAACAGCTGGAGCCTGTTCCCAGTGTGCGCATGCACAGAGTTGGCCAGACGAAGGGAACAGCTAAAGAACAGGGGTCAACTTGGGAGTGAGGCCACAGGTGGATGATGAATGGCCCCTCCCAGAGGACATAAAAGAGGAACAAAAGGGGAGTGGAGACAAATAGTTCACTTAATTGGCTCGTGACTCTCTGAGACTCCTTGCCAAGTTCTGCAGATATCGGCCTGTCAGCTCTCCAAGCCTGTTAAGGTCTGTGACTGTAAATTCTTCCTTGAAAGACTTTGCTGGATGTAATTGAGCAGAATTCATAGTAAATTAATAAAGGCGTTTTTGTCTGGACCAGGAGTTTGTTTCATGCTCTTGGAAAGCCTCAATCAGAACAGTTTGCCTGAAATTGCAATACCTTATTTTATATGATATTCCTTCCCTTGCTGCAATCTTCTAGTTACCTGCATTATACTCCAAATATTGAGCTTACTTACAGTTACAATACAGATAGTATTTGACTTACAAGCATTCATTTGGGATACTGTCTTCTTAGTCTCCTGCAAAGATGCTATTTAGTTTTAGTTTTAATATTCAAATATCCTGCATTTGCTTCAAAACATAGCTACAAGTGTTTGGGTGCATAAAATTTATTCAGGAATTCAACAGAGCACTGTGTGTATGAAGTAGAAAGCATTTATGCACAGAACAGATTTAAAGGCCAACTGAAACATTAAAAATATTGTGTGTGCGTGCGCGCACAAGTTTAAGGTCACAGATGACAAAACTGAGCCAATGTCTGACCAAATGACCACATTATAAAATAGCTGCAAATCCTGGAATTACTTACGGCTTTCAGTTCCAAGTTGCGTCCTATGGAAAACTTTATAGTTTTACCCATAATAAACACGCCTTCATTTCCACGGACAATAGCACGCCCATCAACTTTTATATTGAGATCACTGGTGGCATTGCTTGTAATCTGAGGGGGAAGGAAAAGAACAAGGCTACTGTATATGTTTAGTCAACTAGTATCAAATTTATATTAAAAGAAAAATCAAAACATCTTGTGTAAAAGATGCCTTGTTCTTAAACAGTGCTATTCACTATTTGTACTTTGATTATACCACATAAATTATTGTTTAGGGTTACCTAGAAATGCTCCGAGATCTGAATTTTAAAGTTCTAGATTTCTACTTATTCGTCTGCTGTCTTTATTGGTTGTTTGCATTCTTGCTACAGAAACTTAGTAGCTTTATCTAGAATCAAAATTTGTTGAATAGACTAGTATTAGAAATAGAATAGAATAAAATAGAATAGAAAGGGACCTTGGAGGTCTTCTAGTCCAGCCCCCTGCTCAAGCAGGAGAACCAATACAATCTCAGACAAGTGACTGTCCAGTCTCTTCTTAAAAACCTCCAGTGACGGAGCGCCTAAGGTTTCTGAAGGCAACTTCTGTTCCGCTGGTTAGGAAGTTTCTCCTTAATTCCAGGTTGCTTCTCTCTATTCTCTATTAGTTTATTTAAAATTTGTTTATTAGTTTGCAGAAACTTAGCTTTATTTAAACATTACAGAGTAGCACTAACTGAACTCTGTATGGCTTCGATTTTAGTGATAGGCTTAGAACTGGGTTCCTCCATGTTAGTACCATCATGATACCTACCAGCCCCAAGATCTGAATTGTCCTTACCCTTAAAAGGTCTATGAAAACTTGGCTTTTTCTGAGTCTTGCGTTAGGGTGCATGGCAAGTCTGTTGCAAGGGTGTTTGGGGGTGGCTTAGTTTAAGTCCATGATGGCGAACCTATGGCATGTGTGCCACAGTGGGCACGGAGAGCCGCCTCTGCGGGCACGTCAGTCGTTGGCCCAGCACAGCTCTACCACGCATGCGTGCGCATCTCCCACTGGCCAGCTGGTCTTTGGGTCTCTGCCGCACATGTGTGGGAGGCAGGGTGGATGTGGGAGACGCATGCATGGATACACAGGGAGGGACGCACCCGGGGGGGGGGGCTGGCATTGCATTTTGGGGCCTTACGTGGCTCCTTTGTGTCCCGTTTTGGCTTCCAGGTTGATGCAGAAAGCTTCTAGGCCAAAATGGGGCACGCGGGCACTGCATGAGCCCCCCCCCCCCCCGGGCGGCCTGTTTTAGGCCTGGAAAGCTGCCTCCACCAACCTGGAAGCAAAAAATAAAGCAGGAACGCATGCGCAGGGGAGCACATGCAGGGCGGGTGGGTCACATGCACATTGCATTATGTGTGCGGGTACATGTGCATACTGTTGCACATGCGTGCTTTCGGCATGCAACGACAAAAAGGTTAGCCATCACTGGTTTAAATGTTTCCTCTTATGGAAGTAAATCTTTTTTATTGCTCTATTTTTTTTATCTTACAGATAGACCAGAACGTTTGTCACTAAGCAATGCAATTGTTAAATGGGTTGCACCTGATTTTATGACATTTTTTGCTGCAGTTGTTAAGTGAATCACATTGTCATCAAGCAATTCTGGTTTCCTCATTGACTCTACCAGTCAGAAGGAAGGTGGGAAGTGCATAAATGATGATCTTCCATTGTAGAAACATGCCAATTGCCAAGGGCCCAAATTGGGGTCATGAGACCGTGGAGATGCTGAGATGGTCATAACTGTGAGAACCATTCTTAAGACATTTTTTCCAGCACTGTTTGTAACTTTGAAAGTTGCTAAATAAATAGTTGTAAGTTGAGGATTATCTGCACTGTTTTTATTGGTCATAGACTGCCCAGTCTTTAGAAAGTTGGGCGGTTGTGTATATTTGACAAATAAATAAATTGCAATTGATAAAGTAAATAGCATGTAAAAGTACTTGTAGAATATAGTTGTAGTAACCTGTTTGAATACAGAGGTCTAATCGGTGGTTTAAATGTACAATTATTCCAAGTCTTTCTGTTAACTTGTTAACTAGATACATCTTACTTATTGTTTGCTTTCTTATTCTATGTGCAGAACATTGCAAATGTATATAAATCTCAATAAAAATATAAATAACATTATGAATTTTAGATGTCATTTATTTAAAAAACCAAACATATTATAGGTTACATTGAAAGTAAGCAAAATATAACCCATACCCTTTCTGTAGATGCTTTTTGGACATTTAAAATTTTTACTCCACTTGGCAAATTAAACTCATGGGTATTGTAGTCAGTGCTAAACAACGTGTTTTGAGTTCGTGGGTCAACAAATTCCATTCCGATATCGCTGGTAATTGAAGTTTTATTTTTCTCCACACTAAGCTTTGTTTCCCCCTGCTGAAATACAATCTTTAAAAAGAAAGAGGGTGCTGAATTTAATAACAGAGAATTTATTATGCTTCAATTATTAATTGGTAGTGCTTTTTCATCTTAATTTATCAATTAATTTTAAAAGGTGTAAATGCAAGACAGCATCCAACAAATTGCAGTGAACAAAACCATTAAAACTGAAGTAAAGAAAACTGCAATATCTAGCGTCATAGAAATAAAAGTCCACAAGCGAAAGAATTTCACTAGCCAGCAAAGCAAACCAGTGACCAACAACTAAAGCACAGATTTTTGACTATCAGAGATATATCATATCAGCAAGGGAGGCTTCAGCCACTTTGCACCGGTTCAGGCGAACCAAATGTTAATTTTGTATCCGATTCGCCGAACCAGTTGTAGCAAGGACTGGCTGGCCCTGCCCCACCCACCCCTCCCCTCCCAGGAGTCTCCACACAGCTCGTTCATCATGCCAGGTAAGTGCAGGGCCATGCGACGGCACTGGGAGGATGAAAAATGGGCCTCCCGGAAGACTAGAAACCGGCCCATTTCTGGCTGCCGGAGCCCAGAGGAGGCTGTTTTTGCCCTCCTGGCAGCTTGTGGAAAGTCTCCAGAGCCTGGGGAGGGCAAAAAACAGGCCTACCGTATATCCGAAAACAGGCCTGTTTCTGGCTTCCGGAGGGTTTTTGCCCTCCCGGAGGCTCGAGAAAAGCCTCCGGAGCCTGGGGAGGGTGAAAACGCCCCTCCCCCTGCTATGCAGGAGACTGAGTAGGCCACGCCCACCATGGCCACGCCTGCCCACACCTGGGCAGAGAACCAGTTGCTAACATTTTTCAATCCCACCCCTGCCAGTACAAGGGTATGCCACAAGTACCATTATTAAGAAGATTCTCCTCTTGGTTAGATTCCAGCCAAACATAATTCAGCAAGACAATATGGCACCAAACCTGAGACACTGAATGTAATATGCCAGGAGGCACACACTTACTGGTTGATTTTCTCCAACAATCACCAAATCTTCGTTCCGTCGGCCTCCCACTGTGCTCTTATACAACGGATGTATAATTCCCATATCAGAATCTTGTTTAAATCTTAGTAATCCACTGTCATGAAATTCCATGCTATCGCAGCCGTTGGGTCCAATACGAATTACAACCCAAATTATGACGGTGATCTAAGAAAGTAAACATCGTTTGTACAGTTCTGAAAGATTTATGTCACTTGGGAAACAAATCAACTGTCAGGCCTGTAGTTATGTTCTTTTTAGGCCTGCCACACTTTTTATTAATTTCCTATGCTGTTTCATTAGTGTAGTAGTTAGGAGTGGGGAATAGAAAGGAGTAGGATTGTGGAATGTATTGTTATCATTCTTTTATAGAAGCCAAGGTCATCTTTTGTCTCCGCACCTTGACACCTGACTGGAAGCAGAGGGGTGTAGATGCCAGCGTGGAAGATGATGATTGGAACATGTGATGGATTTTGTGGGTGTGGGGATAGATCATGAACTTTCAACTGGGTGGAATTCCAGGATGTACATCAGAGTTGGAATTCCATAGACGTGCTAACTTGCCTGCATGAATAAATTGGACCTTTAAGGATAACTTTGCCTTGGACAATGATTTAAGTCTGCATGGTATTTAGAACGCCTGACATCAACATTTGAACCATCTGTGAATGTTTTGACCTTCTCCAAAACTTTTGAGAAATATCTGTGGTACAGCAAGCTTGAATGATGTCCATGGAAGGCAGCTTCCCATAAGCAGTATAAGAAACAATTTATAGGTAGTTCTCAACTTACAACCATTCATTTAGTGGCCAATGTTACAAGGGCACTGAAATGACACGATTATTTTCACTTAACAACTGTCTCACTTAGCAGCAGAAATTTGGGGCTCAATGGTGGTCATAAGTCGAGGACTATCTGTATGAGGAATGGCTAAGATTCTTTCTTTTATAAAATGAAAAATGAAAGGTATATTTAAAACATGTTTTTCTTCTTCTTGCATTCAATACTTTAGCTATCAATCTTAAGGAGGTGTAAATGTTCTAGAACAGTGTTTCTCAAACTTGGCGACTTTAAGTCCTGTGGACTTCAACTCCCAGAATTCCCCAGCCAGCTGGATTCTGGGAGTTGAAGTCCACAGGACTTAAAGTCGCCAAGTTTGAGAAACACTGTTCTAGAATCTAGATGAAATTCTGGAAGACCTGATAACAGTGAGTGACTTGTACCTTTGTTAACTCCTATATACTGTATTTTTCGGAGTATAAGATCTTCCCCCCTCCAAAAGAGGGTTAAAATCTGGGTGGGTCTTATACACTGAATACAGCATTTTTTGGCCTACCAAAATGCTGCCCCCTTTGCAAAAATGGACATGCAGAGGGTTTGGGAGGCTCATTTTTGCCCCCCCCCCCAGTCCCTAGGAGCACTCTACAAGCCTCCCAAAGCTCTGCATGCCTCCCCCTCTTTTTTTGCAAAAAAAAAACGAGGCATGCAAAGGCTTTGGGAGGCCTGCAGAGTGCAAAAACTCTTTTTAAAAACTTACCTCTTCAAAATCATGGTGCGTCTTATAGTTTGAAAAATACGGCAATTACTTTAATTACCGTATTTCTACAAGGTATCCTACAGGGGGGCTGCCTTTGAAGACCACTCAAATTTTGCAGCTGGTTCAAAATGTAGCAGCCCATCTCTTTTTAAGTAGGAACCAGCCAACTAGATTTGTGGGCATTGCAATTTACAAATTTCTCCTGAAATACGAAATGGAAGAGGAAATTGTGAAAGAACAAATGATAAAATGGGCACAGAACTTTGGACACAACATTGAATTAGACAAATGGGAAAAATTTGGGGGAACAAACTTAAAAATGACACTCTCGGTCGCATATAAGGAAAACCAGTATAAAATGTTTTACAGATGGCACCTAGCACCAACAAGGTTAGCCAAAATATCGGCAAATACATCCCCAAAATGTTGGAAATGCGAATCAATACATGGAACATACTATCATCTATGGTGGACCTGTGAGGAGGCTAAAAAGTTTTGGAAAAAGATCCAAAAGTGGCTGGAGGCAATAACGGGATTTAAAATAGATTGGAAACCGGAAATTTTCTTATTAGGATTACTGCCTACAAAATACAAAAAAGAAATCCAGTACTTAATATTGCATATAATAACGGCGGCAAGGATTGCCTATGCCCAGAAATGGAAAAACAAGCTAACCCCAAGCGAAGAGGAAATAATAAGAAAGGTGATGGACTGTGCCGAAATGGACAAATTAACTAAAGAAATCCAGGGAAAAGAAGAATCAGAATTCTATCAGATATGGGATAAATGGTATAGGTGGATGGAGGAAAGAAATAGGAATCCTAGGCGATAAATAAACAGAATGTGGTAGCTCTCATAGATGGTTGTCGGTGTTAAAATGGTTATCTATCGAATAATATAAATACGAATGTCTCTTGATAAAAGTACTCTTAAAACAAATGTAGCTAATGGAGAATGTGGGTATCGTTTTTGATTTAAAATGTACAATTTAATGTGAATAAAGTATAAAGAATGATTGTAGTAATGCACGGAACTCAAATGTAACCAATTGACATGCTAGCTGGCAGTTGTATTGAAGAGTGTTTTGGGTGTGTGTTATTTGTCTAATTAAAACAATAAAAAAAAATAAAAAAAAAGATTTGTGGGCATTGCACTTACTACTACGGTGCTGCTCGGGAGTTCTAACTTAATATCGTCAACTAGAATGCATTTTATAGATTGTTGTACTTACGATTAAATTAACAACAGCCAAAATGAAAAGGAGGACCAGAACACAGATTGCCAAATTGCCTTTTCTGCCTCGCAAACCAGTTTTGTGTAGACGATCTTCATCAATCGGGATGTATCCAGCCTTGAAGTTACTGTTATGCTCTTTGTTAATATTTCTGCGTTCCACGGCCTTTTCTCGCATCGATTTCTTCATGGGGCCATTTGAGCTTTGCTAAAATTTCAGCCAAAGACACAACATGGGAACCAGAATAGATAATATTTCATTTCTGCCGTGATATGATGATCACAGAAAGAATTGCTCATTAATATTTAAACATTTTAAAATGATCAGAAAGCATCTACATCAGGGGTGTCCAAACTTGGCAACTTTAAGACTTGTGGACTTCAACTCCCAGAATTCCCCAGAATTCTGGGAGTTGAAGTCCACAAGTCTTAAAGTTGCCAAGTTTGGACACCCCTGATCTACATGGAGCATACCATTGATTACATCCTGGCAAAAGGGAGCAGAAGTTGAAAAATATGTCAACGATCCTTACAGAGCAGGGAGTCCTTGAATTATGACCATAACTGAGCCCAGGAATTTCGGTTGTTAAGTCATGATGGACATAATGTAGGTCACCACATCACCAGACCTCATTTTATAGCCTTTTGTTGCAGTGGTCATAAAGCCAGAATCCACTCTTTTCAGTGATTCACTTAGCGGTACAGTTGGAACGGGCCCGGTGTGCACGCTTATGCATTGTAGCTGCAAACGACGCTTCCGCAAGCCTCTGCGATGCTCCAGCTGCTCGGTGGAGCATCGCGCAAGCGCTGTATGCACCATGCGTGTGCATGGAAGCGCCGAAAGCTTTAAAACACAGTGAGGAACTCGGGCGGACGGGTGGGCCCTCCAGAGCACCGTACCGGGGCATACCGCCTGCAACCCACTACTGCAACTGTAGCAAGAAAGTTGTAACATGAGGCAAAACTCACTTAACAGATGTCTCACTTAACAACATAAATTTTGGGCTGAATTGTGGTCGTATGTTGAGGACTATCCATACTCTTGATATATTTTTTTTAATCTTGTGAAAAGGAAATCTTTTCACACACACACACACACACCGACAATGTCTTTGACAGGGAGTCTTTGACCTTATTCTAAGTCTGTGATGACGAACCTATGGCACACGTGCCAGAGGTGGCATGCAGAGCCCTCTCGGCTGGCACATGTGTCGCCACCCCAGGTCAGATCTCCATGACGTTTCTTTCGTGAGCTTCTGTTTCCCTGCAAATGATGAAACAGAAGCTCACAAAGAAAAATATCTTACCTCTTGCCCCACTGCTGGTGTTGGGATGTCCCGCCTCCCGCTGGCCACCTGGTCTCTGCTGCCCATGCACACATGTCCGGACATATCCACGCACGCATGCAAATGTCCACGCATACACACATTTGCGCGCACACCCCTTTCAGTTTGGGCATGCCCACGGGTGTAGTTTGGGCAAAAAGGTTTGCCATCACTGTTCTTAGGTTGACCTTTCTCGGTTGGGTCACCCGGCTTTCCACATCTCCTCCACCATCCTTGTTAGACTTTATACTTAGAATAACTTTATTGTCACTTTGAATGGACGCTAATTGGCATACATTAAAATAAAACTGCAAGCAGCTCCTAGAGAGGGACACTGCCTCCTTTATGCTCTACATCAGCGATGGCAAACCTTTTTTGGCTCGCGTGCCATAAGTGGGGGGAGCGCAGGGGGGTCGTGTGCGGGCGTGCCACACCCATAATGCAATGCGTGACCCCCAGTGCGCATGCGCGCACTACAGGTGTGACCCCCCCCATTTTTACATGCTTTTTTCACCCTCCCCAGGCTCCAGAGGCTTTATAGGAGCCTGGGAAGGGTGAAAACAGCCTCCCCCGCCCACCCGGACGCCCTCCGGAGGCGTCAGGGAAGCCTCCGGACAGTCCCTGAAGCCTTCGGAGTGCTCAAAACAACCCTCCGAACAAACCGGAAGTCACAAAAATGGCTTTTAAAAAGGGTGAACTCAGCTGACAGGGCAGAGCCTCGCGTGCCCTGACAAATGGCTCCGTGTGCCACCTGTGGCACGCGTGCCATAGGTTCGCCATCACAGCTCTCCATAAACAGGACTAAATAAATAAATACACACATGCATACAAAATTACGCATATACCCACGTATATTATACGACATGGAGAAACAACACAGTCTAGATCAGTGATGCCCAACATGGGGCCCATGCCCCACAGGGGGGCAATTTGAACCTTGTTGAAACCAAGTTAATAGCCTTTTAGGCTTCCTCCATGTGAGTAGAGTTCACTTTTTGAGTAAAATAAGTATTATATGTCACAGGGGGGGAACGTCAGGATTTCAGAGGTGCTTAGGTGGGGCGTGGCCAAAAAAAGGTTGGGAACCACCTGTCTAGATAGACCAACCAAAACTTTAATATAAAGTTCAATATAAATTGAAATGTAAATAAAGGCCTTTCATGCAAATTAAAACTCTAATAAACTCAGCAAAATACTATACTCTAAAGCGTTATTTCGTGGTTTGTATCAGGCAGTAACACAAAAATAATAAAATAAAATATAAACAAAAGTATGCATATACCCACATGTATTACATGACAAGGAGAAACAATACAGTATAACTCAGTAATGGCGAACCTTTTGGGCACCAAGGTCTAAAAAGTTTGCACAGAAACATCACACGCGTGTTCGTCAGCGCTGTGGTCCGGAAAAGCCAAACTTCCGGGTTCTAGCGTGCATGCGCGCCCAGCAATCAGCTGGTCAGCGCACACGCACAGGCTGCTTTTCAGCACTCCCGTGCATACAAAGGGATCACGCTCCGGAAAAGCCAAACTTCCGGGTTCTGGCACGCATGCGCACCCGAGAATCAGCTGGCCGGCACGCATGCTCACACCGGTTTTCGGCAGTGGCCAACGCACGAAGGAGAGGTGATCATCACGCATGCATGCACGCCAGAAACCAGGAAGACAAACAGGCAAGGCTGTGCGTGCTAGGAGACATGGCTTTGCGTGCCACTTAATAAAAATCATTAATATAAATTAAAACTCTAATGAACTCAAGATAGCAAAATGCTATATGTGGGAACAAGGTCACCATGGTATGTGTGCAGATCAGTTTTCCTGATTGGAACACATATATGGAATTTGGGACTGGAATAAATTGAGTAGTAAATGCGGGTTGAGATGGATGCCCACTGGGAGGACCCAAATTAGAAAGCTGTGTTTGCAATGACAATAGCAATGCTTAGATCTTAACAGGAACTTTCAAACTGAGGAAGTTACTAGCAGCATAGGAAACACGTGGTGAAAGCCCTTAAGCAGGTATAGCTAAAAATAACCATATTAGGAGAAATGCTTCATGTAACCAATAATATATTATTTCCTTATACGCTCTTAATAAAAGGGGGTTACAGCTAACGCTCTGTGCCACTCATGCATCTAGGAACCTTGTGTGTTGTCTTCATTATGGGTGGTCCACTCTTTGCGGGGGGGGAGGGAGGGGGGCAAACCTGCAGCTATAGCCTAAATAATTATTTCATGGTTTGTCTCAGGCAGTAAGAGGATAGAATAGAATGGAATGGAATAGAATACAGAAGAATGGAATGGAATAGAATAGAATAGAATGGAATAAAATAGAATACAGAAGAATGGAATGGAATGGAATACAGAAGAATGGAATGGAATAGAATAGAATAGAATGGAATAAAATAGAATACAGAAGAATGGAATGGAATGGAATACAGAAGAATGGAATGGAATGGAATAGAATAGAATGGAATAAAATAGAATACAGAAGAATGGAATGGAATGGAATACAGAAGAATGGAATGGAATGGAATAAAATAGAATACAGAAGAATGGAATGGAATACAGAAGAATGGAATGGAACGGAATAAAATAGATACAGAAGAATGGAATGGAAAACAGAAGAATGGAATGGAATGGAATAAAATAGAATACAGAAGAATGGAATGGAATGGAATACAGAAGAATGGAATGGAATACAGAAGAATGGAATGGAACGGAATACAGAAGAATGGAATGGAACGGAATAAAATAGATACAGAAGAATGGAATGGAATACAGAAGAATGGAATGGAATGGAATAAAATAGAATACAGAAGAATGGAATGGAATGGAATACAGAAGAATGGAATGGAATGGAATAAAATAGAATACAGAAGAATGGAATGGAATACAGAAGAATGGAATGGAATGGAATACAGAAGAATGGAATGGAATACAGAAGAATGGAATGGAATACAGAAGAATGGAATGGAACGGAATAAAATAGATACAGAAGAATGGAATGGAATGGAATACAGAAGAATGGAATACAGAAGAATGGAATGGAACGGAATAGAATGGAATACAGAAGAATGGAATGGAATAGAATGGAATGGAATAGAATACAGAAGAGTAGAATGGAATGGAATAAAATAGAATACAGAAGAATGGAATGGAACGGAATAAAATAGAATACAGAAGAATGGAACGGAATACAGAAGAATGGAATGGAATGGAATAAAACAGAATACAGAAGAATGGAATGGAACGGAATAAAATAGAATACAGAAGAATGGAATAGAACGGAATACAGAAGAATGGAATGGAATGGAATAGAATAGAATACAGAAGAATGGAATGAAACGGAATACAGAAGAATGGAATGGAATGGAATAAAATAGAATACAGAAGAATGGAATGGAACGGAATACAGAAGAATGGAATGGAATGGAATAGAATAGAATACAGAAGAATGGAATGGAATACAGAAGAATGGAATGGAATGGAATAGAATGGAATGGAATAGAATACAGAAGAGTAGAATGGAATGGAATAAAATAGAATACAGAAGAATGGAACGGAATACAGAAGAATGGAATGGAATGGAATAAAATAGAATACAGAAGAATGGAATGGAACGGAATAAAATAGAATACAGAAGAATGGAACGGAATACAGAAGAATGGAATGGAATGGAATAAAATAGAATACAGAAGAATGGAATGGAATGGAATAAAATAGAATACAGAAGAATGGAATAGAACGGAATACAGAAGAATGGAATGGAATGGAATAGAATAGAATACAGAAGAATGGAATGGAACGGAATAAAATAGAATACAGAAGAATGGAATGGAACGGAATACAGAAGAATGGAATGGAATGGAATAGAATAGAATACAGAAGAATGGAATGGAATACAGAAGAATGGAATGGAATGGAATAGAATGGAATACAGAAGAATGGAATGGAATGGAATAGAATGGAATGGAATAGAATACAGAAGAGTAGAATGGAATGGAATAAAATAGAATACAGAAGAATGGAATGGAATACAGAAGAATGGAATGGAACGGAATAAAATAGAATACAGAAGAATGGAATGGAACGGAATAAAATAGAATACAGAAGAATGGAATGGAACAGAATACAGAAGAATGGAATGGAATGGAATAAAATAGAATACAGAAGAATGGAATGGAATGGAATACAGAAGAATGGAATGGAATACAGAAGAATGGAATGGAATGGAATAGAATAGAAGGGAATAGAATAGAATACAGAAGAATGGAATGGAATAGAATAGAATGGATTGGAACAGAATAGAATAGAATACAGAAGAATGGAATGGAATGGAATAGAATACAGAAGAATGGAATGGAATAGAATAGAATACAGAAGAATGGAATGGAATGGAATAGAATGGAATGGAATGGAATAGAATACAGAAGAGTAGAATGGAATGGAATAAAATAGAATACAGAAGAATGGAATGGAATACAGAAGAATGGAATGGAACGGAATAAAATAGAATACAGAAGAATGGAATGGAACGGAATAAAATAGAATACAGAAGAATGGAATGGAACAGAATACAGAAGAATGGAATGGAATGGAATAAAATAGAATACAGAAGAATGGAATGGAATGGAATGGAATACAGAAGAATGGAATGGAATGGAATGGAATAGAATACAGAATAATGGAATGGAATAGAATAGAATGGAATAAAATAGAATATAGAAGAATGGAATGGAATGGAATGGAATAGAATAGAAAATTATGTATATACCCACTTATATTATAAGAAACAGAGAAACAACAGAGTCCAGGTCCGGATGTCATACATGAACAGGGCGAGAAAAAACCAATCTTGCCGAGTTCGTTCCACCAGGGAGTCCAGGAGCAACAAGAGCCGGGGCTGCTCTGGCGAGAGGCCGCCACTCCTCGTAGCGGGTCTATTTTTTGCTTGCACGGAGGAGGGCCGGGCGCGCTTACTTGGGCAGGAATCTCCTCTGGGGCGCCGCTCCGGGCGTCGCCCTCCGCCCGGGGGCAACAACCCAAGCGCGCCATTTCTTTATTTATTATTACTGTTACATCCCCGAGGACTAATACTTATAATAATTATTTGGGGGGCGGGGAAGGAAGGCATTTTAAATATTCCTTCAGAAAGCGCAAATCTAACGGGCGGGGAGGCGAGACGCGCCCTCAGAAGAAGCGCTGGGCGAGGGTTCCTCCTCCCTCTGGCCGCCGACTGGCGCTCCTTAAGGCGGACTCCCGCCGCCCTTGGGGCTGCTGCGAGCCCCCGGAGGCCACCTCAGACCCGCCGCTTGAACACCAAAGTAGGGTTGGGGGGCGGCAGAGAGAGCCGCCCCGCCAACGTCCCCCTGCCCTCCGCCGCGGCTCTGCTTGGGCCAGACGCGCCCCGCGTAAATCTCTGCCGATGGGTCCGCCCGACGTTCAGCCTCGGCGGCTTCCGAATTTCCCTGCCTCCCGCCCTCCGCCTGGCTACCGACCTGCTGCTCGGAAGCCGCCGCGGCCGCTGCAGCGGCTGGAAGAACCGCCATCTTCGGCTCTTGTGCTTTCTTGGCCGGCAGGGGGAGCGAGGCTGGGCGGCGAGGCGCCGCTCATCGAAAAGCTGACGCGGATTCCTCCGCCTCCGGTCGGCGCAGCCGGGTGGTGGGAAGGGAGAGGGTCCCGAAAGGCCGGGGTTGGGTCTCCCAGAGAGCCCCGTGGAGGGAAGCAGCGCAGGCTGAAAAGGACGTAAAATACAGGTAGTCCTCGACGTACGGTCACAAACGCAGCCCAGCATTTCTGTTGTTAAGCGAGAGATCTGTTTGGTGTGTTCGGCCCCTTTCAGCGACCTTTCTTGCCCCCGTTGTTAAGTGAAACACTCCAGTGGATAAATCAGTACTCTGGTTGTGAAGTGAATCTGGCTTCCAATAGAATGGAATAGGAATAGAATAGTAGAATTAGAACAGAACAGAATAGAGAATATAATAGAGAATAGAACAGAACAGAACAGAGAATAGAATAGAATATAGAATAGAAAATAGAATATAATAGAACAGAGAATAGACGAGAAGAGAAGAGAGAAGGGAAGGGAAGAGAAGGGAAGATAATAGGAATAGGAATGGAATATAATAGAACAGAGAATAGAATAGTATATAGAATGGAAAATAACTAGACTAGAATAATAGAGAAGAGAAGAGAATAGGAATGGGAAGGGAAGAGAATAGGAATGGAATGGAATAGAAGAGAGAATAGACTAGAATAGAATAGAGAATGGAATAGAATAAGAATTAGAATAGTATAGAAGAGAAGAGAATAGGAATTGAATAGGAATGGAAGAGAATAGGAATAGGAATGGAATGGAACAGAGAATAGAATAGAGAATAGAATAGAATAGAACAGAGAATAGAATAGAATAGGAATAGAATACTTTTATTGTCACTTTGAATGTACACTAATCGGCATACATTAAAATGAAATTACATTACATACAACTTTCAAAGGGTCTCCACCTCTAATATAGACCTAAACATGACAAGATAAATAAATAAATACAAAATTGCGCACGTATCCACATATATGACACAGAGAAACAACACGGTCTAGTTCAGATGCATACATTCTACACTGACTTTGCTTGTTAGAAGGTAGCAAAAGAAGATGACATGACCCTGGGATACAGTAAAATTGTCCACTCTTTTTCATAGTCCCTATAGGTAGTCCTCGACCTATGACCACAGTGGAGCCCAGCATTTCTGTTGTTCAGTGAGACATTTGTTCAGTGAGTTATGCCTCATTCTACGACCTTTCTTGGCCCAGTTGTTAAATGAAACACCGCAGTGGATAAGTTAGTAATCCGGTGGTTAAGTAAATCTGGCTTCCACATTGACTTTGCGCCAAAGTTTGGCCAAACTTATTTTTTAGATTTATGGCAAAAAGTCCAACCTTGGCTTCATCAGATCATTACATGCTTTTGTCAGTCTTACATTTTGACACCCTACTCCACAGATGTACACAAATGCTACACATGTGTTGCAATATCTTATTCTCTCTCATTCTTGGGCATAAATGAATACACAGCTGCAAATTTATTTGCAGGTGCAAATAAATGAATACAATAGCTGAAAAATAGGATAGTTATGAAAGGATAGCTTCGTTTAATGAAAATACCCTACTCTGGCACAAGAGATCCCCTCACGTCTTTTAGAATTTGGCCTCCCTTTTACCTTTGAGACTAGAAAAAGTGCAAAGAAGAGCATCCAAGATGATTAGGGGACTGGACCCTTCTAGAACTTTGATTTTCTTCTGATGATTCTTTTGTTGATTTGGAGGTATGATTTGGGTCATTGTCATGTTGAAAGGTGAAATTCCTTTTAATTTTTAGCAGAGGCTTGAAGGTTTTGTTCCAAAATGGGCTGATATTTGGAACTATTCATAATTCCCTCCATCTTGAAACCCGTTTCTGCTGAAAAAAAGTAGCCTCAAAACAAAACGTCTCACCATCATGTTTCACTCAAAGTATGGTGTACTTTGAGTGATGGGGGATTTTAATCTGCCGTCGATGGGAGAAGCGTCTGAGGGGGTTCGGGAGTTCATGGCTTCCATGACAGCCATGGACCTGACCCAGTTAATTCAGGGCCCTACTCACGAGGGAGGCCACACGCTGGACCTTGTCTTTGTCTCTGGCCAGTGGACGAGTGATCTGGGAATAGGGGATCCAGCTATTATTCCCCTGTCATGGTCGGATCACTCACTTCTCCGGCTTGACTTCCCTGGTGCTACCCCCCGCTGCGAGGAGGCGGAACCGGAAGGTATTAGATGGTTCCGCCCCAAGCGCCTGATGGAACCAGATAGGTTCCAGACGGAGCTTGGGCCACCTTCTGTGGACCTGACCCGCCCCCGAGTGGAGGACCTGGTAGACGCATGGAATAGTGCGACTACCGGGGCCCTAGACCGGGTGGCGCCTTTGCGGCCTCTCCTGCGGCGACAAACCACCCTGGCCCCTTGGTTCACCGAGGAGCTAAGGGTGATGAAACGCCACAAGAGACGCCTAGAGAGTCGTTGGAGATCCTCCCGTTCCGAATTTGACCGAGCACAGGCACGAGCCTACCTGAGGACGTACCTTGTGGCATTAAGAGCGGCCAAACGTCAACATTGCGCCGCTCTTATTGCGTCCGCAGATAACCGCCCTGCCGCCCTGTTTCGGGTGACTCGCTCCCTCTTGTTTGAGAGACCGCGGGAAGCCCCTTTACAGGGCAGAGCAGAGGAGTTTGGGAAATATCTACAGGACAAAGTCGCTCAAATCCGGATGGGATGGGCCCCTTTCAGTGGTCCAGTAGAGACGCCCGTGGCGAGTCTTGAGGGACCGCTTTGGGAGGAGTTTGACTCGGTTGCCATCGAGGATTTGGACAGGTTGCGTGGACGTCTGCGACCTACCACATGTTTATTGGACCCGTGTCCCTCCTGGCTTGTACTGGCATCCTGGGAGGTTACGCGCGACTGGCTCCTGGGCCTAGTGAACGCTTCGTTGGGTGAGGGGTTTCTACCGGCCGCCTTGAAAGAGGCGGTGGTGAGGCCCCTGCTCAAGAAGCCTTCCCTGGACCCAACGGACCTAGTCAATTATCGTCCAGTCTCCAACCTTCCTTTTTTAGCGAAGGTTGTAGAGAGTGTGGTGGCACAACAGTTCCCACGTCACCTGGAGGAAAATGATTATCTAGACCCGCGCCAGTCCGGCTTCCGACCCGGGCACAGCACGGAGACGGCCTTGGTCGCATTGGTTGATGATCTCTGGAGGGCCAGAGATAGGGGTTGTTCCTCTATCCTGGTCCTATTAGATCTCTCGGCGGCGTTCGATACCATCGACCATGGTATCCTGTTGCACCGCCTAGAGGGGCTGGGAGTCAGGGGCACCGTTTTACGGTGGTTTGGCTCCTACCTCTCTGACCGGACGCAACGTATGTTGGCAGGGGAGCAGAGATCGACCCGGAGGCCACTCACATGTGGAGTGCCACAGGGATCGGTGCTCTCGCCTCTCCTGTTCAACACATACATGAAACCGCTGGGCGAGATCATCCGTGGTTTTGGGGTGGGATATCATCTGTATGCTGATGATACTCAGCTATACATTTCCACCCCGAACCACCCCAATGAGGCCGTCGAAATGATGTCCCGGTGTTTGGAGGCCGTACGGGTCTGGATGGATGGCAACCGACTAAAACTCAACCCTTCCAAGACGGAGTGGCTGTGGCTTCCGGCCTCCCGGTTCAACCAGTTGCTTCCATCTCTGGCCATCGGGGGCGTGCAACTAGCCCCCATGGAACAGGTGCGCAATTTGGGCGTCCTCCTAGATGCCCGGCTGTCCATGGATGACCATGTAACAGCCGTGGCAAGGGGGGCGTTCCATCAGGTTCGCCTGATGCGCCAATTGCGCCCCTTATTGGACTGGGATGCCCTACGCACAGTCACCCATGCGCTAGTGACGTCTCGCCTGGACTACTGCAATGCTCTCTACATGGGGCTTCCCTTGAGATGCACTCGGAGACTACAGTTGGTCCAGAACGCGGCCGCGCGGGTGATTATGGGGAGGACTAGATACTCCCCTGTAACACCTCTCCTGCGCGAGCTGCACTGGCTTCCTTTGGTCTACCGAGTGCGTTTCAAGGTTTTGATTATGATCTTTAAAGCGCTTCATGGCACAGGACCTAGTTACATGCAGGATCGCATCCTGCCCCACACATCCCTACAACCAATTCGCTCACACAGAGAGGGACTTCTCCAGGTGCCGTCCGCCAAACAGTGTCGGGGGGCGACACCCAGGAGCAGAGCCTTCTCTGTGATGGGCCCAGCCCTGTGGAATGACCTCCCCCGTGACATCAGGATTACTTCCGATCTCCGCTCCTTCCGTGTACAGCTGAAGACCCACCTCTTTCAATTATCTGGCCTGGCTCAACCGTAATTTTTCTTACTCCTCCTGACTGTCTTTTTAAATTTTAAATTTTAATTTTACATTGGGCTTCTTACAATTGGGGGTATTTTAATGGTGATTTTTAACTGTCTAAATGTGATGTAATTTGTTACCTCCTCCGTGCATGTGTGTCTTTGTATATATGTATGTTTATGTGTTTGTACACATGTTTTATGTTCTATATGCTCCATTGTACGCCGCCCCGAGTCCTGTCTGGAAAGGGAGCGGCTAATAAATTCAAATTTATTATTATTATTATTATTACTTTTGGTGATGCACAGTGTTGTTTTTGTGCCAAACTTATTTTTTAGATTTATGGCAAAAAGTCCAACCTTGGCTTCATCAGATCATTACATGATTTTGTCAGACTTACATTTTGACACCCTACCCCACAGCTCAGACATAGATGATAGTTCACAACCAGTACTTGCCAGAACTTTCTGCAGCTCTTTTAATGTTGTGGGTCCCTTGGCAACTTCTTGGGCCAGTTTTCTTGTTTTTCCAACAATTTTGGAGGAACATCTAGTTCTTGGTAATGTCATTGTTGTGTCATATCTTCTCCACTCATGGATTACTGTCTTCATTGTGTTCCATGGTATATCTAATGCCTTGGAAATTGTTTTATATAGTATAGTATAGCCTTTATTGTCATTTTATATTATGTATACAATGAAATAGGTTTTAGCCTCACTAGTACAATCCATGACAACAAATACAAAGAACATAAATAGTATAAAGAATAATCCCTATGCAAGTAATTAGGAAAAGAAAAGAAAAAAGAGAAAAATTAGTCATATGTTTCCGTGTGTGTGTGTGTGTGTGGAGTGATTGTGGTTGTGTTTTAAGAGTCTGACAGCCCAAGGATAGAAACTATTTTTAAACCTATTTGTTCGGCTGGCTATGCTTCGATGTCTTCTGCCCAATGGTAGAAGTGCAAAGAGACACTAACCAGGGTGTGAATCATCTCTGCGTATCTTCCTTATTCTGCTAAAGCAGTGAGACCTGGTGATGTCATGGTGTTAAAGGGCAACCAATGGTTTCTTGTGCCAAATTGATCATTCTCTGTAGTGCCTTCATGTCCATAGCAGTTAAACCAGCGTAAGTGTGAGATCATGCACCGATAGAAAGAGATCATCAGCCATTGCTCCACCAGATATCCCTCATCTGATTAATACCTTCCAACAAAGTTTTAAGTTCTTTGCAGATCAGGCAGCTGAGTGAATATCAGAAAAATAGCTGAACTTTATATGGGCACTTTAATTGATGACAGGTGTGTACTGACTACTATTTAAAATCAGTTTGGATATTCAGTTAATTCTGACCACAGTCACATTCCTACTTATAAGAGAGTGTGCACACTTTGAATTGTATGTCTCTTATATGTTATATTAAAGATGTAAAAAATCTGAAGTGATTTATCTTGGTCTGATTTTTCAACATCTCAAAAAAAGTTTAATTTTAACAGGGGTGTGTAGACTTTTTATATGGTAGATGGATGGATGGATGGGGGTGGGTGGATGGGTGAATGGATGGATGGGGGTGGTAGGTGAACGGATTGATGGATGGGGGGTTGGATGAATGGATAGATGGATGGGGCAGGGGGGTGAATGGATGGATTGATGGAGGGGTTGGATGAATGAATGGGGGCGAATTGATGGATGAATGGGGGTGGGTAGGTGAATGGATAGATGGATGAAGGTGGGTGGGGAGATGGATGGATGGGTGAATTGGGTAGGTGGCTGAATGGAGGGGTTGGATGAATGGATGGGGGTGGGCCGGTGGGTAAATGGATGGATACTTTTAAGATATAGAGGAGAATAATCAGAACAAGAAGTGGGCTCCTTTTCCACTCCCCTGTAATATATAGATTCCATCGTGATCTGAAAATTAATGCATTATTTTGAAAAAGGAACTTGAGTCCTTAGAATGATGCGAGAGGAGAGTCACCAGGCGCCACACGCGCGTCCCTATCATTCGCGGGCAGGCTAGCCAAGGCGAAGTCCTGCCTGGAAAGCGGGAAGAAACGCCTCGGTCTCTTGCCAGCCGTGAGCCGCCAGAGACCCGAGGGAGAGCGGCTCTTCTTTGCAATATTTCGCTCGTGACCTGAACTTCCAATGGGGTCCCCTCTCTTCTCCCGCCGCCCCCTCCCCACGTCAGTTTCTGTCCGCAGCATCACGTAATAAAAGTCGTTTTGTCGTTCTGTGCGCTTCCCAGACTCCCCCTTGGAAACCAAGGCCAGGCACCAGTTGGTCGGCTGCGATGGGAAAGATCCCGCGGGGGGATCGAGGGATTCGGGGAGCGATCTCCCGTCATGTTTTCCTCCCAAAGCTCCCTCTCTTTCCTCCCGGGCTGCTCTTGCCTGCTCAAGCCAGCCGCGCTTCTCCCGCATCCCCCGGGGTTGGAAAAAAAGGAGCCCGGCAAGCAGAAAGCGACGAAGGGAAGGTGGGGTTTTCGGCGTTGCTACAACCGAAAGAAGTGGGCTCTTTCCGCGCAGCCGTGGCGTCCCTGACAGCAGAGCAAAGCAAACGTCAGTTTGTTTAACAATCACCGAGTATAAAAATGCTCCAATCATAGAGGAGGCTTGCAAGGACAAATCCCAGGCTGAGCCCATTTGGGAGGCCGCCCTCCGTTTAAGGACAACTCCTCGTTGGGACCTCCGGGGTGGAGATCAGCAAAAGCCCCAAGAGGAAGAAATAGCCCTTGCTTCGTTGGGAAAAGAAGCCTTTTCTTTAGCCCCAAGTGCAGCTTTGGCTCGCCCTTTCTTGTCGCCATCTCTGGCAAGCATGGCTGACACCTTGAGAAGACTAATCAACAATGAGACCTGCAGGATTTTGCAGGAGAAGCTGGAAAGTTGGTATAAAGACTATTACGTGAGTGTGTAAAACTCCTGATTTACATAAGCAGGGTTGCCTTTCCAGAAGGCATCTAGGGGCGAGGAGGTGGCTGGTGTGTGTGTGTGTGTCCGTGTATTTTTGTGTTGAGTGTCTAGCATCCTCTCTTATTATTTGAACACAATGCAATATTATTTTCCCTTCCGGCGAAATCAAGAGCAGGAAAGGGGAAATCTCCCCTGTCTGTCTGTCTCTCTCTCTCCATCTATCTATCATCTATCTATCTATCTATCTATCTATCTATCTATCTATCTATCTATCTATCTATCTATCTATCTATCTATCTATCTATCTAACTAACTAACTAACTAACTAACTAACTAATTAACTATCTATCTCGGGGTAATAAGCTTTCAAGGCGGCTGCCCAAGAACGAGATGTTTTAGGAGAAGGATGTTGCTACCAACTCCCCTTCTTAAGGGAAAGAAAAGTGCAGAAGCGCACCGTCGTGCTTACCGTCCCTGTCCTCCTGTCCCCATTTATTCGCCCCCATTTTATTCATACTCATGTTTATTCCTACACCTATTACCTTGTAAACGATTGAGAGATCAAAATAAATACAAATAAATAAATATAAAAGCCCCGCCACCATCTGATTCGCGAATGGAGCTTTGAGGAGCAAGTTTATGGCGGGAGATGGATCCGGACTTGAATGGATCCTTGGAGACCTCTAGTGATTTCCCGGGAAAACAGTAACCAAGGACGCTGGATTTCAGCGCCAAGATGAAGGAGGGAGTTAACGTGGTTGGTTGCCACGGTTACGGAATGTAATGGGATACTGTACCGACAACATCTCGGACCAGCGATTATTTGCAACTATTGATTACTCAAGTTTCTTTTCTTCCTCCCACGCCCCAGTTTGGCACGGATCGCCCTCGGTCGACCTTGGCTGATCTAAAAAGGCGACCTGGGTGGGTGAGGAAAAACAATAGGATGAAATTCCAGGGCTAATATGGGCTGGACTGGAAAATGGGGTGTGTGTGTGTGATCTCCCAGTGCTACCAGTGGAAAAATCACTTTGGTACCCTTAGTAGCTTTGTCTACATGGAGTTGTCCCTGAAATGCACAGGTACAGTATAGGTGGTACCTTGCTCAATAGTAGTAACTGTGAGAGGGATTCTAGTGGACAACCATTTAAATATGTGCCAGCAGTATGCAGCAGCTGCCAAAAAGGCCAACACAGTCCTAGGCTGCATAAACAGAGGGATAGAATCAAGATCATGTGACGTATTAATACCTCTTTATAAAGCCACACTTGGAATACTGCATTCAGTTTTGGTCACCACGATGTAGAAAAGATGTGGAGACTCTAGAAAGAGTGCAGAGAAGAGCAACAAAGATGATTAGGGGACTGGAGGTGAAAACATATGAAGAACGGTTGTAGGAACTGGGCATGTCTAGTTTAATGAAAAGAAGGACTAGGGGAGACATGATAGCAGTGCTCCAATATCTCAGGGGTTGCCACAAAGAAGAGGGAGTCAAACTATTCTCCAAGGCACCTGAGGGCAGAACAAGAAGCAATGGGTGGAAACTAATCGAGAGAAGCAACTTAGAACTGAGGAGAAATTTCCTGACAGAACAATTAATCAGTGGAACAGTTTGTCTCCAGAAGCTGTGAATGCCCAAACACTGGAAGGCTTTAAGAAGTTGTTGGATAACCATTTGTCTGAAACGGTAATAGGGTTTCCTGCCTAGGCAGGGGGTTGGACTAGAAGACCCCCAAGGTCCCTTCCAACTCTGCTATTGTATTGTATTATTGTATTGTATTTCCTTAGGGTCTTAGGTAAAAACAAGGTGGAACAACAACTGATGACCTCCTTTTACCGGTCCACAATAGAAAGTGTCCTCACTTATTGCATTACGGTGTGGCATGCTGGTTTGACAGCCGCGGATAGAAAAGCATTACAGAGGGTGATGAGCACTGCACAAAACATTGTGGGCTGGCCCCTGATACTATTAGATGAGATCACTAGGGCTCACTGCCTTAGGAGAGTGAGGAAAATCCTCAGGGACGACTCACACCCTGGTCCGTCCTTCTTTACCCTCCTACCATCTGGAAGGAGATATAGAAGCAGAGGCAGCCACACGCACTGGCTGAAGAACGGTTTTTATCTGTGGGCTGTCAAACTCCTGAATGCGAAGTAGTATCATAATTCAGTACCACAATGGACTTGCAGTGTAACATGTTCACACTGGTGTAATGGGACTGGGTGTTTGTTAATATGATTTATTGGGTTAGGGATATATATATATATTGTCCTCACTGTGAGTTGTGGTGTGTTGGGGGTGTGTGCACTGAGGGAGCTCAACCAATCTCATTGTACATATGTTGTGCACTGACAATAAAGAATTATTATTATTATTAAGTCACCAGGTGGCAAATACTGAGCTCAGTTTGGATCAGATTTACACCCTTCGTTTACAATTCCACAGGCGTGTCATTCCCCTCCTTCCCCCCTTTAGCCTTTGCATTTCACATGGTTAGAATGATATCCTGTAAAAGCTTTTTAGGTGTTAGATTTTTATTCTGCTGATCCTCCAGGATGCTCAGACCAAAGTAACTTGGAAACTAGCCGTTTTCAACCCCAGCCACTTCTCCTTTTGTTCCTGCAACAGTCTTCTGAGGCAGACTGAGATAGAGCAGCTATTCATGGTTAAGAATGGAATCTATTTATCATTTTAAATTGTTTTTATTAATGTCCCATCTTTATTATTTACACCAGGGGTGTCCAAACTTGGGAACTTTAAGACTTGTGGACTTCAACTCCCAGAATTCCCCAGCCAGCTGGCTGGGGAATTCTGAGAGTTGAAGTCCACAAGTCTTAAAGTTCCCAAGTTTGGACACCCCTGATTTACACAAACAATTCAAGATGGCAGATATATCTAATATTCCATCCTTTCCTTATTTTCCCCACAACGACAACCCTGTGAGGTGGGTTGGGCTGAGCAAGTTTGACTGGCCCAAAGTTACTCAGCCTGCTTTCATGCCCAAGGGGACTAGAACTCACAGTCTCCTGATTTCTAGCACCTGGTATCTTAACCACAGGTCCATACTACCCCTGGAAGGAAATTGAAAACGGCTTGGCAATATCTGCAATTTCTATTACAATTTATTATGATCCATGTCTTAATGATTACAATGTGATGTATATATTTGCCTTCAGGTAAACCTCAGAGAATGTCATAGTAAGGATTCGTTCAACCCTACCCAATGGCATCTGTAATCTGAAAGTTCAGTGTATGGGCTGGTTGAATTGAAAACAATTACACTGTGAAGATAGAATAGGATAGGATAGGATTCCTTATTGGCCAAGTAGGATTGGACACACAAGGAATTTGTCTTCAGTATATAAACTCTCATTGCATATAAAAGCTATAAGTGATAAATCCTGATCATAGTCATCATAAAATACATTCATCATAAATCATAAGATACAACACTTAGTGATAGTCATAGGAGACTAAGTAAACAATCAACCTAAATCATACTAGGAAACTAAATAAAATAAAATAATATAAATCGTAAAGGTACAAGCAACAGTGTTATAGTCATAAATAGAAAAGGAGATAGATAATAGCAAAGATGAGAAGAAGAATATCAATACAATGGGACAGGAAACCTGGTGGGAATCAAATGAAGTGTGACATATGTAGATTCTTAGATAAAACATTAAATCAGGAATGTTTTGCATCCACAGAAACTGGGAAAATATATATAATCTATTCAGTCTATGCAACATGGATTCATGAGGTGGAATGTTAGGCTTCATTTAGACCCAACTGCATTGTCTTACTAAACAGTTTGACAGTGTAGTGGAAATTAGTTGTTTAGCAGAGTGATGGCATAGGAGGAGAAACTGTCCTTGTGTCTAGTTGATATCACAGAGTTCAGAGTTTGTAAAGTTTTATCTACCTTGGCTCATTCACACATGTCATCATTTGAGGCTGCAGTTGGGTCTAAATGAAGCCTAACATTCCACCTCATGAATCCATGTTCCATAGACTATATAGATTATATATATTTTCCCAGTTTCTGTGGATGCAAAACATTCCTGATTTAATGTTTTATCTAAGAATCTACATATGTCACACTTCATTTGATTCCCACCAGATTTCCTGTCCCATTGTATTGTTTAAAAATTACCGGAAAATGGGAAGAAAAGCACAAACTTTGCATCAATATGTTTCAAAAGCCTTTGAAATCCACAAAGCTAGTCATGTTATGAATGAAGGAGTCTCATAAAGCGCCCATTTGTGATCATGTCTATCACAGTTCCAAATATGCTGTGGGCAAAAAAAAAAATTCTTACTTTTTTATGTATTACGTAGCACCACATGGAGTAACAGAGATAACATACATAGCATAAGATAAATGGAAAATAGTTTTATTTGTTAATGAAATGAATTAGTGCTGATTTTTTTCTCTTTATTGTACTGTGTTATGATGGTGCGGTTCACATCCCAGTCCTTTATGATAATAAACACTGCATACAAGATGCAAGGTGGTATTTTAGTAAACAAGGAAAACTTTCTTATGATCGTTATGGCCAAAAGTAAGGAAAAAATTAGCTCACCCTTACCCACATTTATTACAATATACCTTCTGTCATTCCTACTCAGCAGAAGTGATGGTATATGGCAGGATTCTAGCTGGAGTTACTGCTGTTTTTCTCGTGGGCATGCTGGATGCGTATTGTGCGTGCAGTGGTGAAATTCAATTTTTTTTACTACCGGTTCTGTGGGCGTGGCTTGGTGGGCGTGGTGTGCTTTGGTGGGCGTGGCAGTGGAAGGATATTGCAAAATCCCCATTCCACCCCACCCTGGGGCCAGCCAGAGGTGGCATTTGCCGGTTCTCCGAACTACTCAAAATTTCCACTACCGGTTCTCCAGAACCAGTCAGAACTTGCTGGATTTCACCCCTGTGTGCGTGCATGCGCAGTTCAATAGAAATTATTCTGCGCATGCGCAGAACTAAAAAACAAGACGGCAGTGGTGACTGGGGCGACCAGGGAACCAGTTTTGAGGCATGGACACCCTGCGACCCAGGCCAGCATGCCACTACCGTTTTGGCCGAACCAGACCAAACCAGTAGGAACCCACCATTGGTGTATGTTGTAAAATTGTATTTCTGACTCAGATTTGTTCTATTGCTAAGAATGACTGGTGAAGGAATAACATGGATAAAACTGGATTAATCAAGAACATTTATCTGATTTTCAGATTAATTCATGTAATAAAAATTTGACTCGGTGCTGTGAAATCATGGAGCTGAACTCTGTGATCCAGGGACAGCTGTTTTCGATTCTCAATCAAGCTTGTCGGGAAGGTGAGCTTACCTAAAGGAGTCCCAGAACATCTGGAAATATTGAATTTGTCAGACCTGAACTCCCCCCCCTCTCTCTCTCTCTCTCTCTCTCTCTCTCTCTCTCTCTCTCCCTCCCTCCCTCCCTCCCTCCCTCCCTCCCTCTCTCCCTCTCTCCCTCTCTCTCTCTCTCTCTCTCCCACTCCTTCCCTCCCTCCCTCCCTCCCTCCCTCCCTCCCTCCCTCCCAGTCTGGAACTGCCTATGTCCTTAGGCATTACCTTAATAATTCTTAGCTTCTTGATTAAGACTTGAATTTTCCACCAGTCTTAGAGTATGAATCTTACTGTAGATTGCCCACCCATAATAATTAGGACTTTATAAAAATAGGCAATATTTAAAATATGAAGAAGGTAAGATTCGACATAATCTTTTTTACTGAAACTGTTGTGGTCATTGCAGGTAGTCCTCGACTTATGACACAACGGAGCCCAAAATGTATATTGCTAAGCGAGACATTTGTTCAGTGAATTTTTGCCCCATTACACAATCTTTCTTGCCGCAGTTGTTAAGTGAATCACTGCAGTTGTTAAGTGAATCTGGCTGCCCCTTTGACTTTGCTTGTCAGAAGGTTGCAAAAGGGGGAGGGTGTCACATGACCCTGTGAGGACACTGAACTGTCGTAAATATGAGTCAATTGTCAAGCAGCTGAATTTTCATCAGGTGACCATTGGGTATGCTGCTACGGTCGTAGGTGTGAGAAAGTGCCTTTTTTCAGTGCTGCTGTAACGTCGAACTGTCATTAAACGAGGACTACCTGTAATGGGAAGAATACATCTAATGCATTTGTAATGTCAACAAAGGCACTGATATTATTGGAATATTGGTAAATTTTAGTAGTAAGTCAACCTGCTGTTCCAGATTTAGTCTCTTCCTATTGGCCCCATAGTCATTTACTGGGCTCCCCCTTTTGACTCCCAACTCTTTGGATAATGCCATCAACCCTTGAGGTCAGGGGTGGGTTCTGGCTTCTGCTACTGCTGGTTTGCTCAGGGATGTGCTTTGGGCGTGTGCACACTTGATGCGCGTTAAGCACGCATGCACAGTAGTAAAAAACTTGTTTATGCGCCTGTGCAGAAGCAAAAAACAAGATGCCTATGGTGGCACCGATAGAACCAGTTTGGGGGCATGGCAGGCCAAGTCACTACCTACTTGGCCGAACCAGTCCGAATCAGTAGGAACCCACCTCTGCTTGAGGTCAATATTAAGCCTACTCTGTCTGTATTGTACATATATGGCACGTGTTTCTGAAATGGATTCCTACCCAATCATTGAAAGCATTTTGTCATATATATTTTTAATTTATCAACTCAGGTGGCAATTATGAAAGTATGGAAATAATAAAATCTCGTCTCCTCCCATGGTTGGGTACTTGCTTTTCTAGCCCCTCTTCTGGAAGCACCCTGGACACATGTTCTTCTGTATTACAGGTAACTTTTTTAAAAAAAATTTTTTTTCCTAATATAAAAATTAAACCAAAAGCTTGCCTGGTTTTGATTCAGAAATGGTACGTTTCATCGCCAGTTTTTGAAAATGTGCTTGGGTGTTCAGACTTAAAATGTAGAATTTGAAATTGATTGCAAAAAACACACCCGTTTACCTCTGAAGGAATCCTTGTTGAAAACACAATTTTATAATGGATCTTTTTTCTATCAAAGATTTTGTATTGCAAAAGTCAATTTTTAAAGTCATTTTGCTTGTCCAATGAACACGTTACACAAAGTTCTAGAAGTACATGTTATTCTAATCTTGTTGTTGGCCGCCAACAGCCAGCAGAGTTGGCAGCAGATTCAGATAATGAGGAGGTTGGGGAGGAAGATGGGCCAGTCCTGGAATCTTGGGAAGGCTCTGATGAGGGCTCTGTGTCGGAGGCAGAGAGGGGGTCAGGACCGTCCCACAGTTATCAGCTATCTTCGGAGTCGGAGATAAGTGGGGCAGAAGAGCAGCTGGAGCTTGTTCCTGATGTGCGCATGCACAGAGCTGTCAGGGGAAGAGAACAATTAAGGAATAGGGGTTGACTTGGGAGTAAAGGCACAAGTGGACTCTGAATGGATCCTCCCGTAGGGAATAAATAGGAGCAAAAGGGGAGTGGTGTTTGCAGGAGACAACTTAGTTCGTTTATTAGTGTGGAGATTTGCTTATCTGAGTCCGTGCCTCACAGAGACTCCCTGCCAAGTATTTCATTGTGCAGCGTTGCAGCTGGCAACTATCCAAGGACTGATAAGGTTGCAATTCACTCTTGAAAGACTGTTTGCCAGGACTTTGCTGGATGTGAATGCTAAGAATTCACATTAGCCAAATAAAAAGGGTTTTTCCGGGACAAGGAGTCTCTTTCGTGATTTGGTGAAGCCTAGGTCAGAACAAATCTATACATGGCTGTTTTGTGGAAGAGTGCCCTAGGTTTGCATTTGTGGTTTCATATTTATATATTCCTGTTGAATATCTTAATGGGAAAGGCAATTTTATAGTTAGGAAAATGAATTTGAAAAAGCTAAGTAAAGTGTATGAAGGAGGAGAATAATTTCAAATGACAGAGGATCTTACTTAGTTCAGGGCTGAGGAACGATGGCCCTTTTATGACTTGTGGACTTCAACTCCCAGAATTCCTGAGGCAGCCAACTCTAAGAGTTGAATTCCACAAGTCATAAAAGCGCCAAGTTTCCTTACCCCTAACTTAGATTAATGTGGCATGGCGGACAGAGGTGGGATTAACTTACCTTCCATACTGGTTTGCAAATGTGAGTGCGCTCGCACACTTGCTTCGCTTACACGCCCCTCGTCTGTGCATGCACACTGCCTTCTGCATATGTACAGTGCTCG
Source organism: Natrix helvetica (assembly GCF_964273705.1). Classification (NCBI taxonomy): domain Eukaryota; kingdom Metazoa; phylum Chordata; class Lepidosauria; order Squamata; family Natricidae; genus Natrix; species Natrix helvetica. Next base: position 65,719,840 of record NC_138558.1, on the reverse strand, counting down.
TGCATTATGTTGGGGCAAGAGCCTCCCGCAGCCGCCACTACCAGTTCGCCCGAAACAGAGAGAACAGGCTGAATACCACCTCTGATGGCGGAGTATCTAAAAAAGGTTAAACTATGGCAACTGGAGTAAAGTTTATTAAAACTGAGATGTTTTGTTACTCATCCATATAAATTTACTCAAACAGCTCAGTTTTAATAAACTTTGCTCCACTTGCCATGATTTAATCCTTATAGATACTTTTGGCCTGGATGATTGAGTCTTCCTTCACATATGACTGAGTATGTAGTGTGAAAGGTCTCACACCTTCTCTTCCAGAAGAAGAGAGAACATCCTAGTTCTACCTTCTTCAACTCTCTTGAGTTTTCGTCAGTGGCCATATTGGTTGTGGAAATCTGGGATTTGAAGTCCACCTTCCTGGAAGTTGCCAGACCTGCGAAACCCTGATGGAAACACTTGGAAGTTACTGGTGACACTAGCATTATTCCAAGGGTTTTCTTCCACTCCAGAGGTGGTATTCAGCAGGTTCTGACCAGTTCTAGAGAATCAGTAGCGGAAATTTTGAATAGTTCGGAGAACTGGCAAATACCACCTCTGAATGGCCTCGCCCCCATCTATTTTCTGCCTCCCGAATCCCAGCTGATTGGGAGGAAATGAAGATTTTGCAGTAACCTTCTCTTGGAGTGGGGAGGGAATGGAGATTTTACAGTATCCTTCCCCTGCCACTCCCACCAAGCCATGCCACGTCCACCAAACCTGCCACGCCCACCAAGCCTCGCCCACAGAACTGGTAGTAAATTTGAATCCCACCACTGCTCCCCTCCAAGTGTGTAAGACAGATCATAACTCTGTTGTTTTTTAAACATTTAAAAAAATGTTTGCAACCAAGCTGTGAGAGGGTGAAGATGATGAAATGCACGCTACGATGTTGGTGTGTCAGGAGTTGCAATGCCTGGATGAAAAACCAATGCTGGTGGTTGTGTTGCAACCTCACAACATATGAATTTTTGCTTGGCCATCTTTGCACACCCCACATTAAAATTAATTCAAGATATCTGTATAATTTCTCACAACACTTCTAGGATATATTCAAATGCCCTTTCATTTATAATTTTTAGACTATGTATATCTGCTTGTAGGAATCCCTCGAGAAAGACAGACTGCTGAGGGAGTTAAGCAGCGTTCGGAGTTTTGAAGTTGAACAGCTGGAAAAAGAACTGAGTGCCACGCGGTTACGGCTGAATTTGGTGCAACAAGAGTAGGGGGGAAAAACCCTTTATTTTTGTCCTTCTATATGTTGAAAATATTGAATCCTGTTGTATACAAATAACTTTGCCGTTTTTTACAAGCAGGTATGATGGGACACAACAGGCAGAATTTTCTGCCAGCATGGCTAGGACCTGGGAGTTCTGGTGCTTTTTAGTTGTTTTTATCCTGACTGTATATTATATTACATTACATATTTTATTCAGAGCTTATTATATTGTATTCAGAAACATCTTGAATTATACATGTATTGTGAGCAAAATTGACCTAAACATAAATCAAATTATATGGACTTAAATTCCATATAGCGCAGGTGCCAGCAACCTGCAGCCCAAGAGCCACATGTGGCTCTTTGACCCCTCTCCTGCGGCTCCCTGCTGACCCAGTTGCATGATCTGCTGTCCGCCCCAAGAAGGCATGAGCCTCTCGGCTGCTTTTTGCAATTCCGTGTCCTTCGCAGTCAACTCACTGCTGGGAAGAGCTCCAGCCCTTTTCTCGTTCTCATCTCTTTCTTGTGCGCGCACGCACGCAAGCAAAATACCCGGGATCATGGTGCCGGGAACAGCGACTCCTCCTCCTGCTGCCGTCACTGCACAGTGAGGTGAGTAGCTGGCTGCGTAGCGCAGGAGAGCCACGCTGCGGAGGAGACTCCTCAGCACCAGACTCAGCTTAGTAGAGGCACTTCACTGAGGATTACGAGCATCGGCTTTCCAAGCAGAGGGAAGACCTGTGGGAGTGCAAGGCCAGGTGCCGGCGCCTGGAGGCTCAGTGGGCTGAGATGGTCAGCCAGTTCTAGGCCATGATGCAATCCCACTGGAACAAGGCCCTCTGGCTCTTTGCCACCAGTGGCACTTCCCTCCAGCTTTCGCCCAAAGTCCAAGGCCAGGAGGCTGAAGCAGACCCCAAATTGGAATTTCTTCCCCCCCCCTCTGACCCTCACAAAAAGACCCCGAAGGGGAGACTCTCTGCAGCAACACAAGTGCCCGTCGCACATATTTATTTTATTATTTCTTAGATTTTTAGACTGCCCCTCTCCCAAAAAGGGACTCGGGGCGGTGTACAGTCAATACAATAAAACCAGTCATAATAATTAAATACATTTAAGCTACATTTAAAATTTGGAGGGGGAGATAGGCTGTACTAAGAAATAAATACCTAAAAACATCACAATTAAAACCCCAAACCCTAAAATAAAATAAATCCCTGGGAGGTAAAACTAAGAAAGTGCCAGGCCAGCTGATTGAAATAGGTGAGTCTTTAACTTTTGCCGGAAGGAACGGAGGTCGGTGGTAGTTCGAATGTCTGGGGGGAGGTCATTCCAGAGGGTTGGGCCCATCACAGAGAAGGATCTACTCCTAGGTGTCGCCCGCTGGCATTGCCTAGCAGACGGCACCAGGAGGAGCCCCTCCCTGTGTGAGCGGATAGGTCGCAGGGTTATCCAGCCCTGGGACCATAGTTTGAGGGCCCCTGATTTAGTGCAATATAAAAAATGCAAATAATTTTTCTGCAGACCACCAAAATTTTCTCATGGACTAACAGTGGTCCCCAGACTACCAGTTGGTTACCACTGATTTAAGTTACACATGCCTGGGCAATTCATATATTTTGCTCGCATGTGCTTAACAATCACTAAAGGTAAATTTGATTGTTATATTAAGGATGTTTCCCCAGAAAGTAGATTTGGTTTGGTTGATGGCTACTTCTGTGTACTAATTGTTTTGATTTTGATAAAGCACTTTGCCTATTAATATTATTAAGACAGCCTGTTCAAATCTCTCACAAGGGGTTTGTTGGAGTTGCAGTATTCAAGACTCTGCTCCCTATTTCATTGGTGGTGGTGGGATCATATTTTTTTCAAATTAGAAAAAAACAGTGTCTTTACATTTAAAGATATATCTCTGGGTATTAAATTCTCTTGCAGTCTGACAGAAGCCAAGTTGTCTCTTGAAGACACAAAGACCAAATCAGCTACTACTCTTTTGGCAGCAGAAGATGAAATTGTTCAGCTAAAAACAGAGTAAGGAAGAAAAAAAAACCCTTAGTGTGCAGGGCTATTTATAAGTATTACCTATTTGTCAAAAGTTTAGATTTTTCTAAAGCTTTTAGATTTTTCATTTTATAATGGTCATAATTTATTGATCTGAGTTGCTTTTGGACAAATAGAGATGACTTTTCTTACAAGTACCTGTTCTTGAATATTTAGTATGTAAAAAAGAAATATATATGCTGCCTTACTTCTCAAATGAAACAAAGGGAGCAACTTGTTACTATACAATTTTATACTAATTAAGGCGCACACTCAATCTCAACTTTGAATCCTCAGTACAGTCTGCAAATCTTAGATTAGGGGTGACAAACTCATGTCGTCATGGCGACATCATGTGATGTATCGGGATTTCCCCCCTTCGCTAAACCGGGTGTGGGCGTGACCAGCGCATGACTCATCCGACCCACGGGGCAGGAGTTTGACAGCCCTATTTTAGATTGATTAAAAGAAACCAGGTCAAACAAACAAGCAGGTTTTGTGTGCTCTATGGCCTTTAAGTAGAGCAAGCATAGTTTCATTAGGTTTCTGTCCTAGGGAATCATATGTACTTGATTGGCCAAAATATTTGGCCATATTCCGTACATTCCTTACACTCTTCTGACCAAACAGGTAGAGAAAACTGGTACTGCAAGGTTCTTCATAGGATCACAGGGCTGGAAGTGTCCTTGGAGTTCTTCTAATCCAACCTCCTGTTCAGAGCAGGTGTCCTTATTCCATCATGGACAAATGGTTGCTCAGTCTTTTCTTAAAAACCTCCCAATGATGGAGCACCCACAATGAAGATGAAGCGCGATCCCCTTTTGCAACCTCCTAACAAGCAAAGTGAACGGGGAAGCCAATGTCAGGGTTCCAAAGAGCATCCAACATTAAATCAGAGTCCAAGGCAAAAGATTCCTCAAAGTTCCAATTTATGAAGAGAGCCATGTTGGCACATCTGGGAAAACCCGAGTCTGAAAGCTTCCCGGTTTTCCCCACCCAGTTGAAAATTCAAGATCTTGCCCCTCCATACCCACAAGCCCATCCCATGGTCCAATCTCCCACTGCCATGCTGGCAGTTCCACCCATCCAGTTCCGGTCAGGTGCAGAGGTGCAAAGACAAAGGATGACCTTGGCTTTCTAAAAAGAAGTTTGTTATGGCTACATAGCATCTAACTCCATACAATCCCCCTCTCATTTTCCCACAATAGAACATGCATAGTAGAATAATAGAAAGTGTGGCAGGCCAAAAGACAAGATGGCTGCAGACCTGGCAGCCAGATTTACTTTACAACTGTGTTACTAATTGAACAAGTGCAGTGATTCATTTAACAAATGTTAAGAAAAGATATAAACTGAGGCAAAATTCACTTAACAAATTTCTCACTTAGCAAAATACATTTCGGACTCAATTGTGGTCATACGTGGAGGAGTGCCTGTAATTTCATACTACATAATTTTCATGAATTTAAGCAAAAAAAAAAAAAAAAAAACAGGTGAGACTTAATCTTCTAATATTAGGCTGGCCTTACTTATAATGACACTCCATTCCAAAGATGGTGGTGGTGTATTTTTTACATTAAAAAAAAAGCCTGTATATAGCTGGAATGGAATTGGAAAGGTTATTGTCAGAGAGCTCTGAAAGTTTTTCTATTATTTATCTTTAGATATTTATGACTTTCACATTTTTAAAGATTAGGGTTAGAGTTTATTGGTGTATGATACTGAGTTGCTAAGAGGCTGATTGCACGCTGAAAGTTTTCACACCATTCTGTTCATGATATTCCACACTGTGATTTTAGAAGCTGTTGTACTGAATCTTCTGAACAATTTTGCCTGCGTGATGTGTGTAGTATTGTATATACTTGTGTTATATTTATATTTATTTTTTATTGTCAGTGGTTACTTTGAATTCAAGTGGGTAGAGAAAAATCAGCAAAAATGTGTGGGGAAAGTCAAACGAGTTTGCAGGATAGTGCATTTAAACAACGGCATGACATTTTTTTAAATGCCTCATGTTGATTTTTAACAATGTAATCAAACTTATCCAGAATCTTGTGCTTATTCCCACTGTGCTCATTCAGGTTTATTCTCTAGTTAAGCTTATTTAATATTGTAACCTAAATGTGTTGTGTGTGTGTGTGTGTGTTGATACTGCGGAATGATAGTGAGCACAAGCATAGCTTAATAATAGCCAATTGTAAAATAATAAGCTCGAAGGCTACTATTGTCATGTACTTGAAAGGAGTTCTAAAATGTATAGTTCCACCAGGTGAACTGTGGGGTCTTTAGCCATTCTCTGGCTACGACCTATACATATGTTCCCATCCTATGTCATGTAAAGCAGCATCTCTGACAATTTGCCACAGCCAACTTGCCACGACCAACATGCTGTGGCCAATTCACTGCGGGACAACTCAGCCAACTTGCTACAGGACAAGAGTTTACACTCATATCAAAGAAATAGTGGGAAGAAAGGATGCAAAAAGAGGGGCAGAATTGTTGTGGCCCCACCAGCAGCCACTGGACCTGGCATCAGATTCAGACAGTGAGGAGGTTGGGGAGGAACATGGGCCAGTCCTGGAGTCAGCATTTTTTACCTCCTGAAACCCCACCCCCTTCACCAAAATGGCCATGCATAGCTTGTAGGAGGCTTCCAGAGTGGTCCTGGGGGCTGGGGAGGGCAGAAATGAGCACAAAATGGGCCATATGTGCCCAATTTTGCCCCCCCCAGCCCACAGGAGCACTCTATAAGCCTCCTAAAGGCTATTCATGGCCTTTTTTGAGAAAAAAATGGGCCCATTTTCACGAAAAACGAGCCGTTTTTGGGAGGTTTGCAGAGTGCAAAACCTTTTTTAAAAAAAGTTTGCCTCTTCAAAACCTTGGTGCACCTTATACTCCAAAAAATACGGTAGTTTAAAAAGTAAAAAAACAAAGTTGGCCATGCCCACCAAGTCACATGACACCCACCACCACCAAAAAGCCGTGCCCACAGAATCAGTAAGGGAAAAAATTGAATTTCATCACTGGTAGGAAGGCTCTAGCATTGACACGGGCAGTAACTTTTGAGTTGACAAGACTAGCTGCTTTCCCCTACCACTTTTGGAATTGAACTAGATTTTTAACCCCCGGTGCTTTTTTTCATACCTCTAAACAACATGATATGCCTCAATGTTTATAATCTTATAGCTAATAATGCAGCATGTTCCACATGACGTTTGAGTGGCTAAGAGATTTTTTTTTAAAGGCCAAGTCTTACTTTAAATTGTGAGGATAATTGTCGTCTGTGCAGCAAAAACTCTTGAATTCCTCCTGCTTAGCATTTTTTTAACCTCCCATGCAGATGTTTCACAGAAGGCAGAACATAATTTCAATATTTCATTTTTATTTGATTTATTTTTTTTGTGGTTAAGCCTAAAGGCTTCTCGAGCAAAATCCGATAGCACTTTGGAGACTCTAGAACAGCTGGAGGAGTACGAGAATCACCTTCAGAGGATGAAGGATGAAGTTGCTATCCTTCGGGCTGAGAAGTCTCTTCTTCAAAGCAGGTAAGGACCAGTGAAAGGTTTTTTTTTTTTTTGCAGTTTAGGACAGCCAAAAACAACCTTCTTTTCTCAAGGGGTCTTCTGTAAGTAGACTGATTTCTACGTTCATTAGAGATTCTGGGTCTTCTTCTATTCTATTTGTGATGGACTGGAGAAATGGTTAGATGTTTTCTGGATGAAGAAAGAATGTGCAGATAACAGAATAACAGAGTTGGAAGGGACCTTGTAAGTCATCTAGTCCAACCCCTCACCCAAGCAGGAGACCCCACACTGTTGCTGACAAATGGCAGTCCAGTCTCTTCTTGAAAGCTTCCAGTGATGAAGCTCCCACAACTTCCGAAAGCAACTTCTGTTCCATTGGTTTGTTGTTCTCATTGTCAGGAAATGTCTCCTTATTTCTAGATTGAATCTTATTTTGCCTTCAGATGCTTTGGAAAAATAGGTTGACCCCCTCCTTTTTGTGAAAGCCCCTCAAGTATTGAAATACTGCTATCATTTCTCCCCTAGTCCTTCTCTTCACTAGATTACCATGCCCGGTTCCTGCATCCATCGTATGTTTTATCCTTCAGTCCCCTATTCATCCTGGTTTCTCTGCACTCTTTCTAGAGTCTCAACATCTTTCTATAGTGTGGTGACCAAAATTGTATGCAATATTCTAGATAAGGTCTTACTAAAGCTTCATAGACTGGTATTAGTACCTCACTTGATGTTGATTGTATCCCTCTGTAAGGATTGCATTGGCTTTTTCGGCTGCTGCTGAACACTGTTGGCTCATGTTTAATTGGTTGTCCATTAAGACTCCAAGGTCCCTCTCACAGTTACTGCTAGTAAGTCTGGTTTCTCCCAATCTATATATGTACTTCTGATTTTCCTGGCCTAAGTGTATGCCTTTACTTTTCTTTACATTGTGTTTCATTTTGTTAGTTAGGGCCCAGTGTTCAGCCTGTCAAAAGAATAATTGTACCTACTGAAATGTTTTTTTTTTTAAAAAATATCATTAAACATTTCTTGAATTTGGGAATATTCAAGCAACTAATTTGATGTATCAAAGTGTATTAGAATCAAAATCTCACTATCATTAACATAGATATCTATCTATCTATCTATCTATCTATCTATCATCTATCTATCTATCTATCTATCTATCTATCTATCTATCTATCTATCTATCTATCTATCTATCTTTCTATCTATCTATCACGCTGTGTGTGTGTGTGTGTGTGTGTGTGTGTGTGTGTGTGTGTGTTCCAGCATAACTCTGGAACGCAGTTTCAACCAAACTTGGTACACAGATGACTTATTCTCTGGAAACAAATACTGTGGGGGGTAAGATACCCCTAACACCCCTTGGGAGGTGTTCTATTAAGATACAGCCTGTTGTGCCTTACAATGGCTTCTTCTGTACTGCCATAAAATAGCTTCTACTGTATAGCGGAGTGCAGTTGCCATGGTAAAGGCTTCAATGTACTCCACAAGGGGGCTCCCTCTGGTAAACGGGAAAATCCAACATTAGAAATTACTTTTGGTCCGGACATTTTCCCCCTATAAATAAATACCCGGACAATGCCGGGTTATCATCTAGTAAGCAATAATTGTTTTGGTCGCCATGATGTAGAAAAGATGTGGAGACTCTGGAAAGAGCGCAGAGAAGAGCAACAAAGATGATTAGGGGACTGGAGGCCAAAACATGTGAAGAACGGTTGCAGGAACTGGGTATGTTTAGTTTAATAGAAAGAAGGACTAGGGGAGACGTGATAGCAGTGTTCCAATATCTCAAGGGTTGCCACAAAGAAGAGGGAGTCAAACTATTCTCCAAGGCACCTGAGGGTAGAACAAGAAGCAATGGGTGGAAACTAATCAAGGAGAGAAGCAACTTAGAACTAAGGAGAAATTTCCTGACAGTTCGAACAATTAATCAGTGGAACAGCTTGCCTGCAGAAGTTGTGAATGCTCCAACACTGAAAGTTTTTAGGCAGATGTTGGATAGCCATTTGTCTAAAATGCTATAGGGTTTCCTGCCTAGGCAGGGGGTTGGACTAGAAGATCTTCAAGGTCCCTCTGCATGAAGAATTGGTATAGTCCAATTGTAATAATAAAAATGGCTGGTGTTTTAGTAAGACCAATAGAAACAATAACATTATATTCTCAAATTTATATTTTTTGACTACAGGTAGTAGTCCACAATTGAGCCCAACACTTATATTGTTTTTTTTTTTTAACAAAATTTTTTATTGGTTTTTCAACATTTATAGGGAAAAGGGTAAATGGACAGGTATACAAATTATGGCAGTTGCAGAGTGTGACAGGCGCCCCTCTCTCCATACTCATAGTATACATTTATATATAATGCATTGGTATATAATTGATTACAATCAGCATATTAGTTCTGTTACTAAATTCAATCAGATTAGACATTACAATATAAAATCCAGATATAATTCCATTATCACTTTCGGTCAGTTTATAATAATATGATTTTCTTGTTTATTTTTGTGATCTGAGTCTTCTTGCTATTGCCCCATCTCCCTCCACTGGCAGAGCTCTGGCCCCTCCCGTGTCCTGCGTGTCCGCTGTAGTGTCTCGTGTTTTTTCTAGGAGTGTTCTGTTTTTTTCCATAAAGGCCTGCGCCTCTATGGGTGAATTGATTCTAATTCTTGTCTCCTCCCAGAATATCAGCATACCTTCAGGCATCAACCATCTAAACCACACCCCTTTCTGGTATAATTTATTCGCTAATTGCGAATAATTCTTCCTTTTTTCTCTAATCTTCTTAGGGATCTGCTTCAGAATGGTTATCTCCATATCATGGTATGTCAATGCTTGCCCCCTTTGTACACCCAGAATTTCATCTCTTGTGCTTTTTCTAAGAAATTTAATGTGAACCTCCCTGGGTACATTGTGAGTTCTAGCATAAGCTGAGTTCACTCTATAAACCAGGTCTATATCCCACCCCATCTGTTGTTTTTCTTTATGTGTGTAGTCAGCCAGGATGTTTATCATGATGTCCCTTATGTTTTCCCCATCTTCTTCTATAACATTTTGAAATCTAAGGTAATAGGACATTCTCTCAAATTCTATTTTCATCTGTTGGATGTCAAGATCTTTGTTCCCTTTCTGCACAGCTTATAACACTTATATTGTTTAGTGAGAAATTTGTTAAGTGGATTTTGCTCCATTTTACGATTTTTCTCGCCACGCTTGTGAAGTGAATCACTGCAGTTGATAAGTTAGTAATTTGGTTGTGAAGTGAATCTGATTTCCCCGTTGACTTTGCTCATCAGAAGGTCGTAAAAGGGGATCACACGACCCTGGGACACAGCAAAGGTCATAAACATGAACCAGTTGCCAAGCATCTGAATTCTGATCACGGGGATGATAGAAAGGTTGTAACTGTGAGAAATGTTCATAAGTCACATTTTTCAGTGCCGTTGTAACTTTGAACGGTCACTAAATGAACTGTTGTAAGTCGAGGACTATCTGTATTTGGAGCAAAGTGTTTGTAGCTGTAAAAATTTGTCCTTCCTGCCATTCGGCAAATCTGTTTCAGACTTGCACGAGGTCGATCTCCTTCTCCCAGACTTGCCCGAAGTAGATCGCCTAGTCCACTTCCAGTGCAAAATTTTTCGCCCAGCTGGGGAAGACTTACTCATGCTTTGCGCCACACTCGCCTTGTGGAACGATTCAATGACATTTATTCCCAGGAACGCCTAAACGCTCAAAGTCTCTTGAGGAGCTACACCGATGATCTGGAAATGGCGCAGAGAATAATCTACACCGCTGTTGTGGTATGAGACACACAGCTATTTTTTTAATGCCATTAATACTCATTAATTTGATAAGTGCAAACGGATCATAAACTGCTTAGAAGCTTCAGTGTTGGTCTCGTTACGGAAATTTGAAATGTTGATGTTGGCTCAGCAATACGCTTATCACAGATTGGAGATGTTTTATGAAGAATTGGTATAGTCCAATTGCACATGAAGTCTCCCACCAGATGACTTATAAGTGGCCACTGCTGGCTTGCTTAGGGTTTATTTTATGAACTTGTTTTTTTTTTTGTGCCCTTAAAAGAAGATCCATGGTTTGTTCCTCTGATTAATTAACCCCTGCTAATGACTTCATTAGCAGCTGCATGAAATCTCTCTGAAACAAGCCCTTAAAAACACAAAGAGCTGGCATTGTCTACTCCCGGTAAAAGAATAGCACCTAGCACTTAGACTTATATACCACTTCCACAGTGCTTTTACAGCCCTCTCTGAGAGGTTTACAAAGTCAGCCTATTGCCCTCAACAATCCGGATCCTCATTTTACCCACCTCGGAAGGATGGAAGGTTGAGTCAACCTTGAGCCAGTCTGGATTGAACTCCTGGCTATAGTCAAAGTCAGCCTGCAATACTGCATTCTAACTAGAGGTGGTACTCAGCAGTTCTGGAGAACCGGTAGCGGAAATTTTGAGTAGTTCGGAGAACTGGTAAATACCACCTGTGACTGGCCCCGCCCCCATCTTTTCTCTGCCTCCTAAGTCCCAGCTGATTGGGAGGGAATGGGGATTTTGCAGTATCCTTTCCCTGCCACGCCCACCAAGCCACATCCACAAAGCCAAGCCACGCTCACCAACCCTTGCCCACAGAACTGGTAGTAAAGAAATTTGAATCCTATCACTGATTCTAACCACTGTGCCACCAATAGCTAGTATGCATCCTTGGATATGTTCATTACAAATTATATGTTCATTACAAATTACACCACCTCAGTTGGAGGGGGTGTATAAAACATATAGCATTTGAGTTTATCTTTTATTAATTAGATTATTTTAATTTAGTTAACTTTAATTCATTAATCATTAATTGCAAAAAATAAAGACAATGCTTATTCTTTCTCCATAAACATACTATCTATATATGTGGTGTTTTGCAACTACTAATCCTATTTGCATCATTCTGTAGATATGAATACACTTTTGTATATATTTTTAATATTATTAATCAGAATTTTTAAAGCATTGCATCAGCTTAACAGAATTTAAAATAGCACAGATTAACAACTGGATAAGCTATTTTATTACAAGATACAGTTATCTCTATTGCTTGGGCATCTAAATTTAATTGCTCTCCTCTCATTTGCAGGAGTCCTTCTATGTAGCAAAAAAGGCCTTCAGACAGTTCAAAATGCGCGTTAGGAAGACACTGTCCCTCAGTTACTCAGGGCCTGAACCACTTGAAGATATGGTGATGGCGTATATAATTCGTCAGGAAGACCTCTATGATGTTCAGTCCAGCGTCAGTGTAAGTCTGGGGCAAAGTTATATTGCTCAATAAAACACTGCTGCTTTTATAAAGTGCATCTTCATAGTAAGCTACAAAGACAATTCCATACAGACCGTTTTACAGTATTCCAACCTTACTGTTGAGAGCATGAGTTATTGTTGTCAAGATATCTTATCTGAGAAGAACCACAATTGGTGTATCAGACAAGACTGACGTGATGATCTCCATCTGCTCTCTAGGCGTCTCTTGTGGCGCTTCATCACCCTCAGCTCCTCGGTGAACCAAGGGGCCTGGGTGGTTCGCTGCCGCAAGAGAGGCCGCAAAGGCGCCACCCGGTCCAAGGCCCCAGTGGCCGCACTGTTCCATGCAGCCACTAGGTCCTCCAACCGGGTGTGGGTCAGGGCTACAGGAAACCCATTCGTGGGTTTGGGGTAGATTACCATCTGTACGCGGATGACACCCAGCTGTACATCTCTACCCCAAACCACCCCAATGATGCTATTGAAGTGATGTCCCGATGTCTGGAAGCCGTACGGATCTGGATGGGAAGTAACAGACTCAAGCTCAACCCATCCAAGACTGAGTGGCTGTGGCTACCGGCGCCCCGGTTCAACCAGCTTATTCCATCACTGGCCATTGGGGGCGAACATCTGGCCCCCGTGGATCGGGTACGCAATTTGGGCGTCCTTCTGGATGCCCGGCTGTCCATGGACGACCATGTGACAGCCGTGGCCAGGGGGGCATTCCACCAGGTTCGCCTGGTGCGCCAATTGTGTCCCCTATTGGACCGGAGCGCCCTTCGCACAGTCACTCATGCGCTTGTGACGCCCCGGCTAGACTACTGCAACGCTCTCTACATGGGGTTCCCCTTGGGATGCACCCGAAGGCTGCAGCTGGTTCAGAATGTGGCCGCGCAGGCAATCTCGGGAGTCTTTAGCTACTCCCACGTAACACCTCTCCTGCGCGGGCTACACTGGCTGTCTGTGGCTTTTCGGGTGCGTTTCAAGGTGTTGACCATCATCTTCAAGGCGCTCCATGGCACAGGACCTAGTTATTTGCGGGATCGTATCCTGCCCCATACATCCCTTCGGCCGATTCGCTCACACAGAGAGGGACTCCTCCAGGTGCCGTCCACTAGGCTGTGCCAGCGGGCGATGTCTAGGGGAAGGGCCTTCTCTGTGATGGGCCCGACCCTCTGGAATGACCTTCCCCCTGACATTAGAATGACTACGGACCTCCGCTCCTTCCGTCAGAAACTCAAAACCCACCTGTTTCAGCTAGCTGGCCTGGCCTAATTCCAGCTTTCCCACCTCAGTTTTATGTTTAAATTTTATGATTGGTTTTATGGTCTAAGTTTTTAATTTTTATAAATTCGTACAGGGGCTATTTAATCTAATTTTAGCTATGTATACTATTGTTTGTATGGTTTTTTAAAATTTATACCTGTACACCGCCCCGAGTCCCTTCGGGGAGAGGGGGCGGTCTAGAAATCTAATAAATTAAATTAAATTAAATCTTCTTCCACTCAGATTCCCCCCAGTCTCATTCCACAGACCTCTCATGTAAAAGAAAGGAGAGTTCAATTATAGCAATACAGTGATGGAGTTGTGGAAGGAAGGAGGATAATAAATTGATTCCTTACATTGTCGATGGAGACTCTCAGTCATCCAGGTCATAGTTGTCCCAAAGGTGCTTTTTCTAGAGGCAACTGGACTTTTTTGTTTTCCTTTGAAGACATTTCTCAGCCAAGAAGCTTCTTTAACTCTGACTGGACGATGGGGAATGGAAGGTTTTATACTCCTTGCGGACAGCTGGTCATTTGCATCCTTTTAGCGAGTCGTTGAGGCCACCTGGAGGTTTATCTGTGTTCCATTCCTCATCAACCAGTCAGAGCTGAAGAAACTTCTTGGATGAGAACCAAAATATCTTCAAAGAAAAACTAGAAAGTCCAGTTGCCTCTTGAAAAAAAAGCATCTTTGGGTTCCTTACATTGGCCATCTGCTTGGTCTGTGAAGAAAAAGTATTAGCCAGGGATTATATCTCAAAGGTGTTATGAGAATTTGTTAAATCCACCAAGTCTAAATGTTAGAGCAATGACTGCTCTGGGATCCAAATTGGTATCTTAGGCAGGTGATAAAGTACTATTTAACAGAACCTCAATAATGTTAATTCTGTTATCAGTGTTGCCCGTGATACATTCCATAATGATATTCGTTATTATATGGCTAATTTGAGGCTGAGGATTAAATAACAATGATTATGCTTTTCCTCTAATAAATTAGGATTTGAGTCCTATGAAAATGTGATGAAAACATCTAGGAGTGTTTGGAAGAAGGGGGGGCGAGTGGGTCCAAAAAGCAAGATGGCAGCTATAACCAAGTGATTGAAACCTTACCTCTTTACTTAGGATGCATTGGAAAGGGGCCAGGGCCAGGGGTGGGCTTCAAAAATTTCAGCAATGGGTTCTCTGTCTGGTTGCTGGGCGGGCATGGTCATGCCTCCTGCACCATGGTGGGAGGCAGGGACGTGCGGTCAGGGGAGGCAGGGGAGGCAGAGCCTCACCTCTCTTCATGAAATAATAGTATATAATATTATATACTATAAATATATATATATAATATTATAATATTATATACATCCGTCCGGGCGCGCCTGGGAGCTGCGGAGGGTAGAGGCAGAAATGTTGTCAGCGCTCCCAGATGACGAAGGCACGAAAGCGACTGGGGAACGACGAGAACCTTCCTGCCTCTGCTGGATTTCGCGCGCTCCTCGTGACTACAATATGCAGTCGCGAGGAGCGCGCAAAGTCCAGCAGAGGCAGGAAGGTTCTCGTTCCCCAGTCGCTTTCAAGGACTGCGGAGCGCGAGCCGGCGGAGCACACTCAGGAAGGCGGGGAATGGGATCACGTGTGCTGGAGGCTGAGGCAGCCTGAGCCTCCAACACACATGGTCCCATTCCCCGCCTTCCTGATGACATCACCAGCCTCACCAGCCATAAACCTCACCGCACGTCACTGGTGGGAGGACTGTTTTCTCCTTCCCCAGGGTCCAGAGGCTTTCCTCAAACCTCTGGGAGGGCAAAACTTCCTCCCCCAGACTCTGGAAGCCTTCAGGGAGGCCCATTTTCTACCCTCCCTGAGCCTCCGCGCGGGCTCTGCACTTACCTCTCATCCAAAACAGGCCATGTGGAAACTCCTGGAAAGGGAGGGGTGGGGTGGGCAGGGCGGGGTGGGCAGAGCCAGCCAGAGGTGGGATTTGGAAGTTCTCCAAACCAGCCATAACATTAGCTACAGGTTCTCCCTAACCCAGGCGAACCTGTAACAACCCACTCCTGGGCAGGGCTTCAGTTCTGTACTCATGTCTGCCATCTTGACCCTTCAAGTACTTCTGAAAACAACTCTATTCCTAATTATGTCTGACTCAATTGCTTCTCCAACTGTGTAACTGCAGCAGAAAATCTTTAAGTCAACCCCTAAAATAAAATTTTAGTGAAATAGCACATAATTAAACCACTTCATTCATTTAGTTAAGTTAAATGGAAAGTATTACAAGATGGTTTTTGATGGATGCTGGTATGTTGATGTGAATTTGGGGGGGGGGGGAGTTTAGGAAGCCACTTGGTCTTAACGTAGTCATTCCATCATTTTGTGTTCCATTTCAAAACGGCCTTTCTGCATTTGTTACTTTTTTGGGGGGGTGGGGGTAGGGAGTAATTCCCAATTATTTTTCGCTAGGAAATAATCACACATATTTTTATATGTTTTCAGGAAGTCATCCGCGCTCTGAACATCAGTCCTAAGATTTCTCTCCCAGGCGTTGATTTCATCATGATCAGTAGCTTGATACGAGAGTTATGCCGGATAGCTTTTTCCATGCAGACTTTAGATCCTCCCCTTGACGTTTCTTTTGGTACAGATGGAGAGCTGTTCAGCGAGTACAAGTAAGGGAAAGAAAATAGGCATGTTTTGCATACCTAATCTTAAAAAGGCAGAAAGATGTGGAGACACATTCACCTCCCTGAACGGAGACGCAACAAATTAAAAACCACACTCAACCAGAGTTAGGCTGCTGGGGGTTTGCAGGGGTTTGGGAGAACCTCTAGCTAAGATTCTGTGCAATTCAGAAAACCCCCCAAATCCCACTCCTGGCTGGCCCTGCACACCCCTCCCCTCCTAGGAGTCCCCACGTGGCCCGTTTTGGATGCAGGTAAGTGCAGGGCGTGCACGGAGGCTTGGGGAGAGCAAAAATAGGGCCTAGCGGAAGTTTGGGAGGGTCTCCAGAGCCTGGGGAGGCCTTTTTCGCTCGGGAGCCCAGGAAGAGTAAAAACCTGCGGTGGTGCAGGAGGCCGACTAGCTCATATCCACCCTAGCCACGCCCACCCAGCAACCAGGCAGAGAACCCTTGCTAAAAATTTTGAAACCCACCCATAGCTCAACGTGTAGCCCTTAATGAAACTGCACCTACATGGAGGGAAGTAACCAATGGGGTACCTCAAGGCTCCCTTTCAGGCCTAGTATTCTTCAACATCCTCTTAAACCAGGGGTGTCCAAACTTGGCAACTTTAAGACTTGTGGACTTCAACTCCCAGAATTCCCCAGCCAGCAGCTGGCTGGGGAATTCTGGGAGTTGAAGTCCACAAGTCTTAAAGTTGCCAAGTTTGGACACCCCTGTCTTAAACGATTTAGATGAGGTATCAGAAGGGGAACTCACCCATTTTGCAGGCGTCATTAAACGGGCAGGAATAGCCGACCCCTCAGAAGATAGGCTCAAGATCCAGAAGGATCTTGACAGACTTGAACGCAGGGCCCTGTCTAACAAAATGAAATTCAATGGTGAGAAAAGTAAGGTTTTACACTTAGGCAAGAAAAATCCAAATGTACAGGTATAGAATAGGTGGAACCTGGCTCAATGCCAGTGATTGTGAGTGAGGTCTTGGAGTCCTAGTGGACAATCACTTAACGATGAGCTGGCAGTGTTGCCTCAAAAGCCAATGCAATCCTAGGCTGCCCCAACAGAGGGATAGAATCAAGATCACGAGAAGTGATACTACTATGTTATAATGTTTGGTAAGACCACACTCGGAACATTGCATCCAGTTTTGGTTGCCACAATTTAATAAAGAAGTTGAGACTCTGGAAAGAGTACAAAAAAGAACAACACAGAGGATTAGGGGACTGGAGGCTAAAACATACGAAGAATGGTTGCAGGAACTGGATATGTCTAGTCTTATGAAGAGAAGGACCAGGGGAGACATGCTAGCAGTGTTCCAATATTTGAGGGCCTGCCACAAAGAAGAGGGGGATCATTCTATTCACTAAAGCACTATATAAGGCAGGACAAGGAACAATGGGTGGAAACTAATCAAGGAGAGAAGCAACCTAGAACTAAGGATAAATTTCCTGACAGTGAGAACAATTAACCAGTGGAACAACTTGCCTCCAGAAGTTGTGGGTGTCCCATCCCTGGAGGTTTTAAAGGAGAGAGTGGATAGCCATTTGTCTGAAAGGATATAGGGTCCCCTGCTTGAGCAGGGGGTTGGACTAGAAGACCTCTAAGATCTCTTCCAACTCTGTTATTCTGTTACTTTGCATGTTATTTAGGGAATGTTATAATACCAAGAATATATAATTTTGGCATGCTATGTTCTACGCTTGTTACTTGTTGTCAGTCTACAAGATATACCCGATTAAGAAGCTAATAAAATATAGGCCAGGATTACTTTTATTGTAACAGCTCTAGGAACGAGAGTCTTCAGTGATCCTGCCTGAGGTGTTTCTCAAGTTATTGCTTTGGCTCAAGCTTAAGTTCCACTTATCTCCATGATGGTGCATCTACAGCAAGCATGCCACAGGTGGCATGTGGAATGCTCTCTGCGGGCAGGCCAGCCGTTGCCCAGCTCAGCTCCACCGGGCATGCGCATGCGCCTCCTGCCAGACAGCTGATTTTCAGGTCTCTGCCGCACATGTGGGAGATGACGTGTGCATGCATGGGGGTGAGGTGAGGGGGTGCGGTGCCCCCCCACCCCATTTTTGGTTTCAGGAGGCTTCAGGGAGGCCCAAAATGGGGGGGATCACGTGCATGCGGGGGGACCATGGGGGGTCACGCACATGCACAGGGCAGGGGGAGCTGGGGGGGTTGTGCCTGCATGCATAGGGGGAATGATACATTGTATAATGGGTGTGGGCACGCTCGGGCACGCTGTCACACATGCGCAATTTCGACACGCGAGAAGAAAAAGGTTAGGGTTCACTATCTTGTTAGCAGCTCTCCCTGCCCCCCCCCCCCGTCTGTCAAGCCATTATTGATGCCCTCCATGCTTGCATACAATGACAGACTTGACATTTTATTGTAAGCATCATCTGACACTTTCCCCTTAGTCCTCATGCCAGAGTAAATATGATAATTGTTCTGAGTGCCCTGGAGAAACACGAGATGGACAGGTGATAACCTAAGGGAAACTCCCACCTGCAACCTCAGTTGTAACTGGATTTCTTTTGTATCTGATTAGGTACCGTCGCAGCTATGATTCCGATTTCACAGCTCCACTGGTGGCTTATCATGTCTGGCCAGCGCTCCTGGAAGAGGATTCAGTGATTGTGAAGGGAGAGGCTGTAACTAAAAGAGGTGCTCTGGTAGGCTTTTGAAAGGTTTAAGCTTAGAGGCCAAGGCTTCCAAAGGTGCTTATTTCTTTTCTCAGGAGGCAACTGGAGTTTTTTCTTTGGAAGACGTTTCACTTCTCATCCAAGAAGCTTCTTCAACTCTGGCAGGATAGTGGGGGATGGAAGGATTGATTCACTATCCTGTCAGAGCTGAAGAAGCTTCTTGGATGAGAAGCGAAACCAGAGGTGGTATTCAGCCAGTTCTGACCGGTTCTGGAGAACCGGTAGCGGAAATTTTGAGTAGTTTGGAGAACCGGCAAATAGGCTGGCCCTGCCCACCCGCTGCCTCCCAGCCTCCCAACTGATCTTCTTTTGTTGCCCTGAACAGGAGAACGGACTCGGAAGCAGGTTACTGGGGTGGGGAGGGAATGGGGATTTTGCAGTATCCTTCCCCTGCCATGGCCACAAAGCCACACCTACAAAGCCACATCCACAAAGCGACATCCACAAAGCCATGCCCACAAAACCGGTAATAAATTTTTTTTTGAATCGCATCACAGAGCAAAACATCTTCCAAAGAAAAACAAGAAAGTCCAGTTGCCTCCTGAGGAAAAAAAATGGGAGAAACTCTGGGAGCCTCCCACCGCCGCTACTACTGGTTCACCCGATCCAGGCTGAACCAGGAGCAACCCATCTCTGCATAGGAGGTTCTGAAAGAGGTGATCCAAAAAGCTCACGATGGCTTACATTTATGATACCGAACTTAATTAATTGCTTAGCCATATTTGCTCCAAAGGAAAACAGTCTGGGATTTAAAACAATCACTGGCTACCTGTGGCTTTTCGGGTGCGTTTCAAGGTGTTGACTATCATCTTTAAAGCGCTCCATGGCACAGGACCTAGTTATCTGCGGGATCGCATCCTACCCCACACATCCCTGCGACCAATTCGCTCTCACAGAGAGGGACTCCTCCGGGTGCCGTCCACGAGGCAATGCCAACGGGCGACACCGAGGAGTAGGGCCTTCTCTGTGATGGCCCCAACCCTCTGGAATGACCTCCCCCCCGACATCAGAACAACTACCGATCTCCGCTCCTTCCGCAAGAAACTTAAGACCCACCTGTTCCAATTAGCTGGCCTGGCCTAACCGTAGTTTTAATCTTTAATCCTTCTGGCCAGTATTTTAAATTTTTGGGGGTAGACCTTTAAGCTGTTTTTAACTTTTATTATTATTGTACAGGCTTTATATTTAATCTGTTTTTAAGGGGTATCTAATATTTTCTACTGTGTATATGGTTTTTTAGTTGTTGTCTGTACACCGCCCCGAGTCCCTTCGGGGAGAGGGGGCGGTCTATAAATTCAATAAATAAATAATAAATAAAATACCCACAAAAGGCAACATTAAACCGAAAAAGATTACAACTCACACAGAAGTCCCAGTGATGCTCAACGTTCTTCCTTTCCAGTCTACTTTCACCTCCCCACTTAACATGTCTGCGTACAGCAGTGGTGGGATTCAGCCGGTTCGCATCTATTCGGGAGAACCGGTTGTTAACTTGCTAAGCAGTTCAGAGAACAAGTTGTTGGAAGAAATCTCATTTCGTTTTTACCACTTCACAGGGCTAATCCTGTAAGGAAGGCAGGAAGGAAACATTCTGGTGTTGCTTCTACCCTAATCTTTATTGCCCTGCTTACAGAAACTGCCTCTCCCGTTAACCCTTATTACATTGTAACAGCTAAGGAGAAGCGCCCATCAACGTGAATGACATTGAGTTGGCCACACCCACCCAGTCACATGACCACCGAGCCACACCTACCCAGCTGGTCATTAGAACAGAGAACCAGTTGTTAAATTATTTGAATCCCACCACTGGTGTACAGGTAGACCTCGAGTTACCACAGTTCGTTTTAGTGACCGTTCAAAATTACAACGGCACTGAAAAATGTGACTTGTGACCGTTTTTCACAGTTAGGACTTTTCCAGCATCCCCATGATCAGGTGATCAAAATTCAAATGCTTGGCAGCTGGCACATATTTATGACTGTTGCTGTGTCCCAAGGTCGTGTGATCCTCTTTTGCGACCTTTTGGCAAGCAAAGTCAATGAGGAAGCCAAATTCACTTAACAACTGGGTTACTAAGTAATCCACTGGAGTCAAAAACTGAGGCAAGAAAGGTCATAAAATGGGACAAAATTTACTTTAAAAATGTCCCATTTAACAACAGAAATTTTAGGGTCGATTTTGGTCATAGGTTGAGGACTACCTGTACTTGCACGTTTATATAACACTGATAGGTACCTTCAAAAAAGCATACACCAAGAAAAACTAGTCCAGAACCAAAAGACAAATGAATATTAACTGAATTGACAATGGCTGATTAAAATAAAATGGCCTATTCATGAAATTAAGTGATCCTTCAGCTGAAGTTATCAACCAATCTCTAATCCCACACAAACCACTCTCACAAAACACAAGACATAGAGAGACTTCAAGCTCCAGAATTCCACATGAGCTGAGAATTCTGGATATGGAGAAATTCAGCATATCTGGAGGGTGTCATCTTGGAAAAAATATAATATATGCTAGGTTCAGGCACTATGCTAAGCTGTAACACAGTTCCTTTGGTTTTGGCTCAATATGTTGATCCAAAATATCTAAAACTCAAATATTTGGGTTTATAAATTTGCTTTGGTATGATGTACAAATCCAGTAAATTGTGAGTTATTTAGCAAGCCTTGGTTAAGCACAACCTGTCAATTGGATTACAGAGGCGATAATATTTAGAATTTCAGCTATGTATCAAATGGAAGGCTGAAATTTCAAAGCATCTGACGAGAGAGAAATTCCAGATCATTTGCATGCTACGATTGGAATTGGAGTCTAGAATGTGGTAGAGCAGTATTTCCCAACTTTTACTGGTTCCAGATGTGGGTTCAATTCCCAGAAATGTTAGTAATGGCCAGCCTGAGTGGGAACATCTTCATGTTGGGGTGTCCAAAGAGTAGGCTCAAAAGAAGTCAAGATAGCACATAAAAATAGGTGGAGCTTTCATTTCACAGTCAAAGCCGCCATCTTGATTGTTTCGATCCCCACTTTGTGGACCCTTCTGAAATGGACAAGATTTGCCAAGTCCTGCAGTATGGTAAAACAAGAATAAGTCCTTTCTTCCATAATAGTCTCCTACCTTCTGCAAAGCCTACTCATTAAAAGGATTCCTCCTTAACTGAGATCTGTTTCATGGTTTGTATTTTATTTCAGTGGTCTTCCGGAAGCAGAAACAGGAGTCAAAGTCGCAGCCGTAGTGTTAGCCCTCTGTCTCGTAGTACAGGCTACTCTCGGAATTTGGTAAAGTAACATAAACTGATTAACATAGTAGTTCAAAATTAGATGCATTCCCAGGAGTTTGCACTGAAGGCAACATTATTATTATTATTATTATTATTATTATTATTATTATTATTATTATTATTATTATTATTATTATTATTATTATTACTATTATTATTATTATTATTATTATTATTACTATTATTATTATTATTATTGTTGTTGTTGTTGTTGTTATTATCATCATCATCATCAACAAGAACACAAGTACTCAAAATATGGGACTGAGAGATAAGGAAACGTTAGCATTCAAAACACGCTGATTATGTGTGCAGAATTATTGCACTTCCTCAGTCCCAGAGTTGTCTGCATGGGTGGAATTCTGCTTGTAAAAAAGAGAAACCCAACCCCCATTTTTGCGTGCATCAGCAGTTTCAGCAAAACCTATCTTTCACGTTACTTCTGGGGAGTAACACAGCTGAGGAGTGGCAATACGCTCTGCCGCATGAATCAGCTGAGAGGATATAGGTAAGTAAAGCGCAGGGATGGGCGGGCCAACCTGATCATCGGAGCGAACTGGTTCGCTCCCCAGCTGATCATCGGAGCTTCCCATTCGCCTGAACTGGTCCAAACCATCTGCATCCCACCGCTGTCCCTAAACCCTAAACCTGAGGTGCGCCAACACAATTCGATGGTAAGGAAAACAACTAAGAGAGGAAGGGGAATACCTGAAGACCATTTTAAGGTACCTCCACTGTGGTTTGGGATAAGGGAAAGGCGATGTCATGAGGACATTGCATAGAAAAATGGTTGACCTAAGGTTGAGTTGTTAGGGATTTATAGAAGTCCACTAATCTCCAATGCTCATTTATATCTCAACTCTCACAGATTTTGGCAACCTTATAACTCAACGCAGGCTCTCTGTGGGCCTTCAACAATCATTTTTACAATCTTTGGTGGCCTCGTAGAAATGCTTTTTCTATCCATCTATCAGGAAGCTGTAATCTTTGGAATGAGGCCATCAAAGATTGAAAATAGTAATCCAAGCTTTACTCTCAAATATCTCTTTCTAAGAGGTCCAAGAAACATCAATCCAACCTCACATACTTTGAAACCGTCACCCCTTCTTCAAAGGTTGTAGGTGACCCAAGGTTGACTCTTCTTGCTAAAAACAGGCAATGCAGACGGACTTTGGAAGATGAGGGATTGTTCAATTCTAACTGCAAAATTATTATTATTTTCTTATGGATTCAATGGTTTATGCAAGAGAGTTGCAGCTTCGTTGGTCCAGGAGCAGCTGGAAAAAGTATAGGATTTTTTGAAAATTGGGAGCGACAATAACTTGTCTCATCTAGCTGTGGGGCCACCTAAGGGATATGATGAAGATGTGGGGCCACTTAGGACCTGAGGTTCATGCCAGCACATTATTCTCCTGGCTCAAGCACTAATGGACTGCTCTTTTAACGCAGTTGTCTGGTAGGGCTATTGTATGTGGAATGTCAACATCTAAATCAGTGTTTCTTAACCTTGGCAGCTTGAAGATATGTGCACTTCAACTCCCAGAATTCTCCAGCCAGCATGGTTGGTGGAGAATTCTGGGAGTTCAACTCCACACATCTTCAAATTGCCAAGGTTAAGAAACACTGATGTATATAATTGTTAAATGGCAGTAGAGCAATACACAAACATTTTAACTGACCTAATTTACTTTGGAGAATGAATGCTTTCAGTGATCAAATATATAGGCCTCAAAAGTATTCTTAGTGCTTCATGTACTAAGATCAGGGGTGGGATTCAGCCGATTTGGACTGGTTTGGGTGAACCGGTAGTTCCGATGATCAGCTGAGAGTGAACTGGTTCACTCTGACGATCAAGTGGGCCCGCCCGCTTGCCCCTGCACTGTACTGACCTATATTTCTTTTGTTTGAAGCCCAGCTGATAGGTGCGGAGATTGCCTCGCCTCAGCTGTTTGCTTAGCCAGAGCACTGACTAAGATCAGTGGTGGGATCAACCGGTGTAACAACCGGTTCTTTGAGCGTGTGCTTTGTGCTTGCACGGTGGGTTTGAATACAGCTCAAAAACGTACCTTTCACTGGAGCACTGGTGAGTAAAACAGCTGAGGTGAGGCCATTCGCTCTGCCGCACCTATCAGATGGGCTTCAAACAAAGGAAATATAGGTCAGTATAGCACAGGGGTGGGCCGTCGGAGTGAACCGGTTTGGTTTCAGCTGATTGTTGGAGCTACCGATTCGCTCGAACCAGTCCAAACTGGCTGAATCCCACCCCTGACTATGATGTATTCCAATTGTGGCACTGAGACTACCATTATAAAACATTAAAATTTTTCATTCCACCTCAACTGATGGTGTGTGTTCAATTTAGATTTGTTTTTTCTAGCGTAAAAGGAATGGAGATGAATCAAAATATCTTTTTTGTTTTGGTCTTTTAGACAACTCGAAGCCGGAGTCCTTCCCCATTAAGGAACGGAAGCCCAAGTAAGTGGGCCTTTTCAGAATGTAGGCCGCCATGGATTTAAATTAAAATTTAATTTCATATAAAATGATAATCAAGTAAAGATTCAATATATAATTTTCCAGGCTGGTTTTTTCCCCCCCTTTAAAACCAATGTTCTTTGTTTGCACTGTTTTAACATAAATAGTTTCCTCTAATGATGTTAAGGCTTTTGGTTAGGGCAGGGGGTCGGCAACCTTAAACACTCAAAGAGCCACAAAGGTCCTAACCGGAAGCCCCCCCCCCCCGTTCCATTCTGGAGCTAGCCAGAAGTCCGGTTTCCCCCACCATAGAGTCTCCTCCTAGCACGGCGTCCTTTTTCCTCTACCTGTCCTAACCGAAAGCCCTATCAATTGTGGCGCCCACTAGCGACAGGGAGCCGCAGCAGAGAGATGAAAGAGCCACATGTGTCTCCAGGGTTGCCGATCTCTGGGTTAGGGTGAATAGAATTCCTTATGTCATTTTATATCCAAGCATTCCCATGTCTCTTAATATTTGCTGCAGTTATTAGCGTTCATGGTCCTTTTTCAAGAGTAACAGGATCTTTAGGGAAATAAAACAGCAAATGAGGGATCTATTCAGAACTAAGAAAAATTATTAATAAATGCAGATAATTCTATGCTGCATATAGGTACTCACTATACCATAAATTACATCAACATGCTGGAGAAAGCCAATTCCAGGTAGTTAACTTTGACTAACCCATTTTTCTTACTCAAAAGTAATAATCAATACACAAGGGAAAACAAGATTGTAAATATTTACCTTACTACCTCCTATTTGAACTAATTTACTGCAGAGTTACTTGGGGGGGGGCATTTATGCATAATGCTATATCTATATACATTTTTTTTCTCCAATAGGAAAGTAGATTCTCCAATAGAATATGGTTTTTTTTGATTCTGTTCATCTCGATCCATCTGCTTCTATGGTGCCTTCTCCAGTTCCAGTAGTACCTCAAACTACACTTAAAATAATGTGAACAACTGCTTTGAATGCCTCTGACAAAGCTTAGTATGTTTTTATAACTCTGCATTTTTTTCAACAAAATGAATGCAACCACGATTTTAAAATTGCATATGCATTTGAAGGTTTCTTGATCTTTAAAGATTGTTTACATAGCTTGTGACATCACTTCCTTTATGGAATTCGGAGGGCGAAATGGGATAGGATGTCGGCATTCAATATATTGTGATATCAGACTTTTAGGATTTATTTTGAGAACCGCAATATGTTGAGGCTGCATTCATATATTGTGTGTATTTGTTTGCAACTGAGTTTTGATTAAACTCTGTGGAACTTAACACAGAGTAGATGTGTTTTAAGATTGCATGGTATGGATGTCTTTTGAAGTATAATCACAAGATGGTGCTTATTTAGGACATTTGAATAAAATTTAGGGCATTTAGTTCAATTATAATTTTAATAAATGGAATGAAAGATGCCTATTGTTAAGATTAAGCCCAGTGAAAATATATAGCTATATTTTCATGGAAATATGATCCTAACATTGTGGTTTTTACATAATTATGTAACTGTTGATGCAAGAATTAGAACTTTTATTTCAGCAGTAGACATGTACTCAATTTTACATAACAGGGAGTAATCTTTTCTATTGCTCATGACTCTCTAAATAAAACACCATCTTTATTTTTAAACCTATAAGAAATATACACCACTTAGACTTTTGAAACATATTTTCATTAAGATAATGTTTCACAGGGTTACCTACTGGGACAAGTATTTTCTTCTCTTTAAGGAATTGACCCTTTGGCTTTGCTTAATGTGCCCTTAAATCTGTATAATCATAAGGAACCCAAATGTTCCACACATTTCCATTTTTGTACAAAAACAAAGGTTCCTGTAGCACCTACAGTCTAACAAATGTATTCATCCATTTGCTCGATATTTTACCATCCCATTCATCATATACATGGCATATACTTCAAGTCAATGTGGAATTACCTGGACAAGATACTGCATTCAGTCTTGGTCGCCACAATGTAAAAAAGACCCAGAGACTCTAGAAAGAGGGCAGAGAAGAGCAACAAAGATTATTAGGGTTCTGGAGGCTAAAACATATGAAGAACGACTGCAGGAACTGGGTATGTCAAAAAGATGGACTAGGGGAGACATGATAGCAGTCTTCCAATATCTCAGGGGTTGCCACAAAGAAGAGGGAGTCGAACTATTCTCCAAGGCACCTGAGGGTAGGCCAAGAAGCAATGGGTGGAAACTAATCAAGGAGAGAAGCAACTTAGAACTGAGGAGAAACTTCCTGACAGTTAGAACAATTAATTCATGGAACAACTTGCCTCCAGAAGTTGTGAATGCTCCAACACTGGATATTTTTAAGGAGAGATTGGACAACCATTTGTTTGAAGTGGTGTAGGGCTTCCTGCCTAAGCAGGGGGTTGGACTAGAAGTTCCCTTCCAAATCTGTTATTTTATTCTAACGTTCACGGAAGCCAAAACCATCTTTTTGAACTTTGAAAGAGCCTGCAGTTTCAAAGATTGATTATTAGAACAAGGTGAGCAAGACTGCAAATAATCTGAGTAATCAGATGAGAGTTATTAGAAAGAAAGAAAAAGAAAAAGTCTTGGGGGAATGGACAAAGGATTGACGAGAAACAAAATTATCTTAAGTAGCAGACGAACAAAATGTGGCAGATCTGAGTTTTCATTGAATGGCTGGTTTAGTGATTTGGTGCAGCAATCTTTACCAAGCAAACATATTTTAGCTAAAAACAGTGATAGCTGATATTGTTACTTCTAATGTTTTGATCTTTTTTTAAAAATCAATACTCTATTTTGTATAGGTATGTGTGTGCTTGCTGCTGGTTAACCGTTTTGATTGCTTTAAAAAAAAAACCAAATTTATAGTCTCACTATTACTTTGGACCAAAGATAATTGATTTAAAGGGTGTGTATTAATTTTTTTTGAAAAATATGATTACATTTTTTTTTAAAATCAAGACTGTGTCTTTAAGCTTAAAAGCAAAACATATAAACTGAACATTCTGTATCTGAACTGCAAAAAATGGCCAAGACTGTAGATGGCAGTAAAGACTTAATTTTTTGGTATATCATTGCTGCCATCTGGTGACAGTATCGTTGTATGCCCAAAATGGGAGCAGTAATGAAAAGGCAATGCTATGCTTACAGACTCAAGAGAAGAAGTTGATTTAGTATCCCTGGTCTTCATTATGCCTCATTTTCCTACTTAAGAGTCATGGGGTAAAGCTAGTGTAGAAAAATACGATGAGGGACATACTTTCAGGTCTATTGCGAAGTCTTTTACATACTCAAGTAAGTGAATCTATCAAGTATCTTTTTAGAGATCATGCTTACATTTTTGTCTCCCCCCCAAATAATTGGGCAATTTCTCCAGTTCTGAAACTGGCCTACCTCAAAAGGCTGGCTTTTCATTTAGAAAGATTGATCTTTGTGAGTAATCTAAAGGTATAAACAGGGTATCTTGTTATTAAAGTTCCTTCAAAAAAATATGGTATTCCAACACATCGTTTATAAGTCAGCCACATTTTAATTGCTTTTTTTTTTAAAATGTATTGCTCTGAATGTGTAATCAGAAACCTGTGCATATTAAGCCGCCAGTTCTTTAAAATATATTATTCAATTCCTGTTGCAAGAACTCAATTGTTTTATTTTTGTGTCTGTGTGTGTTTTAAATCTGTTACTTCTTAGGGAATAATGAAATCTGGCTGCTTGTCTGAAAATGTATTTACAACATACCACTTGAACAGACTGTTAATGTCATATGTCCACAATTACCTTTCACATGGTGCATAAAAATCCTGACTGTTTTTACATAGCAAAAAAAAAAAAAAAATGCAATGAGAAACATTTCTGTTCAGCCTCTGAGGCACTATTAAATAAGTTTATGGATAAATAGACATGTTTATAATCCCAAAACTGCATCATTTCCTTTTATGGCAACATAAAGATAACACCGGTGTCTGCAGAGAAATGGAAAAATAAAAGACAAGATGGCGGTCATAGCAACGTTGTTTGAAGAGGTGGTGCTTCAGTCGCTTGCCATGGCACCTCTTCAGGGGTGACATTCAATTTTTTCCCCTACAGTTTCTGTGGGCGTGGCTTGGTGGGGGGTCCTGTGGCTGAGTGGGCATGGCCAACTCGATGTCATTCATGGCCACGCCCACTCAGTCACAGGACCCCACCACCAAGCCACGCCCGCAGAACCCGGATGGAAAAAATATGTGTATGAGCACGAGAAGGGCTCATAGTGAATGCTGTGACAGAGAGAATCCGAACATTTCTCCCTCCATTCACAGCAGAGGTGCTGCTCCCTTTATGACTCTGCCCAGCCTCCTTCCTCCCAGGGACTACCTTAAAGGGACAGGCTGCAGGAGCTCTGCTGTGAATGGAGGGAGAAACGTTCGGATTGAATGGGCGGCTCAAATGGCCAAAAGAGGTGAGCGGCAACTGTGTGAGCAGGGCCAACCAGGAGTGAGTTCTACCGGTTTGGGGAACCGATTCAAATCGTCTCTACCAGTTCACCTCAGCCGGTCCAATCTGGCTGAATTTCACCCCTGCACCTCTTCCTTTTTGTGATACTCCCCCGACTGGCATCTGTATGTGTAGATATTAGGATATGTTAGCCAGGTTATATTAAAGAATGACTTGTGCAAATAAGAAATAGAATAATGTATTATGTCCTAGTCCAGCAATGGCGAACCTTTTTTGGCTCGCATGCCATAAGCGGGGGGAGCGCAGAGGGATCATGCGTGGGCGTGCCGTGCCCATTATGCAATGCGTGACCCCCAGCACGCATGCTTGCATGACAGGCGCTCCCCCCATTTTTGCATGCTGTTTTAGCCCTTCCCAGTCTCCAGAGGCTTTATAGGAGCCTGGGTAGGGCGAAAACAGCCTCCCCTGCCCACCAGACTCCCTTCGGAAGCTTCAGAAGCTTCCCTGAAGCCTCCGGAGCACAAAAAAATGGCCCTACGGGCAAACTGGAAATTCGGGAATGGACTTTCGGTTTGCTCATAGGGCCAGTTTAAGGTCCCCGGAGCCTTCAGGGGCCTTCCGGAGGCTGCTCACAGGATCATTTTTCATCCTCTGGAGCCTTCAGGGAAGCCTCTGGAAGGCCCCTGAAGGCTCCAGAGGGCTTAAACCGATCCTATAAGCAAACCGAAAGTCCATTCCCGAACTTCTGGTTTGCCCGTAGGACCATTTTTTTGCACTCTGGAGGCTTCAGGGAAGCTCCTGAAGCCTCCGGAGGGCCTCCAGGGTGGGGGAGGCTGTTTTCGCCCTCCCCAGGCTCCTATAAAGCGTCTGGAGCCTGAGGAGGGTCAAAAAATGGCCTCAAAAAAAGGCTAAAGTGAGCTGGCCAGTGTGTGCATGCGCGCTGACCAGCTGACAGGGCAATGCCTCGTGTGCCCTGACAAATGGCTCCGTGTGCCACCTGTGGCAAGCATGCCATAGGTT
Source organism: Natrix helvetica (assembly GCF_964273705.1). NCBI lineage: Eukaryota > Metazoa > Chordata > Lepidosauria > Squamata > Natricidae > Natrix > Natrix helvetica. The sequence continues at coordinate 65,689,837 of NC_138558.1, read as the reverse complement.
CGCCATCCCAGTCCATGTTGATTAAGGGATCTGGGCTGTGATACTGAACCTATCACCCAGGGGCTTGAAGAGAAACAAGACAGACTGCAGTTTCCCATTGTTGCTTCAGGTGCAACTTTGAAATCTCCTGAAGATCAAAGAGAGAAGAGGAGGGACTAAAAGGATTATTCCACATTCCTAAAATGTTCTGATAGCCGATTGGATTTTTTTTGCTACATCGCTTCATGAAAATCTTAGCAAAGTACAGCCAACCGTTTTGGTGTCAGTTCAGGAGCCAGAACAAAAATGAAATTATTGGGTTTTTTTTGGGTGTGTGTGTGTGGGTGTCAATCCTCTTGTGTCCTAGATTATTCCTGTCATAGATGCAACTGCACTGCTGCTGTCGGTTTGTGCCTGAAATACTTTGCACCAGTGGTGAAATTCAATTTTTTTCTGTGGGCGTGGCTTGGTGGACACGGTGTGGGTTGGTGGGCGTGGCTTGGTGGCCGTGGCAGGGGAAGGATACTGCAAAATCTCCATTCCAACCCCACTCTGGGGCCAGCCAGAAGTGGCATTTGCCAGTTCTCCGAACTACTCAAAAAATTCCACTACCGGTTCTCCAAACTACTCAAAATGTCTGCTACCGGTTCTTCAGAACCTGTCAGAACCTGCTGGATCTCATCCCTGCTTTGCACGCATCAATAAAGCATCCCGATTAAATGCTTACTGTATTATCCATAGGCTGTATGGCAGTGGCCTTAACAGCAATTCCCACCAGATGGCGCTCCTGTTCAATACATCCACCACGAATGAGAGGCCATTGGAGTGTGACATGTAGATTGTGTGCTTTTAAAATGCTTGGAAGAATGGTTTCCCCCTGAGCACAACTCCTCTCTGCCTGACATTAAGGCAGCTCCTCTTCCCCCTCCCAGCCTTCCCTACAACCTGAAAAGTGGCAACTGCTTTGATGAGACACCTCATTAGGAGGTGCCAGTGCCAAAGGAGATGCCTGCTTGGATGGAGAGGGCGGATGGATTGTATTTGAAAGGGACAAAGCATCTCCATTGCATATTATATCACCAGCATAAACCAAATAAACCAAACCAAATAAAAAGCACACAAATACCTGGTTTTTAGACAAAAGTTTATATGTCAAAAATGCAAATGACAGCCGTCCTTGGTCAGTCACTGAAGTTGATTTAGTTGCATTCAATTCATTCAATGTGGTAATCCAAAATCCTTTCTAGGTTGGCGGCCCTGAGGAGGGGAGGGGCAGCTGCCTTTATGCATGCATGTGTGCAACGCCAGGGGTGGGTTCTGGCTGCTGCTACTGCCGGTTTGCTCAGGGACGCGCCGTGCGCACTTGCACAGTACTAAAAAATCCTTCTGCACATGCGCAGAAGCAAAAAATAAGATGGCAGCGCCTATAGCGCCTACAGTGCCGTGGAGAGAACCGGTTTGGGGGCGTGGCAGCCAAGTTACTACCTACTCAGCCAAACTGGTTCGAACCAGTAGAAAACCGCCTCTGGCGCATGTAAATGGGGCTTCTAGTGCCCATGCAATACACACAGTGATGGTAGCACAAATGGGGAGGATGTACACACGCACGTCCACTCACACAGCCTGGTGGCCAACAAGCCACGGCCCGGTAGTGGGCTGCAGCCCATAGATTGGGGACTCCTGGATTAGAAAGTTGTATGGAGCATCATGGTGGTTGACAGTTATAGAATAGAGTAGGGTAGGGTAGGGTAGGTAGAGTAGGGTAGAGTAGATAGGATAGGATAGGATAGGATAGGGTAGAGTAGAATAGAATAGAATAGAATAGAATAGAATAGAATAGAATATTTGGCCAAGTGTGATTAGACACACAAGGAATTTGTCTCCAGGGCAGAAAGTCTCAGTGTACATGCAAAGCAATAGAGTAATAATAATCATAATAATGATACCAATAAGAGAAGGTAATAGAAAAGATGAGAAGGATAATAATAATAATAATAATAGAGCCATACCACATAAGTAAATATCCTTAGACATAAGACAGTACAGGTAGTTCTTGAGTTACAAACATTCACTTAGCAAATGTTCAAAGTTACGACATCCTTGCCAAAAGTACTTACGGGCCTCAAGGTTACCTATGTTCCAGCTTCATAGCGGTCATGAGCGCTTACGAACAACAGCAGAAACGCTGCAACTGTTCTGACCGAGGCTTCCTTAACTAGCATGGAGCAGAGTCTGGGTCCCGGCAAAACCTCTTTTATTTACAGGACTGTGAATTCCTTTCATTCCCAGTCAGCAAGGCTTGGCAAACAGTCTTTCAGAAGAATATTTATCAACACGAACCTTATCTCGCTTGGCGAGCTGCCAGATAACTAGTTTCCAAGCGCAGGGCAAGGCAACACTTAGCACAGAATCTCTTATAGTCACAAACAAAACTTTCCACTGTTGGAATGACCGAAGGAACGAATTGTTTCTTGCAAAAGTCCACTCCCCATTTGTTCCTCTTTTGTTTCCTCTGGGAGGAGTCAACCACCTCCAAGGTGTGGCTTTCCTCCCAAGTTGACCCTGCTTTCTTAGTTGTTCTTCTCTTCTGGCAGCTCTGCGCATGCGCACATTGGGAACAGGCTCCAGCTGTTCCTCTGTCTCACTGCTGTCTAGCTCCCTCTCTGCCTCTGACGCAGAGCCCTCATCTGAGCTTTCCTCAGTCCCCAGGACTGGCCGATGTTCCTCCGCAACCTCCTCACTTCCGACTCTGCTGCCATCTCTGCTGGCTGCTGGCAGGCCACAACAGAAACATGCTACTTTGGTGCTGTGCTTGAGAGCGTCGAATTGCCCACCTCCGCCTCCTGTGTATCCTTGAGTGCCAAGAGCCCTTGTCCATCCAGGAGGAGAAGTGCCGGCCTGGCCTCTCCCCTTCCCCACCAAGCCCCAGCCTCTCTCATGAGCAGGCATGGCCCTGCCCCACTACATGCTGGAGTGCCGAACCCTTTTGCCATGGTGGTTACGTGAATTATTGCAGTTGTTAAGCATTTTTCATTTCCCCATTGACTTTGCTTGTTGGAAGCTAATCAGGGAAAGTCCCAAAAGGAAATCCCGTGATCCCAGGATGCTACAACCATAGTAAATATAGACTGTAGAGATTCTCAGTCATCCAGGTCATGGTGGTCCCAAAGGTGCTTTTTTCAGCAGGCAACTGGACTTTCTTGTTTTTTCTTTTGAAGAAGTTTCGCTTCTCATCCAAGAAGCTTCTTCCGCTCTGACTGAATGTTGGGGAATGAAAGTATTTATATTCCTTTGGAATGAGAAGTGAAACATCTTTAAAAGGAAAAAAAAACATTTCAGAGTTTCCTCCTGAAAAAGCGCCTTTGGGACAACCATGACCTGGATGACTGAGAATCTCTACAGAATTTTAGCTATGCAACTTGGGATGCACCCCTTGGAATGGTGTGGGAGTAGGAATGGATTTCCATAGGAAAAATGGCAGACTACAGGAACCATTTGCACCACTCAAGTGACCCTGAGGGCACAGATAAACCTCCAAGTGTTTCGACGACTCTCTAAAACACCGATCATCAAACTGTGACCTGCGGGCTGGATACGGCCCGCCAATGCAAAGTATCTGGCCCGCAGAGTGATAGAATTCAGCCCCGCCCCTCACCATCGGCCTTATCTTCCAGCAAGCATCCACTCCAGCTGCATTTCTGGTTAGTTATTTCATCGGTTGAGCTGCACTTCTGGTCACACCGCTGCTGCCAAAGGTAAGGCCAAAGGGTGCAGGGAAGGGCCAGCGGACTGAGGGTTGATCTCGCCAGTGACCCAGGACTGGTGGGCGAGTAGGGGAGAAGTTGCTGCTGGCTTGAAAAGCAGCTGCCAGCTTATAAAGTAGTGCTTTAAAAGTCTTTAAAAACACTTTAAAAACAGCCTTTCAGGGTGCTAAATTGGCCATGCCCACCCAGTCACATGACCACCTAGCCACGCCCAGCCAGCCCGTCTGGCCCACCAACAGTCTGAGGGGCCGTGAATCGGCCCCCTGTTTCAAACATTTGAGGACCCCCTGCTCTAAAGGGAGGCAAATGGCCAGCTGTCTACAAGGAGTATAAATCCTTCCATTCCCCACTATCCTGTCAGAAGTTAAAGAAGCTTCTTGGATGAGAAGCGAAACGTCTTCAAAAGAAAAACCAGAAGAAAGTCCAGTTTCCTCCTGAAAAAAAAAACACCTTTGGGATATCGTAAATTTATGCCGGTTGCGCCAAGCGCCTGGATTCTGATCATGTGATTTTCAATAGGAGGACCAGTTATAGGTAATTTTGTTTTCAATGGTGGTGTCATTTTGAGCAGTTGCTAAATGAATGGTTGTAAATTGCGGATTCCCCCTACTGCAGGGGTGTCCAAACTTGGGAACTTTAAGACTTGTGGACTTCAACTCCCAGAATTCCCCAGCCAGCTATGCTGGCTGGGGAATTCTGGCAGTTGAAGTCCACAAGTCTTAAAGTTCTCAAGTTTGGACATCCCTGCCCTACTGAGAAGATGTCTTGTAAAAGAGATATTCTCAGTGACATATATCAGTGGTGGGATTCACAATTTTACTACCAGTTCTGTGGGCGTGGCATGGCTTGGTGGGCATGGCTTGGTGGGCATGGCAGGGGAAGGTTACCGCAAAATCCCCATTCCCTCCAGATCAGCTGGGACATGGGAGGCAGAGGATAGATGGGGACTGGACCAGTCAGAGGTGGCATTTACTGGTTCTCCGAACTACTCAAAATTTCCGCTACCGGTTCTCCAGAACTGGTCAGAACCTGCTGAATCCCACCTGTGACATATAGCCATTAGTTAGCTGCTGTAGTTTGGAGGGGTCTGTAAACACGACCGAGATTACAGGATAGCTCTATATTTTAGTCCTGAGATGGCCAATTATCACAGGTAGCTGTGAGAGAAATCTCTGGATGCATTCGTGTTGGTCATGGTTTCTGTATTCAGAAACAAAACAATGGCCCAAATCTCCCCAAAACTCTTTCTTTCTTTCGCCTTTTCTCAATGGCCTCAACCCTATCAAGCATATAAACATTGGCAGCTTTGAGAATCATATTTCTTACTAAGCTTAATTGAAGCAAGCGGCTAACAGTTATGAGCAATTCCAAGTTTAATCCACAAGAGCTGATTTGGCACATTCTGTTTTTCTGACAGCTTGATGCAAATACTAATAAAAATCAGACATATTCCAAATGGGCAGATTTATAAGCATTCAGTAAGTCAGAAAATGTCTTGGCTCCTTCCTTCCTTCCTTCCTTCCTTCCTTCCTTCCTTCCTTCCTTCCTTCCTTCCTTCCTTCCTTCCTTCCCTCCCTCCCTCCCTCCCTCCCTCCCTCCTCCCTTCCTTCCTTCCCTCTTTCCCTCCCTCCCACTTCCTCCATCCCTCCCTCTTCCTTCCTTTCTTCCTTCCCTCCCCCTTCCTTCTTCCCCTCCCTCCCTCCCTTTCTTTCTTCCCTCCCCCTCTCTTTCCCTCCCTCCCTCTTCCTCCCTCCCTCTTCCTTCCCTCCCTCCCCCTTCCTTCCTTCCTTCCCTCCCTCTCTTTCCTTCCCTCCCCCTTCCTTCCTTCCTTCCTTCCTTCCTTCCTTCCTTCCTTCCCTCCCTCCCTCCCTTCCCAAATGCAGATTTGCTTCTCTTATCCTTTTTGGAAAACAAGTCAAACTAGTATTGGCATTGGCTTCAGAGCTGGGATTGATTGCTCGGTTTTTAGCCAAAATTCTGAAGTTTATAGCTGAACAGTTGTCTGGGGAAGTCTAATTTTTGGAACCACAAAACCCGAGAGAGAGATGTCCACAAATGTGATAGGATCTGATATGATTAGTGATCTAGGCCAGCTTTCCTTAATCTGAGATCTAGATTTTTGGGACTTCCACAAGCTCCCACAATTTCCAGTTTATCTAGATCAGTGGTTCCCAAACTTTTTCAGTCCACCGCCCCCTTGGTGCTACAAACTGATCCTCAGTGCCCCTCACCCAGTGGTGGAATGCAAATTTTTTTACGACCGGTTCTGTGCGTGTGGCTTGGTGGGCGTGGCTGGGGGAGTCATGTGACTGGGCGGTTTGTATGACGGAAGGAAGATAGTAAGAGTAAAATTCAAAACCGTAACAATTAATTGCACATTTATTCAAAATCCATTTTAAAAACCTTTGTAGTTAATGTTAATTCAACAAAATTGTTGAACATGATCCAGTGATACCAGGTTTTCAAAGTCTGATAGTCATTTATCAAGAACCTTAGTAACTAGTAACATAGTAAACTTAGTAAAATTTAGTAACTACTTCACTGTTCAGTAAATTCTTAATGTGATGGATGGGCTTGATAAAGTGATACCACTTTCCCAATGTCTGGTTTTAAGTCACTTAGCAGGAGTCTTAAATCACCACATTCAGTAATCTGGAGTCAATTTCTTTGCTTGGAGAGAAGTTGGATGACCACACTGAAGCGACGTTCCACCAAATATGATGTTGGAAATGCAACAAGGAGCTTCTTAACCACTGTCCATAGTGCAGGATAGTGATCAGAATTTTTTTTCTGTAACCAAAACTCTTGGTACGATTTCTTGAACTTTGGCTTCAGCTCAATGTCACCAACAATTGCTTGGGTTATTTGATGAGATTATTGCGTGGTACCTAGGGATTCCCAATATGGAAAGTGAGAGTGGGAACATTTTAACAGATCTATATGTTCTTGGGTTATAATTTTCACTAAAGAACCATGGGGATGGAAAGGGAAATATAGACAATGGAGTCCAATCCCCTTCCTCAACAGTTTGGAAGCAAAGAATAACTCTAGCAAAATGTAGCCTTTTACCTCTTTGGGGAATCATCTTCTTCTTCTTCTTCTTCTTCTTCTTCTTCTTCTTCTTCTTCTTCTTCTTCTTCTTCTTCTTCTTCTTCTTCTTCTTCTTCTTCTTATTATTATTATTATTATTATTATTATTATTATTATTATTAATTATTATTATTTTATTTTATTTTTCCCAATACAACTCATGCAAAGGGTCATCCGCAACTACATTACATTTTCGACACTCATATTTGTGATTCCTTATAACTCCTTTAAGCTAAACATTTTTAGTACAAATCAACGCATTGACATATATATCACTAATGCAGTTTCCTATCTCTTCCATTGACATAATTAACACCTTATGTATTGAATACAAGTATATCAAGTATAGGTTAAACATGAATTGAAATGCATCTAATTCAAATGTATAAGCTGTGAATTTATTATATAATCACAGGCAAACATTGCACTTATGCCTAAATCCTCTACCCACGCACATTATAAGACAGATAAAACTATCTTAGCTGGCTGTTGCAAATATTACTCTGCTAATTCAACAAGAAATGCTACTGCATGAATTCTTAATGCAGAACACAACTAAAAGTGATTTTAGCAATTTTCTTCCCAAGTTAATTCAAAATGTATATCCAAATGTTCCTCTATTTTTTCCCTAAGCACTAGGGAGGATTATATTCAAAACCAGACACTTTTGCCATGTGTGTGTTTGCTTCTGGTCTCCAGAAAGAATTTCACCTGTTTTTCAAATTTTGGTCCCATTCGCATCTCCTTTAGGATTCAGCAGCCTTGCAAGGATCCCTGGCTTGCTTATAGCGCAGGGCTGCATGGCCACCTGCAAGCAGGGGCGCGGGGGTGGGGACGGGGGCGGGAGCTTACCTCCTAGGCCGCACCGCGCAAACTACCACCTGTCGCCCCGGGGAGGGGTGGTCTGGCCGCCAGCAAAGGGCTTCTGCCGAGGCACCCCATGCAGGCAAAATAGCGAGCGAGTGAGTGAAGGAGGATCAGGCAGGGCACCGAGGCCCCTTCGCCTCCCTTTGCTCCCACTTTGTCTTGATGAGGTTGCTGCAGCTGCCGGGCGCGGACAGACAGAGGTAGCCAGAGTGGCGGGCAAGCGATGGAGGATCAGGCAGCTTGCTCACTCACCCGTCCACCCAGGCTGCCCTGCCGTTCTGGCTACCTCCGTCCATCCGCGCCCGGAAGCTGCGGTGACCTCCTCAAGACAAAGTGGGAGCAAAGGGAGGTGAAGGGGCCTCCGTTTGATCGCTCACTACCCCCACCCGTCCGCACTATGCTAGCCCTGCCCACCACTCATGATTGGCTGGCTCACCAATTGCCCTGCCCACCTCTAAGAGCCCTATCTATAGAAAGCCAAGCAGAAAAAAAGGTAACTGGATTTAGATAGAGCTCTTAGAGGCAGGCAGGGCGATTGGTGAGCCAGCCAATCAGTGAGCGGTGGGCAGGGCTAGCATAGTGCGGACGGGTGGGGGGAGCGAGCGATCGAGCAGCTTCCGGATGGGGGGGGTGATTGAGCAAACTGGTTCTAAATGGCTCGCTAGAGGGGACCACCTCCAGCACTCCTCTGCCGCCCCCCCCCTTGTCTCTTAGCACCCCCCTAAGCCATCCCACCGTCCCTCAGAAGGCAGTACCGCCCACTTTGGGAACCACTGATCTAGATGGATTATTTTCTAAAGAAAAATGTGCAATAGTCATGGCAATTTTATGGCGTTTCCAGATGTCATTTTGTAGTTATCAGCCATTGATTTAACTGTTTCTGTCCTGTTTCTTCTCTGAACATAGATAATTAATTTAGGATAGAACATACTGAATCAGAAATGGAAAGCTCTAAAAGTATAGTGGACCCTTTCTTCTGTGCCCCATGGGTAGGTTTTGAGGAGTGAAACTTTGATGTCTATAGCAACACACATTATATCTCCCCAATTCTCTTGCCCAAATACCTGAGCTTTAAAATATGGGTGCAATTGCTTCACATAGTTTTATGCATTTGTTATATATGTGTGTCCATGTATGTGTATCAAGTCACCCTCTTCTCTGCTAGAAATGACAAACTTACTATGTCAACTGCATATAAAGAAAATCTGTATGAAATGTTTTATAGATGTCACTTTGCACCCACAAGATTGGCTAAAATGTATAAAAATGGATCGGCTAAATGTTGGAAATTTAATCAATCAATAGGTTCATATTATCATATGTGGTGGTCATGCCCAAAAGCCAAACAAAATTGGACAAAAATATATACTTGTTTGGAAAAAATGATAAAGCAGCATATTGATCTGAAACCTGAGATATTTTTGTTGGGCATTCTACCGGAAAAATATGACAAAAAACCCTATGTATCTGGTTTTACATATATTAACTGCAGCTAGAATTGAATTTGCGCAACAATGGAAAAATGATGAAATACCATCAGATGAGAGCGTAATTAAGAAAATATTAGAATGCAGACAGATTAACGCTCATTATTAAGGATAAAGAAGAAACTAAGCATTTCTTGATGTGGAATGTAGTTTACCCATGGTTAGACAGCAGAAACAGAAGTTGGAAAGGAGGAGATATAAAAAAGAGGACATGTTAATGTGGAGAGAATTTGATGATGAAGATGTTATGTACTACTGTAATTGTATGGATATATAGTTATATTAAGGGACTTGATGGCTCAGTGGCTAAGATGCTCAGCTTGTCGATCAGAAAGTTTGGCAGTTCGGCGGTTTGAATCCTTAATGCCGTGCAACGGAGTGAGTTCCCATTACTTGTCCCAGCTTCTGCCAACCTAGCAGTTCGAAAGCATGTAAAAAATGCAAGTAGAAAAATACAGACCACCTTTAGTGGGAAGGTAACAGTGTTCTGTGCGCCTTCAGCATTTAGTCATGCCAACCACATGACCATGGAGACGTCTTCGGACAGCGCTGGCTCTTCAACTTTGAAACGGAGATGAGCACCGCCCCCTAGAGTCTGGAACGACTAACACATACGTGCGAGAGGAACCTTTACCTTTACCTATAGTTATATTATTAATAGTATTGTGATGAATATTATAACAAATATGTGGATTTTGATTGTTTAAAACCCAGCTCTCACACTGTTAGGTGGAAATGGAAAGTAATATAAATAAAATAAGTAAAGGAAGACACTCTCTGCTCCAGAATGCCACCATTTTGAAATATCGTAACTCAGGGGTGGCCAAACTTGGCAACTTTAAGACTTGTGGACTTCAACTCCCAGAATTCCCCAGCCAGCTGGCTGGGGAATTCTGGGAGTTGAAGTCCACAAGTCTTAAAGTTGCCAAGTTTGGACACCCCTGTCGTAACTGAAATTTACAGTTACCAGAATTAAAATGTAGATAGTCCAAGGTCATGGGGAAAGATAAGTAAAGCAGCTAATATTAAGCTTTGGGGGGGTCCTTGTTATTTAATGAGCAAAGCTCTAGAGATCCGACTTCTGCCTTTGAATCACCTATCTTCACATGACTGCTGTATAGCATAGGTTGTAATACAAATATTGTAGCAACATGTCTGTAGAGATTCTCAGTCATCCAGGTCATGGTTGTCCCCAAAGGTGCTTTTTCAGGAGGCAACTGGACTTCCTTCTTTTTCTTTTTGAAGACGTTTCGTTTCTCATCCAAGAAGCTTCTTCAGCTCTAACAGGATAGTGGGGAACGGAAGGATTTATATTCTTCAGGAAAAACAACAACAAGAAAGTCCACGATTGGGATGGCTGAGAATCTCTACAGACTTTTAGCTATACAATTTGGGATGAACACCCTTTGAATGGTGTGGGAGTAGGAACGGATTTTTCCCAGAGGAAAAAACTGCAGACTCCAGGAACCATTTGCACCACTCAAATGACTCCGAGGACACAGATGAACCTCCAAGTGCTTCAACAACCCTCAAAAAGGATGCAAATGGCCAGCTGTCTGCAAGGAGTATAAATCCTTCCATTCCCCACCATCCTGCCAGAGCTGAAGAAGCTTCTTGGATGAGGTGAAACATTTTCAAAAGAAAAAGCAAGAAAGTCCAGTTGCCTCCTGAAAAAAAACAAAACGCCTTGTAGCCACATATTTGTTATTTGTTTTGGGGGGACCAGAATGTAAATAGATAAAAGGCCGTTCTGTTTGGGGTAACACAAAAAAAGCATTTCCCCTTTTATTTGTCAGCTGTCACAAACAGCAAGTCTGCATTGTTTTGTTCTAGGACTGTGCATCTCCAAGTCTTATTACCCCAAAGGCAAAATACATTTGTGGTTCTGCCCAATTTTACTAATTAAAAGTAAAATAAAGGGTTGGTTTTATTTTATATTAACCTGTGCGGTCAATTACCATTACCAAAGAGGGGGGTGCCAACACATCTGAATCCATGAATAAATAACTTTTATTTTGCCCGTTGACAATTATGTGAGATGGTCCTTTTTTTATCTTTCCTGTCAAGCCTGCAGAAGGAAAGAAGACGAAAGAAGAAAAGACATCGCTGAGCTGAGAAATCGATGTCTTTTCTTTCAGGCTATGGACTTTTTCAACCCAGCTGGCATGAAAACGGAATTCTTTTATTTTATTTTTAATAAACATGATGCATCATTAACATCTAAATGACCCAAGGTGCAAGGAGTCGCTTTGCATTTGAAAAGGGTTGTCTAATGAAGCTGAACTGACCAGACTCTGTTTCACAACCCAGATGCCTCCTTGCATTCCCAGTTCCGTGAATACCTAGGGAGATGCTTTATGTATTGTAAATTGATTGCAGAAACAATTCTCCAGCTGGGCCCCGAAGATGGCACCATATTGGCCCATTAACTGCGGAAGGCTTGCTTTTCAGGAGTCGGGTCCTAGGCCTGACTGAAGCAAAACACCCACTGGATTAAGCATCTGGTGGTCAAAAGGACAGGTGTCAGAGCTGTTTACAGCTGCCTACATTCATTTATGGACACAGGCCTGGTTGTGTTCTAACAGTGGTCCCAGTAAAAATGCACAGGGCTGAAATATGGGTGTTTGGACATCTCTGTTGTGGTCTGCTGGTGGCCTGCGGAGCTGGCAGCAGAGTCGGATAGTGAGGAGGTTGGGGAGGAACATGGGCCAGTTCTGGAGTCTGGGGAAGGCTCAGACGAGGGCTCTGCATCAGAGGCAGAAAGGGAACCAGGCCCATCTGGGAGTTATCTACTGCCTCTGGAGCCTCCGGAGCCTGACGTCAGTGGAGCAGAAGAACCGTGTGAGCCTGTTCCTTCTGTGCATATGCACAGAGCTTCCAGAAGGCAAGAACAGTTAAGATAAAAGGGATGACTCGGGAGTAAGGCTTGGAGATGATTGGCCCCTCCCATAAGACATAAAGGAAGAGCAAAGGCATGTGAGCCTTTGCAGGAAGCAACTTTGTTCGTGCTGGTTGGTTTAAATTCTGAAGCTCTGTTTTGATTCTGTGCTCCATGTGGCCTTGCAGAACTAATTGCCAATTAGGTGTTTAGCAGCATTTCAAGGGAGATAAAGTAGGTGCTTGTCAGCCTTATCCTGAAAGACTTTGGCAGACTTCTGTCAGACTCCTTACAAACTATTTGTGACTCAATACGGGCGGTGAATGAACATAATTCACAGCCATTGAAATAAAAAGAGGATTTTGGGGACTAAGCATGTGCTTTTTACTGTATTAGGAAGCCTAGGTCAGAACAATCACAACAAACATTGCTCACTTCTACAAGTTGATTTATGCACAAGAGCTTGCTGCTTGAAATTTGGCTCAAACAAAACCTGGAAATCGTAGGTGCTCCTCCTCGTGAGAACATTAGAAGACATTTGAGAAAGGCAATAGCATTTTACAAAGAAGAGTCTTTGGGTTGTCATGTGTGATGTTGTTCTGCTTGAGATTGCCAGGAGATATTGCATACCATAAGCATGACCTGATGTGGTTTTCTTAGAGAAACATTGTTGTGGAAGTTTTAAAAAGGCATAAGAATACTCAGTTCCCCTGAAAATAAGCCCTCCCCCAGAAATAAGCCCTCCCTGAAAATATTGTAACACAGCAACAGCCATGAGGTGACCAGGCTCACCATCTCCTGCACCTCAAAAATAATAAGACCTCCCTGAAAATAAGGCCAAACGCTTCTTTCAGGGGGTCAAAAGAAAATAAGACCCTGTTTTATTTTGAGGGAAACACGGGTAGAACTTGTCAATTATCTTTTCACAGCCCTGGTGGTTTACTTGGCATATATTAGCCAGAAAAAAAGTAGGGATTGAGCACAAATTAAAAGACTAAGAAAGGAAAAACTGGAAACACATCAGAAACAAATTTAATTTTCTCAGAACAAGCCCGAAGAAAACAGCTGGTGGGTAAACATATTTGTGTCATATCTAAGACTTGCCATCAAGACATGAAATCTTTTATATCCCTGAATGACTTAATGGTCCAGAATTCTCCTTATTTTCCAGTAGATCTACCATACGTCATCAACTGATTTTCAAAGAACAGTAACAATTCCCTTATTTATTCAGCTGTAGAATTTAACACCAGAGGTAGCAGGAAACACCACAATGTTAGAATCCATTAGAACACAAAAACGGCAATTATACTTTTTATAGGAACATTCAGAGTATATAAGCAAAGTACAAAAAATATTTTTTAATAAAAATGTTCAGGCATAAAAAAGTCAAGAAGGCAGCTACAACTGTGGCATTGAAATCTCACATCTTGTTTATACATGTTGACACATGTAGCGGAAATTTTGAGTAGTTTGGAGAACTAGCAAATAGGCTGGCCCCGCCCCTGCTGCCTTCCAGCCTCCCAGCTGATCTTCTTTTGTTGCCCTGAACAGGAGAACGGAGCTGGGAAGCAGGTTAGTGGAGTGGGGAGGGAATGGGGATTTTGCAATAACCTTTCCCCAGGAGTTGGGAGGAAATGGGGATTTTGCAGTATCCTTCCCCTGCCACGCCCACTAAGCCACACCCACAGAAGCAGTAGTAAATTTTTTTGAATCCCACCACTGCCATACAGTTGCCTCTGAGTGGCCTCACCTAAAATCCATCAAATAATTACTCCACTGATTTATCACTAACAAAGTCTTATTTTAACTTGGATTCAAAATTCTCCTTTCTGTCTGAGTGTCACCACATACTCAACCCAGTCAGTTCAAAAACCTACAACCGCTGTGATGTCATGGGCAGAATTAATTCAATTTTAATTAGGGATTGTATGTGAATTGTTCTTGGCCTGCAAACCCAACTCTTTTACTTCCCTTATAAGTCTATGTCTATTGTATGAATCTGGAAAATGAGTTAACTTAATAACCAGGTTACATGTGGGTTAATTTTGCAAGCTGGTTAAGTCACTATCTCTCTTCACTGCAATTAGGTCATCTTTCTTTCTTGGAATCCTCCAGTTACCGTTACTCAATTGTTGACTTTTCCAAATGTTTCTAAGTAGTGTAAACTCTATGGTACCTAACCTACATTAAGTGTTAACACAGTTCCTCCACTCACTCATCTCTACATTCTCAAGATAGTTGAGAAGGAGCTTGTGACAATATCCATCCAGCTTTCACAATCTTGGAGAAGAACCCTAGACACAAGAAACAAGCTAGGTGTATGTGTTTTCACAATATGTTCATCAGGATGTTAAAGGGGTAGTCTCTGTTTCTCAAGGTGGCATATGAAGTTATTCTTCTTGTTCTTCTCCTTCTCCCCTTCTTCCACTTCCTCCCCTTCCCCTCCTCCTCCTCTCTTACTTCCATACAGACAATTTTCTTCTCACTTTAAATAAACTTTCTTTGTAATGGAATTTTGATTTACATGGTCCATCAGTTAGAGGTAAGCAATGAAAAGATGGAGAGTCCATCTTTATGTTTCTTTTCGGGCAAAATATCACCTCTTTCGCCCCTTTTATGAAATAAGAATAAGGCATGATAATTTGATAGGAACAGCTAGCATTCCTGTTAGTTGCCAGAGCATAAATAGTAGGTGTAGACTTCATTTATGCCTCTTGTTAAAAAGAAAAGAATGCAGGGAGAGAAATAGACTTATTTGCCAAAAGAATTCAAGGCAAACTCAGAGAGGGAAATTGAAATGCTCTGTTTCCATTTATTTTTTTGCCAAGCCTTTTCAGCTGTAAGATCCAGTTAAGGCCAAATAGTTTGAAACTTATTAGAATTGTCACAGCAATCAAGGATTGCTGTGTTTAAAATGCAGATATGGATCTACAGTGGTCTTGCGCAATGATAATATACATTTGAGAGCCCTTCATCTGCCTTTCAGTGAAGTCTTTGAAGGCAACATCTGTTTGTAATGATGGGGCATCTCACAAGCAGGTACCGCTGAGAGTAATTTCAACATTCAATTGTACAGTAAATTGACATTTCAACACCTTTATGAGCTTCTAGAATATGACTCTCTCTGACTAGAATATTTAAGAAATTGCTTAAGACAGCATTTCATCCACATAGGAGAGCGAGGTCAGCCAAAGGTAACGCAGACTGAGGTTGTCTTACTAAATGGCCTTGAACCATAGCCAGGCTTAACTTTCCTCAAGCAGGTTTTTCATGCAGTGTGTTACCAAGACATGAGGTAACACATAGAATCTTTTGTTTCTTCAAGTTTGCCTTTTCTCTTGCTGCTGCTCCTGTTCATGTGTTTCTGGTTATAGAAAATGAATGTTCCTCTAGATCAAACTGTGTGGAGTGTATCTCCAGTATACACTGTTTTGTGGGGTTGTTTTGAAATGAAAACATGGAAAGAGGAATCCCGAAGGTGCTTTTTTCAGGAGGCAACTGGGCTTGTTTTTATTCTAAAGACATTTCGCTTCTCATCCAAGAAGCTTCTTCAGCTCTGACTGGAGGGCGGGGAATGGAAGAATTTATATGCCTTGCAGACAGCTGGTCATTTGTGTCCTTTTAGAGAGATCTTGAGGCCACTTGGAGGTTTATCTGTGTCCTCGGGGTCACCTGAGTGGTGCAAATGGTTCCTGTTGGTACTCTGCACTAATGGAGTGAGGAAGAATTGCTACCCAGAAAGAGGGAGGGGGAGCCTAGCCTCTACCTTCTTGATATTCTCCCCCTATTAAAAATAAAAACCTTTTGGAAAAATAATGATGAGGGCAGAAGGAAGAGCAACTAAGAAAGAAGAATTTAAGGGTTATTGATCAGTCACTGCCCAACAATGTAGGGCTTCAATAATTGCTACTAATACAGCTGCTATTGGTTTTCTTGTGCTTTGTCAGCCCTACATGGTAGACTAGACCACAAAATACTTCGCATAATCCTAAAGCTACCTTTTTTTTCTAGGGACGGGGTGGCTCAGGGGCTAAGGTACTGAGCTTGTCGATCAGAAAGGTTGGCAATTCAGCAGTTCGAATCCCTAGCGCTGTGTAATGGAGTGAGGTCCCATTACTTGTCCAGCTTCTGACAACCTAGCAGTTCAAAAGCATGTAAAAATGAAAGTAGAAAAATACGAACCACCTTTGGTGGGAAGGTAACAGCGTTCCGTGCGCCTTCGGCATTTAGTCATGCCGGCCACATGACCACGGAGACGTCTTCGGACAGCGCTGGCTCTCCGGCTTTGAAACGGAGATGAGCACCTCCCCCTAGAGTCGGGAACGACTAGCACATATGTGCGAGGGAAACGTTTGCCTATAGCGTTACCCTCTTCTTTCCTTTATATTAGTGTGAATTAGGGAAATGACAGTATGAGTGCTGGGTTGGCATTTGGATAATTATTATTTCAAAAATGTTGGTAGATCACCAGATTGGGATAAGGCTGCTTTAAAATATCAAACAACTGCATGTCAGAAAAGTTAATAGGAAATGTGGACCTTGGATCACACCATGATAAAACATTTATTGAGAGGAGTATAACACTTTTGGACAAAATTATACATGGGAATGTTTGTTAAATGGAAAGACATAACTCTCATATCTAAACGTTCTACATCATTAAGCGAGTTTCTGAATCTTTGAATCCAAAAATATACTAATGTAATTAACAGATATGCTTGGTGTTTAACTTAGAAAAAAACTAATGTATTTTGATTGAAAGAAGTGAGAGGACTGGCTAACTTGTCCATATTAATTTCCAATATTTAAATGCTTTTGCAGGATATAATTCAATGACCTTTCTCATCTAGTCCAGAGTTCTGAGTACTCATAGCACCTGAGGACTTATAGGTTACAATACAGTTACAACTCATACAGTGATCCTGTTTAGATGTTGTGAAAAATGCACTGACTTATTTGGAAATATTTTGGAAAATTGGAAAAACTTTATAATTTGGTTTTGGATTCTTTTGAAAGATTACTTCAATGTTTGTTTACTGGATTGTTGGATTTAAAAAAAAATGTCCAGTGAGCAAAATTAGATGGAAAAATGATCTAGGTAAAATTTGAAACTTAAGGGCAATTGTCTACTTTTTGGGGGGAGAGAAGCACCACACCCACTTATTTCTGCATTTCTTTGTTTTGTGACATTTTGACAGAAATACTTCAAGTTCTCCTCACAGCTCAACTATTTACATTCAGGGTGGGTGGACAACTTTGGGGATCTCAAGAGCCCTATGGGAGACATTGACCCCACTTTCTGGGCTCTCCATTCCAAAAAATGGTGTAAGGACAACAATGAAATTTTATTTATTAAATTTAAACTGCATTACAATTAGTTCAATTCAGTGTAATTAGTATGATCAACCTCCGGGTAACCAGTGAGGTCCTCCTTTAAAAAATGCCAAGTTGAACAGTCACTTCCAGTGTCCATCTAAAGCAGGGGTGTCAAACTCGATTTCATTGAGGGCCACATCAGGGTTGTGTTTGACCTTGTGTGTGTGTGTGTGTGTGTGTGTGTGTGTAGTGGGTGTGGCAGTGGTGGGTTACAAACAGTATGCCCTGGTACGGTGCTCTGGAGGGTTTGAGGTTTTCGGGGCTTCCGCGCACACGCATGGAGCGTACAGCGCCTGCACAATGCTCTGCCGAGAAGCTGTAGCGTCGCGGGCAGTAAGTACGCATGCGTGCGCTATGCGTGTTCATGTGGTGGACGCCTGGCCCCGTTGCACCATACCGGTTGCAAAAGGATCCGGAACTCACCACTGGGGTGTGGCCAGGGTGGGCGTGACTAGCTCGACATCATTTGTGTTGTGGGTGCCTGTGGTGGCCTCTGCCAGCATAAATGGGCTCCCGAGCTCCATTTTCAGCTGGGACGGCCTCCTGCAACCTTCTGCCAGCGAAAACGGAGCTTGGGAGGACCTGTGGGTGGCCCTCCTGAGCTCTGTTTTTGCTGGAAGAGGGCGGCCCTGCGGGCCAGATTTAAGCATTCCCAGGCCGGATCCAGGCCCCGGGCCTTGAGTTTGACACCCGTGATCTAAAGCCCTAAGCTTTTGTGGAAGAACATTTCTAAAATAGATTCTAACTTCTAAAACTTGCCAATTCAGATAGCAAATGCATGATATGGGTTGGACATAAAATGGCTTTTTGATGGCCCATTCCTACCAGCCTGCTTGTTCCTTCTTTCTCTTCTTTGGTTTCGATACAAACAGTGGTGGGATTCAACCAGTGTAACAACCGGTTTGCTGAGTGCGCACTTTGCATGCGCACAGTTTATTTCAAAACAGCTCTAAAACTTCTACCAGTG
The DNA here is from genome assembly GCF_964273705.1 of Natrix helvetica. Classification (NCBI taxonomy): domain Eukaryota; kingdom Metazoa; phylum Chordata; class Lepidosauria; order Squamata; family Natricidae; genus Natrix; species Natrix helvetica. Next base: position 65,671,426 of record NC_138558.1, on the reverse strand, counting down.
GTGGGTTGCAGGCGGTACACCCTGGTATGGGTGTACCAGTGCCTGCCGGGAGCACTGGGTACCGTTCTGGTATGGTGCTCCGGAAGGGCCACCCGCCCGCCCATCCTCCTTACCTGTATTTGAGGTCTTCGGCACTTTCGCGCATGTGCATGGCGCATACGGCGCCTGTGTGACGTTCTGCCGAGCAGCTGGAGTGTTGTAGAAGCTCGCAGAGGCATTGCAGTAGGTAAGGACACATGCACACACTGCGCATGTGTGCACACACACGCACTGCGCATGTGTGCACACACACGCACTGCGCATGTGTGCACACACACGGCGCACATTCATGTGGTGGACGCCGGGCCCCGTTGCACCGTACCGGAACCCACCACTGCTTTCTACTGTAGCCCCAGTGAGTAAAACAGCTGAGGCACGGCAATCGCCTATCAGCTGGGCTTCAAACAAAGGAAATATAGGACAGATTAGCACAGGGGTGGGTGGGCGGGGCCAACTGATCACCAGAACTACCAGTTTGCGTGAACTGGTCCGAACCGGCTGAATCCCACCCCTGAATTCAAATATCCTCTTCCATGTTTGTTTTGGTCAGAGCTGGAAACACTAAAAATCACCCTCAAGATGTCGTACATTTAACCTACTTAACACTTCATCCCAAAGGTGCTTTTTCAAAAGGCAACTGGATTTTGTTTCTCCTTGAAGACGTTTCGCTTCTTGTCTAAGAGGTTCCTTCAGTTCTCAGTTCCCTGATCTGGATGACTGAAAATCTCCATAGGTACTTACTCAACACTGTTGCTTCTCTGTTGCTGAACTTTCTACTTTGCAACATTATAGTGCAGTAATGGGTAACCTTTTCCGGACTGAATGCCCAAAGCATGCATGCAAATGCGCATGCACATTCATGTCCAACCCCCCAAAATGCAATGCACACACACACCTATGCATGCAACCCGCTGCTCATGCATATGTTCATGCCCCCATGCATTCTCCACACACATGCCCCACACGCATCTTATTTTAGGACAGCACGCTGTCTCAGTGGTTAAGACGCTGAGCTTGTTGGTTGGAAATCTGACAGTCCAGGTTCGGGACCTGAGCTCCATGCAACGGGGCGAGCACCCGTCCTTCCCTTGCCTCATGCCAACCTAGCCATTTGAAAGCAAGAAGAGACCCAAAGAGACCTAAAGAGATCCAAAGAGACCCGAAGACCAGCTGGCCGGCGGGAGGCACACATGCGTGGTTATAGTGTATTACAATAATAATACAATAGTAGAGTTGGAAGGGACCTTGGAGGTCTTCTAGTCCAACCCCCTGCCTAGGCAGGAAACCCTATACCATTTCAGGCAGATGGCTATCCAACATCTTCTTAAAGACTTCCAGTGTTGGGGCATTCACAACTTCTGGAGGCAAGCTGTTCCACTGATTAATTGTTCTAACTGTCAGTAAATTTCTCCTCAGTTCTAAGTTGCTTCTCTCCTTGATTAGTTTCCACCCATTGCTTCTTGTTCTGCCCTCAGGTGCCTTGGAGAATAGCTTGACTCTCTCTCCTTTGTGGCAACCCCTGAGATATTGGAACACTGCTATCATGTCTCCCCTAGTCCTTTTTTTCCATTAAACTAGATATATTCAGTTCCTGCAACCATTCATATGTTTTAGCCTCTAGTCCCCTAATCATCTTTGTTGCTCTTCTCTGCACTCTATTGTAAGGTGTGTGTGTGTGTGTGTGTGTGTGTGTGTGTGTGTGTGTATGATAGTTTATGCTGTGGATGTTCCTTTGACTTTTTGTCAGACTTTGACCGAAGGTCCTCTTCAGCAGAACTGCCTATCAGAGGAGAACTCCAATGATTTTCAGAACAAGGCACAACATTGCAAGTTATTTATTCCACTGGGCTGTCTCTCTCGTTACAAAAACTTCTTTATTTCTTGAGCAATGACGTTAGCTAGAATCTTTGCCAAGAACAGACATTTGGTTTTCATTAGCTGCCCTTATTCTCTCCTTCTGAGCTTATGAGGACTTGTATTACAGGGCTCAGCATGACCTGGGTATTTCTAAGGTGTCTTTTGACAAGTTTAGGGAGGCTCATGTTTAGAGGAAAAGAGCAATGCTTTCTGGGTCTCTTCTATCAGTGGGATATTGCTCTGTTATTTTGTATTGAAAACTCTCGTGACCCCCTGGCCAGCTGTGGCGGGACTGGGAGTATGTGCATGAGAGGAGAAGGAGGGTAGGAAGAGGAAGGGAGGGAAGCCTTCGTCACGGTTGTGCTCATTCCTCAACCAGCCTGGATTTCGAAAAGGAAGGAAGAAAAACGGGTAGAGCACGCAGGGACTTCTGAGAGAGTGAGAAGAGACAAAGAGACAGGGAGCAACAGAGAGAGAGACAGACAGACACACACACACACACAGAGACACAGAGAGGAGGGAGGAAAAAGAAAGAGAGAAAGAAAGAGAGAGAGAAAAGAGAGAGAGAGAGAGAGAGAGAGAGAGAGAGAGAGAGAGAGAGAGAGAGAAAGAGATGAGGGAGATAGAGGGAAAAAAAGATGAGAGGGAAGGAGGGAGAGGGAGACAGAGAAAAAAAGATATATATATGCCAAATACCCTCATTCATCACAAAATCTCCAGAACTGTAAAGTCTACAAACTTGAAATTTGGCACATATTGGCTCTTGGCTTCTAGGTTCCCACTAAGAAAGGATTTTTTGAAATGACCATCAGATCATTAATATTTCTAAAACAGTATTAGCACACTCTGATGCTAAGGAGTTAGACATTCTACTCCCCCTCCCCACCTGAAAAAACTCTGTTCCAATTGCCAGTTGTCTTATATTAACACGTTCTGATGCTAAGGAATTAGACTTTCTACTCCCCCTCCTCATCTGAAAAGAATTTATCAAGCTCGATCGTAACTGCTTATTAATTTTCAAGCTTTAAGTGTCAATTTATCAAGCATGATCACATAGTTTCATAGCGAAGCACGAGTATCCAGCTAGTGATTTATATAAGGCAATCCTCAAGACCTCCTCAATGTGGCTTGATTACAATACATGATGTTTGTCCAAGGAAGTTACAGCTCCTGGGAAGCCGCAGTTCAGATTTCATTATTTTGGCTGCTAGAGAATGGGGAGAAATTCTTAAGAAAGGTTTTTCAAGCACTGAAAGATGTGAGGACTTCGGTCATATTGAGCGAGGGAGGCATGTTTCCAATTAGGCACTGTGGTGGTCTGTGCTAGTCTGACCGGACAGACGGGCCTTTCTCAATCTCAGCAACTTTAAGATGCCTGGACTTCAATTCCCAGGAATTGGAGGCAGAGCTGATCAGCTAGCTTTCCATATCAGATAAATGTGCAAGTTGGCCCCAAAACAAAGTATGAGATGCTACTTCTTTCTGTTTGCCAACATATACAAGAAGGCACAGTTATAAGCTTTGATGAACAAGAACTCATTGTGAAAGATCTATATGGCTTCTGATACCATAGATGATCTCAGCCCAAAGGGGAAAATATCTCTTCTAAGTTTTTATTTTTAAAATAAAACATTATTTGTCAGCCGCTGTCACCTCCAGCAGCCAAATCAAAGGAGGAGGTTGGGAGTCAGGGTCAGCATCAAGGCAACCTGAGAGCTCTAACGGGGAAAAGGGAATGGAATTGTCAGAGATAAAGACAGAGGTGGAGCCTGGGCCGTCCCTCAGCCCTCAGATGGAGAGTCAACAGCACCCAGGTCTGGAGGTGGCTAATGAGGAAGAGGAGGAACAGCTGAGTCCAGTGCCTGATGTGCAGAAGGCAGAGGAAAGGAGAGCAGTGGAAATCTATGGGCCGGTCCTTGGGATGGAAGAGTCACCACTGCTTGTGAAGCCCCACCCTAGCTCTGGGGATAAAAGGCAGGGAGCAGAGATGAATAGATGTGGCAGGCAGCTATTCATCTCCCTGTTGGACAGACTTGTTAGCCTGAGGTGAGAGAGAGACCTTTTGCCGGGGCTGCTGGCGCTCCCAATAAAGGAATCTTTGAGTTCACTTGAGAGGGTTTGTCATGTTTCGGAAGCTGGGTCAGAACATTTATACTCAATATATCCTTTGGGCTTTTTCTCATGACTTGTACCCCAACTTCCTTTGACTATAAGAAAGATTTAATTTGATTTGACAGATATTCTGTTTCTCTTGGGCACTCATAAAAATTAGCTGTAAAATCCAGTGTCTATGGAGATTCTCAGTCATTCAGATTATTCAGAGTCCCTTCTTGGGAGAGGGGGCGGTCTAGAAATCCAAAAAATAAAAAAATAAATTATGTCTGTCCCAAAGGTGCTTTTTCAAGAGGCAACTGGACAATTGATAGCCAAGATGAAGGAGTTGTTGTTAGTTGCAAAGTCATGACCGACCCATCGCGACCCATGAACGACGTTCCTCCAGGCCTTCCTGTCTTCTACCATCCTCTGGAGTCCATTTAAGCTCATGCCTGCTGCTTCGGTGACTCCATCCAGCCACCTCTGTTGTCCCCTTCTTCTTTTGCCCTCCATCTTTCCCAGCATTAGGCTCTTCTCTAGTGAGTCCTTCCTTCTGATTAAGTGGCCAAAGTATTTGAGTTTCCTCTTCAGGATCTGGCCTTCTAAAGAGCCATCAGGGTTGATCTCCTCTAGGACTGACCTGTTTGGTCACCTTGCAGTGCAAGGGACTCACAGGAATCTTCTCCAATACCATTGTTCAAAAGTCTCAATTCTTTGGCGCTCAGCCTTCCTTATACTCCAACTTTCACAGCCACACATTGCAACTGGGAAAACCAGTTGCAATGAAGGAGAGTTCCTAGCTTTTAAAGCAAGAAAATGCAGTTATTTAACTTGTTAATGCGAAATAAGGACTCCATGAAAGAAAATAAACTCTACTTACTTCCTTTCTTCTCTTATTTCCTTTGAACTAATCCATCGCAAACTAAAATTGGGAAACATTTTTATTATCTCATATAGCTAGACAATAGATGGTCTCTTAATTATCCATATTTCATTGTTATTCCTTGAGATATATCCCATATTTACACTTACTACTTGGATATTTGACATATATGTATGTTTATGTTCACTTTTAAAAAATATATTGCTATTTTCTGGCCTTAGGGATGTAATAAAGTTATTTTATTTGATTCGGTTATCCAGGCTCTCCAGATTACAATGTCAATATTCTGCTCACAAAAGATCACAGAACTGATTTCCCCTTTAAGGCATCTTTTGTTTTCTACGAGGATAGAAAATTGCCCCAAATATCTTTGAAATGAATTGCCTTTTAACTGGGATTAATTTTGGCCTGACTTCAAACAGAACTTGAAGTAAAAGATAATCTAGTCAACATGAGTTACATTGCCAGCTCTAATCTAGTTTAATTGTGATTGATATTGCAGCTATATTCTTCCCACCAGTGGCTTACAGAATCTTCTAGAATCATCCATCCATCACTGTGCCAAAACAATGTAATGAAAATGAGCTTTATATCTCTTCAGTGATGGATAGATGGTGCTGTGAACACTTTGGAAGACATGGAAGACATGGAAGGCAAGGCCACAAGGAGTCAAAATGGAGCTTCAGAATATAAACTGATCAGCATGAACAACGTTGCTTCCTGCAAAAGCTCACGTGCCTTTGCTCCTCCTTTATGTCCTATGGGAGGAGCCAATCAACTCCAGGTTTACTCTCAAGTCATCCTTTTTTTTAAACTGTTCTTGCTTTCTGGAATCTCTGCGCATTCGTGCACTGGGAACAGGCTCCCACTGTTCCTCTGCCTCGCTAATGTCTGACTCTGGAGGCTCAGGAGGCAGCACATAACTCCCAGATGGTCGTGGCCCCCTCTCTGCCTCCGATGCAGAGCCCTCGTCTGAGCCTTCCCCAGCCTCCAGGACTGGCCCATGTTCCTCCCCAACCTCCTCACTATCCGACTCTGCTGCCATACGTATGTGCTGGTCTTGTTGTATTCGGGTCTTTTCTCATGTAAGATTGAGATTGTCTCGGCAACGTTTCGGCGAGGTCTCACGCGCCATCTTCATGCTGGTGTTTTTGGCCAAAACCATCTGAAAAACAAGATGGCAGCACCTATGGAGCCACCCGGAGAACCGGTTTGGGGGTGTGGCAGGCCTGCCGGTTCCAGTGACCCAGGCCGCCAAACCATTATTGGTTCAGCCGAACCAATCTAAACCGGTAGGAACCTACCACTGGTACGTGCTCACCAAACCGGTTGTTAAACTGGTTGCAGCCCACCACTGGCTACTTCACTTAAAGCAGGGGTGTCCAAACTTGGGAACTTTAAGACTTGTGGACTTCAACTCCCAGAATTCCCCAGCCAGCAGAGCTGGCTGGGGAATTCTGGGAGTTGAAGTCCACAAGTCTTAAAGTTCCCAAGTTTGGACACCCCTGACTTAAAGAATGAGTAATCCAGTTACAGAAAACAGACTTGGGACAAGAACATAAAGCTGCTTGGGTTCGGTTGAAGGCTACAAGACTTCACTACCAATAACTGAGATTATTTGTAGCCCAGGGTTGAAATGAGATGTCCTTGGAGCTGTATGAGCTTCCTTGTTTTCTTGCAGGCATTTCATCCTAGCTACTAGCACTGATGATGTTACCGAGTTAGGATAATGAAACGTCTGCACAAAAAAAGCAAACTCAGAGAGCATCAAGGACCCCTCAAGATTATACTATGCCAGTAAAAAGAAAGCAGATCCTGGGTGACTTACACTAATACCTCTTTTAAAATGCTCCCAGATACACAAATTCAGAGTAGGCTACACTTTATTGTTGTACTCTTCAAAGCTTTAAAATGGAAAGAATATTGAAAAAATAGGATACACGTATTTCACATACCTGTATTTTTCGGAGTATAGGACGCACCTTTTTTCCCTCAAAAAAGAAAATCTGAAAATCTGGGTGCGTCTTATACATCGAATACAAGATTTTTTTGCTTCCTGAAGCTTTGCGCCCTTCACCAAAATGGCTGTGCATAGCCTTATGAAGGCTCCCAGAGAGCTCCTGGGGGCTGGGGAGGGCAGAAATAAGCAAAAAAATGGGCCGTTTTTTGCCCCCCCCAGCAGCACTCTATAAGCCTCCATAAGGCTATGCATGCAGTTTTTTTTTGACAAAAATGGACCCGTTTTCGTGAAAAATGGGCCATTTTTTTATTGTTTTGGCCCACCCATCCACCCAGGGGCATTCTGCAAGCCCCCCCCCCGACTATTCATGCCTTTTATTTTTTAAAAATGGGCCCGTTTTTGCGAAAAACCGGCTGTTTTGGAGAGGTTTGCATAGTGGAAAACTATTTTTTTTCCTTTTGGAAAGCTCTTTAACTGATTGATGAGAATTAGATTGATCAAGTGCTGTGCCAGCAGAAACAAAGTCTTAGGTGCTGCAGATTGTCAGCGATTTCCTTCTCCAGCACATGATAAATACACCTGGAAACATCTACCTACCTATCTACTCTCTCTCTCCCTACCTACCTACTGTATTTCTCTCTCTCTCTCTCTCTCTCCCTCTATCTACCTACCTACCTACTCTCTCTCTCTCCCTACCTATCTACTGTATCTCTCTCTCTCCCTCTCCCTTTATCTACCTACCTACTCTCGCTCTCTCCCTACCTACCTACTGTATTTCTCTTCCCCCTCTCTCTATCCCTCTCTCTACATACCTACCTACACTCTCTCCCTACCTACGTACTATATTTCTTTCTCTCTCTCTCTTTCTATTTCTCTCTATCCCTCTACCTACCTACACTTTCTCTCTCTCTCTCCCTACCTACCTACTGTATTTCTCCCTCCCTCTCTGTTGTAGTTGGTCACTGAGGAGATGGAGTCAGAATGTGGTACAACGTATTTATTAACAATGAACTGACTGGAACCAAAACTAGCCGTCTGACAGCTATTTATACAACGAGCTGTCAGACGGCGAACCAATAGAAACGAAGGATTTCTCCTGCCGGCTGGCCGGCGCGCCTGAGCCAATCAGAGGGCCTCTCCACTCGACTGCCCTCTGCTGGCCAGGCTCGCCGGTACACAACACCCCTTTCCCCTGGATTGCGCAGGCGTAATCATCTAAGTACAATGGACATCTGCGCAGGCGTTGGGAGCGCCTCAGCAAAGATGGCGCCCCGCCAGAGGAGGAAGGAGTGTCGGTCCCGCTCTTGTGGCGAACAGGCCGCGAAGAGTCCTGGACGGGTCTCATTCCCGGCAATGCCCCGACGGGTGACGGTAAGCTTGCCAGCGCACCGGGAATGGCTGTTGCGAGATCGGAGCTAGCGGCGTCTGGACGGTCGAGCCGGCAGGTGGCGTCGTTAGGGCCTGGTTGATTTTTTGCTGTTGGTCTGAGTTCAGGCCCCTCTGGTCGCCGACGCATCTGACTTATGTGCCGCTGCCAATGTCTCCCATCATCGAGGAGGGCCCTGTAAGAACAGGGCCCCGTGATGTCAGTCACCCGTCCAGGTAGCCACTTGGGCTCGCCGGTGTAATTGCGAGCAAACACCCCCTCACCCACCAGAAAAGACCTGGGGGGGGGAGGAATAGCAGGGGAGGAAGGGTGGTAGAGGGGGTGAAATCGGTCGAGAAGGGAACGGAGGCGTCTGCCCATCAATAGCTCCGCGGGGCTTTTGCCCGTAGTGGGGCAAGGGGTGGAGTGTTGGGAACGGAGATAGGTGGAGATGCGGGAAGACCAGGGAAGGGCAGCCATGCGGGCAAGAGCTTCTTTAGCCGAACGAACGGGGCGTTCAGCAAGGCCGTTGCCTGCAGGGTGGTAGGGAGCAACGGGGGCATGGCGGATGCCCAAGGAGGCAAGGTAGGCCTGGAATTCTGCGGAGGAAAATTGCGGCCCGTTATCGGAAACGATAACGTCAGGGAGGCCATGTGTGTTAAATAAGGCATCTAAGACTCGGATGGTGGCCGAGGAGGTTGAGCTGGGCATGGGAAACAGCTCAACCCATTTCGACCAGGCATCCACCAGGAGGAAGAAGACCCGGCCGTCAATGGGGCCCATGAAATCGACGTGTAGCCGGCTCCATGGACCCATAGGGACTTCCCACTCCCGGGGAGGGGTAGTCGGGGGCGCAGCGCGCACCTGCTGGCACGGGGTGCAGCGTTGCACGAAGGCGGCAATGTCCGCGTCCATGGACGGCCACCAGACATAGCCGCGGCCGAGGCTCTTCATGCGGACAATGCCTGGGTGGCCGTCATGGAGGCGGGACAGAACAGCGGGCCGCAGGGAAGAAGGGACAACCACACGGTTGTCCCAAAGGAGACAATCCTGGAGGACGGAAAGTTCCAGGCGGTGGCGGAAGAAGGGGGACAGTTGGGGGTCAGAGGAGGCCGCGGACCAGCCCCAAGTGACAGCAGCCATGGCGCGGACAAGAAGAGGGTCAGCATGGGAGGCCTGCGCGATGTCTGAGACGGACATCGGCAGGCTGAGGTCGGCCAGGAGGCAGATAGAGTGGATTGGGGCTGGGTCTGTGACAGGCAGCGGCAGAGGGCAGCGGCTCAATGCGTTAGCGTGGGCGATGTGGCCGCCAGGCTTGTAGGAGAGGGTGTAATTGTACGAGGACAGGAATTCCGCCTAACGGGACATGCGGGGGGAGAGGATGGGAGGAGTGGGACGGTCCCCCGCAATAATGCCCAGAAGGGGCTTGTGGTCGGTGACAGAGGTAGTAATGGAAGCGTTTTACTCCCGCAACGGCAGCAAGGGCCTCCTTATCCAGCTGGCTGTAATTTTGCTCAGTTCTGGATAAGGTGCGGGAGTAAAAGGCTATGGGCGCTTCAGAGCCATCGGGGTAGGAATGGCTGAGAACAGCCCCGACGCCGAAGGGGGAAGCGTCGCAAGCCAAGGTCAGGGGAAAACGCTCGTCATACTGGGCGAGGACTGGAGGGGCAGTGAGCGAGCGTTTGACAGCTGCGAGCGCATGCGCCTTGCGGCTGGTCCACAACCAGGGAGAGGAAGAGTCCAGGAGGCGGTGAAGGGGTTCGGCCAGGGAAGCTTTGTGGGGGATAAAGGAAGAATAGAAATTCAGGAGGCCAAGGAAGGCTTGGAGCTCCACTTTGTTGGAAGGGGTGGGGGCTGAGAGGATGGCTTCGACCTTTGAAGGGTCGGGGTGGATGCCGTTGGCATCGATCAGGAAGCCAAGGAAGGTGACAGAGGGCACGCCGAGTTGGCACTTGGAAGGTTTAAGGTGAAGGCCGGCAGCACGGAACTGCAGAAGGACCTGGCGTAGTATTTTGATGAGTTCTAATCGATCGGCGGCAGCGATTAGAACATCATCAAAATAGGGGGTGACCCCGGGGATGCCATGGAGCAAACGCTCCATGAGCCCTTGGAAGATGCCCGGGGCCACGCTGACGCCAAACTGGAGGCGGCGGCATTTGAATGCGCCGCGGTGAGTGACTATCGTCTGCGCAAGCGCAGTGGCGTCATCGACAGGCAGTTGTTGGTACGCCTGCGCGAGGTCCAGCTTGGCGAAAATCCGACCCTGGCCCAGAGTGTGCAGGACGTGCTGCACCACGGGCACAGGGTACGGATGTGATTGGAGGGCCTTATTGAGAGTGGATTTGAAGTCCGCGCAGATCCTAATTGATCCGTCGGACTTCAAAGGTACCACTATTGGTGTCTCCCAGGGGGAGAAATCAACGAGTTCCAATACGCCTTGGCTAATGAGCTTGTCCAGCTCCGCGTCGACTTTAGCTTTTAAAGCAAATGGAAGCCGGCGGGCTTTAAGGCGGATGGGCGGAATAGAGGGGTCGAGGTTCAGGGAAATGGGTGAGCCCGTGTAGCAACCCAGGGAGGGAGCGAAAACATCGGAAAATTCAGAAAGGAGGGAGGAGAGAGAAGGAAGGGGGGAGGGAGGGGAGGGAGAGAGAGAGTGAACTCCTGCGATAGACAGACCCAGGGCGTTAAACCAGTCTAGGCCGAGGAGAGAGGCAAGGGGGTTTTTTACAATGAGGAGGGGCAGTTTCGCCTGCCGGGAGCCGAAAGTGATTTGAAAAAGTCTGCAGCCCATCAGGTCAATTACGTTGCCCTGGTAATCACGCAGCCGGCAGTCAGGGGGCTTCAGATGGTAGGGCCGGACCCAGGGCAGTAGGGAGCGAAGGGTGGCCCAGGACATTACAGATCGGGCCGACCCGGTGTCCACCTCCATAGGGCAGGGAACCCCCTCAATATAGATTTGGAGGTGCAGCTTACCCCGGCCCTCCAAAGTTGAGGAGGCCGAGTCAACAAGCCACTCCGGAAAGGCCTCAGCCGGGTCTCCCACAGAGAGCGAGTGCTGGCGGCGTGGAGGCATGGACGCCGGATGGCGGGGAGGAGGCGGCTGAGGGAGTGGGTTTCAGCGATCTTGTGGTGCGGAACGGCAGACAGCAGCTAGATGGCCCTTCCTGCCGCATTGGTGGCAGAGGGCTTGCCGGAATCTGCATTGAGAGCGCTGGTGGCGGCCGACACAGCTGAGGCACTGACGTCCATCTCTGGTGGAAAGTGCCTGGAGGCGGTCGGCGGTCTGGTCGACCTCAGTGCGAAAAGAGGCGGCAGTCGAAGGAGCGTAGGAAACGGTGGGTGCCGCGTAGGGAGAAGGCGGCACGTAGGCAGCGTGAGGGTGCTGGCTGAGATGGCTGAAATCCAGGGTGGATTGATCAGCCATCTCGTAGGCTCTGGCATCATCGACTGCGATTTTTAATGTCAGTTCGGGTCTAGCCAGGATGCGACGATGTAGCTTAACGTCGCGAAGCCCATAAATGAACTGCTCCAGCAGCGCCTCTTTCAGGTCGCTGAATTCACACAGGCTTGCCTCAGCGCGGAGAGCAGCAACATATTGGGCGATTGTTTGGCCCTCTTTTTGAATACACCGACGGAAATACTGCCGCCGGGCGAAGCGAGATGGCGCGGGCTCGTAGTGGTGCTTGAGGCAAGCCATGTGTTCGTCCCAGGGCAGTGAGTGGGCAGGTTCTGGAGCGGCAAGAGCTCTTGCGGTGGCGAACATCTCTGCCCCACAATAATTGAGGAAGATGCCGCGCTTCCGCTCTTGTGAGAGGCTGACGAGATCATGGGCTATGAGGAAGCACTCGAATCTTTCGAGAAACGCTTCCCAAACCTCAGCCTCTGGCCGGAATGGCGAAAAAGCGGCGTTAGAAGCCATCGGAGGCACGGTGTAGGGTTCCACGTCGCCCGTCCTCGTCGCCAGTGTTGTAGTTGGTCACTGAGGAGACGGAGTCAGAATGTGGTACAACGTATTTATTAACAATGAACTGACTGGAACCAAAACTAGCCGTCTGACAGCTATTTATACAACGAGCTGTCAGACGGCGAACCAATAGAAACAAAGGATTTCTCCCGCCGGCTGGCCGGCGTGCCTGAGCCAATCAGAGGGCCTCTCCACTCGACTGCCCTCTGCTGGCCAGGCTCGCTGGTACACAACCCTCTCCCTCTCCCTCCCTCCCTCCCTCCCTCCCTACCTACCTACCTACCTACCTACCTACCTACCTACCTACTCTCTCTCTCTTTCTTCCTACCTACCTACTGTATTTCTCTATCTCTATTTCTTTCTCTCTCTCCCCCTTTATCTACCTACCTACCTACCTACCTACCTACCTATTCTCTCTCTCTCCCTACCGATCTACTGTATTTCTCTCTATTTCTCTCCCTCTCTATCCCTCTATCTACCTACCTACTTTTTTTAAAAAAATTGCCTCTTCAAAACCTTGGTGCGCCTTATACTCTGAAAAATACGGTACATGGAAGCATATAGCCAATTGCTAAGAAATGACCTTGTGACACCAGTGTGTGTGTGTGTGTGTGTGTGTGTGTGTGTGTGTGTGTGTGTAAATATAAATAAATATAAATGGATGTGTGCGTATGTTCCAGCATAACTCTGGAACGCCTCGAACAACGGAATGCCGTTGATATAATTTACTTGGACTTCAGTAAGGCTTTTGATAAGGTAGACCATAACCTACTACTAGATAAAGTAGAAGAATGTGGGTTAGACAGCATCACCACCAGATGGATTGGTAACTGGCTGACCAACCGCACTCAACGTGTAGTTCTCAATGGAACTGCATCTACATGGAGGGAAGTATGCAGTGGAGTACCCCAAGGCTCTGTTTTAGGCCCAGTACTCTTCAACATCTTCATCAATGATTTGGATGAGGGAATAAATGGGGAACTCATCAAATTTGCAGATGATACCAAGCTGGCAGGAATAGCCAACACTCCAGAAGATAGGCTTAAGATACAGAAGGATCTTGACAAACTTGAACATTGGGCACTATCTAATAAAATGAAATTCAATGGTGAAAAGAGTAAGGTTCTACATTTAGGCAACAAAAACGGAATGCACAGGTACAGTATAGGTGATACCATACTCAGTAGTAGTAACTGTGAAAGGGATCTTGGAGTCCTAGTGGACAACCATTTAAATATGAGCCAGCAGTGTGCAGCAGCTGCCAAAAAAGCCAACACAGTTCTAGGCTGCATCAACAGAGGGATAGAATCAAGATCACGTGAAGTGTTAATACCACTTTATAATGCCTTGGTAAGGCCACACTTGGAATACTGCATTCAGTTCTGGTCGCCACGATGTAAAAAAGATGTGGAGACTCTAGAAAGAGTGCAGAGAAGAGCAACAAAGATGATTAGGGGCCTGGAGTCTAAAACATATGAAGAACGGTTGCAGGAACTGGGTATGTTTAGCTTAAGAGAAAGAAGGACTAGGGGAGACATGATAGCATTATTCCAATATCTCAGAGGTTGCCACAAAGAAGAGGGAGTCAAACTATTCTCCAAAGCACCTGAGGGTAGAACAAGAAGCAATGGGTGGAAACTAATCAAGGAGAGAAGCAATTTAGAACTGAGGAGGAATTTCCTGACAGTGAGAACAATTAATCAGTGGAACAGCTTGCCTCCAGAAGTTGTGAATGCCCCAACACTGGAAGTCTTTAAGAAGATGTTGGATAGCTATTTGTCTGAAACGGTATAGGGTTTCCTGCCTAGGCAGGGGGTTGGACTAGAAGACCTCCAAGGTCCCTTCCAACTCTACTATTGTATTATTATTGTAATTTCAACCAAAGTTGGTACACAGATGACTTACTCTCTGGAAACAAATACTGTGGGCGTAAGACACTCCTAACACCCCTCGGGGTGTTTCTGTTAAGATACAGCCTGTTGTGCCTTTAGATGGCTTCTACTTACTGCTGTAAAATGGCTTCTACTGTACAGCGCAATGGAGTTGCCATGGTAACAATTTCACAGTACTCCACAAGGTGGCTCCCTCTAATAAGGGGAAAAATTCAACATTAGAAATTGCAGAGTGTTGTTCCTTGATAAAGAAGGAACCTGGATATAGAATGCCAAGCCCTGGCTGATCTATTGGAGGTGGGAAACTGGGGGGAGTTTCAGTCAGTCTCCATCCCCCTCCCCATCATTTACCTAATGGGGCAGAAACTGAAGCAGAAATGACGGTGGCTGTAGAGAGGCTACATGCATCATCAAGCACCTTCTTGACTTTTGGATTCCTGAATTAAGCTCACCCCATTCAAAAGGGCAGACACGAAGCTAATCCCAACTGTCCTGAAGGGTGACATAAACGTGGCAAGCCGAAAGCTCCTCCCGACCAAGAAATGCAGTGCTGGAACAAGAAATGTCTTGTTTTAACAGAATTGGAAGGGATCTTGGAGGTCATCAGGTCCACCTCTCTGCCCAGGCAGGGAACCCTATATCATTTCATACAAATGGCTATCCAATCTCTTTTTCAAAAACCCAGTGGAGCAGCCACAACTTCTGGAGGCAAGTCATTCCACTGATTAATTCTTTTAACTGTCAGGAAATGTCTCCTCAGTTCTAGATTGCTTCTGTCCTTGATTAATTTCCATCCATTGCTTCTTATTCTGCCTTCTTGTGCTTTGGAGAATAGCTTGACTCCCTCTTCTTTGTGGCAGCCCCTGAGCTATTGTAAATCTGCTATCATGTCACCCCTAGTCCTTTTCACTAGACTAGCCATGCCCAATTCCTGCAATCCCTCTTCCTTCTTTAAACTGTTCTTTGATTGCTCTCAATGAAAAAACAGGCAAGGGGTTCATATTTCAGCAACAGCCACAAGCCATAACTTTGGGCGCAAGATTTCCCCCCCCACCTCATTTTCCTTTATGGCATACCTTGGGGCTACCTTGGACCCAGTTTCTAGAGACCACTCTTTTGTTTCAAAATAAATCTTGTAGATGGCGACAGATTTCTTCTTTTAGCAGAAAAGTTGGGCCAATTGTGGTTTGGGTTATTGTTTTGTAGGGCATACCCCCCCCCCTCCTAGAAGAATGAAATATTCTAGGAAATATTAAAAAGGCAGAATATTATATTTCCCTGGATGAGAAATGGAGAAACATGTTTTTAGGTAGGAAACAAGACTCACTCTTAATAGACTCCCCCCCACCATCCTCAGTAGCCCACAGCAGATGTCTGCACATAGCTAGGTCTATTCACAGGCAAATGCCCTACCCAAGATTAGCCCTCTACCCATCTCACCACATGGCACCTGGGAAGATTGCATCACCCAGAAAGAGTCAACCAAGCGTGGGACTCAGGACAGTCTACAGAGTTGTCCCTGTATGGCCCCATGGGAGTCTGACAACCAATCAGAATACAAGCTCAAATTCAAAAGCCCAGAGATGGCATGAAACCCAGGGCATTCTCAGCATCTCTCCCCTATTTCTGCTCAGGACCTCAAGCCATGTGAATCCTGTTCATAAATAAGCTTTCTTTCCAAGCAACTTCCATGAATCCAGTGTCTTTTTCCCCACTTGGAGCTGAACCCAGAAGGACATTTCTTCCAACAGTTTCATGCTCGTGTTCAGATCCAATGGCAGGAATGCCAGTGTGGCCTTTTCCTAATTAACAAATAATTTCAAATCGAGAAGTTAAAGGTACCGGGCTAGAAACTAGGAGGTCGGGAGTTTTAGTCCCACTTTAGGGATAAAGCCAGCTGGGTAACTCTTGGCCAGTCACTCTCTCAGTCCCAGGAAGCAGGCAAAGGGAAACTATTTCTGAAATCTTACTGAGAAAACTGCAGGGGTTACTCCAGAAGCCAAGACAAACTTGAAGGCACAATGTTTAATTTTTGAACAAAGGAAACTGCGGTACCATCTCTTCTGTGCCACATGATGGCAGTGTTTTACAGGAACACAAAATTTATCAGCTGATGACATGGCTCATGAAAGCTTGAAAAGGAGTTTTCCGAAACAATTACTGTGTTTCCCTGAAAATAGGTCAGGGTCTTATTTTCTTTTGACCCCCGAAATAAGTGCTTGGTCTTATTTTCGGGGAGTCTTGTTATTTTTGAGGTGCAGGAGGCAGCGAGCGTGGTCACTTTATGGCTGCTGCTGTGTTGCAATATTTTCAGGGCAGGGCTTATTTTCGGGGGAGGGTTTATTTTAGCCCATGAGCTCAAAAGCTCGATTGGGCTTATTATCTGGGGAGGTCTTATTTTCAGGGAAACAGGGTACAAGTAGAAAGATATGTCTACTGAGAGATCAGTCCTATTAAATTCAATGGGACTGTTGTTGTTAGTTGTGAAGTCGTGTCCTACCCATCGCGACCTAATGGACAACGTTCCTCCAGGCCTCTACCATCCTCTGGAGTCCATTTAAGTTCACGCTGACTCCTTTGGGAACTCCAGCCATCCACCTCATTCTCTGTCATCCCCTTCTTCTTTTGCCCTCCATCTTTCCCAGCATTAGGCCCTTCTCCAGGGAGTCCTTCCTTCTGATTAGGTGGCCAAAGTACTTGAGTTTCCTCTTCAGGATCTGGCTTTCTAAAGAGCAGTCAGGGTTGATCTCCTCTAGGACTCAATGGGACTAGATTTTACAACTTGTTAAGGGGATCTATTATAGCTGAACTCAATGGAGCTACTGGTAATTTCTGATTCTGAGTAGATCTATCTATCTATCTATCTATCTATCTATCTATCTATCTCTATCTATCTATCTATCTATCTATATCTATCTATCTATCTATCTATCTATCTATCTATCTCTATCTATCTATCTATATCTATCTATCTATCTATCTATCTATCTATCTATCTATCGATCGATCGATCGATCTATCGATCTATCGATCTATCATCTAAACATTCAATAAAATGAAAAATATTTTGTTAATATTATTTCATTCCTGCATAGGATAACTCAACTCCTTCTCAAAATACCGTTGTGTGGCCTCTTGATCTTTGCAGGGCAGACCCCTTTCCTCTAGTTTTTACATTCCACAAAAGTAAACTTTTTCTTTTAATTTAAAAAAATCAGGACTTTAATTGTTAATGGCCTTTCCTGCTTTTCAGGACCCCAATTTGTGGTTTTGTTGGTCTGCCGTCTCCCTGCCTAACCACATTTCCTCTTAGGATTAAGAGCAAATTTGTTAGCTTGAGCCTAGAATGGTGGAATAAATTTGAGGGCTATTAACAATTGTACACAACTGAACGGAAGGAAGAAGGGATAACCTGTCCATGGGATTTGAATACCCACCATGGGCTGTTTGTCTACCAATGCCATGTTGTTCCCAATTCTCATGGGCCTCTTCTCATAGAACAATTTTGCATCTTCCATGAATCAACAGCCCTGTTATGAAGTATTTCTACCACTTTTTTCCTTCTATTTTCTTTATCACTCTCATATTTTGAACCACAAGTTCACAATTTCACATTTTGGGTCAGCATAACTATTATCGGTGGTCCAAGATGCCACAACAGGCATCTTGGAATCTCATGAAAGAGAGACATGTTCCTCAAATGATATTTGGGCTGATAATTAGATTGGGAGAAAAATGCATTTGGTTGCAATGTGGATTCCAGCAACTAATATTTACAAAAGATCTTTGGGTTTGCACAGAACAAATAGTTGTAGTTCTTTTTTTTATATGAATAAGGAACTCTATTTAAACTGAAAATATCTATTCATTTGTTGGGAAATTATCTAGAGCTGTAGAACGAGAACCCAAGAGCTCATCTTTTGTGGTAAAAGGAATTTCATAGATAGGATAATTTTACTGGCATGTTTAAAGGCTACTACCATATATTTCCATGATGGTGAACCTATGGCATGCATGCCACAGGTGGCATGCTGAGCTCTCTCTGCAGGCATATGAGCCATCGGCCAGCTCAGCTTGCCTGCGCATGCGCACGTGCCTCCCATCGGCCAGCTGATTTTCAGATGTCTCTGCCGTGCATGCAGGAGACACACACGGATGCACCGGGGTCACGCGCACTTGCGTGGGGGACAGGGGGGGAGCATGGGGGGGGGGCGGCACCCCTCTTGCTCTGTTTTTGGTGCCAGGAGGCTTCAGGGAGGGCTTCAGGGAAGGCCGGGAGAGGCCATTTTCACCCTCCCGGAGCCTCCAGAGCCTGGGGTGGGCGAAAAACGAGCCTACCAGAAGTTTCGGAAATCCAGAAACGGGTCTGTTTCTGGCCTCCAGAGCCTCTCAGAGGCTCAAGGAAAGCCTCCAGAGCCTGAGGGGGGCAACAACGCCCCCCTCCAGTGGAGTAGGAGGCTGAGTAGGCCATGTGGAGGTGGTGCAATCATGCATGCACAGGGGGCAGGTGCATTGCATTGTGAGTGTCTGCGTGCATGATTTCAGCACGTAAGGAGAAAAAGGTTAGCCATCACTGATATATTTTATACCATTAGATGTCAGGAAAACTTCATGTTTCAATTGAAGAGTAAGATAAACCTATGTTAATAAAATGCAAATGTGTATATTTGATATTACTGAGGAGGGTTTTGGTTTGTCTTCAAAATTTCAAAGTGGATGCTCCTAGAAAATGCAGACTTTCCCACCAGCACATGTAAACATTAGGTGGTGCTTCCATCACCGGTTGTGGCCGTGTTAGTGTTTTTTTTTATCTCCCAGGATGCCTCTGACAGCATCAATTCAGGACTATATCACACAGACATGGTCCCCCACAGACCTCTATACAGAGGTCAGTCTTGGACACAGCTAACACAGCTTTTAATGTATTACATTTTCAGGGGTGGGCTTCAAAAATTTCAGCAACAAATTCTCTGCCTGGTTGCTAGGTGGGCGTGGCCATGGTGGGTGTGGTCCAGTGGTGGGTTTCAAAAAATTTTGGAACCTACTCTGTGGGTGTGGTCTCCTTTGTGGGAGTGGCTTGCTGGCCATGTGACCGGTGGGAGTGGCTTGCCGGCCATGTGACCGGGTGGGAGTGGCTTGCCGGCCAAGTTCAGAGAACACCAAAGAACCCCACAGTCCTCTCCCTCCTTATCTTTTTCCTTTTTGTCCTTCGACTTCTCCTCCTCCTCCTTTCCCTACAACCCCACTCCCTTCTAGCACTGATGATGTTGCCTAGTTTGGTAATGAAATGTCTGTAAGAAAACCACCAAGCTCAGAAAGCAGCAAGGATCCCACTATCCCCCACCTCCTCTTTCTCCCTTTCTTTCTCCTTTTTGTTCTTACATCCCTACGACCCATCCGCTCGCATAGAGAGGGACTTCTCCAGGTGCCGTCCACCAGACAGTGCCATGGGGCGGCGCCTAGGAACAGAGCCTTCTCTGTGGCGGGCCCAGCCCTGTGGAATGACCTCCCCCCGGATATTAGGACCACTACTGATCTCCGCTCCTTCCGTATAAAGCTCAAGACCCACCTATTCCAAATAGCCGGCCTGGCTCAATCATAACTTCATAACGCTCCTGATGGGTTTTTTAATTCAGTAATTTTATTTAATGGGATTTTAAATTGTGTTTTTTAATTGTCTTTCACTTATGAGTCTACCTCCTCCATGCACATGTATATGTCTTTGTTCTTTATGTATATATGTTTGTCTTTATCTGTATTTTATCTGTTTTGATTGTACGCCGCCCCGAGTCCTTCGGGAGAGGGTTGCGGCTAATCAAATAAAATTATTATTATTATTATTATTATTATTATTATTATTATTATTATTATTATTTCTCCTCCTTCCCCCCCCCACCCCACTCCCTTCTAGCATTGATGATGTTACCTAGTTTGGTAATGAAATGTCTGTAAGAAAACCACCAAGCTCAGAAAGCAGCAAGGATCCCACTATCCCCCACCTCCTCTTTCTCCCTTTCTTTCTCCTTTTTGTCCATTCTCCTCCTTCCCCCCACCCCACTCCCTTCTAGCACTTCACCAGCTCGGGCATGACCGGATAAGTTTCTCTTCTCAGAAATGTCTTCTCAGTGGAGCGGTGGCAGCCCGAGAAGACATTTCTGAGAAGAGAAACTTCTCCGGTCGGGCTGCGCACGTGTGATCCGAGCAACCACGCGGTTCACCTCACTGACTGTCTCCCTGGCGACGGGATGGTGCTTGCCGGCGCTCCACCAGCTCGGGCGTGACCAGAGAAGTTTCTCTTCTCAGAAATGTCTTCTCAGTGTCCCTTTGAGGTACTTCGACCCCCGGGAGGGAGGGTGTGGGGGGGCGTAACTCCAGCCCCACATGCACACACACACACATTGCTCAATAACCCTAACCTTCGCGCTCTTATCTGCGCTCTCCTCGGCTCCTCACGACTGCAATAGATGTCCAAAATTGGCTTTTGGTGCTAGGGTTTCCGGCCCCCACCGCTTCTGGATGTCTATTGCCGTTGCGAGGAGCCAAAGAGCACGGAGAAGAGCGCGAAGGTTCTTGGCGCTCCGCGAAGCTACGAAAGTGGCTGGGAGAGGCGTGTGGCTTGGTTTAGCCTCTCTGGACATCGCAGCAGCAGCCCCAAGTGCGCCGATCTCACCATTTTTTGCATCGGGGCATGCTGCAAGGGGGGGGGGGAGTGAAGACCTTTTCCAGCTGGTGCAAAGGGCCTCCCCAGACTTGCTTCAGTGAGCACGGGCCCACACCTCCACTACCAACAATCCAGAAAAGGTCTTTACTCCCTATCTCTTGCAGCAAGCCCCGATGCAAAAAACGCCAAGGCCTTGCGAGTGAGTGACAGGGGCAGGGCAGGAACTTACTTCCGGGTTCATTGACCAACCGGATCGCATGATCCGGTGCGAACCGGCAGAAACCCACCACTGGTGTGGTCTTCTTGGCCTCCTGC
This sequence comes from Natrix helvetica, assembly GCF_964273705.1. Lineage (NCBI taxonomy): Eukaryota > Metazoa > Chordata > Lepidosauria > Squamata > Natricidae > Natrix > Natrix helvetica. The sequence continues at coordinate 65,650,395 of NC_138558.1, read as the reverse complement.
ACCGCGGAGGTGGGGAGGAATTTTTGCCTCCCTTCTCCAGGGTCTGGAACCTTTCTTCGACACTCTGGGAGGGCGAAAACGGTCTTCCCCGGACTCCAGAGGACTTCCGGAGCCTGGAAATCAGTGTGTTTCTGCACTTCCGGAACTTCTGGGAGGGCCATTTTTCACCCTCCCAGAGCCTCTGCAGGGACCCTGCACTTGCCTGGCATCCAAAATGGGCCACTTGGAGACTCCTGGGAGTGGTGGGGTGGAGTGGGAGGGGCCAGCCAGTCCCTGCAAAGACCAGTTTGGCGAACCAGGTGTAAAATTAGCATCCAGTTCACCTGAACTGGTCCAAACCAGCTGAATCCCACCCCTGCATTGTGTATTCAATAATCAGTCATGGAAGGTACACAGGATCAGTGTTGGGTTGCAGGCGGTATGCCCCGGTACAGGAGTACTGGTGCCTGCCCGGAGCACCGGGTACCGTTCCGGTACGGTGCTCCGGAGGGCCCACCTGCCCGCCCTTCATCCTTACCTGTCTTTAAACTCTTTGGTGCTTCCGTGCATGGGCATGGTGCGTACAGTGCCTGCGTGATGCTCCGCTGAGCAGCTGGAGCATTACGGAGGCTCGCGGAGGGTTGCTGGAAGGTAGGACCCATGTGTGCACTGCGCACGTTCATGTGGAGGACGCTAGGCACTGTTGCAACCATACTGGTTGCAATGGGACCCAGAACCCACCACTGCACCGCATGTACATGCACAACTGAGTTTTGTGCATGCAATGTAAAAATAAATGCTTGTCTCAGAAAGGTGGGGCCATGCGATTTTATGATTTGTACATAGGCATACATAGGCGGGCTATCCGAGCCAAATAATTCTCTTTTAGAAGTGACAGCGCAAGAAAATAAGCTGTGTTTGGGAGTCAGGTTGTGCCTGCACAACAAATTAAAAAACCAGGATCCATGAACACCAACAGCTGGCATTCAAATAGCACAATCCCAAATCTCTCTATCCACCCTGATACCAAACAGCACCAGTTTGATTGGAGCAACACAAAAACCATCGGCCACGCTCGTGCATTCATCCAAGCCTGGCACTCCACAAGCAATTCCATCAACAGACACACTGACCTACAACCAGCCTGTGAACCATTCAGAATCCAAATGAACCATGCAGCCAACCAGAGACAGCACTGACCCTCAACCAACTCACACAACGGTCCCTCCATCAGCAGTTCGCCTCCCAATGACCCTGACTGGATATAACCTCTCTATCACAAGACTCACAGACGACTCAGATGACCCATCACAAGACTTGACACACCTACACTTGAAGCCCTTATAAACAGAACATGGACACTGACATCCCTTAAACTCTGATGAAGATGTTATCTAGCCTGGTAATGAAACATATAAACAGGGCTGGCTCCCAATGAGCAGATGACCAATTTAGACCAAAGCAAAATGTTCTTCATCCACTCTTGGTTTGCCCTTTTGACTAAATAAGAGCAAACGGAAGTGTTTGCTGTATCAACTAAACCCCCAAAGAGCTGCCTAGTTCCCTGGTTCAGGTTTAATCTCACCATTTCCAGCCAAGGATCCAGAGGTGGGATTCAGCTGGGTTGGACCAGTTCGGCGAACTGGTTGCTAATTTTGCATCTGGTACACCAAAGCAGTAGTTGGAAGGACTGGCTGGCCCTGCCCACCCCTCCCCTCCCCACCCAGGAGTCTACATGTGGCCCATTCATCATGTAAATGCAGAGCCTGCACGGAGGCTCTGGGAGGGAGAAAATGAGCCTTCCGGAAGTTCTGGAAGTCCGGAAGCGGACCTGTTTCCAGTCTCCAGAGGACCTCCAGAGCCCAGGGGAGGCTGTTTTTGCTCTCCCAGAAGCTCGAGGAAAGCCTCTGGAGCCTGGGGAGGATGAATATTCCTGCCCCCTGCTGTGGTGCAGAAGGCCAAGTAGGCCACACACAGCATGGCCACGCCCACCCAGTAACCTGGCAGAGAACTGGTTGCTAAACATTTCCAATCCCACCCCTGCAAGGATCCTAAGGTATTTCAACTCATTAAACCCTAGACAGCAAGAAAGTGGATTTTACCTGGGTTTAGTGGCCTTTTAGCACATTAACATGTGAGCAGGAATGTTAGGGTGTGAATTCCGCCCTGGATATTAATGAGTATGGATCTTGGCATATCCTTGAAGTATACTTTTGAAATAAGCAAAAATAAGCCCGAGGCATAATCTAAGAAAAAACATTTTATTGTAAAGAAAGTAAAAATACAAACTTACTAACTAAATAATTACATCTTGGCAGAGTTCCTGTCTTCCTTGCATACAGACAAAGGAAGAAAGGTAAAGTGAAGGTATGTGGAATGTATGACATGCGCAGTGAATCATTGCTGATAAGAGACAGTTCATTCTGCCGTATAACTCAGAATGTAGGCACAGCTGGCAAACCAAATAAGGGCAGTGACAAGGAAGTCCATAGACTACAAAGCAATAAAGACACAAATTAAGCAAATGCTGATAAGGCTTATTAAACAAAACATAACAGGTGGGGGGAGGGGAATAACTGCATAGGACCGGAAATATCTTTATATAAGACAGGGGTGTCCAAACTTGGGAACTTTAAGACTTGTGGACTTCAACTCCCAGAATTCCCCAGCCAGCCATGCTGGCTGGGGAATTCTGGAAGTTGAAGTCCACAAGTCTTAAAGTTCCCAAGTTTGGACACCCCTGATATAAGACAATAAAACAAAATGCAGCAGGACCGTCTCATGTTCAAAGGCATCTGGAGACCTACCCCAGATTATTTAACTAAAGTGCAGTTCTCTTTTCAGATAGGTCTTTTTGAGGCTTGTCTCTTAGCTCTGATTCAGAGAATATGTATCTTTTAGCACTCATCACTTCTGTTCTTTTGAAAATGGATCTTCTCAAGTCTGCCACCTGCAATCCATCATGCACCAACAGAGAAAAGAAACTTGATTGACCCTAGCAGTCTCGCTCCCTACACCAGGTTGTTAAGGTCGTGATCAAAGATCTGAGGTCGTTCTATGCTGGTATCATTGATTAAGCTTCTGAGATAAACACTTACCTCACTCTGGCCTGATACCAGGTCCCCAAAAGCAAAGGCCTAAAATATGCAATCTGTATTATCCCACTAGCATCTGGTTTGCAGCCTTCCTGCACTGAAAGAGGGAGGAAATGTACAGAGGGAAAAGTTTACCTCAGTGGTAAAATTCAAAAATGTTTACCACCGGTTCTATGGGCAGGGCAGGGGAAGGATATAGCAAAATCCCCATTCCCACCCCACTCTCCAGCCAGCCAGAGGTGGTATTTGCCAGTTCTCCGAACTACTCAAAATTTCTGCTACCGGTTCTCCAGAACCTGTCAGAACCTGCTGGATTTCATCCCTGGTTTGCCTTCTTGAAGCTGTTTGCCTTTGTTCCACAACTCCACTACAGAAGCCCAGAGCAAGTGATGAAGAGGAGCTGAAACAACAGAATAACAGAGTTGGAAGGGAACTTGCAGGTCTTCTAGTCCAACCACCTGCTCCGGCAGGAAACCCTATACCACAAGTGGTGATCCAATCTCTTCTTAAAAGCCTCCAGTGTTGGAGCACACCCAATGCCATGCCCCCATCGGCAGGGGTGACATTCAAAATTTTCCCCCACCAGTTCTGTGGGTGTGGCTTGGTGCTGGGGGTTCCTGTGACTGAGTGGGCATGGCCAACTCGATATAACTCATGCTCACTCAGTCACATGACTCCCCCACCAAGCCACGCCCACAGAACTCAGTAGGAAAAAAATGGGTGTATGAGCATGAAAAGGGATCATAGTGAATGCTGTGGCAGAAAAAAGTCGAACCTTTTTCCCTACATCAGGGGTGTCCAAACTTGGGAACTTTAAGACTTGTGGACTTCAACTCCCAGAATTCCCCAGCCAGCATGGCTGGCTGGGGAATTCTGGAAGTTGAAGTCCACAAGTCTTAAAGTTCCCAAGTTTGGACACCCCTGCCCTACATTCACAGTGCAGCTGCTGCTCCCTTTATGGTCCCCCTGGCCCCTCCCCTGGGGACTACCTTAGAGGGACAGGCTGCTGCAGCTCTGTTGTGAATGGAGGGAGAAACATTCTGATTGGGTGGGCGGGTCGAGCAGCCGGAAGAGGTGAGCGGCGAGCAGACAACCGAGCAGGTGTAGGCGTGGTCAACAGGGGTGATTTTTACCAGTTCGCCAAACTGATTCAAATCATCCCCACCGGTTCGCCCAGTCAAATTTCACCCCTGCCCGTTGGAGCTTGAATCTGCATTGGAAGACGAACTGGCACTGGAGCAGATGGAGATCGAGGGGGCAACTTCGTTGGCTTGGAAGAAAAATGGGGAGGAGCAGGGCCAGTCAGGCCAGGGCTTTTCAGGATTGGGACGATTTGTAGGAAGGAAGGGGGGCAGGATGACCGAGAGAGACTAAGCAGTGAAAATGAGAGACAGAGCTCAGGCAATGAGCAAGGACCATCCCTCCACGGAGAGTGGAGAGAAGGTGAGAACAGAGTAGACTGACCCAACTACTCAGGAGGAGAGTGCCCCGCCCTCTTCAGAAGGCATACCTGAGGACTGTGGCTTAAGGAGATGCTGTGGGGAAGGGCATTTGTGAGGAACAAACACTGAATTCCTGGAGTGATGAGTGCCGATTTTTGAACTTTCCTGGATTCCTTGCATTCTTTCTGGATTACTTAATTTTTAAGTAACTGTTACTTAAGGTCATCTAGTCCAACTCCCTGCTCAAGGAGGAGACCTGCATTAGGGATTCGAACTGCCTAACTGCCAGTGGCGTAGCGTGGGTTGTCAGCACCCGGGGCAAGGCAAGTAATTTGCGCCCCCTAACCCGTGGATTTTAGCACTAGATTAGTTAAAGAAACCCTTACCCCCTAAGCACATGTATTGTTTGTTATGAAAATACTGATGTAATTAAAGTAAAATGCATCTAAATACAAGTTTATTTTCAAACACTTTATTGAGTTTAGTGATCCTGCCTATGCCCTGCTAAGTGTCCAGCGTGCCCCCTTTCAATGTGGAATGACCAGCATGCCCCCTTTCAATGCAGAGAGACCAGCATGCCCCCTTTCAATGCAGAATGACCAGCGTGCCCCCTTTCAATGCGGCCGCCCCCCCTGCACCCCCCACGCTACGCCACTGCCACAGAAGCATCTTTGGACAATGATGGCTCGCTCGGCTAAGAAAGGGAGATGAGCACTGGCCCCTAGAATCAGACATAACCTTTGCCTTTTATAAGTATTACAGATAGTCCTTGACTTACAACCACAATTGAGCCCAAAATTTATGTTGCTAAGTGAGACATTTGTTAAGTGAGTTTTGTCCTATGTTAAGAAATTGCGGCCAGTTTCTTGCCACAATTGTTAAGTGAATCACTGTAGCAGCATGGTTGTTAAGTGAATCTGGATTCCACATTGACTTTGCTTGTCAGAAGGTCGTAAAAGGGGATCCCATGATCCCACAATACTGCAAGTCATAAACACGAGACAGTTGCCAAGCATCTGAATTTTGATCATGTGACCGTGAGGATATTGCAACTGTCATAAGTGTGAAAAATGGTCATAAGTCACTTTTTAAAGTGATGTTGTAACGTCAAACAGTCACTAAATGAACTGTTGTAAGTCAAGGACTTCAGTCTGTCTCACTAGGTATAGATATTTGTTAATATTTTCATAATGACCTTTGAGGGAGTTCTGTATACAGTCACAATTAACAGAGAGTGCTTAATTTGAATCTCTTTAGTCATTTCCTACATTCTACCTTGCACTTGGCTAGGAAGAATTTATTATTTAAGAGTATTGCATCTAATTAAGATGTCAGCCTCTGCTTTTTAGTCATCAAAGTTAGGTATTTTCTATTGCAATTATCTAGTATTTTGTATAATTACATAATTATATTCCTTGCTTGAATACTTTCTTCTTGAAGATAACGTAATGATATTTAACAGAATCAAATGCACATTTCTTCCCTTAGAAATCATAAATCAAATCTACAGGTATAGGATGGAGGACATGGTGATGTCTTGGTAATAGAACTTATGCAAGCATTTTGAAAAGATAAAATAATTGCATACAATATATGAGTGAATGTTGCAATGTGGCTGCAAAAAAGGCAAGCACAATTTGTATACTTTTCAAATCACAGGAAGGAAGTGTTCCCTTTCATTCTGTGTTGGCCAAATCGCATGCTGAATTATTGTGTACAATTTAGAGCATCACACTAAGAAGGATTTAGACAGATTCGGAAAATAACAGCAGAAATAAATGCAAGGGAATTTAATATGCTCCAGTTATTGTGTCTGCAACTTTAGGATTATATTACTCAATGGCAGCTGTGTTTTATGTACTCCCAAACACAGAGACTTTCACAAGACCATCCTAATGTCCAAACACTTTATTTTGCTTACTATTGATTTAAATTCCCAAGAACAGAAACTGGATTGCCAAGATTGGTCAAACACGCCTGCTTGCAGAAGAATCATATTATGAGGGGTCTTTGGTGCTCTTTGAGCTTGCTTGTTTTCTTGCAGAGGTTTCATTACCCAAACTAGGTAACATCATCAGTGCTAGTAAGGAATGTGGCGTCACTAGCACTGATGTTACCTAGCTTGGGTAATGAAACGCAAGCAACTTCAGGGAGCACCAAGGACCCCTCATATCAACCCTGAGGTACAAATATTTCTCTTTTATTAGAATCATACTACTTTACTCCTGAATCCACAGATTGCACACGTCTTATTCTTTAATTAGGCATGAATTTGTATGAATGCAATTTAGTCAACAAACCACAGCTAAGCCAACTATGGCTTTTCATGGAAACAGATTTCAACCCCCCCCCCCCAGGTAAATCCATAATTTGCTTACTCCTAATTATTTCGCTAAGCCCGACCTGTCTCTGCTCACACATAACGTGTGACTTAAATGCACATCTTGATTTACAAGCCACAAGTAAGCAAACCACCACCTGTTTTACACAGCTGCATAAATATGTTCGCCCGCTTTGGTTTCTTCCAGATTACTTGAGGGATGTAAGAGACTTTTGAAGTCCCACACAAACATTTAGCGGAACCCAAATTATGTTAGTATCAGAGAAAAAGGTTAGCCGGGACCGACATGTTTCACCCTGGCACGACTTCTATTCTTCGAAGAGCTGCGTGAACGGGAGGGCAAAGCTCTACCAAGCGGATTTCAGCCCAACCCCCCCCCCCAGCAGATCTAAGTTGGCCCCAAAAGTAGCAGCTCTGCAATCGCCTTAAAGGCGCAGGAGGTCCGTCGGGGGGGGGAGAGGGGGGAAGGCCAAGAGCGGCCACGAAGGACCGACAAGGGGCAAATGTCTGGCGTAGGGAGGCGCTGGCGGTGTCTTTAAGGCGCTGTCCCCGCCCCGTTTTCAGACTGCTGGACACCCCGCCTTCCTCCTGCCGAACCGGTGGCGGAGGAGCGGGCAGTACCGTGAGAGCTACGAGCCGCAGGTGTAGGCAGACGAGCGCTCCCGCGAGTGCGAGCGCGCCCCTCTCAGATGTTGCGCCGGCCCCCCCTGCACCCCCCACGCTACGCCACTGCTAACTGCCAACCTTTCTGATAGACAAGCTCAGTGTCTTAGCCACTGAGCCATCTTGCCTGGCTCCTTTGCTTCCCGGACTTCTTGACTTGCCCTCATGTGTGGCCCTCCCAGGCTCCGTTTTCAGCTGCGACAGCCTCCTGCCACCCCCTGCTTCTGAGAAAATGGAGCTCGTTTTCACTGCCAGAGGGTGATAAGAGACCGTCGCAGCTGAAAATGGAACTCTGAAAATGGAACTATGGAGCCCATTTTCGCTGGCAGAGCTCTTGGGCCACCAGAGATGCCCCCAACTTGAGTGATGTCAAGCTGACCACGCCCACCACGCCCCCAAGGTCAAATGCAACTCTGATGCAGCCTTCAATGAAATCAAGTTTGACACCACTGATCTGTTGCATCAACCATATAAGAGATTTTTATTAAAAATTCTCTATATACCACTCATTTGGTTACACTGTTCCATTAGTGTCCTTCCCATATGGTCCAATTTACTCAGGCCCAGTATGGAAAAGATCCTGGAATATTTATCAGGAAAAAACATGCAAGATATTAGTGAATTCTCAATATTAAAACTTTATAGGAGAAGAATACTTAAAATATATATGGAGAAGGTAGGTACTGTATTCTAGTCTAACAGTTGGGACAATAGAACAGGAAGTAGATATTCCATTTTTCTCCTCTAAATCTCTTTCCTCTTGGAAATGTCAGCAACTTCATTTTCTATTTTAAAATTGCCCTTCCAAAAAATAATCTTCTTAAGGGCACTGCAATTAGCATGTGTGGGTAATTATCAAACTTGGCAAAGGACAGCGTCATTATAACAATGTCTTAAATCACTACAGTGATTTTTCCAAACCCGCACACCGCTTGGAACAGATGGAGCCACCTTCTTCAAGGTGATGGAAAAGAGGCATTGGAGCAATCCAGGTGTCCTCAAATGCCACCTCGGTTCATTTTACTGAATAAAAAAAAGAAAATTAAAGAGGACCAAGTACTTGGGTTGGAAATGATGTCTTATTATCAATCAACAGAAGGAGCTGCTGAGATTTTTTTCCTGAAGTCTGACCTTGAAGAAACCAACTTTCAACTTGGTCTCTTAAAGACCCATAAAGAACTTTCAGTACCTTGCAGGAAGATATATCCCAAATATAACAACAAAAGAGATCTAAAACGCTCACACTTTTATCAATGTGCTTTAAAAAATTGGCTTTTCCATGTTTATTTTTCAAAGAGAAATTCAAATTGTATAGACACGATAGCAGTGTTCCAATATCTCAGGGGCTGCCACAAAGAAGAGGGAATCAACCTGTTCTCCAAGGCACCTGAGGGCAGAACAAGAAGCAATGGGTGGAAACTAATCAAGGAGAGAAGCAACTTAGAACTGAGGAGAAATTTCCTGACAGTTAAAACAATTAGTCAGTGGAACAGAAGTTGCCTCCAGAAGTTGTGAATGCCCCAACACTGGAAGTCTTTAAGAAGAGATTGGATTACCATTTGTCTTAAATGGTATAGGGTTTTCTGCCTAAACAGGGGGTTGGACTAGAAGACCTCCAAGGTCCAGGGGTGGGTTCTAGCCAGCATTACTGCCAGTTTGCTCATGTGCATACTTGGTGCGCGCATGCACAATTCAATTGAAATTGTTCTGCGCATGTGCAGAACTCCAAAACAAGATGGCAGCGGCAACTGCGGTGACCAGGGAACGGGTTCGGAGGCGTGGCCAGCTTGGGTCGCTTCCGGTTCTGCAACCCAGGCCAGCATACCACTACTGGTTCGGCCGAACCGGGCCAAACCAGTAGGAACCCACTCCTGCCAAGGTCCTTTCCAACTCTGTTATTCTATTCTATTCTATTCTATTCTATTCTATTCTATTCTATTCCATTCCATTCCATTCCTAGTCCTAGTCCTAGTCCTAGTCCTAGTCCTAGTCCTAGTCCTAGTCCTATTCCATTATTCCATTGCATTCTATTTTATTTTAGGATTGCAATATTTCAAAGTACATTTTTATTATTTGCTTTAAGTCTTTCAATACAGGGTTTGTATATTTTTCTGCACTATGACAGAAAACATTACATTATGTTATTTTAGCTTGTAAACCTTATTCTTTTTCAGTTATAAGAAAATATGCCACACAGGCTTCCTACTCAATTTACTTTTTCCTCGATTCCTTTTGTCTTTGTTATTTTCCAGCCGCTTCCTGATTCAAACTGATTTGCTATAATCCTATTTAAAGATATCAAAGTGCTACTTGTCCTAAGCAGACCTTCTCAACCTGATGCCTCAAGTAGAATTCCCAGTCAGTCAGTGGTGGGGTACGACCGGTACGCCTCGGTACGGCTGTACCGATGCCTGCTGGGAGCACCAGGTACCGTTCCAGTACAGTGCTCCGGTGGGCCCACCTGCCCACCCGCCTTCTTTACCTGTATTTGAGCCGATTGGGGCTTATGCGCATGGAGCGTATGGCGCCTGCGTGACTGGAGCAGCTGGACCGTCGTGGGCGGTAAGTACGCATGTATGCGCTGCTCGCGTGCTGCGCGCATGCATGTGGTGGGCACCCAGCCCCGTTGCACTGTATGGGTTGCAACGGGATCTGGAACCCACCACTGCCGTCAGTGGAATTATGTGGGTTGACAACTCCATAAATAGCAGCCCCAATACATATTGCAGCACCAGGTTGATGAAGATTTGGTTGAATCAAAATCATATGAAGTATTAGTACTGCTTTATAAAAGCCTTAGTAAGATCACACCTGGATACAGTTTTAGTCACCATATTGCAAAAAAGATGTTGAGATTTTGGAAAATTGCAAAGAAGAGCAACTAGGAGGAAAAAACATACAAAGAACTGTTGCAGGAATTGGATATGGCAACTCTAGAGAAAAGAAGGACTAAAGGGGGACATGATAGCAGTATTGCAATATTTCAGGGGCTGCCACAAAGAAGAGGGGATCCACTTATTTTCCAAAGCACCAAAAGGCAAGGCAAGTTACAATGGATAGAAAATTAATCAAGAGAGAGTAGCAAAAGGGAATTAAGGAGAAACTTCCTAACTGTGAGAACAATTAACCAGTAGAACAGTTTGCCTTCAGAAGTTGTAGGTGCTTCATCACTGGAGATTTTTAAGAAAAGACTTAAAAACCTGTCTGAAATGGTATAGGGTCTCCTGCTTGAGTAGGGGGTTGACTAGAAGGCTTCCAAGATCCCTTCCAGTTCTATTCTGATTGATTTATACAATTTATACAATAGCAGAGTTGGAAGGGACCTTGGAGGTCTTCTAGTCCAACCCCCTGCCTAGGCAGGAAACCCTATACTTTTTCAGACAGATGGCTATCCAACATCTTCTTAAAGACTTCCAATGTTGGGGCATTCACAACTTCTAGTGGCAAGTTATTCCACTGATTAACTGTTCTAATGTCAGGAAGTTTCTCCTCAGTTCTAAGTTGCTTCTCTCCTTGATTAGTTTCCACCCATTGCTTCTTGTTCTACCCTCAGGTGCCCTGGAGAATAGTTTGACTCCCTCTTCTTTGTGGCAACCCCTGAGATATTGGAACACTGCTATCATGTCTCCCCTAGTCCTTCTTTTCATTAAACTAGACATACTCAGTTCCTGCAACCGTTCTTCATATGTTTTACCCTCCAGTCCCCTAATCATCTTTGTTGCTCTTCTCTGCACTCTTTCTAGAGTCTCCACATCTTTTCTACATTGTGGTGACCAAAACTGAATGCAGTATTCCAAGTGTGGCCTTACCAAGGCATTATAATGTAGTATTAACACTTCACCTGATCTTGATTTTATCCCTCTGTTTATGTAGCCTAGAACTGTGTTGGATTTTTTGGCAGCTGCTGCACACTGCTGGCTCATATTTAAATGGTTGTCCACTAGGACTCGAAGATCCCTCTCACAGTTACTACTACTGAGCAAGGTATCATCTATTCTATACTGTACCTGTGCATTCCGTTTTTGTTGCCTAAATGTAGAACCTTACTCTTTTCACCATTGAATTTCATTTTATTAGATAGTGCCCAATGTTCAAGTTTGTCAAGATCCTTCTGTATCTTAAGCCTATCTTCTGGAGTGTTGGCTATTCCTGCCAGCTTGGTGTCATCTGCAAATTTGATGAGTTCTCCATTTATTCCCTCATCCAAATCATTGATGAAGATGTTGAAGAGTACTGGGCCCAAAACAGAGCCTTGGGGTACTCCACTGCATACTTCCCTCCATGTAGATGCAGTTCCATTGAGGACTACACGTTGAGTGTGGTTGGCCAGCCAGTTATGAATTCATCTGGTGATTGATGAAACTGTCTGTAAATAAGTTGCCTAAAGAGAAAACCATATCATGTTTGATGGTAAAAGATATTCCTGTGTTTAATAGCATAGGTTGTGTCTACAACTTCATTGGATGTGAGTGTAATGAATGTTGTAACACCAAGCAGTGGCAACAATATTCAATAATTACAATTTTAAAAATACAATTGAATAAGGTGTGAAAAAGCATAAAATCAAACCTGTGACAAAAGGTTTACCCCTCTTAAAAAAGTTTAGCGAATAGCTAATGGACTGCCACATTAAATAAATTATGGAAGACCATGTCCTATAAAAATGAATTATTGTTTTGGAGAGATAACCTAAATCTATTCTAGAGGTTTCCTAAAATCATTAAATTCATTCTGAAGGTAGCAATGTATAACAGATTTCAAAATTAAGCTGGAAAATATGTTGCATTCTGGATTTGCAAAATAACTTATTTATATTTGATAGTAAGAATGCCATTTCAACAGGTTTCCAAATTGGGAATGTAACTGCTTAATATTATTTTCTCTATTTATTCTTTGAGCTAAACGTTTACAAAAAATGAAAATATTTCTCTTAGAGAAATAAAGCAAATAAACCACTGGTTTATGGGAGAGTAGGTAACTTTTTTTTTGACCCAAAATAATGATTTTGAAATTATCATATTTTTAGGCTTTGCAAATTCTACAAATTCAGATTTTATTTGTAACAGAATGGTGACAGTTAATGTACCCGCAAGGATGAAAAAGAAGTAATACCTCAAAGGGGAAAAGATAGCAATACGAAACATAGATTTTCATGATATTTGCTAATTTATATTTTATACGTGGAAATTTAGGTATACTTTACCTAAACCTTTACCTTTACCTTACCATTCAACCATAAACCTGTCTAATGGGTGCTGGGGGAAAAATCTCCTATAGAAATGCAAAAGAAACTTGTGTCACTAAGTGATGAGGGCTTAAAATAACTATAAAGTGTAACTATTTTTATTTATTATGTATCACCCCTTTCTTCTTTCTTACAAATAACTCAAAACAGCAAACATATCCTACCCAGTTTCCTCCTCTTATTTTCCCAGAACCTTTGAGGTGACTTAAGGTGAGAGAGAGAGAGTGACTAGCCCACCTTTCATGGCTAAGGTGGGACTTGAACTCATGTTCTCCTGCTTTTTAGACTGGTAGATAGACCACTCCATCTTTAGTATAAAGTACCTGGACAACGCCAGGTTATCAGCTAGTATAATATATTGATGGATTGTTTAATTACTTCCAACTCTAAAAAGGATAGCTTTGATTTTTTTTAAAAAATGAAATTCAATATTTTTTATTATTTAACATTTAACCACTTGGCCATTCCTCTTTACATCTTTCACTGAAGTGTTTGTATCTATGGTGTCTAGGGGTTGTTGTCTTGGTTTAATGTGACTAGGAGGAAGTAAAATCAGGAAAACTATTCATTTTTAGTTCACAATGTGGGGGCTCCAATGAAATCAAGATCCAAGCAACAAAACAAATAGAAAACACTTACATCTGTTTAGCAGTATTGAAAATTGTTTAATACTCATGTTTGGGTTAGAAAAATTCCTTGTAGGCTCCATCTCAGGAGGTTGCTATGTTGGCCTCAGTTTTCCAAACTATGATCACAGGCTGTTTATATCTACAGGATAACAAGCTCATCTGGATAAGGAGCAGCTTGGGGTTTTTTGAATCCATGGTTTGCTCTGGTCTTCGTTTACAACCTTGAATGTGAGCCTTTCTTCTTCTTCTTTTTTCCAAAACAAACATTACGTTCAGGGCAACTTTTTTATCCTCTAACAAAAGGAAGGAAATAAAAGGAGCAAATGAAAAAGTAAATCTGTTTGCCTTTTTTTTTAAAATGCAAACATAAAGCAAGCAAACAATTCATGCAAGATCTCAGGATATGATGAAACTTGTCCCTAAAGGAGTTTATTAAAAAAAAACCTTTTAATGAAGATTTGGATTGCATTAGTGGGAGTTTAACACATGCTATTTTTTTTTTAAAAAAACACTCACTTAGGTTTTATTTTTAAAAAAATATTATTTTGATCACCCCAGATACATTGGGATGGAGGAAAGGACTCAATCAAAACCTTCTGATTCAACAGCCATTCGTTTTAGTGAACAATTGCATAGCCTTGAATCAGAGGTGGTATTCAGCAGATTCTGACCAGTTCTGGAGAACCAGAAGCGGAAATTTTGAGTAGTTCGGAGAACCGGTAAATACCGCCTCTGGCTGGCCCCGCCCCCTTCTATTCTCTGCCTCCCGAATCCCAGTTTCAGCCTCTGCTTCGCTTACTTGCTTTCGGCTGCCATGGAAACGGGGGGGAGGGGATGGTATTTGGGATGGGAATAATTGGTACATGAGTGATCGTTAACATTTTTGTTCTCACCATCTTCTGCGCATGCTGATGGCCGATGTTTGCACCTGGTCAACGCCAACCGTCCTGCATACCAACCTGATGATGCTTCTTGGAGATGCAACCCACATGACACCTAAGGGAGTTGCAGATTGGGCAATGGGAGGGGGGTTGTTGGAGGGAGGGGGCTGGGCAAATGTTTGATATGTATGATTTCACGCTTTTTCTGCCTCAGACCTTGCTTTACTTCGCTGCTATCTATTCATAACCAGTAAAAGTACTTTGAATTCCACAAATAATGGAGTTGAGAGGTTTCTTTCTTGGCTACTGAGGGAGGCATGCCTGACAATAAGCAAAGTCACTCTTCGCGCGCATCCCGGAGATAACACCTTCCAAGGGGAGTGCAATAAAACCATAACCTTCAAAGAAATGCCCAAGGCAGTGACCAGGAAGACAACTTGTGGGCTGCTGGATACTCAACCCCCTTGGAAACGGAGCGTATGGCGGAATTGGATTTGGAGGAAAGATCCATTTGCCCTAGGTGGTCGTTGGGAGTGGGGCAGAGATAGGAGTCTGGGGAAATTATAAGTATAATCTTTATTGACATTGTACTTAAATGCAACAAAATTCCTGCCGGAGTTACCATCAGCCGACGTCAGCGACCTGCAGCTGCCCGGCAGGAAGCCGAAGAATATCTTATGATGTCCCACGCTATGAAACTTTTCCAAGAGGCTTGGGAGAAACGTCATTTTTGTGGGAGTTGGGCTGAGAAGGAAGCTGATTTCCCTGATCAAGAAGAGAGATGTGAGGAGTACCTGTCTCATCCCGTGGGGGAGGGGACTGGGGGCAGACAGTAGAGCTGATCAGGATGGGAGAGCCCCAGCAGCAGCAGCAGCATGACCCCTCCAGGGGAGAAGGGCCCTCAGATGCCGAATGGCAAAAGTTCCTCCCCTTGGCATAAAATTCAGAGGTGACCCCAAAGAACTAGGATTTTTCCTGGTCCAGGTCTGGAATTTCATGGAACAGTTTGGAAATCTCCCCAATGAAGAAACCCAGGTGAGAGCAGTGACTATGCCATTGGAGAATAAGGCGGCGGCTTGGATGGTCGCCTTGCATAATGATGACTCTCCCCTGCTGAGGAATTACAATGCATTTATGGCTGCCCTGAGGAAATGCTTTGATGACCCGCTGACCAAGCGTAAAGCCAGAACTAAAATGAAAACTCTTACTCGGGGAAGAAGTCCAGTGGCTGAATACATTCAAGAGTTTCGTGAGCTGTCGGTGCATATGCGGGAATGGTCCGAGGAGGCTTTAATGGACAGTTTTATGGATGGCCTGAACCCAGATATATACCAGAACTGTGTCAACAGAGGGGCCCCACGTAACCTGCAACGCTGGTACGAGTTGGCAGCAGATGTGGAGACTGACCTAGCCAGGAATAAATACATTGAGAAAGGTAAAAATCCCCCTCCCACCCCCCAAGAGTTGCTCCAAAAGGAGGAAAGGGATGGTCTGCAAGCAAGCCCCAGTCTACTGCTTGTTTCCGCTGTGGGAAGGAGGAGCACTGAGCAGCAAACTGCCACTCAAAAATTGTCCTGAAATCCACTGCTGCAGGAGGGAAGAAGCCAAACAAACAACCGGAGAAGCGTAAGGACACTGCCTTGAAAGGGGTGAAACCTGCTGAAGATTTCCTGCCAAACCAAGAGGAGGAACAGCCCTCCTTTCTTTCGGAGGAAAGTGAAACTGACTCCAATGACGACCACTTGGTAAGTCCCCGATCGAGCCCCATGACCATTCCAGTAGAACTTAAAGTGCCCTCTACTGGAGCCCAAGGGAAAATGCTGGCCCTCTTGGACTCTGGATGCACGTGTTGCATAATTAGCCCAGAAGTGGTGGAGAAAATGGGATTAAGACTGAGGCCTTTGAAAATACCCATTGCTTTTTGCCAATTGGGTGGGTCAGTGGCTGGGGGGGGGGGCTGCCCATTTTGTAACTGAACCAATAGAAATGTGGATGGGGGATCACCAAGAGACTTTGAGTTTCATTGTTGCACCAGGGATGGATTGACCCCTCATACTGGGATTACCCTGGTTATGAAAATGGAACCCATATGTGAATTGGAGAAAAGGGTGGTTGCGTATCCGTTGTGCTAAACCCCTGGAGGGGAAAGGGGGGGTCTGCCACATAGCCAAGGCGGAACCTAACCTAGCGGCTGCAGCACAGGAAAAAATTGAAGGGGAGGTGAAAATCCCTAAGGAATATTGGGATCTCAAGGAAGTTTTCAGTGAAAAGGCTTCTGACAAATTGCCCCCCCCCCCCAACGCTCTACTGATTGCAGCATCGAGATCATCCCAGGGGAAAAGCTCCCTAAACCCCAGTTTTACTCGATGACCCCACGTGAAATGGAAGAATTGCAAAAGTTTATTGACAAAAACTTAAAAGGGGGGTTCATATAACCAGCTAGGCCATGAGTGGCCACACCTATATTGTTCAGAGAGAAGAAAGATAGCTCCTTTCATTTATGTGTGAATTACAAAAATCTTAATGGAATTTGCGTGGAAAATGTATACCCCTGCCACTCATGAAGGATATGTTAGCCCAGTTGGGGAAGGGGAAGATTTTTACTAAGTTGGACCTGAGGGAGGCCTACTACAGAGTCAGAATCAAAGAAGGGGATGAGTGGAAAACGAGTGGACTGCTTTCAACTGTCCTTTGGGATGCTTTTAGTTCAGAGTACTCCCATTTGGACTGTAGGGGGCGCCAGCAGTTTTCATGCAATTAATAAATGAAGTTTTGCATGAGCACCTGTACAATGGTGTGTTAGTCTACCTCGACGACATCCTTATCTACATGGAAACACGTGAGGAACACATGACGTTGGTGCACTCAGTCCTCAAGAAACTCCGGGCCGCTGAACTTTATGCCAAATTTTGTCTAAATGTGAATTTCATCAGGAGAAATTCCTAGGATTACCTAGGATAGCATCTCTTCCACAAAGGAATCAAGATGGACCTGGCAAAAGTCCAGGCAGTTACTGTTTGGGCACCTCCTCGCACCCGCAAGCAATTGCAAAGTTTTCTGGGATTTGCAAATTTTTATCGTCAATTTATTCCCTCATTTGCTAACATCGCTCTGCCCATTACAAATCTTCTAAAATCTAAATGAGAAACCAAACCTAGGCCAGGGAAGCCTTTGAACTGGACTATGGAGTGTCAAGTCGCTTTTGAGAAATTAAAGAGACTCTTTGCAGCAGAACTGGTTTTGAAACACCCTGATATGGATGCGCCATTCATGGTACAGGCTGATGCCAGTGACATGGCAGTGGGGGCAGTATTACTTCAAACAAATGCTGAGGATAAATTGCAACTGTGCGCTTACACCTCACGTAAGCTTATGGAGACAGAGAGGAGATGGGCTATATGGGAGAAGGAAGCTTTTGCTGTCAGGTGGGTTTTGATGACCGGGCGACACTTCCTAGAGGGGGTGAAACACCCTTTTGAAGTACGGACTGACCATAAAAATTTAGAAGCATTGAAAACCCTGCTTAAACTGTCACCTAAACAAGTACATTGGGCACAACACTTCGACGGGTTCAATTTTACCCTGAAATACATCCCTGGGGGGAAGAACTTTATGGCTGATGCCTTGTCCAGGCTTCCCCATTACAACAGCTCTAAACTGAGCGTGGATCATCCAGTCATCCCAGCTAAGAATCTGGCTGCCCCAATGGTTACTAGAAGCCAAAACTCAGTTGACGTGGATGTGACTAAGGACCTGATGAACAAACTCAAGTAGAGTCTTGAATCCGATGACTGGTTCAAGAAACATTCTGATGAATGCACCATGAAGGATGGACTGGCTTGGGTTGGGGCTAAACTATATGTTCCTGCTAACCTGAAACCTGTTGTTCTTCAATGGGCCCACGATTCAAGAATGGCAGGCCATTTTGGATTTGTAAAGACTTTGCATTTGATTAAGAGGCAATTTTGGTGGCCTTCATTGAAAAAAGACATTGAGTCCTACACAGCCAGTTGTCCTGTCTGTGCGGCCGCAAAAAGACCACCAGGGAAGCCCCAGGACCTCCTCTAAAGTGTTGCCCATCCTGGAGCCCCATGGAAGGAGATATCAATGGATTTTATTGTTGAATTACCAGAAAGTCTAGGATATATCATTATTTGGGTTATCACCGATTTGTTTTCCAAGCAGGTTCATTTTGTGCCTTGCTCCAAGATCCCGTCAGCAAAGTCTTTGGCTAAATTGTTTATTTCACATGTATATAGGTTACATGATGTACCTGAATGCATAATTTCAGACAGGGGGGTTCAATTCACCTCCCTCTTTTGGAAAGAGTTCCTGAAATTGATTGGCTCCGCCCAGGGGCTAAGCTCCACCCACCATCCTCAGACTAATGGGGCTTGTGAATGGACTAACTCAGTTTTGGAGCTGTACCTCCGATGTTTCATCAATTATCAACAGGATAATTGGGCGGAACTGTTACCACATGCAGAAGTGGCATACGTCTGTTCACAGCAGTACTGGCATGACCCCTTTTAAAGTTGTGTTTCGCCAGGACTTTATACCATTTTCCTGAATTGCCTCAAGAGAAACCGCAAATTTTATCCTTAACTGAGTGATCAACTTCGGTAGTTTTGGCCCATGACCCACAAAGCATTAGATGCGGCTCACGAAACTCCCAAAAAACAAGCGGATAAGAAAAAGATTAAGCCAAAAGAGTACAAAGTTGGGGATAGGGTGTTTTTGTCCACCAAGTTTCTACAAACCACCCAGAAATTGAAGAAACTGGGCCCAAAGTATGTAGGTCCGTTCCCCATTGTGAAAATCATAAATCCTCATGTCAGTAAAATTGGAGTTGCCGAAGAACCTTAGCAGAACTTATCCTGTATTTCATGTGAACCTATTGAAACCGGAGCACACCTCTTCGTTTCGTCCGCCTCTGGTCCCTCTTCTTATTGAGGGAGAGCAACATTTTGAGGTTAAAGAAATCTTGGACTCCAGAAAACATAGGGGTCGCATTCAGTTTTTGGTCTCCTGGAAACATTTTCCCCCTTCTCATGCTGAATGGGTTGACAAGTCTCATGTTAGGGCCCCCAGACTTTTGCGGAAATTCTACACCACTTATCCTGATAAACCTTGATTTTACTATCAATGTATTTAGTATGTTATTGTTTGGTATAGTTCTCCTTTTCTCTTTTTCTGCAGGGATGATGTCTTTTTCTGAAGGAGGGCTGGATGTCAGCCTCTGCTTCACTTACTTGCTTTTGGCTGCCATGGAAATGAGGGGAGGACATGGTATTTGGGGTGGGAATAATTGGTACATGAGTGATTGTTAAAAGTTTTGTTCTCACCATCTTCTGCGCATGCTGATGGCCGATGTTTGGACCTAGTCAAGGCCATAACAACCTGATGATGCTTCTTGGAGATGCAACCGACATGACACATAAGGGAGTTTCAGATTGGGCAATGGGATGGGCGTTGTTGGAGGGAGGGGGCTGGGCAAATGTTTGATATGTATGATTTTGCACTTTTCTGCTTCAAACCTTGCTTTACTTCACTTCTATCTATTTATAACCAGTAAAAGTACTTTTAGTTCTACAAATAATGGAGTTGAGAGGTTTCTTTCTTGGTTACTGAGGGAGGCACGCTTGACACCCAGCTAATTGGGAGGAAATGGGGATTTTGCAGTAACCTTTCCCTGGAGTGGGGAGGGAATGGCGATTTTACAATATCCTTCCCTTGCCATGCCCACCAAGCCATGCCCACCAAGCCATGCCCACCAAGCCATGCCCACCAAGCCATACCACGTCCACCAAGCCACGCCCACAGAAAGGGATAGATACAGTGGTGCAATTCAGCCAGCTCTATCCAGTTTGGGCAAACCAGTAGCTCTGGTGGTGGGAGGCTCCTCCTGGACGTCATCCCCTTTTTGACACCATGCATGCACGAAAGGTCCTGCGCATGTGCGGAGGTGGCATATGCACTGACATTTGTGAACCGGTAGCAAAGATAAGTTGATTTCACCCCTGGATAGATACCAAAAGAAACAAAGTTTATCTAGGATTACAGAGGAAGAGACAGAATATGAATGGACCAATAACAATAAAGGAAATTTCTGAACCTATAAAAAGATGTAATTAGTAAAAGAGCCTGGACTAGATGGATGATCAGGCTATTATTTTAAAAAAATGTTTTGAGGATGAACTTTTACAACCCTTACAAAACATAATGAACTCTATGCTGCAGAGAATAAAATTTTGACACAGTTGGAAAAAGACCAATACAGTCTAATATATAGTTCTAACATCTGAAGAGAGGCAGGATTTGACTTTTAAAAACCCTATAATGAGTACAAATTGTTCACAACAATTCTAGTGAAAAGACTGAAAATAATTTCCCAAGAATGTATTTATGTGGATCAATGTGGGCATTGGACAAAATATGTTTGACATTTTGGAATATTTGGAGCAACACAATGAAAAACAAACTGCATTGATTTTCTTAAATGCAGAGAGTGTTTGACTGCATTTTGTTTAAGGTTTTCAAAGACTATTGCCGGAGAGAACTTTATGAAACAGGTAAGATCAATTTCTACTTTACAGAAAGCACAAAAGTTATTAACCGAGATCTAATAAAACCCCCAGAGATGCAAAAAAGAACAAAGACAGGATGTCTGTTGCTGCCTCTATTGTTTATTTTGGTTCTTGAAATACTGGATAGTGATGTAAGACAAAACGAGAGGATTATGAGAACAAAAACTAAAAAAAGAAACTTATAAGTTAAGGGCTTTTGCCGTGGACTTGGGGATGTTTCTGGCAGTTTCTTTAAGGGAAATTGAAACATGAATGGTAAATTACAAAAACGTAATGCATTAGCATCACAATTAATAAACAGAAGATGAAGATGAGAACAAGCACTATGAAAATACAAGATCAAACAGAATGGATGCATAAAACAGATTTAAAAATTAACATATTGATGGAATTGATGAACATATAGTTGGAACAGAATCAGGAAATTTTGTTTTTGTGTATAACTGTAGTGTATTTTATGTACAAAGATGGAAAGATTTGGCATTATCTACAATGGAAGAATGATTGATGGAAATGATGAAGCTTGCTAAGATGGCTAGGTTGACTTATTTTGAACAGAAAAAAAACCCCTATGTTTGTTTTATTGTTGACTCGAAACCCTTTCATACTTTTTGTGAGAAAAAGAAAAAAAATGAACATGATTTATGATTTTGATTATTAGAGAGGCTACATTATAGGAAGAGAAGAATTATGTTGTAACCATACAGTAAGAAGCAAATTTATCATTGTACTTAGTGTATAACTGTTATAAAAAGAATTGGAACCTATTTCTTTGTGGCTTATTTATTTTCCTCTTTTTTTTTCTTGTGCTTTTAGCTTTCCTTTTGTCTTATTTCTTTTTTTCTTACTTTATAAAGTTTCTATTAGTTTTTATCTTTCTATTTTTTTTAAAAAAACTGGACAATTTAAATAGCAGCTAACGTATCTGTATTGCAAACAATTATATCTTTTTTTGTTTCATGTAGTCTGCACATATGATGTAAAAAAAAAGACTTTTTGACCCTTTGCATTAACTTTAGATCATTTGTCTATGCCCATCCAGGTTCATGGTGCCTCAGTGGCTAAGACGTTGAGCTTGTCGAACCGAAAGGTTGGCAGTTTGGCGATTCGAATCCCTAGCACCGCATAACGGAGTGAGCTCCCGCTGCTGGTTCCAGCTTCTGCCAATCTAGCAGTTCGAAAGCATGTAAAAAATGCAAGTAGAAAAATAGGAACCACCTTTGGTGGGAAGGTAACAGTGTTCCTTGCGCCTTCGGCGTTTAGTCATGCCAGCCACATGACCATGGAGACGTCTTTGGACACTGCTGGCTCTTCAGCTTTGAAAGGGAGATGAGCACCGCCCCCTAGAGTCAGGAACGGCTAGCACTTATGTGCGAGGGAAACCTTTACTTTTACCTATGCCCATCCATCCACACCACGGAGTAAATTCTTATAATTCGCCCCTTCCCCAGCTCACTTCTGAGCATTTAATCACAGCTTAAAATGATTCCTGGGAGTCCAGTTAGACATGACAAGGAGCTCATAACTGTTGTTGACCAATGTCCCTTTTGCTCTTTCTCAGTAGAAGCTTAGTAAAAATAATGTGGGAGATGAAATCACAATGTTTGAAATTTCTTTGAACTTACAAGTAGCAAAGAACTGATCTGGGAAGTTATCCAGGTGTGCCATTTATTAGATATTACCAGAGAAAAGGTGAGGGTTAGAAACATTAATAGACTCCTAATCTTTGGGCTTTAAATTGTTTCATGAAACTTTCCTTGAAGGCCAAAGTTCAGATTCAGTAATTGGATTCATGTCCCTTTTACCTACATGCCATATGGAAGTGGTTAGAAGCAGACTGGAGTCCACCTTCAAATGTGGGAATTCACTTAGGACAACTTGTCCTTTGGTAGAAAAAATAATAGGAAGGCAGAATTCTGCATATTCCATTTTCAGCTCCTGGAAAAAAGGCAGGATATAAATGTAATGAAAAAACAACATTCCAAAGCCAAAATCTTCAATTTCCTCCTCCTCCTTTTGAGATCTTTTCTAAAATCATTTGTTTGGGATGACTGCAAGAAATATAAATCCTCCCATCCTCCACTATTCACTCACAAGTGAAGGAGCTTCTTGGAGAAGAAATGAAACAAACATGGAGTAAGAAGGAGCAATGCACACTTAACCCTTGTAAGTGTGCACACTTGTATTTGTCAGCTTCAAGTCACCGAGACAGTTTTCCTGGATGGAAACTCCAAATAGAAACAGAGAATGAAGTACTTTTTTTCATTTCCTCCAAATCACCTTGTAAGGTGTAGGGTCTGCTTGGGCGGGGGATTGGACTAGATGACCTACAAAGGTCCCTTCCAACTCTCTTAAGCTGTATGTATCTTCAAGGAAAGATAGTCCAGTTGCCTTTTGAAAAAGCACCTGGCTCAGTGGCTAAGGCACTGAGCTTGTTGATGAGAAATGTTGGGAGTTTGTTGGTTCGAATCCCTAGTACAGATCTCCTGCGTGAACAGGGGGTTGGACTAGATCAGTAATGGCTAACTTTTTCCCCATCGCGTGCGAAAGGGGGGGGAACACAGGAGTGTCATGCGCGGGCATGCCCACACCCACAATGCTATGTACACGACCCCCCAAAGTGTGCGAATGCGCATGCGACCCCCCTGCCCTCCCCCCGCTTTTTGCGTGCGATGGACTGTTTTTGCCCTCCCCAGGCTCCAGAGGCTTTCTAGGAGCCTGGGGAGGGCAAAAACAGGCTCCCCCACTCCCCTGGTGGCTTCCCTGAAGGCTCAGGAAGGCAAAAAATGCCCAATGTGCAAACCGGAAGTTCATTTCCAAACTTCTGGTTTGCACATTGGTTTGTTTTTTGCCCTTTGGAGGCTTCAGGGAAGCCTCTGGAGGGGGAAAATCGACAGAAAAAGAAGGCCGAAGTCAGCTGGCCAGCTCGTGCATGTGCGCTGGAGCTGATAGGGCAATGCCTCACGTGTCGTAACAAATGGCTATGCGTGCCACCTGTGGCACTTGTACCATAGGTTCACCATCACGGGACTAAATGACCTCCAAGGTCTCTTCCAACTCTGTTACTGTTTATTTATCTGTTGATCAAGCACGTTTATATTTTAAATCCATTTTACATTTACATTTTAATTGCTCAGAGAAAATCTCAGTGGTTTATCCTTCCTTTCCTGCTGATCGCTAGATAATGCAATGAGGAATCCCAGAAGAGTTTATAGGTTTGCAACATTACACGAGAAAGGAAGAGCTGGGATCATCTGATAGCAAGCAGGAAGACCAAGTTACTCTGTGAATTCCTTGATGACTCCAACCAGAGTAGGCACAGAGGCCAACCACAAATAAGCCAGGCCAACTCCTTCAGTAGTTCCCCCCCCCCACAAGCCAGGAACGGAGTTGAGCGAAACAATAAGCAAAGAGCATCTTCACAGCAGCTGGTTGGGCATGGGTCTCTTTCCCCACCTCCATCTTTTCCAAAGATCTTTTCTACAATAAATGGAATTTAAATTAGTTTGAAAATACCAGGTTAAGAATGATGGAGGGCTTTTTAGCAAACACTGAGGCCTGAAAGAAAAACAAAGGCTCAGCATTTGACTTTCCTCCCACAGATGCACCAGGAATCTCAACTGGCAATCACGCCATGCCTGAGGAGCTGTAGGACAAGCGACGGGCTGAAAGACCCCGAGAGGCTTTTTGTGTGAGGGACAGGTGTGCCTGCCACGTGAATGGAGCTGCAAGTGCTGGCGCCCGCTACTCACACAATTCATTCAATTCATTAGGGTGAAGATCTTT
The DNA here is from genome assembly GCF_964273705.1 of Natrix helvetica. NCBI lineage: Eukaryota > Metazoa > Chordata > Lepidosauria > Squamata > Natricidae > Natrix > Natrix helvetica. The sequence continues at coordinate 65,625,747 of NC_138558.1, read as the reverse complement.
TCCTGACTTCTTGCCAAATAATTGCTGCTACAGCTTGGAGCTTGGAAGATATCGGCCTGGCAACACTCCAAGCCTGATCAAGGTCTGTAGTTGTGAAATCTCATGAAAGACTGTTTGCCGGGACTTTGCTGGAGAGGAATTTCCTTTAAACTAAATAAAAGGGGTTTTATTGGGATGAGGAGTCTGCTTCATGATCTTGGGAAGCCTAGGACAGAACACCTAGAGCAGGGGTGTCCAAACTTTTTACAAGGAGGGCCAGATTTGGTGAGGTGAAAATGTGTGGGGAGATCATTCAGCCTGACATTCTTTGAACCCTTAACATTAAATGCGAACTAACTACCGTATTTTTCAGAGTATAAGACACACCAAGATTTTGAAGAAGCAAATTTTTAAAAAAGCTTTTGCACTCTCCCAAAAATGGCCCATTTTTCACGAAAATGGGCCTTTTTTTTAAAAGGGCATGAATAGCCTTTAAGAGGCTTCTAGAGTGCTCCTGGGGGCTAGGGGGGGGGCAAAGATGAGCAAAAAATGACCCTTTTTTGCTCATTTATGCCCTCCACAGCCCCCAGGAGCACTCTGAAAACCTCCTAAAGGCTATGCACAGCCATTTTGGTGAAGGGGTCAGAGTTTTGGGAGGCAAAAAATGCTGTATTCAGTGTATAAGATACACCCAGATTTTTAGCCTCTTTTTTGAGTGGAAAAAGATGCATCTTTATACTTCGAAAAATACGGTATTTTATGAAAGACTAAACAAATGACTCCAGTGGGGAGAAGAGGCTGCGGGCCGCTTGAAATTTGAAAAAGGGCCACATTTGGCTCCCGGGCCACACTTTGGACATGCCTGACCTAGAGTATATTCACAGCAAAAATGGTGTCAGGGGAAAAGGAAAAATATTGTTTAAGCCTGGAGGAACCAAACTAAGAGATGAGGCCAAGATAACATCAAGAAGATATGACATAGACAAATGTTTATCAAGACAAATGTTTATATTGTGGCCAAGAGGAGATAAAGGCGAACTCTTCCTAAAATAATTACCGTATTTTTCAGAGTATAAGACACACCTTTTTCCCTAAAAAAGAGGGTGAAAATCTGGGTGCGTCTTATACACTGAATACAGCATTTTTGGCCTCCTGAAACCCCCAGCCCCCAGGAACACTCTATAAGCCTCTTAAAGGCTCTGCATGCCCTTTTTTTGACAAAAATGGGCCGTTTTTTGCTCATTTTTGCCCCACCCAGCCCCCAGGTGCACTCTACAAGTCTCCTAAAGGCTATGCATGCCCCCCTTTTTTTGGACAACAAACTGGCCCATTTTCATGAAAAACGGGCTGTTTTGGGGAGGTCTGCAGGGAGCAAAAACTTTTTTTTTTAATTTACCTCTTCAAAATCTTGGTGCGTCTTATACTCCAGTGCGTCTTATACGCCGGAAATTTGGTATCTAATTTTTTTTTTTTTAATGAGAGCATCCTTTGTTTTCAGAAAAGATGGCCCTTTAGCTAACCATGTTTAGCTGAAGCAACAGGAAAGAGATGGACAATAATTTGGAAATCTTTTGTGCCCCCCTCCGTAAAAATGTAAGAAATTCAACCAAGAGAATGCAAGTGAGGAAACAGCAGTGCAATTTAAACTAAAATAGATTTTTTTTCCCAGTATGAAAGTGGCTTGAACATATTCTGCCGTTCAAATAAACATTTTGGAAAACATTTGATGTACGTCAAAGTCCCATTAATCATACTTTGAAATAACCATCTCTTAGCTTGCACAAAATGCACTGTATTAATAATAAGGGTATCTGTGATGTCATACATGGCATATATAGCTCTGAAAGAGCCACCAGAATTATTTAGATATAATGAGAGCAGATATGATTAATGGAGAAAGATGAAAGGAGATTTAGAGCTATGGATATGCTGCCACTTTCAATACCTGAAAAATGCTCAAGTTTTCGGTCTAAAAGGCAGGATATGGAAGAGGGAGTTAAGTTACAAGTAGGCAGAGTCCAATTAAATATCAGGGAAAAAGCCTTGATAATGCAACCTTTTTCCAGAGATATAATAAGCTCCCTTTCAGTGGATTAATGGAGGCTAATCAGCTATTTGTTGGGAATGCTTAAATTTAGATTTCTGCACCAACCAAGGATTGGACACAATGTCCTAAATGTCCCCTCTCAATTCTGTGTTTGTAATAATGTTTAATTATTTAATGACCAATGTTTATTAGGCACTCTCTCTTTCCATGGGGAGGGGAAGCATTTATTCATTCAGTCATTCAGTCATATTTGCAACCCCAATCCTAATAGACTGTGGGCAGCAAACAAAAAGTATATGTCAAAAAATATAGAAGGAAAAAACAAGAGCAGCATAAATGTTAATCTAAATTGCTATGAGTACCCACTATCAATTTGGGCCTAAAAGCTTGTTGGAACAGAGTAAATATTATTTGTTTCCAAATGCCAGAAAGGTAGGAGCCACACCAGAGGTGGTATTCATCAGATTCTGACCAGTTCTGGAGAACCGGTAGCGGAAATTTTGAATAGTTTGGGGAACCGGTAAATACTGCCTCTGACTGGCCCCACCTCCATCTATTCTCTGCCTCCCGAGTCCTAGCTGATCGGGAGGAAATGGGGATTTTGCAGTATCCTTTACCCAGGAGTGGGGAGGGAATGGGGATTTTGCAGTATCCTTTCCCCAGGAGTGGGGTGGAAATGGGGATTTTACAGTATCCTTCCCCTGCCATGCCCACCAAGCCATGCCCACAAAACCAGTAGTAAAATTTTTTGAATCCAACCACTGAGTCACACATCCCATTTCAGAAAAGAATGTTTCTGCAATGGGAGCCATCACTGTCATCTCATCCACAGCCTATGTCCCATTCAATAGGGAATCTCAACAGGACTGAAACATGGAGTCAACAATTATGATAGAATGAAGAATCAGAGAGTAGCCCTTCTCTTTATAATTCCTCTACGGAGTAGAAGTAAGACTTGAGATCACCCACAAGTCTTCATGTAGTTGCTCCTTGCCTGTCTGATTCCACCCTAGAGGTTGCTCTCCATATATTATAAAGGTTAGATCAGAAGATTCATCTTGGGTAGAAGACCATGATAGCTACTGAAAGACCTGCAACATCGATTCTCCTCTGATCTGACTTTACAACATTGCTTGGAGAAACAAGGTTCTTCATGGCTACAATATACATGATGCCAGAGGTGGGTTGCTCCCGGCTTGGCCCGTATTGGGTGAACCGGTAGTAAAAAAAATGGAAGCCCACCAGTGATGTATGCATCTTGGAGCTCAGTTCTCTTGGGATTGTGAGATATCAGTAGAATGTCGTCCAGATTCCCAGGAGGGAGGAAATGCATTCAAAGGAGCAAGAGATACAGTAACTCAGTTCAGATAGTCTGCTTGGAAGAATCACAAAGTATCTTCCTTGGTTTTTGGAGACTGAAAGATTGTAACCGTCATCTCTTGTGATTCAGATTGTTAGCCAATTTTGTTGAGCATGATGGATATCTTTGCCAATCGAAGTGTTTGCTGTTGATTAATTCCAGCTGGACATTTTTTACAGTTTTATTTTTAGTTCCTTGTATTTTATTTTATTTTTTAAATTTGATAAACTAGCGTACTCTTGTCTTCAGTGAAAACATGTCTAGAGAGATAGCCAAAGTAGTAACAACAACAACTACTACTACTACTACTACTACTACTACTACTACTTACTACTACAACAATAATAATGTTCTGGTTTTGCTTTCAGTTTGGTCATTGCCATTTTTAATGGAATTATAGAAAAAAAAGATTTGATGTTTTACTCAGCAAGTGAAGGGGATGGGATGTGCCATACAAATTTCTGTGTTCCTATTAACAGCTACAAAAATCAATTTCAAACATTTCAGAGAACATTATGTGAGTTTCACTGCTGACATCAATAGCTGCAGACTTAAGGCACGGGGGATGCTTTTGATCTCCTACCTAGACTGTACCACGATGTGTAGTGTGAACAGTGATTTGACAAGTACTAAAATTTTCAAGAGGAAGTAGAGAATAACCTATCACCCTAAGGTGCCTGACTTTATTAAATCTTTCTTTTAGCAAACTCCAACTCCTTTAACAATGTGGAAGATGAATGATTCTTTGATGAATATGGCTTAACCCTAAGAAAAACCCTCCAAATGGAGAATGAACACAAAGAAGATTCAACATATGACAAAGCCTTGAAATATTCCACAATTTCCAGTGCTATCAGTTCTTGCCCCCTTCCTCCCTTTTTTGGTAGATATTTTGACTTTTGGAATTTCACTTAGATTTCTTGGAGGCTGGCAGGGTTTTAAGGTTATTTTTTTAGCATTTGGCTTTGCTTTTTTATTTTTTAAAGATTTTTTATTGTCATAACAATGTCAGAAATCTTAAAATATCTGAACTGCATAGAATGGATAAAACTCAGTTTGCAGTTAAGAATGGATAATTATGGTGGTCAGAATGCTTCCTGTTACAAAGATTAATTTTTAATCAAACTCTTCAGAAGCCTGATAAGGATCAGTATTGCAGAAACATAATCAGAAATCCTGCTCATCAATTATAATATTTGGCAAATCCTTCATCAAGGGGAACAAGAAAAAATAGGTGATGGTTGCTATTAACAGCTGAAATATTTCACACATCTGATGGAGTTTCCCAAGGCAAGGAATGACCACATTTGGCTTCGGTATAAAATCCAGTTCTTTTGCCTGTTTTCCGTTGCAGTTCTGTAATTAGAATGCTCCAAACTATTATTTACTCTGAAACAGTCTGAAGCAGGGGTGTCATGAAGTATCATAAGATACAGAAGGATCTTGACAGTCTTGAACATTGAGTGCTATCTAACAAAATGAAATTCAATGGTGAAAAAGATAAGATTCTACAGTTAGGCAAGAAAAACAAAATGCACAGGTGGTACCTTGCTCAATAGTAGTAACTGTGAGAGGGATCTTGGAGTCTAGTGGACAACCATTTAAATATGAGCCAGCTGTGTGCAGCAGCTGCCAAAAAAGCCAACACAGTCCTAGGCTGCATCAACAGAGGGATAGAATGAAGATCAGGTGAAGTGTTAATACCACTTTATAATGCCTTGGTAAGGCCACACTTGGAATATTGCATCCAGTTTTGGTCGCCATGATGTAGAAAAGATGTGGAGACTCTACAAAGAGTGCAGAGAAGAGCAACAAAGATGATTAGGGGACTGGAGGCTAAAACATATGAAGAACGGTTGCAGGAACTGGGTATGTTTAGCTTACGAGAAAGAAGGACTAGGGGAGACATGATAGCAGTGTTCCAATATCTCAGGGGTTGCCACAAAGAAGAGGGAGTCAAACTATTCTCCAAGGCACCTGAGGGTAGAGCAAGAAGCAACGCAGTCCTCCCGAGCTCCATTTTTACTTGCAGAGGGTTGCAGGAGGCTGTGGCGGCTGAAAATGGAGCTCGGGAGCCTGTTTTCACTGGCAGAGTGCTTGAGCCACCACAGGCGCCCCTGATAGGAATGACCTCAAGTTGGCCATGGCCACCCTGACCACGCCCACTCTGTCCCTGAGGTCAAACACCACCCTGATGCGGTCCTCAATGAAATTGAGTTTGACACCTCCGGTCTATAGAAATCAGAGGTAAAACTTGGACTACAGACAAACTCTACTCTCTAACGTGGCCACTTAAAACTTGTGGAGATTCTATAATGCACTTAGGGTTTGAAAGTTGTGGTCCCCATACGTTTTTTTTTAATGGATACAGAGGATTAATTTAATCAGGAAAGTGCTAAAGAGAGACCAATTACTGAATCTTACTCAACCTGGAGGTATATGCATCTGTGAGGAAAGTGATGGGAAAACATCTAAAAGTGAGTGCAGCTAAAAATCAGTCACAATTTTCAACCACTAGATAAAAGGGAGGGAAAAGTCTTCTATATGTGTCTTTCTGTATTTATACCATTCTGGTCAAGCTGCCCTGACATATTCTCAAAGTCTTACTATTGATTCAGGAAATTCAATCTTCATGAAGTTAGGTGACTACTCTGTTGCTAGGCTACCACATCCCTAAGTACGAACTGAAGCAAGCGTCACGGCTACATTTTAAACATTCAATTACAAAGCCAGATGACTCAATCATAGTTCTCATAAACCATTCTATCCTATCCCAGCACTTTGTAGTTATATTATATTGGACAAGATCTCCTGTGTCCCCAGACCAAAGAAGGCCAACAGGGACTTGCAATGATGACAGCTATAGCCCATATAACTGCATGGTGTCAAATTGGATTAAGGCTGGGGTAACAGTTAAGTGGCAGGGACGCAGTGGCTAAGTGGCTAAGACGCTGAGCTTGTCGACCAGAAAGGACAGCAGTTCGGGGGTTCAAATCCCTTGCACCGCGTAACGGAGTGAGCTCCCGTTACTTGTCCCAGCTTCTACCAACCTAGCAGTTCGAAAGCACGTAAAAAATGCAAGTGGAAAAATAGGAACCACCTTTGGTGGGAAGGGAACAGCATTCTGTGTGACTTCGGCGTTTAGTCATGCCGGCCACATGACCACGGAGACCTCTTCAGACAGCGCTGGTTCTTTGGCTTTTAAACGGAGATGAGCACCACCCCCTAGAGTCGGGAACGACTAGTATATATCTGCGAGGGGAACCTTTACCTTTGCTGTTAGCAGTTAAGGAGTTGGATGAGACCTCACTGCACTTTGATTTGCCTCTAACTTCTCAGCCCAATCTACCCTGCAGAGTTATATTTGGAAGAAAAATAATTAGGGAAGACTTCACTGGGTATTTTCCTGGGCTTCTAGAAAAAAGAAAGAATGAATAAATGTAACAATAAAGAAATAATTATTCTTTCTAGTTTTCTAAACAGAACTTCATTCCAATCCTTTCTATATGCCAGGGACATCTAGTAGTGGGGAATTTTAAAAAAATAAACCAAGGTTTGTTCTTCCTTGGCCCATCACCTCTAGGGTTATTTTTCATTTGAACGCCTTGTAATAGTTAGGAAGCCTCTTAGAAGACCATACATTGCAATAAGAAGGGTATTATAGAGCTGGATCAAAGGCCAAACGTGCAATCATCCATGAAGCAGCCATTACGGCCCCTTCACCTGCCATTTTGTCTCCAGTTCCTTTTGCGTGCCTATTAATTTCATGGCCACTTAATGCCTGCTTGAAGTATTTGCATCATTTTAATGGGCATTTTTAGAGCACACATCTTGTATAATTAGACTTAAAATAAATCTATCATACTTTGTTTATAATTCTGGGCCCTAGATTCTCTGCAAAGTTTAGCATTTTCTACTGAGTGAGCGGAATTTGTCACCCAACAGGGATGCCAGAAGAAAGAGAAGAAGGTACATCCCTGGAAAAGGTTCTTTTTTTGTGTACACTAAGCTGAACAAATGGATAAAGTTCACGAAGACGTCTCCGTGGCAACAGCATAAGAGATCGGGTAATCAGTTCAGGGGCATGGCCAGCCTGGGCTTCTGCCAGTTCTGTGACCCAGGTCACAATTCTACTACCAGTTCAGTCGAACTGAGCCAAACCGGGAGCAACCCACCTCTGCCTGGTACAATGCTGAAAGAAGCAGGAAATCTTAACTGCTTTGTTCAGTAAGTCCTTAGTGTTATCACTCCCCATTAATCCAACATTGTTTGAGTAAAGGGGAGAAAAGGGAGATGGGAGAGAAAACTGGTAAAAAAGAAAAAAGGAAGCCTTATAAATTAGAGAAGAGACCATGTCTGAAATCTCCACAATATTCTGCTCAGTGCAGCTTGCTGTGAAAGTGCAGTTGACTAAAAATATCTCAGCATGTTAGACTGCCTTCCCACATATCTAGGTCTTCATGATGTGTAGAGAATTATGAAATGTTTGGTTGAAAGTCACCTGGATGGAGTTCCAGAAGACTTTGAGGTCCAGGGAAAAGGTTGCTGTGCCCCCAATAAAAAGGCACAGAGCACCTACTTTCTTCTGTCATCCCCATGATGGGAAAGATGATGGGAAAGCAAAGGATGATTATAACTTGGCCAACATCAACATCTGGAGCTTTTGTAAAGTTCCCTGAATAAAACTGAATAACTGCATTCTACGCGCCTTACTCTAAATTGTTTTATATTTCTCACTTTGTAAAATCCATTTTTCCCCATGACTATTTATTTTAAATATTTAAAACAACATATTTAGAATCAGTTCAAAATTCCAAGTTGGACTTAGTTCTTTCTGATCAATTGCTTTCTGTGTTGTGTTTGTTATGGTGTAGCCTAGAGCTAAATTCAAAATGACCACATTCCTTCAGCAGGGATTACACTCAGACAAACAAGAGTTGCTTTCAGGGGTGGGTTTCAAACATTTTAGCAAGGGATTCTCTGCCCGGTTGCTGTGTGGGCGTGGCCATGGTGGGCGTGGCCTAGTCAGCATCCTGCACCATGGCAGGGGCATTTTTGCCCTCCCTGGGCTCCAGAGGCTTTTCTTGAGAAGTGTGGAAAATGGCCTTCTGAACTTCCAGTAGACCTGTTTTTCGCTCTCCCCGAGCCTCTGCGCACGTCCTGCACTTACCTGCATTGAAAATGGCCCGCGTGGGGATTCCTGGGAGGGGTGGGGTGAGGTAGGCGGGGCCAACCAGGAGCGGGATTTGGGAGTTCTCCGAACTGCACAGAATCTTAACTAGAGGTACTCCCGAACCCCTGCGAACCCCCAACAGCCCACCCTATATTGGGTTTTTTGGGGGTAGCAAAAACAAATAAAATACTATAAAGAGTAGCAAGTAGCCACAGTGTTTCCTCAACACTTTTCCAATCATTCAGTTGAAAAATAATGCCGGCACAATACAGTCATGCATAAACGAGCGAACTTCACCTGAGGATTCCCAACACGGATATTGAACTGCATTCGCATGCTATCATATTTATTTTAAGTACAGGTAGTCCTCAACTTACAACAGTTCATTTAGTGACGGTTCAAAGTTACAACGGCACTGAAAAAAGTGACTTAGGACCTCTTTTTCAGAATTACGATCTTCGCTGCATCACCATAACCAAAATTCAGATGCTTGGCAATGGGTTCCTATTTATGACCATTGCTGTGTTCCCAAAATCATGTGATCCCCTTTTGCGACCTTCCGACAAGGAACGACAATGGGGAAACCAGATTTGCTTAACAACTGGGTTACTAATTTATCCACTGAAGATGATTCACTTAACAACTGTGGCCAGAAAGGTCGTAAAATGGGGCAAAACTCCCTTAAGAAATGTCTCACTAAACAACCGAAATTTTGGCTTCCATTGTGTCGTATATCGAGGACTACCTATAGTGTTTGCAAAGCTTGGCAACTTTTAAGATGTGTGGAGTTCCACCACCGAAATTGTTGACTGGAGAATTTTGAAATCTTAAAATTGCCAAGCTTGAAAAAAATTATCCTAGTGTTATTGCTTAAGTAAAAAATCTTGCAAAATCCCAACAAAACTTTGTTCTAAAGCAGATCCAAAGTTTTAAAAGGACATCCTGTAATATTTATGTAAAGAAGGAATCCAATTCATGTCGAGCCAGAAATAAATACCCTGAAAAATGAAGTCACAAGGATAGAAGCATTTTCCTTTTAATGGGTACAGTATATTCAAGATCTTTTCCCCCCCACTGGTTCTGTTCAATAAACTTAAGATGCTTTCGTTATCTTCTCAATTTAAATAAAATTTAGACAAAATAGGTTTTTCCAACATACAATTTATACAAAAGCTTTTGTAAATGAGCTGGAATTGGATGAAATTGACCTCAATGGCTCACCTATGTTTGCTACCATCTATTGCTTCTGGGGTGCTTCTTATGGTTGTATGGGAAACAGAGCATATTGTTTTTCCAGACTTGTAAGCCTGTGAAGACAATAGCTTGCCTATATTTCTAATCTTATGAGCTAGGCTGAAGTTTGAGAATTGTACATAGGAACGTCTCTGCTATTCTACAAACTGGTTTTAACCAGAATGTTATGCTAGTTACTCTAAAGACAACCCCTAGGAACTAGGACCATGAAAGGTAATTCGTAAATAAGGGCAGGGGTGAAATCTTCCTGGGTTGGCCGGTAGGGATGATTGTGCTTGGTTCCGCGAACCGATAGTAAAATAAAAGCTTCCGAGGATCGCACAGTTCAGCTGTGAGCTGCGCAATCATTGGAAGCTTTTTTCTTGCTTTTTAAAGCATTTTTTCCCTGCCGGTTCGGGGGAATAGGCAAGGGAAAAATGCTTTAAAAAGCGGTGGGGAGGTGCTGCGAAAGAAAGAAAGCAAGAAAAAAGAAAGAAAGAGAGAGGGAGGGAAAAAGGAGAGGGAGGAGGGACTACAGACCTGGCACTAGACGTAGCTTCAGAGGATACCTTGAAAGAGCACAGCAATCCAGGGCTGGAAGGGAGCTGGAGGTCATCTAGTCCAACCCCCTGCTCCAGCAGAACGTTGCTAGTGAGTTTCTGTCTTTTGACACCCCCCCCCCAGGTCACGACTGGCAGTGGTGGGTTCCTACCGGTTCGCACCGGATCACGCGAACCGGTTGAAGATCGAACCCGGAAGTAACCGGACCCGGAAGTAACCGGGAACCGGCACCGGTCCTGTCACTTTATCCCCCTTGCCATCCCAACGGAGCTCGCTCGCTCCCCCGCCCGTCCGCACTAAGCTAGCTAGCCCAGCTAGCCGCTCATTGATTGGCTGGAGTTCAGCCAATCAGTGAGCGGGCTGGAGGCGACCCGTTTAAAAGCGGGTTGTCCTCCATTTCAAAACTCCCTTCTCTTCGCTGGGAGCTTGCTGCTTCCTTCAGGTAAGCAACTAAGCGCGAGGGGGGGCGGGAGGCTAGCTTCGGCGAGGAAAGGCCTCTAGGCCTTCCCTCGCTGAAGCGGCGGGCTGGCGTGGGCCGTGCGGGCGGTGGACAGCTAGCGTGGGCCTTTCCGGGACGAAGCGCCGGGGTCGCGTGGGACGCGCGGCCGCCGGGAAGCTAGCTTCGCCCGGGAAAGGCCGCTGGGCCTTTCCGGGACGAAGCGCCGGGGTCGCGTGGGATGCGCGGCCGCCGGGAAGCTAGCTTCGCCCGGGAGAGGCCGCTGGGCCTTTCCGGGACGAAGCGCCGGCGTCGCGTGGGACGCGCGGCCGCCGGGAAGCTAGCTCCGCCCGGGAGAGGCCGCTGGGCCTTTCCGGGACGAAGCGCCGGCGTCGCGTGGGACGCGCGGCCGCCGGGAAGCTAGCTCCGCCCGGGAGAGGCCGCTGGGCCTTTCCGGGACGAAGCGCCGGCGTCGCGTGGGACGCGCGGCCGCCGGGAAGCTAGCTCAGCCCGGGAGAGGCCGCTGGGCCTTTCCGGGACGAAGCGCCGGCGTCGCGTGGGACGCGCGGCCGCCGGGAAGCTAGCTCAGCCCAGGAGAGGCCCCTGGGCCTTTCCGGGGCGAAGCACCAGGCTGGCGTGGGCGGCAAGCCTCCGCGAGGCTAGGCCAAAAGCCCCCCACCCTCCCCTCTCCAGCCTCGCCTGGCTGGCTAAGCCCTAAGAGTCTTAAACAGTCTTACCTGTCCTCCTGCCTCTCTGCCTGTCTGCTGCCTGTTGCATCGGAGAGCTGCTGATTCTGCCTGCTGGTAAGTAACCTGTTTTTTTTTTCTTTTATTTTTTTAATGTATTTTAAAATAATAATTTATTTATTGTGCATAGAATTTTTTAAAATATTTTTACTTAAAAGTATTGAGTGTAGAATATTTTAAAGTGGTTTACTTCAATTTATTGTGTATGGATTCTTTTTTTAAATTGTCTCAGACTATTTTAAAAAAGATTCTATCCAAAATAAATTAAAATAAACCATTTTAAAATATTCTATACTCAATACTTTAAAATGTATTGTGTATAGAATTGTTTTAAATTGTTTTATTGTAATTTATTGTGTATTGAATGTTTTTAATGGTTTCATTTTAAATTATTGTGTGTGGAGTAGTTTGAAATGGTACAGTATAAATTATTGCTGGTGGAATAATGGTTACAGTTGGTACAATACCTTAAAATAGTTATAGTATAAATTATTGCTGGTGGAATACTTAATGGTTTTTAAGGATTTTTTTTATTTATAGAATATCTTTTTTAAATTATTGTTTGGGAATTTTTATGTTTTAATTGTTTATAAAATATATTTACTACAAGAAATATTATTCCTTTTTGCAAATGTTTTCTTTGTGGTGCAATATGTTGCTTAAAAGTGTTCAGACCAGGTTTATATATCTCAAAGTGGGTGCTTTTCTATGGGCAGGCCAGGTTGGTGCAAGGCAGCTTTGCCAGATTTTGTGTGTTTCTATGTGATACCTGGTTGTTTAGGTAATTGTGAGGTGGTTGCTGGTTCTGTGAGCTTCCTGGCACTGTCCTTTATAATTTCCCACAATGCCTTGATGGTTTTTATTCCAGTGGCTTTGTCTTTCCTGTCCTTAGGGTTAGGGGGGAAAAAAACACTGGTTTCATTTGCAGTCTTTGGGGGGGGGGGACAAAAAGGAGAAAGAGGGAGGAGGTGGGGGAAAGTGGGATCCTTGCTGCTTTCTGAGCTTGGTGGTTTTTTTTACAGACATTTCACTACCAAACTAGGTAACATCATCAGTGCTAGATGGGGTTGTGGGGAAAGGAGGAGGAGGAGAAGTCGAAGGACAAAAAGGAAAAAGATAAGGAGGGAGAGGACTGTGGGGTCCTTTGGTGTTCTTTGAACCTGGTGGTTTTTAATTATTTTTAGGGAATTTTTATTTATTTATTGTTTATAGAAAGTTTATTACAAGAAATGTTATTCCTTCTTGCAAATGTTTTATTTGTGATGCAATATGTTGCTTTTAAGTGTACAGGTTGGTGTATGGTATGTGTCTCAAGGTGGCTTCTTTTCTATGGGCAGGCCAGGTTGGTGCAAGGCAGCTTTGCCAGATTTTGTGTGTTTCTGTGTGATACCTGGTTGTTTAGGTAATTGTGAGGTGGTTGCTGGTTCTGTGAGCTTCCTGGCACTGTCCTTTATAATTTCCCACAATGCCTTGATGGTTTTTATTCCTGTGGCTTTGTCTTTCCTGTTCTTAGGGTTAGGGAAAAAAACTGGTTTCATCTGCAGTCTTTTGGGGGGGAATTGTTTTTTGTGTGTGTGTGTGTGTGTGTTTTCCTGGCACTGTCATAGTTTGTGTTTGTGGGTATGTAATGTCCTGCAGTTATCTACACATTAATAATGATCAAGTACTAATAATATTTCCTTATACATTTTAATGACCTTTCCTTTCATAATTGGTGTTTTCTTTCATACTTTTAGATTTCTAATTGCTGTTTCTGTTAGTTAGCAATTGATAAAACAAATTCCACGTGAAAAAGTATTCAAAGCCTTCTTGGTTTTAATTGTCAATTTATTCATTCTTGCACATTCTAATATTTATTCATTTTCATATCTTTGTTTTTTCCACTGTTGTGCAAACACAATTCCAACAGCTGTTAACATGTGTAAAATTAAATATGTATTTATTCCCTTCTGTAAGTAGCTCTTTTATTGTTTTGTGTACTTATTTTAATCTTATTTAAGTAGTAAGTGCACAAAATAATAAATTTCCTTTTTTATATTTTCTTTTTGTAGATCATTCATTGGGGCAAAAAATTCAGTGACATTGTCTTGGCCACTCCCATCCGGTCACATGACTGCCAAGCCACTCCCACCCGGTCACATGGCCGGCAAGCCACTCCCACCTGGTCACATGGCCGGCAAGCCACTCCCACCAGGTCACATGGCTGGCAAGCCACTCCCACAAAGGAGGCCACACCCACAGAGTAGGTTCCAAAATTTTTTGAAACCCACCACTGACGACTGGTCACATGACTACATAGCCATGCCCACCCAGTCACATGACCCCACCACCACCAAGCCACGCCCACAGAACCGGTAGGATTTTTTTTTAGATTTCACCACTGGCAGGGGGCGATAGAGTGGGAGATGTAATCAGGGGCAGAGATAATCTAGTCACTTTAATCGCTTTGGCATAGGTTGTGACGACATGAATACTAAGCCAATGAGGAAATGATGGGAGGTAAATTTGTAACAGCCATAGAGAACATAAGGCAAACATATTTATGATTTAGGGTGTGTCCATTGTACCTGATGCTTTGCAAAGCAGTAAATAAGATTACCTTTGTTTTCTCTTGGAAATTTTAGCTGGTGATTGTTTATTTCAAAACTAGAAAACGAGTCCCACAGTTGTATGTCAAGTTTAATGTATACCTACATTCCAAAGAAGGTGGTGGAAGAAATGATGTACCGTATTTTTCAGAGTATAAGATGCTCCGAAGTATAAGACACACGTAGCTTTTGGGGAGGAAAACAAGGGGGGGAAATCTGCCTTTGCCTCCTTGCAACCAACAGCAAACAGTACAGACAATATACACTGTTTGTGGTGTTACATTTCAGACTATACTTGTACAGATGCTGTTAAAATTGATGTGGCTTTCTGGAAGTATACTTATTCTCTGCTGTTTAAAAGAAGATGCAATAGCACTGGGCTTCTTCAGATCAAGCATTTATTTTAAAAAGCTTCTTCATTTTGTTAAGCTGTCTAGAACAATAATAAAGCAGTCTTTAAAAATAAGTCTAATAATTTGAACATTCTATAGGCATTTATAGTTGTTGACTTACCTCCTTGCAGCAAACAACAAACAGCCTGATTAGCACAAGAAAAAAAAATCTGCCTCTGCCTCCAAGCAATTTGCCTCGTGGAGCAAACAGCAAGTTTCACTTTCAATTTCAGCATGGACCTCCTGAGCATCAGCTGTTTCAGGCTGCAGGGATTGCCATAGCTTATTGCCCCCTCTGCAAGCCCATTTTCCCTGTTTGCTGCAAGGAGGTAAATTGCTGGGAGGCAAAGGCCAAAGGGTGTGGAGGGGCGTGGGGGGGGGGAGGGCTATATTCAGTGTATAAGACGCACCCAATTTTCACTCTCTTCAGGAGGGGGGGAAGGTGCATCTTATACTCTTAAAAATATGGTAAATGCTTGGGAATAAAAAATAAAAAGGGCTGGGAACTAAAAATAGGGAAGAGGAAGAAGTAAATGGAAGTAAATGTAGATAGTGACAGATTTTATTTTCCTGGGCTCCCAGATCACCACAGATAAGGAATGCAGCCCAGAAATTAAAAGACGCTTGCTCCTGGGGAGGAAAGCTATGGCAAAACTAGACAACAGACTAAAAAGCAGAGACATCACCCTGCCAACAAAAGTGCATCTAGTCAAGGCTATGGTTTTCCCAGTTGCAATGTCTGTGAAGGTTGGACTATAAGGAAGGTTGAGAGCCAAAGAATGGAGGCCTTTGAACTCTGGTGCTGGAAAAGACTCCTGTGAGTCCCTTGGACTGCAAGGTGATCCAACCGGTCAGTCCTAGAGGAGATCAACCCTGACTGCTCTTTAGAAGGCCAGATCCTGAAGAGGAAACTCAAATACTTTGGCCACCTAATGAGAAGGGAGGACTCACTGGAGAAGAGCCTAATGCTGGGAAAGATGGAGGGCAAAAGAAGGAGCAGACGACAGAGTGAGGGGGCTGGATGGAGTCACCGAAGCAGTAGGCGTGAGCTTAAATGGACTCCAGAGGATGGTAGAGGACAGGAAGGCCTAGCCCTAGAGGGACGTTGTCCATGGGGTCGTGATGGGTCAGACATGACTTCACAACAGCAATAACAGAGGAAGAAATGTAACTGACATGCGAAAAGCATAGTCTTGAAAGGAGGGACTATTTGCTATTGCTTTTCTGGAAACTCCAGGTGGGTGGGTAGTACTAACAATGTATAACCTTACAATGGAAAACAGAGAAACCAGTCAAATGTGACATTAATAGAACATCTTGCCTCCCACAGTGAGGCACAACACTGGCTTTTGAAGAATAAATGGCAATGGCATTCTGAAAAATGTTATAGCAACTGTCCCCTGGGAGATTATCTGATCTATTCCTGTTTGGGAGACTCACAGGCTGGGCTCCATCAACAAATTTACAAGGAACCACTTAATATCCTAAATTTACACTACTTCTAAATCTGAAATACGTCTCACTGTAAGAATTATGATCTCTTTAGTAAAAACAATGCTGGGGAAAAGATGAGAAAAGGTATTTTAATGAAACACTTTGTGTGTTTTCTGGGCATGTGGAAGAATGGAATGGAGCTAGTTGTTGTGGCCCGCCAGTGGCCAGTGGAGCTGGCAGCAGATTCGGACAATGAGGAGGTTGGGGAGGAACATGGGCCAGTCCTGGAGTCTGGGGAAGGCTCTGATGAGGGCTCTGTGTTGGAGGCAGAGAGGGGGCCTGAGCCGTATGCCACTTATCAGCTGCCTTCAGAGTCAGACATCAGTGAGTCAGACGAATAGCTGGAACCTGTTCTCAATGTGTGCATGTGCAGAGTTGCCAGATGAAGGGAACAGCTAAGGAGCAAGGGCCAACTTGGGAGTGAGGCCACAGAAGGATGATTAATGGCCCCTCCCAGAGGAAATAAAAGACAAGTGAAAGGGGAGTGGAGTTTGCAGGAGACAATTAGTTCACTTAATTGGTTCATGACTCTCCGAGACTCCTTGCCAGGTCTTGCAGATATTGGCCTGGTAGCTTTCCAAGCCAGATAAGGTCTGTGACTGTAAATCCTCCCTTGAAAGACTTTGCTGGATGTGAATGAGAGGAATTCACAGTCAATTAATAAAAGGGGACAAGGAGTTTGCTTCATGCTCTTCGGAAGACTAGGTCAGAACACTGGGTTATACAGTATTTAAATCAGGGGTCCCCAACCCCGTGAGCAGCAGCCCATTACCAGGCCAGGGCCTATTTGCAGCTGGGCCGCACCAGTCGCGCACGCATGAATGTGCATGCCAGCCCACCACTCGTGCAAATTGAGCTGTACATGCATGCATATGTGTGCCAACATGCTGCTCACACAAATTGAGCTTTGTGCGTTTGTGCGTGTGCCAGCCTCCTGATTATGCAGCCCGGTTCCCCTCTTCTCCCCCAGCTGGAAAGGTTGGGGACCACTGATTTAAATCCTTTGGTGAAACCCCAACAACCCCAAGAGGAACATCTGCACTGAAATTTGAGGTAGAAGTTAAGCAGAAGCAAAGGTACAGGTAGTCGTAAACGTACAATCACAATTGAGCCCAAGGTTGCTGAGTGAGATGTTTGTGAAGTGAGTTATGTCCACTTCAAAAAGTTCAGCAACAGGTTCTCTGCACAGTTGCTGGGTGGGCGTGGCCATAGTGGGCATGGCCTAGTTGGCCTCCTGCACCATGGTGGGGGAGGGGGGAGTTTTGGCCTTCCCAAGGCTCCAGAGGCTTTCCTCGAGCCTCTTGGAGGGAGAAAACTGCTTCCCCCAGGCTCCGGAGGCTGAAAACCTCCGGGAGCCCATTTTCCCCCTCCCCAAGCCTCTGTGCAGGCCCTACACTTACCGGGCATCCAAAACAGGCTGCTTGGAGACTCCTGGGAGGGGAGGGGTGGGAGGGAAGGCAGGGGCGGGGCCAGCCAGGAGTTTGGAGGTTCTCCGAAGTGGGACTAACAGGTAGCAGCCCACCCCTGGCTATGCCCCGTTTTATGACCTTTCTTGCTACGGTTGTTAAGCGATTGATCACATGACCCCAGGACACTGCCAGCATCATAAATATGAGTCAGTTGCCAAGCATCTGGATTTTGATCAGGTGACCGTGGGAATGCCGCAATGGTCATGGGGAAAAATGCTGCAACAAATGTTTGAGAATCTGTCAGAAGTCATTTTTTTCACTGCCACTAAACAAACTGGTAAGTTGATCAGTATGTTTGAACCCTAAACTTGTACTATAAAACAAGCTGAAAGGCTGGCTCTGAATCCGGTGTAAGATATGTCTGATGGGTAGCAATATCTTTTATAAAGCCATGTGTAATATTTTTAGAATTTCATATATGAGTAGCGGTCCATCAAATTAATAAATGGGATAGGATAGAATAGAGCTGGAAGGGACCTTGGAGGTCTTCTAGTCCAGCCCCCTGCTCAAGCAGGAGAACCAATACAATCTCAAACAATTGACTGTCCGGTCTCTTCTTAAAAGCCTCGAGTGATGGAGCACCCACAATTTCTGGTGGCAAGCTGTTCCACTGGTTAATTGCTCTCACTGTTAGGAAGTTTCTCCTGAATTCCAGGTTGCTTCTCTCTTTGATTAGTTTCCATCCATTGTTTCTTGTCCTGTCCTCCGGTGCTTTGGAGAAGAATTTGACATCCTCTTCTTTGTGGCAGCCCCTCAAATACTAAATACTGCCATCAGGTTACCCCCTAATTCTTCTTTTCTTTAGACTAGACAGACCCAAATCCTGTAGCCGTTCTTCTTATGTTTTAGTCTCCAGGCCTTTGATCATCTTAGTTGCTCTTCTCTGAACTTTTTCCAAAGTCTCATCATCTTTTTCATAGTATGGTGACCAAAATTGGTTCCCGGATTCCAGATGTGGTCTTACTAGGGTTTTGTAAAGCGGAAATGAATTTATTGAAATGATTTATTGGCTGTTATTGATATTTAGACCAATATATCGCAAGTATCCACATTTCTTGAATGAAAATGCCTTCCTCATCCAGTATTAATTGTGTTAGCCAAATAATATCCAAAAGTAGAAGTTAAGGAGGATTATCATGTATATATGCACCCAAGAGAATTTAAACTTATTACAGGTAATTAGCCAAAGTATCAGATAGATGGAGAGATAAAAGATAATGAAATAAGAGGGTTAAAAACGGTGAAACTTAAGTGAAACATATTAGAAGGGGAAATAACATAGGAAGAATTGTACTGATTTGAAACTGCTATAAGAAAGAACACTAAGTTCCATTCTGTTGTGTAAATGTAGCTTATGTCTAAGGTTTTTTTTTTTTGTATTTTGTATGTTCGGAAATAAAATAAATATTAAAAAAATAAAAGAAAATGCCTTCCTTTTTTATTAATTGTGTTAGCCAAATAATATGCACTACAAGTAGTCCTCGACTTACAACAGTTCATTTAGTGCAGGGGTGTCCAAACTTGGCAACTTTAAGACTTGTGGACTTCAACTCCCAGAATTCGCCAGCCAGCACAGCTGGCTGGGGAATTCTGGGAGTTGAAGTCCACAAGTCTTAAAGTTGCCAAGTTTGGACACCCCTGATTTAGTGACCATTGAAACTTAAAATGGCATTTTAAAATGTGACTTACGACCATTCTTCACACTTATGGCCATTGCAGCATTCCCATGGTCATGTGGTCAAAATTCAGAGGCTTGGCAACTGACTCATACTTATGACGGTTGCAGGGTCCCAGGGTTATGTGATCCCCTTTTGCGACCTTCTGACAAGCAAAGTCAATGGGGGAAGATAGATTCACTTAATAATCGTGTTACTAACTTAACAACTTCAGTGATTCACTTAGCAAATTTGGCAAGAAAGGTTGTAAAATGGGGCATAATTCACTTAATAAATGTCTCACTTAATAACAGAAATGCTGGGCTCAGTTGTGGATGTAAGTTGAGGACTATCTGTCGTGTCAAAAAATCCAATATTCCTTAGGCAATATTACTAAACTCATATTATTCCATGGTGTAAAAGAGTCGTGGTGGCGCAGTGGTTAGAATGTAGTATTGCAGGCTACTTCTG